>NW_026947485.1:70960836-71560836 GCF_034190915.1 Cavia porcellus | reverse complement strand
GTCAATTGGTATGTGTGGTTTTGGTGTCACTATGTGATATCAGATGGCTTCTTAGAAATATATGCCATCTTAGTTGTCACCTGCTTTGGTATGGTTTCTGATATGTTTTATTCATCTAACTGTATGTATGCACATGTGTATTTGTGTATATATTTTAAATGCAACATGTTCACTTAATTCTCATGGTGACTTCTTTTTAATATTGTCTTTCCTTGAATTGAGAAGAAGAAAATCCTTGAGCCATTGAAAAGGATGTTGGTAAGCACCAGGCAGTGAGCTTTGAGGCTGCTGCCTCCATAAGTCTTACCATCAATACCCTATGAAATCAAGTACCTCTAGGCTGTCTGGGTGCTTCCTCCCAGTGAAGTCATTTAAGCGAGTCTTTGGTGCATGACTGATTTCTTCACTGCTCTTTAGCAGATATGGAAGTTAGAAGACTGCTTATTCTCACAGTTTACCCTCCACTTAGCCATTCAGAGTTAGCAAAAATTCTAACCTGACCTATTTTCAAGCCAACCCCATGACATTTAGTTTGGAAATTCTGCACACATGAAATTCAAAGACCTCAGACTCTATCTTTCTCTCTGGTTTCTCACTGGTTCACTTTTCACTAATCTCAAAGGATTCACAAATCCAGAACTATTTATCCAGTATTATACCAAATATGAGTGCTTCCTAATTTCATTGAAGTTGGAAGTTTGTTTTAATGCTTTTCACTCACTTCCCATTGGTTTGCAAAAAGAAGGGGAGGGCAGAAATTATGATTATAAACAAGTTATAGGCTGAAGAAGCCTATCAGTATCAGCTATGAATATTGAAGTATGGAAAAATTTTCTTTGATTTATTTTTTCAAGCAATAAAAGTGACATAAACAAGCAGTTGATTCTAAGTGACAAGGTCTCTGTAACTACACAGATTACTAACTTGCATTCATTTTACAAAAATTCCTACCTAATTGCTTTTACATTTCTGTAATTTAATGAGGCTGCTAAGGCACTACAAAGGGCTTATCACACACACTTTTCTTTTGAGGCTTATTTCCAATTACAGAACAATTCCAAAACTCAGGTTTGACTGCAAAGAAGAAATTGAAATCCAACAAGGACACAGCATGGCAGGAAGGACTAAACCACCCTGAACACACTGGAGTGAGGGCAAAGGAGGTGATTGTTCACATTTAAATAGGGATTCAGAACTCAAGAATGACTTACTAGCTCAGTGTTCCATATGGGGCTGATAACCACATGATCTGAGAAAGCTACTTGATACAACCTGTTAGTTAATTTTGTGTTAAGTTCCAGCACGCAATGGAAAGAATAAAACAGCGAGACAAGCAATTAAGTAGAAAAGAAAGAAAGAAAATCAGCAGCAGGAAGATAAGGCAATAACAAGAATAAGTCTATACCTATCAGTGATGATTCTCAATGTGAATGATCTCAGTTCATCAATCAAAAGACACAGATTGGGAAAATGGATCAAGGGATAAAATTCTATGATATGCAGTATGCAAGAGACACACTTACCCCAAGAAGAAATTTGTAGACTAA
Source organism: Cavia porcellus (assembly GCF_034190915.1). Lineage (NCBI taxonomy): Eukaryota > Metazoa > Chordata > Mammalia > Rodentia > Caviidae > Cavia > Cavia porcellus. The sequence continues at coordinate 71,559,289 of NW_026947485.1, read as the reverse complement.
AAATCAAAGGTTGGAAAACAACATTCCATGCAACAGAAACTCAAAACAAGCAAGAGTAGCTGTTTTATTTTCAGATAAAATGGACTTTAAACCAAGAGTGATCAGAAGCAGAAAGGAGGACATTACATATTGGTTAATGGAACTATTCAACAGAAAGTTTACAATTATAAATTACAATTACAATTATAAATGTGCATGCACTGAACTCTGACATGACCAAATTTATAAAGCAAACATTAATAGACATAACAGATCAGTGGAATTATACTGAGCAACCTCAATATCCTCCCATCACAAATAGATCAGTTAGAAGAAAAAAATCAACAAATATAAGAATTGAACCAAACCTTCAAACAGGTAGACTTAATAGATATAAACAGAGTATTCCATCCAACAACAGAATACACATTCTTCTCAGCAGCACATAGAACTTTCTCCAAAATAGAACACATACTAACCAGCAAAGCATACAAAGTAAGTGCAAAAGAATTGAAATTGTACCAACATATTATCAGACCATAATGCAATGAAACTAGATATCAATTGCAAAAGAAACCATGAAAATTTTACAAGTACATGGAAATTTTAAAACACACTACTAAATAGCCAATGAGCCACAGAAGAAATTAGACAGTTCCTAGAATCAAGTGACAGTACCAGTACAAAGTACCCAAATTTATGAGACCCAACGTAAGTAGTCCTAAAGGAGAAGTTTACAGTTGTAAATGCTCACATCAGAAAAACAGAGAGGGCCTAAATGAGTAACCTAAACATGCAACTCAAGGTCCTAGAAAAACAGATGCAGTGCAAATCCAGGACTACAACAAGGAACAAAGTTACAAAGATCAGTGCTGAAATCAACGAAATAGAGCTTTAAAACATACAAAGAATTAAAGAATCCAAGAGCTAGTTCTTTGAAAGAATAAATAAGGTGGGAAAACTCTTAGCCAATCTCACTAGAAAAAGGGAAAGAGAAGATCCAAATCAATGCAAGTAGAAATAAACAGGGTGAAATCAGTGGATACTACTGAAGTCCAGAAGATTATTAGCAATGACTTCACAAACCTATATGCCAATAAATTGGAGAACTCAGAAGAAATGGGTAGATTTACATACACACATGAATTAGCAAAATTTAACCAAGAAGACTGCAAAACTCCAAATAATCCAATAGCAGGTAATAAAATTGAAGCAGTAATTTTTAAAATCTACCAAGAAAAGGCCAGTACCTGACAGAGTCACTGCCAAGCTCTACAAGAACTTCAGGGAAGATGTAATGCCTCCTGAACTCTTTAATAAAATCAAAATAGAAGGAGTAATCCCAACGTCATTTCTAACATCATTCTATTTATTTTTTTATTTTAAAAGGAGTACAACCGAACAGTAAAATAAAACAAACCAATGATAGGACAGTAGGAAATCCAGTCACTACTGTATTGCATAATCTTATCCTCTAATTAGCTGCTCAGGCTACTTACTGGCCCAGGCCTGCAAAGTCAATCAAACAGCATAAGTATCAGGTTTCTTCCTTACTTCAGTTATTACCATCTCAGCCTGTGTCCCCTCCGGTTGCTTATTGGAGTGAAGCAGGAAGGCAGGAGGTGGAAGCGGCTTCTTTGCTGCTTCTCCTCAGCTGACAGAGTTCTGCTGGCACACAGGGAGGTTCCATGGTTTCCCTGCCGCGTCTCCCCAACCAGCATGGCCTCCACAGCACACAGATTGTGGGAACTGCATTCCTTCCGTGCTGCTTTTCTCTGGCCAGAAGGACCTCCACCTATGCAGGGGATGGACGCTGCGTGGCTTTGTACATGGGCTGCATAGCTTTCCTGCTCTTTCTCCCCATCCTTCAGGACCCCTGCCCCTGGTTTTCTTATTTTTGCTGAGTTCCTGAATGATCCCTCTCCATGGGCTGCAAATCTTAGTTCAGATTCTGTTTATGTTTATGGGATCCACCTTTCTCCTCCTCTTCCTTATGTCGCTGTATTTCAGGGTCTGGACATCAAACTTGGAGAGGTTCTTTCTCTGTTGCTCACTGATCCACCACTTTCCTGGAACTCTAATGTCATTCTAAAAGTAGGAAAGGATTCAATCAAAAAAGAGAACTACAAGCCAATTGCTCTTGTGAACACAGATTCAAGAAACCCTGGAAAGATACTGGCAAACAATGTAACAAATCATCAAAAAGATCACACACCATAATCAAGTAGGCTTCATCCCAGGAATGAAGGATGGTTCAATATATGCAAATCAATATGTGCAATCCATCACATAAACAGAAGAAAGGACAAAAGTTTCAACAGATCCATTAAAAGCCTTTGACAAAATCTAACATCTACTCATGATACTTTAAAAACCTGAGGAAAATAAGTATAGAAGGACTTTCTCTCAATCTGATAAAAACTACTTATGACCAAACTACTATTAACATCATATTAAAGGGGAAAAACTGAAAAGTTCCCTGTAAGACAGGAACTAGACAAAGATCTACCATCACTACTCTTGTTCAACATAGTCCTTAAAAAATTTTCCAAAGTAATCACACAAGACAAAGAAATAAAAGAGACGTATATTGGAAAGGAAAACGTCTTAGTATTATTATTTGCAGATGACATGACTCTCTGCATACTAAACCCAAAAATATGTCACAAAAACACTCCTAGAATTAATAGCCAAATGCGGCAAACAGGATACAATATCAACCCACAAAAATAAATAACACTGCTGTACACCAACAATGAACTCACTGAGAACAAAATTAGGGGAAAAAAATGCCATTCACTATTCACAATAGCATCAAGAAAAAGAAATTAACCTAAACTCAGAAATTAACCTAACTAAGGAAAGTGAAAGACCTTTGCTATGAAAATAACTTCACTCTGATAAAGGAAATTAAAGAAGACATCAGAAATTGGAAAGATATCCCAAGTTCCCAAATGGACAGGACAAATATAACCAAAATGGTTATCCTTCCAAAGCTGATACATACATTTAATGAAATTCCAATCAAAATACTAGCAGCATACTTCAAAAACCTAGAGAAAACAATCCAAAAATTCATATGGAACCAGAAGACACACAGAATGGCAAAGCAATCCTGGGTAACAAAAGCAAAGCAGGCATCACAGTCCCAGACTTGAAATTATACTACAAAGTTACAGCAATAAAAACAGCATGTACTGACCTAAAAACAGACATATATATCATTGAGACAGAATTAGGAGACAGATCCAACTATTGAATCTTTAAAAGGGGCCAAAACCATATTCTAGAGGAAAAATAGACTCTTTAATAAATGATACTGGAAAAACTGGCTATCCACATAAGATTGAGTTTAGACCCACACGCTTCATCATTTACTAAACTAAAATCAAAATATATTAAATGTATAATTGCTAAAACAGAAACACTTAATATGCTGGAAGATAAAATAAGTAAAACTCTTGAAGACTTAGGCATAGGCGAGGGCTTTCTGAATAAAACCCCACTGACACAAGAAATATTACCATAAATCAACAAAAGGTTATCAAATTTAAAACCTTCTGCACAGCAAAAGAAACAACTAACAGAGAGAAGAGACAACCTACAGAATGGGAAAAAATTTTTCCAGGTATTCATCAGACAGAGAACTAATATCTAGGATATATAAAGAATACAAAAAATTAGACCCCCTCCCCAAAATAAAAGACCCAATGCAAAAACTGAGCCAGGGATATAGCTCAGTAGCGCAGAGCCTGCCTGGCAAACACAGGTCTTGAGTTCAATTCCCAGAACAAAAAAAACTGGCAACTGAAATGAATAGTCACATCTCAGAAGCATAAATGGACAATAAATAAATGAAAAAATGTTCAACATACTGGTCATTAAGGAAATGCAAATTAAGGCAACACTGAGATTCCATCTCACTCCATAAAGAATGGCCACCATCAAAAAATCAGATAATAACAAATGGTGGGGGGAAGCTCTTCTACATTTTTGGTGAACATGTAAACATATACAACAACTATGGAAATAAAAAATTAAAAATAGAAATTCCATTTGACCTACCTATTCCCCTTCTAGGTATCTTTCTGAAAGAGATAAAGAAGTCATCATATTATAGTGATACATGCATAACTATGTTTATAGCAGCTCAATTGCTAATAGCTAAATCCCAGAAGCAGCCTATATGTCCATCAAGAGATGAATGGATAAAGAAAATGTGATGTTTACACACAATGGTGCACTACTCTGCTATAAAGAAGAATAAACTTGAGGTATTCATAGGTAAGTGGGAAACCTCATTATGGTTCAAGTATGGCTGTTTCTCCAAAGCCTCATGTAGTCAATGTAGGAAGGCTTCTAGAGCTTGTGAATGACTCATGATCCAATGCTGAGGTTATAGGTGTGAGTGCCACACCCGAGTGGGTGTGGCCTATATATAATATAAGAGACAGAAAGAATCTCCTCTCTATCCTCCTCCCTTTCACTCTTAATGCTTGTGCTGTTTTCCACCACTATGAACTGTGGCCCTCTGCATTGTGCCACTGTGCCTTTGAGTCAGCTGATTATGGACTAAAACCTCCACAAACTGTGAGCTAAATAAACATTTCCTTCCTTCATTTTGGGTGTTAGGAATTTGTCTCAGCAAAAAGAGAAAAGTATAACCAAAACAAACTTTGAGACCATAATTTAAGGAACAGTGTGAGGGAGAGACCAATTGAGACCACTAGGCCTGTGTAAAGGGATGGAATCTATTGTGCCTGAAACAGGCAGATGGAGGGTGAAAAGGTCATCTGTAGAAAGCAAAGAAGCATGGTCTTTTTTTGTAAAGCTTGAAAGAAAGCAGGGGCATTAGGCAGGAAGAGCGTACTAAACATCAGAGGCAAAGTTCTCTGATGTCTCACGTCTCACCAGGCAAAGTCCTTGAGGCATCCGGTGTGAATGCTTGGGTGTCTTCAGATGTCCCAGTGCTTGGAAGAGTCCATGGAAGAGTTCACGCTTCCTTCTTTTACAACATCCTGTGCTTGCCAAGGTCTCATGTGCAGAGCTGAGAACAATGTTGGGTTGGATATTGGGACAGTTATGCTCAAATTGAGCCTTACACATAATAGTGTGAAATAAATCAGGCACACAAGTTTAAATATCACATGGTTTCTTTTATAGGAGAAACTCAAACTATAAAGCAAAAAATAAACAATAGATAATAGGAAGCAGAGATGGGAAACAAAAGACAGAAGGGGGAAAGAGCAGAGGAAAAGGGGATGGAAAAGAATTGAAGAGAAATAAGAGTTTTTGCAAATGGTAAATGGATTGTGAGGTAGAATGAGGAGGGAGGGATGGCGGGATTAGGGGATGAGAAAGAATTAAGAGGTTCCATTTTCATGCAACAACTCGCCACAATAAATGTAGTCATTAAGTACTATAAGCAAGTACTAATAAAAAATAAGCAATAGCAACAAAAAGTTCCATCAGTCAAAAAGCATACACTATCCATTCCTTTTCTGACTTTACAGACCATAAAAGCTTGTGATAATAGTTACGTTTTCTGTTGCAGCACAAAGGCAAGGAATTGCTACCCCAGATGTACAGAGTACTTTCAATCCTTGTCCTTAATGGGCATTTGTAGTCTCTCTTTTCTTCTCCTTCTCCTTCTCCTTCTCCTTCTCCTTCTCCTTCTCCTTCTTCTTTTTCTTCTTCTTATTTATTGAGATAGCATTCACTCTGTAGTCCAGATTGGCCTTGAACTCACATAAGTGCTAGAATTACAGGCATGTGCCACCAAACCTGCCAATTTTTGCATTTTCATTTCAGAAATTTCTGGAAATTAAACAGTGAATCTGCATTAAGTCAACCCTTCTTAACAATTACACATTTGGAAAAATAAAAGGACAGAGAGCAGAGAAAGATACTCACATAACAACCCTGAAATTTAGTCCTCTGCAACTGAAGACCAACTATTTCACCAGAGAACCAGTATCCTGAGGAGATCAGTGTCTTGGGAGCTACTCTTCCATATGGAATCAGGCCAATATCTTCCATGTGCAGGCATGCTTCCCACAGTACTCATCACATGAGAAAATAGAAGAACCTAAGTTCATTCAGAAATGCTGCTTCTCCTCTCGTCACCGCCTAGCTGTGTAAAGGCAGTGTTGGGATAGCACACCTTGGCCCAATCCAAATTCCTTCCACTGCAAGTACCTAGTTCAAACCTGTAGTTGTTTTCCTATGTATCTATCTGACCACTAGAACCAGATACCTTGCATCCAGTAGTCGTTAAGTGAATATTTGTTTATTCAATGAATAAACCAATAGCTATTCAAAAGGGATAACTTTTTTCACATAAGAAATAACTTCACTACATCATTTGTATAAAATCTCTCCAAAAAATTCACACTCATGAAAATGACAAATAATATACAAGTGTACGATGGAGAAATTGGAACCCACTCTTGCTTCAATATCCTTCTTCATAGACAGTCAGAGTCAATGAATTGGTGCCCCTATTAATTCCCTATACATACATAAAATACAGAAAGTTATATCCAATGACTGGGTGACCTTCACTGTTTTATCATCCTCCTGCAAAGTCATGCAAATGACTTTGTGTGTCTTGCAACACTAACGGTGCTGCACAATAATTAACAAAGTGTAGGAGACTGACCTTCTTGATCATCAGCCATGAAGGTCTGAAACTTTGTGCTGTTCACTACATCAAAGCCAAAGAGAAGCATTAAAAGTATCTCAATACTCACCATCATAGGCACATCCTGAACAGCTGATTCGTTGCGTGTATGAGCAGTTGTTCTGCGATCCCACTTAGAAAAATTCCAATGAAGCTACAAGTGAAGAACAAGATGGGGCAACTTCTGACAGGAATGAGAATGACACAGCAGTGTTATGGTTTAGGTCTAGAATGTCCTCTAGAAGTCTTGCATATTCAGAAAGGGATTGGGGAGTGTGATTGGATTAGGGGTGCTATGCATATGAGCAATATGCCGATGAATTCATAGCTGGATGTGCTAGTAGGAGGTGGTTCCTGGGACCCTAACTCAAAGGGTACATTCTTGTCTCTGACTCTTCCCTTCTTTCTCTTTCTCTGCTTCCTGACTGCCACATCCATCCACTATGCTATTTCTACCTTGGAGCAGACAATCATGGACTCAACCTTTGTAGACTCTGAGACGAAACAAACCTCTCCTCCTTCAAGTTGTGGATGTCAGATATTTTGTCCCAGAGGTGGGAAAGTGACTCATACAAGCTGACATGAGCCCAGCTCTGGCCCTGAACTGCCAGGGTTCAAATCTGACCCCATGAGTTGCTAACTCCATTCCCTCAGGATTCATGCAACCTCTCTGTGCCTATTTCTCCAGCTCTTTTTGTGAGGTTTAACTAAATCATTGTCTTGGTCTGATTTTTGTTGCTATAACTAAATGCCATATACTGGGTGATTGATAAAGCATAAAGGTTTATTCAGCTCGCAGTTCTGGAGACTGGGAAGTTCAAGATCAGCTGAGTCTGCTGCCATCCTTAATGTTGATGAGGACATATGACAGAATCCCAAGGTAATATAGGGTTCTGCATGGTGAGACATACCCAGGACACCTGCTCAAGACTCTTTCTCTTTTTGTAATACCACAAAGGCCTTCACTCCCCCTCCATGACCTCATCTAATCCTAGATACTTCCCAAAGGCCCCACCTCCACACAATGACCAGATCATGTTTCAGTCCTCTTCCTACTTCATGCTGGCCATTCAGTTTCAACTTGAGTTTTTCTGGGAACATTTAAAAGAGAGAAGTCAGGTAAAGCACTTAAAAGAATAAATACATTCTTTTTCTTTCCTGGAATGTAACACACATAGGAAACATATGGATTCCAAGTAGACGGATGGCTCTTGACATGTATATAAATCTATGTCAGTATCATGCCAGTCAAATGTAGTGTGGCTCATGCCCAAATATCTCTAAAGTTCCCGGGCATCCTCATGCACCAGGCAAGCTGACTGAGCTTCTTTCCCTCAAGGTAGTTCAAACACAGTGTCAGATAAAACTCCACAGAAGTGGGATAAGTGATGCACACTTTTCCATCTCTCACTCTTCTGCTGCCACATGACATCCTGAGTCCAAGCATTCTGCAGTGGGGCATTGTCTTTACTACTGAGAAGTGCCTCTCCCTGAGAAAACAATTCATGAGTCCCTTCTACTCCTGAGGGTCCTCTGACGAGTGAATGACACCCACTCATCTTCTGTGTCAGAGAAGGTAAGGCTCGGGTCTCAGGCTGCCTTCTCTCCTAGCCTCTGGCTGCCTCATAAGATGGGGAACCTCTTTGCTTGTCTGTTGTCTCTTACAGGGATTTAGAAAATTTTTTACTTCAGGCCACAAAGTAGAAAACCAGTGTTGACTGAGCCTCCCCCAAGAGTGGGGTTCTCACAAGTCACAGGGGTAGACAAGCTGGCTCCCTCCCTCCTGCCTGATGGTGCTAGCTGCATCGCTATCTCAAGAAGCCTTTGACTGTTCTAAGTTTCCAATGAAAGTAACACAAGATTTTGGTTTTGCAGAGCTGTACTACAGAACATGAATGGTGGGGAGGAAGTGTGAGAAACACTCAGCAGGTTGGAAGTGTTGGGAGAGAGCCTGTTGCACATGAGAAGCAGCTCTGCTCTGAAATATCCTGCCTACAGCAGCTTGTACGTAGCAAAATCACCCACCAAGTGGAAATGTTACTATTCAGTTGTTGTAATTAATTCAGTCCCATTGTGAGAAAGGTTAACCAGTTCTTAAGAACACTCATGTGGAAACAAAGAGCCTAATTCTTACTGAAATCCCCCCAAATCCTAACCTGTAATCCATTCTGTCAGGGGCATCTTGGTGGAAAGTTCTATGCTCTCGTTGACCATCCATTCATCAATGTCAGGCCACAAAAAACAGGTTACCCAGAAAGTGAGGGTTTCCAAGGCTACTCAGCCAAACAGATGGAAACAATATGTTCTTGGAGACTCAGGAAAGGGCCTCTGTCACTGGTCTGACTTGACTCTGGTTTCCATAGCAACAGACTAGGAACCCTCCAACAGGGAGATGTACAGAACGCAGTGTGCTCGCTCGCAGGAGGCTGCAGCTGGATACCAAGAAAGCTGGTGGGTTTTTTTCCTCAAGAACATCTCTGAAATATTCAGCAAGAATCCAATCAAAATTCCATTTAAAATTGGCAGAGGGTGCTCTTTTCTGGTCCTCTAGCTGACAAGAGGATGAAATTAACTTCTTAAACACTTTTTCCTTCCTTATACCAGCGATCAGAAATAGCTTGATGAGATTTTACTCAGGCTATAGGTTTCGACCAGTGCCTCTACTCAGGTAGAGCACAGATGCCATGCAGATGTCAATAGCAAGGTAGCCTTCGGTGACTAAGTCGGTCCCCAGCTGAGAGCCCAAAGGGCTTTGGAAGAACAAAGCAGAGGTGGAAATACTCCAGTCCCATCAGTCCACCTGTCCACTGCAATTGCATTGCTGGAGGAACTCTGCAAATGTTTCCTTAGTAGCTTTTATAAAATGTTTTATTGAAAAACTAATCATATTGGTTGAAGAAAAATATCCATAATCTTAGGAAGAAAATCACAACTTTATTCTTGTCCCATTAGGGAAATGCAAGTGCTAATAGTCTGTGGTGGATAGACGGTCAACATCCATGAGTTGACAGTGTCCACATCAAATGCTTTTCTACATCATCGTATTAAAATCACTTTAGAGCATTCCATTTACATGAATGTGACATCAATTACCTCATTTCCAGTGGCTGGCCACTATGGTTGTTTCCATGTTTCATGACTAACAAATGTGCAATCACTGCTGTAGTCAAATCTTTCCTCTAATTCCTGATCAGTTCTTTGTAGGGCATATAGTATAGTTTGTCCCCAAGGGTCCATGTGTTGGAGGCGCAGTTTTCAGTATGTTGAGATCAGAGGTGGGGCCTACTGGGAGGTCTTTAGGTCACTGTGGAGGCTCAAAAGGACTAAGGCATTTTTATGTAACCCTGAGCTGGATCTCAGGAGTGGAGTGTTGTAAAAGGATAAGCCTAGCCCTCCCTTTGCTCTCTGACACCCTGTGATCCCTCATACTCATATTTTCACTGTCAGCCATGAAATCCCCATGGAGCCAATGTGATGTCAGCACCATGCCCTGAACCTCCAGAATCCTGAACCAAATAAAACACTTTTCTTTGTGAGTTCTTGCCCTCTGGTATTCTGTTATAATCATGGGAGACTGAACAATATGAACACAAGAAATGCAAGAAACACACATATGTCTTTCATCAGTATGTTACCTACCTTATGCAAGGCTTCCAGGCAAAGCCAATCATCAAATGTTGAAGCAACAACATATTTCCAATAAAAAGTCAGCCTACCGCCAGTAAATCAAAAGTCTAGGTTCTGCTGATGACTAAGAAGGTACTTAAAACATGACAGCAGCCTGTCACAGCAGCTTGGGTGGGATTTCAGACACTAACCTCTGACTTCCATGATGGAAAAGTCTTTGAAATCAGGTTGTCTTCATTTGACTAAGGATGAATTTTCTATTGCCAGAGTTAGAAATGAAGATAGTTTCTATATTTTTCCACGGATCCCCTGGTTATGAAAACAAAGCCCGTTTGAATGCTAGTATGTGGACCATGCTTAGACTAAGCCCAAGAGGGAAGGAGGAGCCCTAGTTCACAAAGAACCAGAACTCATGGTTGCCGCCTTGCAGCTGGACACAGAGCTAACAGTGTGGAAGGGGCCAGCTCCACTGAGAATCCATTATGTGGATTGCCGGGCAGCTGGGCCTGTTTATGCATTCAGGAGAGGGCTAGCATTTCCCCAGGAAAAGCCAAATGCAGAACTGTGTTTCCAATCTGCACAGGTTACCCAGCGAGTGAGCTTGATTCTCCTGCATGGGGAAGAGGAGTCAAACTGAATGTAGTTCCACACAGCTTTGTCCCATGTCTTGCTCTCTTCTCCTTCTATTTTATGCAGTAATACATCACTACATAAGATGTTTCATTGGTATTTTGCATATATGACATGAATTTATTCTATTTTATTTAGTAGCCTTCTCTTCATGTTTTATGCCATTTTTTTTGCAAAACAAAAATGTTTCAGCAAATGATCTATCATATGTCCTTTCACACATGTTTGAGCCTGCATGACAGAGATATTAGAAGAAATGGAATTGTTAAGACTCTCAGCATGGACATTTGTAATTTTAAAAGCTATTGACAAATTTCTCTCCATAGAGATTTGGCTGACTGATGCTCCCTCTAGCCACTCACAGTATTTTATTATTAAACCTTTGAAATTTAACAAAACCCAGAGGAAATGGTATCTCAGTATTATTCTAATCTATGTTTCTTTGTTTCAAGCGGCAGGGTAAAGCCAGGCATGGCGACACATGCCTGTAATCCCAGCACTTGGGAGACTGAGGCAAGAGGATTACTATGAGGTCGAGGCCAACCTAAGCTACACAGAGAGACCCTGTTTCAAATATAAATAAACAAGATGGCAGAGCATCTTTTTTGTACCTTTAAAAGGCAGTTGCATATTCCCCTATGAACAGTCAATTCCTATCCTTCAGCTACATTTATCATATAACAAAGTCCCATGTATTGGGATTACGAGGATTTATCTATTGTGTTCTGCCAAGCCACCCACTGCAGTGAGCATTGTCTGGTCACCAAAACAAAGACTACAAGAGTTTTGTTGGATCATTGAACAGAACTGTTTGCAGTCTCACTGTTTGAATGTCCACTTTATATACTTTAATCTTGTAACTTGAACAAATATTTCTAAGATGACAATATGTAATCCATTAACTAGTGATTTCCTGTTTATTTTTTTTCTGAAATTCTGTATAACTTGTACCCTTTTTCTGCTTTTTTTTCCCCTTTTTCTCCTTAAATAAAAAAAAAAAAAAAAACACTACATCTGTCTCACAGTTCTAACCTTAACAATTATATGGAATGTTTGGCCCAAAATAGAGTTCAATAAATTTCAGAGACAGCTAACTCATAGCAGCCAGCTGCACTATTGGCTTGTCTGTCCCTTACACACCCCCACACACACTCAAGGACAAACATGATATCTCACATAGAGTGAAGAATCTGTGGTTCACTTCCTGGACTATTTTCCAGGCTGCCTTTGTGATAGGATGCACTCCACTGCCCAAACTCATACTTCTTATTTCCTGACCTCTCCTTTCACTGACAGCTTGATTTGCACACCACACAGCTGCCAGTGGGAGCACTACTATCCCAGCCCCTCTCCCTCTTCTCTAGGCTGCCTCCTACAAGCATCTGCAAAACAGCAGAGGAGTGAGGAGGAGGTAGTCTGGGACAGAAAACCTTATTTCCGTGGCAATGGGAAAGCCAAAGTCAACTGCAGCTTCCCCTGTTGCTATGACACAAGTGGACTCTGATAGGGATCAACACGCACAGGTTGCCATGGTGAAGAGGAAACTGAGGATGGTTTCTCAGTGCCCATTGGTGCCTGGCATGTCAGGTGGCCGGTGCTGCCAGAGAGTGCTAAGAGTCCCTTATCAAATCATTAACCTTTAAGCTCACATTCGATTGTGTACACTGAGGCCCCTGTTGTACAGAAAGAGATCAGTGAGGGAAAAGAGAAATACTGGGTCTTTCCACAACCTAGAAAATAAAGGATTTAAAGCAAACCTTGTTTTGTTTTGTTTTGTTTTGGTTTGGTTTGGTTTGGTTTGGTTTGGTTTGGTTTGTTTGGTTTGGTTTTTAATGACTTGCTCATGTTTTTTCAAAAGGAAGTTTAATTCCATTTTGAAAGGTTGCTCAACTTTGGGTAATTAACATCCATTAGGTCAATATTTATGAAAATGCTACAGCCACCCGACCTGTGGTACCTGAATTTTGGGTGGCAGATCTAGGTATCCGCCACTTTATTACAATCCTGCTGTCATTGCTAGGCAAACTGAAGTGGGAAAAATATTGTCTTAACCTAGTTATCTGCCTTTGAATTCCCGTGGCAAATCAATTCTAGCCACTAGCACCCACACTGTTCACTATCCAGATGCTTTTTGTCACATCTCTCCACCCCCAAAGCACCTTGAGTCCCATTCTTTGAAAGACATTTGTTTGCCAAATTAAACCATATTGAATAAAAACAATTTTCCTATGTTCCTCAGACTTATGTAACTGCTGACCAGACTGAATGAGAGAAAGAAACAGAATTAAAATGTTATATTGGTATAAATTTCATTTCAAATCCAGAAAGGCTATCTAACTCTGCATATTGAGTCAGGTGACTATACACCATTAGATTTTCAGAGATGAAGAAGTAGTTCAAGACTTCCAGCACTAACCAGAAGGTCTGGGCATCTCAGGACACAAACTGAGAAACCTCCGTACAAGATCCATCCCCATCCCCTTTCTAAGGAATTTAAATGTATTTATTTACTCACCTATAACCACAATTCCCCCAATACCAATAGAACTCAAGGAAATTTGAAAAGATCTATAACATGATTGAATCATAAGTAGATGGAACACAGCCTGCTCCTGATCATCCAACAGCCATCTCCTTTTCCCCTGCCCTACCGAGACTCCTCATGGTCCACCAGTACACGGCTGCCCACATTTGCAAGCTGTTCTTATAGCCACACGTAGACAGATGACAAAGATTTGGTCCGGTGAGAAGTAAATTCAAGCTATGTCTGCAAATTCTAGAAAGTGTCCTAAAAAGGGAGAGTTAGCCATGAGTCTTTCTCTTTTTCCTTCTTCTACTGACCAGATGTGGGCACAGTGGCCAGAGCCAGAATAGAGCCCCCCATACCTGGAGTTAGTAGCCATATGTTGAGGATGTCAGTACCACCCTGCAGAAGGGGGGTTCCTGATAATCATGGAGCTGTGACTCCTAACTTGAGCCTCTTTCCTGGAATTTTACCAGACAGGATAAGAATTTTCTTATTGAAAACCCTAGTGTTTGGGGTTTTTCCATAATCCTCACCTCTGATGCAAAGAAGAAAAAAAAGGGGGAACAGATAACAGAGTAAGAAAGAACATAAAAACTTACACTATAAAGCCTAATATATTCACTATGAATAAGTTGCAAATCTGGCTTCCAGTTTTCTAATGGTTGATATGACAGTAAAACATTTAAGGACACAGTTCTCTGTGTTGTGAGTTTAGTTATTTTTTACACCCAGAAGAAACACAAGGGTTCCAGATGTAATGAACAAAGGCATACATCCGAGTCTTCCAAAAGTGGACATCCATCGTGTAATGCAATCAGCAACTGAAACATCTTCCTTGTGAAAAAAAAAAACAATGAATTTCATGATATTGTTTAGTAAAGGCCAGGAGAATTAAAGTGCAGATAATTTGAAATTGCCTGGGTGTCTGTTTATGTGTTAGACCAAATCAAATCCTTCCTTCCCCTACTCCTTACAAACTATATGTTAGCAACTTAGAAAGAAACCAGTAGTAAGATAAGAAGGTGATTAAAAGCCATACAGTTACATAAGCAATCTACATTCATGCTCTGCACCACTGCCAGAGAGAAGTAATACTTTCCCTTCCACATACCCCATTCAATCTTTATTTTTACGACTCATTTTGTTCTCGATGAACTTGATGTTGTTTACATCCAAACTTCATAGGTCATTTAAAACCTGTTGAATTGTGTGTCTGTGCATGTACATGTGCCTGGCACTGAGTCTGTATGTTTTTACCTACTTCCAGCTTATCTCTGAATACAAAGTAAAGCAGATAAGGGACAAAATTAGACACGGAAGGTACAGGAACTATAAGCTGAATATTTAACTTAGGATCACGTGTCCCAGCTGGGAATACAAAGTGGCAAATGTCAGCAATTTATAACTCATAAGGGAAACTAAAATGGTTCTCAACACAGAGGCAGCAAGCCATGTCCCTGAAACTGCAAGCATAAATTTTCAAAATGTCTCACTGACAAACCCCCATGCCTCTGCCGTTGATTCTGCAGCACCCTCAGGACTTGCTGACCAAGCCCTGGGCTTTGCCTGCTGCTGTGATGCCTGTGACTGTACTACGCAGGAAATGAGCAGGGAGTGTCTTCTGCCTAAGACAGATGATTACATACCTCGCGTTCCACATGCTCCCTTTATCATTTGTGGCTAGGTTTCTTAAGGTATTCTATCCTATAATGCAACATTAGCTTTGAGAAAAATGATATACTGATTTTTGTTTGTTTGGTTGGTTGGTTGGTTTTACCTCAGGCATTACTTATTTTCTGGGTGTTAAATCCTGCATTTACACTGGCAGAAAGATGCATGGATCTCCAGAGGATGCCCAGTCACCCCAAGTGCCCAGTCCATGGTTGAGAACCATTTTAGTGCCCACGAAATGAAGTCCGTGTCATCTTCCAGAGAAGGCGAGAACTTCCCTCCTCTTAATCTAATTTAGCAATTCTATTCACCTAGACCACTGCACACTAAAGCCTCAGCACTTCATCCACTGGGCTAGCTGTTACCTCCCCTACCACACAAAGCACCTTTTCATTTAAAGACTGAGTTTATAAACTGGTTCTTTTTCCCACAGTTGGACTCTCCAATCTGGATCATTGAGAAGTACATCATATTAGAAAATGAGATGTTTAGAGACTCTCATTAATTGAACTGCAAATAATCTTTTAATCAATTCTGGATAATATTTCCCTCCAAAAAATTACTCTTCCATTTAACAACAGGAAAATTTTCCTTGCCATGAGCAATAAACATGAACCAGCATCCAGTGTGGTTTTCATTGCATCCAGTGCTTGTGACTTGCATTTTTGTCACCTTTGAGCACAGGGAAAGCAGGCGCTTTCACTTCATGTTGTTTTCCCAGAACAGGGTGTTTCAGAGGTCTCAGGTCACTTGGTTTGTACTTTGGTTCAAATGTTCATCACGTGAATGACCTTTGAAAAGTTACTTTGTATCTCTGAACTTTAGTAATATGTGAAATGAGGATGAAAAGTGTACTCCATAGACACATGCTGAGGAAAACGCTCTCTTCCTGGAGGACAGAGAGCCTTGGTGGCCTTCCCAAGGGCACACAGTTTAATCTGCAGAGTTGAGGTGATGCTGGCCTCACCCCTGCAGGCATGGCTCATCTGAAGCAGAAGCAATGGCAGTATTTCCGACACCCGACCTATTTCTGCTATCCCACCAGCTCCGTGAGCATTCTTAGAGAATGAGAGGCAAGTGGCCTCCCCACGGGACTGGGGTGCAGCACAAACAAACAGTGGTCAACAGAAGAGTCTAGAGATAATGGACGGAGCCCACAGAGCGAGCCCCAAAACACAGACATGTCACAAGCTGCTCCAGGAGCACCTGCTTGGTCCCAGATAGTCTGCCCGCTTAGGGAGAGACGCAATGCTGGAGTCACAGGTGGCCACAAGGTGGCAGGGTGCCACCAGCAAGAACACAAGCCCAAACCTCCAGGGAATGATCTCCTTGCAGCCGGGGCTAGTACACTGACCAAGATGACAAAAGAGAATATTCTAATCATATAAGCGAGAAACCTAAATTAATGCCCCCAAATGCTGCAAATTATATCTTCTGCCTAACTGTTCAACTCTTATTCACGACAGTAAAACAAGCACTCATCACATATGTTACGGTGACCATAAACTTACTCTCACACAAGTGACAGCATGAATACTTATTTTTAAATAAAGGAACTGAGAAACTTCAGGGTAAGATCAACCATCCAGAATACCTGGAATATTTTCTCATGAGGAGGAAAATATCTTTTAAATATTCAAATCTAAATCTATATAATTTCACCACCACAACCATTTTAAAACCTGAATTTTTCTACCAACTTACCTATTTCTGAGCTATCTTCTTTGCCCTCTAAAAAGATGAATATTTAAGGATGATAGAATAATTTTTAAAATAACCCAACTATATACAAGATCTTAGAAAAACTTAAATTATTTTGCGGTACCTGGGAAATTATCTATTTGAATGCCTCCATTAAATAGTCCCTGGAAGAAACCAGTGTCCACAGAGTGTGAAGAGCTGCCTGTAATAACACAGCCCATTAATTCAAAACCAAGATCCAAACCTTTATTGCTTCTCAGGATAAGTAATAATTGCGATCTCTTATGTAACTGTATCAGGAAAGCCATGGTTTTCCTTTACCCTGCAGAGCAGACAGCCACAACAAAGACAGAACACATGCATTAGGTTTTGTGCTGTACCACTTGAACCATCTGGCTTGCTTGTGTACCACTAACCGTCTGAGCAGCACTGCCACCGCTACAAGAGCAAAAGCCTAACAGGAAAATAAAACTGCTAATGGATCAAAGGCATGGCCACACAGCCATGGAGTAAAATTCAGGTAGAAAGGACAAAGGCCTCTCTGGGGATTCTGGATGCCCTCAGCCCTCCCCCACAAGGTGTGACTACTGAGTAATGTGTCTGATTTTAAAAGATACACAACCCGTGAACACACATCTAAGTGAGCCCCAGGTCCTCAGGGGCAGTCTCCCGGGAACCTGCCTGTTTGTGCCTGGACACTGCAGCACCTCTGACACGAGCTCTGCTTTGGGGATTGTGTTTAGCACTTCAGCAGTTCCCCCAAACATCTGCCACATGTTCAGATCTGTAGTGTGACCATGGAGCTGTTTCTGGAAAGCCTCCAGAGTCAATGCCTGGGGAAAGGTGGGTGATCAAGGTAGACACATACTACCTTATGATATTTTCATCAGTTCATCAGTGGGCTGCGAATGCAAAGATGATCTGCTGTGATTAGAATGGAACTGAGAAATTTCTGTCTCCTAGTGACACCACGCATGAGCTTGTGGTAACGCTGGTGTGGACACACCTACTGCTCTGCCTGTCATGCAGCAATTCAGCGCACACAATGCCATACGGAGTATGTAGTAGTTCAGAGCACCGAGCACCGCCCTGGCTTGGGGACTTCTTCACTTGTATTTTTACCATCATCTTCCCATGTAGTCCTTGCTATAAAGCAGGTGCACCATGTCACTGACCAAGGCCACATTGAGCTCGGCATAAATGCACTCTGTGACATCACACAGCAAGAAAATGTCCAACAGTGTACTTTCCTCAATGCTTCCTCCCTCATTCCAGATCACGCCTCAAACTTGCTGCCTCAGCCTCCCTGAGTGCCGGGATTATAGGCATCAACCACCATGCCATACCATTCATAAACATTTTTTGTGTGTTAATAAGTTATTCCTTTGATTTCCAATCCATGTCTGCCTCCCGCCAAAGAGAAAGCCACTTCTTAGGTCAAATCATGAAATTACTGTTATCTGACCATATGTGCGGTACAAAAGCCACATGGTTTAAAGCCAATATATTTGTATCTCAATGTCTTAGTAATGGTGGCAAGAAGCTCACAGCGTGACTGTGTCCATGTAATGTCCTCACATGGAGAAGCACAATACTAGATGTCAGCACTGAATTTCCGGGGCACACAAACCCAAACAATCTCGCAGGGTGTAAAATCAGTGTTCTCATTGACAGTTCTGCTTTTCACCCATTTCAGTTCATATTTATTCTGTGCATTTTGAGGGTTACAATTATTCTGCTAAGCCCACCAACAAGCAGCCTTTCCCAAGTAGGGTTATGCTGCAAAACCCATCACCCGAACCCACAGCGATGCTGAAGATGCTGTCCATGCAGAGTTTGGGAGCAGGTGTACTTACCAGACTCTGTGCCTGGGCTCTGTGGGCAGCCAGGGATTGGACTTGTGCCCAAGTGATTCCAGGAGGAAGCAGCAGACCCTGTGCCTTCCCACCTCCATCCCACAGGCAGAGGACCCTGCAGTCACAGTGGCAGTGACTGCACGGCCAGTGCCTCCCTCTCTGGCCCGTCTTCACTTTCAGTTTTTTATTTTTTTCCTTATGTTTATCACAAAACTCATTCCAGAAGCTCCTACTCAGCAAGACCCAGCAGAGAAGATGTAGTAGGCTATGAAGGGCACATCAGGCGCTGGGGAAGAGCTGTTGGCTCCCATTAGCAGCGCCACTGTTCCCAGATGAGGGACAACCCAGCCAGCCAGGAAATAATCTTTGCAGTGTTACTTTGACAAATTATGTACAGGACTCTAAGCCTTTGTAGCCAATATCCTGCTTCCAAAAATTCATAGCTTACCTAAGTAAATAACAAAAGACAGACTGGATGGAGCTGAGGAAGAGAAAGCGGTAGGAGTGAAAGACTTGCACTCAGCGCTCATAGCCAGGAGGAGGAGTGTGATGGCATGCACAGTGCCGCCAGTTGCCAAGTCATTGTGGCACTAGTGAAGCATGGTATATATAAACTTGCAAGCCCAGGGATGTGGGAGAGATAAAGCAAAGGGCATAATCAGTGCTGGGTTACAGATACAGACGCACAGACACAGAGATGTACCCTACTTCCCACCCCTGCACCCCCCCACACACAAAAGCTCTTCACAGGAGAGCTTCCAGGATTCTAGTGCCCTTTTAACACTCATTAGTCAAAGTGCTAATACCAGGTTCACACTGTGAGTTCTTCAGAAGAAAAGCTGACTTGATCCTCCCAGCAGAGTGTGATCTGAGAGCCTGGAGCTGCAGTCCTATTGAGCCTGGCATTGTCCCAGCAACTAAGGGACAGCAAGGGCCTTGATCCTGTCTTACCACAGCACACTGTAATCTCTCTCCATCCTGGGTACAATGACTTTGTGACAAGGACCTTACACAGGCAATGTTCTTTGTTGAGCAGTAGTTACTGAGTTTACTGCCAGATAGGTGACACAGAATGGGGCTCTTTCAGGTACATGTGCCGCTGTTTTAGCATTGGGCAAATACTAATGCTGGCCTGGAGGTCTTGTTTGTCACACATAGTACATGTCAGAGAGCACAACACATCCAATGTTGGGAGTCCTCTGAGTACATTTGGAAAGGCTCAGAAAGAAGATGCTTCTACAGACATTTGCCCTGGGACCCTAAGCAAAACATTAACACAATAAATCAGAGCCTACAGGCTTCCAGGATGGCCCAACTGTCACAATAATAAAAAAAAGAATGTGCAATTAACCTGGATAAGGAAAACTGGCCCAGTATATGAAGGAAACAGAAATACTATGCATCCCAGAAGTCACACAACAAACACAAGCACAAACACACACAATCAAACTTTGGTCTTAGCACTGTAGGTTCACAGTTCAGTTCCAGTGACTTAGGAAAGCTCTTTGAGTTCTCCCATCTTTGCCACATAGAAAGGAGACTGAAAAGGGCCCCAGGAGCATTCGGCAAACATCAGACTTTAGTGATTTTTGAGTGCTGAGAAAAAGTACCCTCTTTTTATGGCTTAGTAAACACACAAACTTTAGCCAAATGAAACAGCAACTTCTGTCTCAGGGACCCAGCTGGGGGCTGGAAGTGTACCTCAGAGGTACAGTACTGGCCTAGCATGCACAAGACACTGGGTTCCGTCTCCATCATCACAAAAAAAGAAAAGAAATGACCCAACCAGGTATATTTTTGTCCCAATGAACTTGAGTTGAAAATTTAAAAGGAGAAGAGGAGCACAGACCTTAGAAAAATGGATCCAAGGGGCTGTTCTATCTGTGCTGAGCTCTGGGTAGTTCAGACTGCTTCCAGAGCAACACCCTGGAGCACAGAGTGTGGCTGGAGGCGGGCCTGCCACACAGCCAGCAGCCCTCATTAGCCAACTCCGACCTGTGCAAAGCTGAAAATAAACCCTGCAGCCACTTTCCTACAGCTTGACTCCTATAATTCACTGTCATGGTTCAGTGCACCGTGGTCTTTAAAGTACTTATTCTTTTTGCTTTTCGACTCTCTCAACCACTGTACTACTTTTCTCCAAGAGATGACTTTTTATATACACAGTGAAATTATTTTTTTGTTTTCTTTATCTAACTGGGGATACTATTTTTTAAATTTCTTCATGATATTTTTATACTTGGTTAAGATTACTAGGAAAAAAATCAGTATGGAGGAATAAAATAGTTCTTAGTTGTCCATTAATCATAGTAACTAAAGAAATCTATTTCCGTATCCTGTTTAATATTTTAAATGCATTTAAAATATCCACTGGGATGCTGTGGGTTTTCTTTTATCCCAACTGAACTTTTTAAGTCTGTTCGTAACTAAATTTCCTTAATTGAATTACTTAAGATATTTTTAAAATAAATGAACATTGGTTTATTTTCAATAAGCTAGTGGCCTTTGAGTTTCCTAACACGTCTCCTCCAAAGTGGGAACCAATATTTGGCAACATTTACATTAATGGACACATGCAAATCAAACTGTCTTCCCAGAATGTACTTTTGTCCCTGACTTAGAAGGAGTCTCTGAAATAGATGACCAACTTCTTACAAATAAAAAACTAATATTCATCTTTACTTCCCTTTTTCATCTGTCAAGCTGATAGAAATGCTCTCTCTTGTATCAGTGGGGTATTGATAGAATAAAATTTCCCTAGGCCTCCTATTGGTCCATCAGCTGTTTGTCACTATAACAAAATGTCACTTAGGAAGAAAGGTTTTTAGCTCACCATCTTTGGGAACCTCTCAGCTGTATCACATCATGGTGATGGCAAAGGCGAGTGTAAGGAAACAAGTGATCGTACTACTGCCAAAACAAGAAGAAAGAGAGCTGTGTAGGGCCACACTGTTATAACCACCCTTCCTCAGGATCCACCTAATGGTCCCACAGGTACCTTAATGCCTCAACTGACCTACAAACCTCCCACTAAAGTTTCCAATACCCCCCATATCACAGCACTGGGAATAAAGCCCCCTGATGCCTGGACCCCAGGGGAAAAGCCACAGCCACCCCCACTCCAGATTCCCTGCTTGATAGGTGGAGGGGGCCTGACCCATCTAGGCTGAGCTATCCTTATAAGTCTCTGGAATCTCAAAGATCAGACTTCCCAGGCATCTTAGGTAAAGCACAGGTTCCCAGCCCTTACATCCCCTGAGCCCCCCTCTCCAGCAGGCACCTGACACCAGCCTGGGTTCTCAGAAGGCACTTTGACAAACACTGTTCACAAGCATCAGCCCCGCTGCTTTTGATCAATGCTTGTGCATTCATTTATCCAACAAACGATGGCAAGGCACATGCTACGTGTCTGATGTCACTCAGGAGGCAGTCAAACTGTCTGTGGGCCCTGCCCTCAAGAAATTTATAGCCTAAAAGGAGAAAGGAATTGGGAACATGAGTAATTACTGAAAGAGATCTGAGCAGGGTGGGCATCACGTTACAGGGGTTCAGAGGGGAAAGTCTAAGGGAAGAGGTGCAGTTTAGGGGAAGATGAGTCCTGGGTGGAGCCTGAAAGATTGCCAAGCACTGGGGCATGTAGAAGTAGAGAAGAAGAGGCGCTCTGAAGCACAGAGGCATGGACAGAGCCACGGACAGAGGAAGCCAGGGGCTGTGCAGTGAAGGCGGAGTCATTCAGTCAGCTTGGAGCCCGAGTGCAGGAGCTCATACAAGAGCAGCCAGATCCTGGAGGGCTCTGAACACCAAGATAGAACATGGCCACAAGTAGGAGCTTACAATATTCCCTGGGAAGGGGTCAGCTGTAGCGCCACTGCAGGAGAGAAAAGCCCTACACTCCTTCTTTGAAGTCCCTCAGTATGGCAGTCCAGCTGGGAGCCTCATCTGTGATTCCTCAGAACAAAATGTCCAGGGTCAGCTCACACCCTCTCTGCCAGGGACGCCTTGGTGATAGCAAAGGGCAAGAGCTTTTACCTGGCTTCTTTCCTCACTGAACCGTGGAAGTGCTCCTCTAGAGGGGAAGACAAGGAAAAGCTGTCAGGCCCTCACACTCTTCTCTTCGGACCACTGGGGAGCGTCCCCCAGGAGTGCTTCAACTCTGTCTCTGTCTCTGTCTCTGTCTCTGTCTCTCTCTCTCTCTCTCTCACACACACACACACATACACACACACACACACACACACACACACAAATGCACAGGCACGCGCAGGAGCAAAGGAGAACCTGGGCTACCCTCAGCAGGCAGCTTGAAAATAGAGACATGGTATTATTACTAGATTCTCCCTGGCATAATTTCCCACACCCAGTTAATGAATGGATTTTATCATTCATTATCATTTATCACTGCCTATGATTCTCTGAAGACTAATAATCTGCCCAGGGAAAAGCCAGACCTTATGTACTAGCCAGACCTTATGTACTGACGGTACGACCCATTCCTTCTGCAGTCTCAGTAGCTCCATTCAGTACTCAGCTACCACCTCACCCCCAGAGAAAAGCGCCCCAACCCCACCTATGGAGCTGACTGCTCATCTGCATATCAAAGGATCCTGCAAAATGCACAATGAGGAGGCTAAAGCTCCCCAATGCACTTCAGAACCACCCACAGCTCAGAATACCAGAACAAAATACATCAGTAAATGTAGCCATTACTCTATTTTTCACCTGAATCTAATCAGAAATACAAAACAGCATGTGTCAGAGATAAATGAATTACAATCAGAAGCAGGTACATAGGAGAAGCAGGTACAGGGTACCGTTATTTGCCCAAGTGATGGGTCATTTCTCTGTGAAATTTAATCAGAGGCAAGTAGCTTACACTTTTTCAGAGAAAGGAGAAGGAAGAAGTGTTGTTTTCTTGCTTGCTTCATAACAACAGTACAACCTTCAGCAAGCACTAAGTGTCCCTCTGTACATCTAATATTTTTAACAGGCATTATGTGCAGGGTAGGTGACCTGCCCTCTGCGCCCTTCTGGCTTCCTTCTGATGAAAAAGATCACCAACAAATTAAACAGAGACAAATTAGCTGCCCTGTCCTGCAGCCAGGACATGATCTCTGTGGGTCGTGATTTAGGAGAAGACTGGCTGAGCAACTCAAGGCTGGTGTTTGTCTTTGTGTGAATGAAAGCCCAGGACACAGATGTATCCTCATTTGCACTTCCTTACAGCAAGCCCTGTCTGTGTGAGCTGGCTGTGTGGCAATATTTCCCCAAGATCTAATGAAGAACTGGGAGACGGTTCTCTTGTCAAGAGCAGACAGCCACAGTAGCGCTGTCCTTCTTCAGTCCCATTTGTGGACTGTCTCGGGTGTCTTGGAGCTGCTCCAGCACAGGTCCAAGGGAAGGCAGATCCTAAGGAAAAGCCAGCCCTCCCAACAGCTGTGGGCCAAGGCTGACAGAGAGAATTATCTGCTTATAAGAACTCAGTGATTAGACTGGGCCTAAATAATCTATATTCTCTGTTCGTCTCGAGGTCTTTATCTTAACCACACCTGCAGATCCCTATAAAGCCACATAAAGTCACTAATTCACGGGTGGCAACAAATTAGGACGTGTACATCTTTGGGGGCCAGAATTTTGCTCATCACATGAGTAGATTGAGTTAAATACATTATTAAGATTAATTTCACAGGATTTTTTCTTTTCTAAATAAGTCTACTCGGACATTTTAAAGTACAAGTGTGTCTTACATCATATTTCTACCGGGTAACACTAAAGGCCTAAAGCCTTTGTAATTCTTCAGCATCACAACATGGGCTGTCTGAGGCCATGTGGAGCACAAGGGTCTGGCCGTGAAGTGACCTCTACTCCTGGAGCAGGTGGCATGCACTCGGGGCTGTGGAAAGTCAGGCCTGTTTGCATTAGATTATCGCTAATATTTCTGCTCACTCTCAAACATTCAGTTTGGAGGATGCATTCTACGGTTGCCCTACTCATGTGTTAAATGCCAAGGTGGGGCTGCTCGCTCATCATCAGTCAGGGGAGCTTCAGATTGATTTCCTAGGAGTGATAATGGTCTGCATTGATCTGCACACCAAGCCCCTACCCTTTGCAGTCTCTTGGTGAGTAATGGCTCCATCGGCAGGCTGGGCTGACTGACGGGCCTACCTCAAAGGCCATGGCCGAATGCACAGGCCACCAGCTAATCGACTTCCAAGACTGTAGATTAGCTAATTTTTGCTATTGTGTTTTTAAAAAGCACTCTAATTATAAAAATAGAATGTTAGAACCATGTCTGAATATTTAGAAATTTCCTGTAGCTTCTGCACATGTCCCATAAAAGACCACTGTGCGGTCTGCTGGTACCCATTAGCTATTATCCTTTTGGGTCAGTATGTGTAGTTTAAAAGTCTCTGTACAGTGACAACAAGCCTTGGAGCTGGTTTGTGTCCTCTGGCAGCATTTTCAGTCCCATTCCATGTCAGGATAGCTGCACGGATCCCAGTCAGCTGTACTCAATCCTCCAGAACATTTACATACCTCAGATTTCAACCAAATTTTGCTCCATGAAGTTCAGGAAATATAAGGAAGATGAGTGGTCAGCTCAAAGTCCCATCAGGGTGTGTGCCCCTCCTGGAGACAAAAGCTTTCTCACATGCTCTCTTCTCTGTCCCCCAGTGCTACTTCCCCTGGGTTTGTGCACATATGTGTGCACATGTTTGCACAAATATGGGAGCATGTGGTCTCTATTGGCCTGCCACTGCTACCTCTCCATGCAGAGGAGCCCCCAAAAGATGCCATCACCCTTGGACTGTGTGGCAGACACCTCTGCTCAGGGAGCTCTTGTTTAGGCAAATGGGTAACCGAGGCAGAGATCACTCGTGGAGCTCAGTGTGCTTCTCCTCTCCCTGTTCTCCCCAGTGACAACTGCTATATGGAGGGCTGCCTTCCATCTGGTTCCTTGCCTAACTGTCCCCAGTCTACGACGGAATCTGGCACTGGCCCTGTTGGGTACTAGGTGGGTCAAGGACTCACCCAGCACCTCCAACCTCATGAAGACTGGCTTCAGTTCTTGAACCATCAGCACCTCTGAAAGCCATCAGGGCTTTATCCTAGATTCCACAGTATGACAGTTATTTGTGTGTACCGACTTGCTTGGGTCATGAAGTGTCTAGACATCTGGTTGGACATTTTTCTGGTGTGTTCCTGTGTTTGAGGATGAGATTGACATTTGAATGGCAGACTAAGTGAAGCAGGTGTGGATGGCCCTCCCTGGTGTGACTGGGCCTTGTCTGATCAGTTGAAGGCCTAAATAAAACAGAGAGACTGATTTTCCTACAAGTAACAGGCCATCCTTACTACCCAGCAGCTTTGAACAGGACTGTGCTGACTCAGACTTCAGTGGCAGCGTTGGCTCCTCTGTAGCTGAATCTGTTGAACTTCAGACTGAAACCAACCATCTGCTCTCCAGACTCCAGCTTGCTGGTTCATGCTGCATAATCATATGAGCCAGGTCATCATAACCACTTATTGCAAGGTCCTCATAACAACTCAGTGCCAGGTCCTTCAAACGATTCGCTGCCCATGTTTCTCTTTTTGTGCATGTGTGTAACATACAGTCCACTAGCTCAGTTTCTCTAGACAAGCCTAATACTCAAAGTAACCCTCAAACCTCAGGCACAATTTTTGCAACCACTGTCATGCCAGATACCTGCTTCCCCCACTCAGGGGCTGGAGAAATGCTCCAGGAATCCTGCAGCCCACAGTCTACTCCTTCTCTAGTTTCTCTGTAAACAGAAAGGGCAGTGATGTAAGGTCTTCAGCAATCCCCTCAAAAAGCCTGTGTAGACCTTCATGCTGAGCTCTGTCTGATGCCTACCAGTTGACTCTTCAGATGTCAGGTCAACCGGAAGGAAGGAACAGCAAACACTCTGCAGTATTCACACCTCCTAGGGAGAATCTGACATATCTAGCTTCTTCAGACTTCCCTCTGGGGACACTCTCGGTGAAGTCTCAGCACTTAAATTAATTATACAGAATTACTCCAGTTGTTGCTGCAATTATTGCCATATAAAACACATGTATGAGTCTCAATATTTGTGTAATTGTAACTTAAGTGGATAAAAGGAGTAGTGATAGAGGAAATGAAACCAGGAAAATCTTACACAGGTTATTCCCATTAGAAACAAGCAAGCTATGAGTTGTGTAAAAAATGATGCATCAGAGCCACTTCAAAGGTAGTTAAATACAAAATTCATCAAATATATTAGAAGATGAAGTCATGAAAATTTCCCAAGAAGTACCAAAGACACACACACACACACACACACACACACACACACACACACACACACAGTGCGCTAGAAGAAAGGTAAAGATAAGTCTTTGAGAGACTCAATCCAGGAACTCAAATAGCCAATGAACAGAAGTTCTAGAACAAGAACAGAGAAAAGAGAGGATGAAATTATGAATAATTATGAAATGATGGCAATATATTTCAGATTGAAATTTCTTAGCCTATTTGATTCCACCAAAGTGGAATTCCAAAACTGAACTCCAGGGAAAAAATAATGACTCCTACACAGAGAACTAGCTGTCAGCATCAGGTTGATGGAAGGTGGAACATTGTTGCCAAAATGCTAAATGAAAGGTGTCCTCAACTTAGAACCTCTAGTCAAATGAGCAAGGAAAATGAGGAAATGATTATTTTTAGTTATCTTCTCAAAGCTATTTCCTTTAAGGCTACAAGGAAGCTGAAGGAAGACATGTCTTTTTTTTTTTTTTTTTTTTTAGGAAGACATGTCTTAACAAAATAGTATGATCACTTCCTGCACCAGGCACTATTCAAATGTTTTAAGAATATTAATTGCTTCCTCATCACCTCTGTCAGGAGGAGGACACAGTCATTATCAACCCACCACTTTATGGATGAAGACATTGAGCAGAGAGGTGAGGCGATTTGCTCATCTTGTAGGTAGCACATGGTAACTTAGAAAAAGCTAAGCTTATTATGAAGACAGGGGATCCAGGATAAAGGGTCCACCAGGGAAACGGCACAGATGAATCTCAGGATGGTGCCAAGAGGAGACTCAAGATGCCCATGGTCAGCACAGCTGCTTCACTTTGGAACTGAAGGATGGAAGACTCAGAGCAAAATTATTCTGGTACATTTTCTGACTTATATACATATATATAATTATTTATATATATGATACATATGTTTGATGATTTAGAAAGTGAAACATCAATGTACGACAGATCTCATGGGATGTAGTGATAGCATACTGTTTATCTCTAATAGCTGATATGATAATATAAATGCTGATTATTGATTTTATTTGAAATGTTTTGATGCACATAAAACAGGAAGAAAGAATAAAATGCATGTAGTAAGAAGTTGGGAGGAGACACAACGTAGGACAGCTAAACAATAAAAAAGCTGACAATAAAAAAGTCTAAAATCGATAAATCAAAGAACACAATATAACAGTAACATAGTGTTTAGCTAAGCAGCACCAAGTACTGAAATAAACAGTTAAAGGTTTTTAAAAGTGTCTTGGTAAGTGTGACACAGTGGGTGGGAGAGATGGGAAATTTTAGTATTACTTAAGTTGAAAATATGCATTATGAATCAAATGTTATTATTTTCCAATTGTGTACAAAGGGAAGGAGACAAACAAGAAGGAGACAAACAAGGGACTATATACACTTCCAGAATTCAGATATGCTGATGACTTTTAACAGATGTTTGTATATTGTAGTATAACGTACAGAATACTAACTAAGACATAAAAAAGCTTAAAATGCACATAACCATAAAATTCTTTTATTTAGCGTAAGTATAATATACAAATTAATTCCTCAATTATATGCATACAGCTTTGATGTGTCCTGAGTTTAAAATCAGAGCTGAAGTTATCATTTTGGGCATTATAAAAGGTATATTAAAATTTTTCCTTTAGACCTTTTTCATTTTTATAAATTTTCTTCAATTATAATACATCACTTTTATAGGAGAAAAGTTAAAGGAGTTTTTTTTTTTTTTTAAGGCCCTGGTAATATATTTGGATTTTAAAATGGCATTCAGATACAATTTGGTAAAAAGTCACTTAATTAAAAAGGAAAACATCTAAAAGAGGACAATTAATTCAAAAAAGGAAAACAGAGAAAAAAAGTGTCCTTGTATCCTACGAGAATATTTAGCTTTTCTACCCAACACAGTACACTCCAATAGACTTGACTCTGCACACCCTGCTGAACCAGGACTGCTGTCAGCGTTTCCCACAGTCACCAAGCCTCAGCCAGGCGGGAAATGTGACCCCGCCGCTGCTGTCTGGCAGTGTGTGGCACCACCAAGAGGAAAAACACAGCCCCCCACCCCCACCCCACCCCGTGCAGAACCACGGGAAGAAGACAGTGAAGAGCCTCCTCCTGCTGAGCCGCCCACTGCCTTGCAGGTAAGGAGCCCTGGAAATGAGCCCCTGCGGTCTGCACCGGGGCTCGCAGCACCCACGTCTGAGGTGACTTAATGGAGCCCTCTTCCCGCACCAGTCATTTACTTAAATGCCAAAAATCTTAAGGCACGCCGTCAATGCCTCCACCTAACACTTAATGCACGCGACCTCACTTGTGTCTCTAAATCTCTTTAAGTACTTTTAAAACACATTATCAGCTCATCTCGTTTAATGGCAGTCTTAAGGAAATGCCATTTGTGAAATGGAATGCTACAGGAGTCACAGCTGCAGAGTGGTGGGTGCCCGGCACCTCTACGCATGCCAGGCCAGGAGGTCTGCTCCAGAGCAAGGGACAGGCCTGTCTGCGAACCCAGCACCCCGGCATCAGGGGCCTCACCGCGTCACCTGCTTTCTCTTACAGAGTCTCTGGAAGCAAGCATTCAAATCCCACGATTCCATGGAAGCCCAGAGAAGTTAATTTCCACAGAGGGGGCTAATCCACCCAGCCGCTCATCAGTGAGTGTTTCCAGTGGAGCAGGGCTTTCTCTCATCCTCAGAACTAGGGCGCTCGCTGAATGAAGCCCAGAGAAAGCTGCAGATGGCCATTGCTGTCCTAACGGAGGCATGGAGGCCTGCCCACCCCACCCCCACCCCCACCCCGACCCCTATCTTATCCCTCTCCCCACCCCACCCCCTTCCCATCCTCCAAGGGAGCCTCCCTCAGGTCACAAGGCAGAAGCTTCCAGCACAGGAAGGAGGAGCTCCTTAGAGGATGACTCTATTCACACCCTCAAGGAAGACTGACTTCTCGCTTGCTTTAAATTTGCAGTGGCCAGGAATCTTTTTCTTTTTTTTTTTTTTTTTTTTTTTTTCGTTTTTATCGGTACGGGGGATCGAACTCACGACTGCCTGCTTGCAAGGCGGGCGCTTATGCCGCTGAGCTAAATCCCCAGCCCCCAGGAATCTTTTTCTTATTCTAAATTAAGTATTTGTTGTTTTCAAATAAATATTTGCTGATTTTTATTTTCTGTGGGAATGGGAATTGAACCCAGCACCGTCACGTTGAATGACATCCCCAGCACTTTCTTTTCTTTTCTCTCTCTCTTTTAATTTTTATTTTTGAGATAGTGTCTTGCTAAGTCGGTAGGCTGCCCAACCTGGGCTCCCATTTGCAAACCTCCTGCCTCAGCCACACAAAGTGCTGGAATTTCAGGAGTGCTCCACCATGCCCAGCTTTTATTCCTATTAAGTGAGGCCCCAAAATTGAATATATTCCAACCGACCTGGTACCCCTCTTCTTCTCTGCCCTATGGTTCTGTTTTTCTTCACTAAGGTAAGGGTAAGGGGCACAGCCCCATCATTTCGCTCTTTACTCTCCCCAGAGGAAAACCCATATGTAAATAGTACTGAGAGTTAACAAAACGCCTGTTAATTAACACACTGCATGTCAAAGATTAAAACAAGGACTACCCAAGTTTAAGAGGAAATTGCCAGGCAAAGGAACACACACTATCAAATAAATTAACGGAAGAACCAGTAGAGTGGGAAAATTCAGAGCATTTAAAATGTAACAAAGGAGATTCCCCGGGACTGTGCTAATTAAAGGTGGAGAACTCTGCAGAGGATGAGAGAAGTTCATAGATCTGTGTGCTGTGAATTATAACAGCCTTGCTTTTTCTTGGTCAGGGAAGTCTTGGCTAGATCTGGTAAGGGACCACCGGGACACTGAAATCTTCTGATTATTTATTAGCCTTTCCAATGCAGTGACATTGTAATGCTCTTCCCACTGGGAAAGTACATCCCCCATCTTTGGTCTCTCATTTCTCTCCTGAGTCTACATCGACTGCGACTATGTCGGAAAAGGTATTGCATGACTTCTGAGGCTGTATTCTAAAAGGTCATTGTGCTATGTAGCCAGCCTCTGTCAGTATAGCAAATATCTGAAATAATCAGCTTTAGTCACAGTTTTAGAGGTTTTGGTTCATGATTAGTTGGCCTCACAGCTTGGGACTGTAACAAAGTAGCAACATATCACAGCAGAAGCATACGGCAGAGCAAAACCACTTGCCTCATGGCGAGGAAGCAGAGACAAAGAGGAAGAGACCAGACTCCCAAGTGGTCTTGGAGAGCACTGCCCCCTTGGTCTAAGTCCTCCCGCTAGGCCTCAGGTCTCAGAGGTTCCATCATCTCCCATACCATCAAACCAGATACCAGGCCTTTGGCACATGAACCTTTGGGGACATTCCAAACTGAAACAGTGGCAGCCATTTATCTTCCACTCTGTATTCTCTGGATGCTGCTACAGTTTGAGTTTGGAATGTCCCAAAAGGCTCATACATTTAAGGAGATGTCCTCAGTTTGGTGCTATGGGAGGAAGTTAAGTCACTGGGTACATCCTCTTGTATGGTGCAGTGGGCTCCCAGCCCCTTCCTGTCCCTCTCTTTGCTTCCTGGCTGCTGTGAGATGGCTCAGTGGTAAATTTCCCCTGTCTATCTCTATACAAAAGTGACAAACCAACTGACCACAAGCTGAAACCTCCAAGATGGTAGCCAAAACAACTTTCTTCATCCTATGTTGATTATTTGAAGTATTTTTTCACAGAGTAGAAAGCTAACCACCACAGATGTTCACTCTTGGGGTCCATACTGGAAGATCAACTCCTGAAGAAGATACTGCCTGAGGAGAGGGACTGAACTCTCAGGTAACAGCCAGTACCAACTTGCCAGTCAGTGGGCCCCATATAAATGACTCTTCTGGCCCCAGATGATTCAGCTCAGGTGACATTAAGTAGAAAAGAGATGAGTTGTCCCAGCTGAGCCTTGCTCAAATTGCACTGCATGAGCAAAATAAGTAAATGTTATTTTAAACCAGTAGGTTTTGAAGTGGTTTGTTATGCAGCAGCCAATAGCAAGAAGAACTAGCTATCCTATAGGGACAGAAATATGTGTCATGCATCTTTGCATTTTAAGCTGAAATTAAAGAACATTAAGTGTAAAAGGTTCTTCACATTTGTTGATAATGATAAATTAAAACCTAGGGTAAACATGGTAAATTGCTGTGTTATTACTCTTGGTTATCAATTTGACTGGCTGGAAAGACACCTAGAAAACTCTTAAAGCACACTTGTGAATGTATCTGGGTGGGTGTTTACAGAGATGACTGTCGTATGGGTCAGAACTGATCAGGGAGGCCTGGCCTGAATGTGAGTGGCACTAACAGGAGGCCACATGAAGCAAGAAGTAGATAGAGGAAACGGGCTCACACCCAGCTCTTCTTGAGCAGTGCATCTTTTGCTGCTGCCTCTGCCTCTTGGATCTGACTCCAGAGTCTTCAGCCTTGAACATAGACTTGCACCTCAAACTCTCCAGGCGCTTTCAGGCTCAGCTCTGGACAGAAGCTGCACCTTTGGTCCCTCTTACTCTGAGGCTTCCAGCTTCTTGGGCTGAGTAGCTACTGGGTTTTAGGCACTCCATCTAGGTAGGTAATGTGGGACTCCTCAGCCTCTGGTCATGTGAGCCAGTCTAATTTATTATCCCTCTTGTATGTTTTATTGATTCTGCTCCTTCGGAGAACACTGCCTAAAACCCAAGAACAGAAGTATAGAACTTGGCATTTGGAAGGAGCCTCAGCATTTAGCTAGGCCAATTTCCTCTAGAGGTTTGAAACGCTGACACCAAGAAATGTTAAATAATGTACTTAGGGTCACATTACAAATGAGTGGCAGAACTGAGGCTTGAATCCAGCACCACTTACAAACAATAAAAATAAGTTCTAGTTCAAAAAGCAAAGAATTGACTTAAGGATTCTACCAACACAAATAACAGTTCACCTGACTATAAAGTGGGTTTCTGTTTTTGTCTTTTTCTTTTTTATGGGTACCGGGGATCAAACTCATGACTGCCTGCTTGCAAGGCAGGGGCTTATGCCGCTGAGCTAAATCCCCAGCCCCTAAAGTGGTTTTTTTTTTTTTAAATTAAAGAATAAAATCACTTTAGAGACATGAGGATTGTATATGATTAAAGAAGCACTAATATCTGGGGATTATGTTCCTAACACCTACAGGGATATCAGGGAGCTCTTTCATGCCCCATTGTACATTTTTCTCATGTGATGACTTTAGGTGAACAGGAAAACAAAGGGTGTTTTATGTAGAACTGTGGGAGTAGATGAAGCTAGAGGTGGATCACACATGCGGGGCTAGCGATGGCGGGTCCCAAGAATAAGAGCACCTCAAGTGAGCCATGTGATCAAACTACTCCAGCTCAGAGAACATGAGGCACCCCAAGACTGCCATACAAACAGTTTGCTAGGGAAAGGGGTGGCATGTGACATCGACCTGCTGGATGTATACATAAATGCACTGTGGTGGTTGAGCAGTTCCTTTCCTCTCATCTGGAGCAAAGGCTCCACCTGATTTCAGCTTTCTGTATTCTGAATCTTATCTTTATTTCTTCGTCTCCCCACTGTCCTTTCCCTGGGAACTTCAAGGCACCCAGACACAGATGATGTATGAAGAAATAGCAAGTGAAAGACATCCCTGCAAGAGTCTGCATGAACGACAGGGGCTCAAGAAAAGCCCAGGGGAAGAAGGGCACTGATACTGTTTTCATCAGGTGTAAAACATGTGGCAAAAACAAGCTCACTATGGCAACAGTTGTAAAGAGAAGGGCTTGTTGTATTATTCATTTCCATATTTACCTTTTTGTTATGGACCTGGATTAGGGAGTGTCGCAATGATCATATGCTTGTTGAGATGACCACAGAGAGTTTGCTCAGAGCACCGTTTCAAAATCAAGTCCCAAGTGGAAAAAAAGATGGCAAAACGACACCCTTCCCTCCCACAGAGCTTGAACTCTCCAACTTTGCTCAATCAGATAAGAAAAGAGCTGTGAGGAGCCGCAGTAGAGGAGTGTTTCTCTGTGACGTTAGCTTTACAGCCATCTGAAATAAAACCTATAAGCCTAACTGCACCACAAGTGGCTAATCTGCCTTATCAGTTCAGGGAAATTTTGCTGTGTCATGGACTGAGACTTTCACCCTTCCTAAAGCAGAGTCATCAAGTTCAACAGTCAGCCTTTGCAAATGCAAATAAATATTATAAAGAGGCTTTGGGAGCCCATGCACAATGGACTATGTTGTCTGAGAAGATTCAAATTTATACAGACCTTGGTCCCTCTGTGTACAAGGGGCTACCTTGGTAACAACGATCACACAGGTTATTCATTCACAGCCTAGAGAAAAAGGAAAAAGCAAGATTACTTGTTTCAGCCATGGGTGTGAGGGACATCTTGCTGCAGATTGCTCTGCTGCACCTGTGAGGGCAGCACAGCCTTTCTCTGTGCTTCCCTCACAGCAGCACGGAGAGGGAATTCTCTTCAACAAAACCTTCTCGCATCTGCATAAAGTGCAAGCCAGGGTATCTTTGGGCCAGTGAGTGTAGATCCAAAACTGATGTGGAAGGCCAGCCTATTCCACAAAACTTCCAGCAGGCTTGTCCTGGCACTGTCAAATGGTGGGGACTCTACAGCTTGAAGAGCTTCCCTGAACTGGCATGGCCCTACCTGGCTTGGTGCAGTGGGTCAAACTCAGGGCTGTGGGCAGCTCATGGGGCTGAGCAGCTCATGGAGCCTACAGTGAGGAGTTGATGTTTATACACCACTGTAGCCACGATGGACAGGCAGAAGGGTGAAAGCCTGGCCGACCTTCCCTCCCAAGAGCTGCAGCACAGTCTACAGACCCCCACCAAGCCTTTAAACTGAGGGCCATCCAAGCCATTGCACACGAGCTGCACTCAGCTCAGGCCCATGGGAGCTGCAGCAGCTCAAATTTAAAAAACAAACAAACAAAAAGATGACAGGCTACAGAAGTGGCCACTGCCACATTCCCTGGGGAAGTGAGTGTTAGAGATGGAGCTCAACCTGGTGACAAGGCAGAAGCCATAGCCAGAGGCAAGAGTGGCAAGTGGGAGCCCCAGGCACCAGAATATAGGATACAGGTTTTTCTTCTGCACAAAAGACTGAACTACAGACTGTTATATGGGCCTTGCAAGATTACTCATCCACTCCCACTAACTTCTTTGCAGACAGTGCTTGTGTTGTGCTGTGGTGCACCACAATGGAGCTGCCGCTATATGCACTGGCCAGAAGGGTCTTTTTCCTTTGTTTTGCATTCTCCAGTTTGGTCATGCCATGTCCCCTGTTTGTTTGCTTTTGTTTTGTTTTGGTTTGCTTTTGGGGGTTTTTTGGTTGGTTGGTTGGGGTTTTTGGTTTTTTTTTTTTTTTTTTTTTTTTTTTTTTTTTTTTTTTGTCATTTATGTTCCGATTCCCAGTTTCTGGGGCCTCTCACTGAAGGAAATGCAGTACACAGATTGCTGGCTACTATCACTGTTGCTTCCCAAGATACCGTTCAATAGGCTTCTGCCTCCCGTGCCATCTTTCATCAAAATGCTTCTGCCTTGTGTAATAGTTTCTTTTAATCAGGGAACAAGATCAATAAATCATTAAGCAATGTTCCTCATACATCTTCTCTCACTCACTATGGAGTTTAATCAACCAAGGGTTACATCCCAATCATCTCTGCCAAACAGATATCACTCACATTCCTGAATTTGGCTCTTTATGCTGGGTCCATGATTCAGTGGACACTTCCTCAGGATTTATTTTTGCTTCCACCTTCACTGGTGAAGCAGATTAACATGCCATTGTCCATTACTTACTTTTAGTACCCCTTGGCTGCCCACAGGCACTTAAGATGGACAATGGCCCAGCTTATACAAATGCTGCTTTCCAAATGTCTTGCAAAACTTTTCATATTTCCCTTATCACAGGTCATTTCCCTTATCAAGGCCAAGCAACTGTTGAACATGTTCATCATATACTCAAAATTCAGTTACTCAAAATGGAAGGAGGAATCCTCTTCAAAATTCACACCTCGTAATAGACTTCACTTGGCAGTGTATACTATTAACATTTTAAGTCTTACGAGGGATGGGACTCCAGCAGCAAAAAGACAATTCAATCAGGTAAAGGAAAAGAAGTTAGGAAGGCTCCTTTGGAAAGATCTTCATACTGAACAATGGAAGGGACCCAGCTGAATATTAATGTGGGCTGGAAGGTTTGCTGGTGTCTTTCCAGAGAATGCCAAAGAGCCTATCTGGGTGCCAGAGCATGGGGTCCAGTTGTATCATGGGCCTAGATCTGGAGGAGGGGTTGATTCTACCTTTCAAGAAGCTAATGCTCATCCCTGTAGCAATGATGCCTTAGAGACCAGGCCACAGCCAGCAGACAAGGATGGGGCTAGTCCTGCTCTGGGGCCAATTAAAGGAATTGACCCAAGGTTCCCAGGAGATGGTAACTAAAAATGGGAATCAAAGATCTGAATAGATGACAGTGTATACAGATAACTGAGCTGAAAGCTACATGAAGGAAAGGGACATGAAAGTTATCAGTATTCTGAAGATAAAATAAGATACAAAAATATACATTAATTATAAATAAAAGATTTTGTTCCTTCCAAATTCTTCTTGTAAAAGATCTCTGCTATTGACCAAAAAAAAAAATCTGACTAGTCTATTTATAATTACAAAGTTCTAAAATTGTAAGAGTTATTATAATTCAATTTGGTCAAAAATATATTTGTGTGCATTCTGATTTTGTAAGATGTCTGTTTGTTTGTCCAATCTTTTAAGCTGTGTACTTGTTTGCCCATTTGTCCAATCAGTTAACAGCTGTTTTTTATTTTAGATCAAAATCTTTTTCTTTTTTCTTTTGTATTTTTTGGATCATTTATTCAAAAGTTAATTTGGGTTATTGATTTAAATGCATGCTTTCATCTTTGTTGCCAGCTGGTCAATATGATATCAAAATTGGTTTTCTCAGAGGTCATCAGAAATTTAAAGTAACTAAATGGGGACCCTTTGGGCTTGGAAAATTACTGGTCAAGGCTCCCTTTGGTGAATAAAGAAGCAGCTGCCTAAGAAGTTCACCCCACATTGGTTTATTAATAGGAAGCCCCAATGATCTCCATAGCTTTATGGGAGACACCCCAATAAATGTTATTAAAATACATTATTGTGATATGTTTACATTGGTCATCATCAAAAGATTAAGTTTTCTAGACAATAAGATGTTTGATTTAAAGATGCTCTGGTGCAAAGGTTTTCCTATGGCTATGAAAATTGATTGTTATTAATTTCCATGTATATTAAATATATTCATGCCTCTAGATGCACAGGTCTTCCAAAATTTAAAACAGGAATTGTTTATGGTGATAGACTTTTGTTTCAGATTCAGACCTCTGCCTTTAACAAAAACTTAGGTGATGTATATGCTATGTATGTGCAATTATACCTAAAGATTCCTTGATATTAAGCAGTCCAGACAATGTCACAGATTTCTTCAGTGATTTTCCATTGAAGGTTGTCAAGTTAGGTAAAAGCATCTTATGTACTAGATAGGGCTGACTGACTCAAGGGGCTACTTTATGTCAAAATAGAAATTTAGGTATGCTACAAAAATTCCATAGTGATTGTCATATTCCAACAAAATGTATGTTTTGGATTTTCTAATTTTCTGTGTAAAATGTATAACTATTATTTGTTAACATTCTACAGGGATTCAACTACTAGAACATCTATGGTTGGTAGGAAACAATGGTTCTGTTTTGTATAATATTAAAGCTCACTGCTCCCTTTACAATGTAATGTCATTAACTGTCTCTTCTAGATGTTCAACGACTAAGCTTTGGAGACCAAAAACTAGTAAGATGGATGGGCTAGGAGGGCAGCTAATATTTTTGCCCCAGCCCTATAAGGTCAGTGAGGACTCAGAAAGTAAGAAAACTTCTTCTGTAACATCCTATTACTCAGTGAGTCCCTGGACAACTGAGCAAGGAGATTGTAGGATCACAGAGGAAAGTGATCAGTGGTGTACAGTGTACCTAAAGAGTATCATTAAGAGAGAAAAATCTCCCAAGCTTTCACAGAAAGCAACCGAATTGGTCAAACAATGGTTATGATTCATGCAGATGGCTGGCACTAATTAAAAAACTAAGGGATGTTATACATGGTTCCAAAATAAATTCCTAAGAGACTTAACTGACCTTGATAGATAACAAGAGATTGATTGTAATTAATACAGGTCTCACCTTAACTTGGTCTTGAACATCCTGCAGAAAAATATAACTACAAGAGACATAAAACATTGCCATAGCAATATGCTAGCTATAAATGGAACTCAAATCACTAACACTTTATTACAATTTCCAGCTATACTGGTTAACTGGCTACTGTTATGGATTAATAGGCTGTATAGGGTTAAATTACTGAATACAGGGGCTTAAAATCATTGGACTAGAAATCTTTAGCCTAAATGGTTGTGGCTGTCACATCTGGGCTAATGTAAATCATCCCAGGGGACGTGGCTGATACCATATGCTGCTGTTCATGCTGCTTTGTGCGCTGGGAGTAAGGAAGTCCTTTATCTTTGCGGCAGGCAACTTACATCGTCTACCCTTAATCATGGAACTGGGGCAGGTTAGCTTGTTAGCCTGCAGGTAGGTAAGACTCAGACCTTTTAAAGTCTTGCCATTGTTTTCTCTCACGTTGGGAATGAAGATCAATAATAAGAGAGTTTTCCATGAGAAGAGTGACAGGCATAATATGCCTCACAAAATGTTAAGCCCATTTTAGAGTTTAACACAATTGAAAGTACACCTCTTCTCTCAGACAAGCTGTACCTACATCTTGATTATTTTAAATCCAACAATGTTGCAATTTCAGAACATTGAAGACAGACAGGCAGAGGAAGCTTACCATTAAGCCAATGGAGCTCAAGCTCTAGGGCCCTCACTGT
Organism: Cavia porcellus; assembly: GCF_034190915.1. Lineage (NCBI taxonomy): Eukaryota > Metazoa > Chordata > Mammalia > Rodentia > Caviidae > Cavia > Cavia porcellus. The sequence goes on along the minus strand of NW_026947485.1, from coordinate 71,520,317 downwards.
ATAAATCTTCCCAAGACCTTGGTAGGAGTACTGGTGACCTATTTACACAGTGTGTGTTTTTTAAAGTTCACATAAATGAGATTTTTGATCTCTAGCAGTTAATTCCACTGTAAATGCTCTGACTTTGCCTTCCTCATATTTCCCTCCATTTAGAGTGGCTTTAGAGTGGCTGTAGGGTAGCTATATATCTGAAGTACCAGTGAGGAGGAGTTGGGGATCCATGTAGCTTGGGTAAGCTTGGGACACAGTTACACATTTTGCAGTCACACCCATGTGTGTGTACGTAAAGATGGTTTCCAAGAGTATTTCTCTTAACCATTCTACCAACACACCTACCATGTTGGCATGAAGACTGTTGGCCAGGGACTGTCCAAAGACAAAAAGAGCCCATACCACTTGCCACTACAGGATGACAATAGCAAAGTTAAAATGAAGATTGAAGCCAGTCCATTCTTCCAATGATCAAGTGTGTGCGATTATAAGCAGAACAGATGTGGCCAAATTTCTTCTAATGAGGATACATAATACAGTAGAGATACATGATTTTTTTCATGTTTGTTGAAAATTGGGTAAAATGGAATTTTCAGAATTCTTGTGTTTAATAGAGTAAAAATAATAGCATAAGCATTTGTTATGTGAGGTCCCATGTTTTATGCATCCTGAGGTATCTGATTTCATTTTATTGTATCTGATGGTTCTTGGCCTGATGAGAAGAAATACAATTTTGCTACCAATGCTCAGAAATGGCCTGGAGTGAAGGAAGAAAAATAAACAGTGCTCCAAAGATAAAAATCATATACATAGTCATTAATCAGGCAGTCAGTGGATAGAGTTTCAGTGTAGTTTGATTACCTAACTACAATACAATTCAACTGAATAGCATTTCAAGCTGCATCTGATTTGTTCACACAAACCTGACTTTTAGATTCATTTTAAATACTGTTAATAACTGATCATAACAAAATGAATATGACAGTAAGGAAATATTCTGGTTCAAAGCAATAGTGTAAATCCAAGAACAAAAATTAGCAGAAGTTTTAAAATGTCAAGAATTCTCTTGCTTTTATAAGATAATGAAAACTAAATCTTTTGTTGATTAAAAATCATGAAGATATTTTTAAAAAGCATCACAATACCTAATAAAACATGGATGAAAATTAAAACAGAAAGTGTAAACATGATTAGGAGAATCAGGATGCTTTAAAATAGGACACAAAAGAAGGAAGATTGAAGTTACTGCAAAGCAAAATGCAATTTGTATAGACAGCAAGATAAATGTGCGACCCTCAGCTGCTCCATTTAATGAATTTGTTTACTTTGCTACCTGTTCTTTACAATGAATATGTAGCCAAAAAATGGGGTAATATTTTAGATATGTGTCAGGCACACCTTTACTAATGTATTGTGTTATTTTCTGCATTTTGTAAATGTTGTAGTCAGGATTGACAATGGAAGATGAAATATAAGACACATAATTTATAGGCTTATTTTATAACATTCACCAGAAGAGTCAAATTCAAAAGAGTGAAGGAGACTTTCCACACCATAGAGACTCAAATAACCCAGCTGAGAGCCTGAATCCCAAGACAACGGCCTGCATGAGTCCAGCTGAAGGTCTAGAGCCCGTGGCAATGTCCTCCATGAGGCCAACTGGAGACCTTGAACCTATAACAACTCCTGTATTCCACACTACTTGTCTGTCTGTTTTCTGTTTCTACAACAAAATACTTGAGGTCAGTTAATTGATAAAGAAGAAAAGTTTATGTGGCTGGTAGTTCTGGGGATGGAAAGACCAAGAGCATGACTGGGGCATCTCACATCTGGCTCTCACATCTGGTCAACAGCTGATGAGGGATTTCTTGCCGGATCTCAATGTGGCAGAAGGCATCACTGGTGGGGGCAGAGCAAGGTGCTTTCTTGGGTTTTTCTTCTAAATGAAACAGAAATTCAAGACCACCCATGCCATGATGGGAGCTCCACCCTCCCAACCTCACCTAACCTTCATTACCACAAAAAGGCCTCGCTCGAAGTGCCATTGATATATGAATTTGAGGATTAAACTTTCAACATGTGAACTTTTGGGAGACACATCAAACAACGCACCACTGACACTGGTCCTGCTAGGTTGAACCCCAATTTCCTACTGTTGAGTGAGCTGACAAGGAACAGAACAGAATAACAAATGACCAGAGAAATGTTCTCCAAATCTAGATACTAATTACTACAGTCAATCCAACAGTGGCTCAGGAGAACTCATAAAAGCAAGCGAGTTTGCCTTGTTCCTATCAGTCTTTAGCTGTCTTCATACTTTTTATCAACTGTGATCCAAGCATTCTACCCCTAAAAATTTATTGTGAGGCAATAGCTATAGATCATATATACTACTTTGATAAATCATTGGTGAAACTTCCAAGGGACATGTGTGAGTTAGATGGTAGCTGGCTTGCTGTGTCAGGCTGGTTAATTCTGCTGACTCAAAATCTTTTTGCTTTGCTGGGTGCACATGTGGAGATGAATAACTGGACTCTGGACCTCAGGGCATTCCATTCCAGAGCCAGCTGAGCAACAGAAGGAAGAAAGGAGAGGCAACCGGCTCAAAAAAATAAAGAGGACAGAAAACAGGAATGCCACACTGCTAATGATCCTGAGTTTCCACTGTATTTTCCATTAAACATTGGGGTCTTGTAATTCACAAGGGAGGGGGACTTTACTTGAGGGCAACTTAAAGCACCGACTCCTGCTTCAGAATGGGTCTAAGACCAATAGAGAGAGAGATACGAGAAACAGTCTGTCAAACAATTGGGAATTACTTAAATGATTTTATTTCACACAGCAGAATGCCAACTCACTATCAAAAATTGTATAGTAAAAGACTATTGAGTAAATGAAAATTCTTAAGTAAAGAAAGCACATTTTAAACGGAAGGTAGAATAATAGCAAAGAAAATCATGGAACAAATACCAAACACTGAGAGTGGTGGTAAGTTAGACTGATTTTTATTTTCTTCCTTTTGTTTACTCCTAGTGTCTTAGACTTCTATCATAAACATATCTCTTTTATAACAAAGCAAAAGCAGCAGCCATGTGTACACTTTTGCACAGCAGATGAGACAAAAATGATAAGTGGATCTGAGCAAAAATCCACATTCCAGAAACAGCAGTTCTATCCAGCTGCATCCCGTCACATTTGGGGCACCGCCAGGAGCTGGCACAGAATCCACACACCTTCCCCTGCCCCAGCAGAGAGCGCAAGGCTCAGGGAAGGCCCAGTCAGACAGCAGCAGGGAATCACAGTGCTCACCCGGATGCTGGCAAAGGCTGCCAACCCACTTGGGAGCAACGTGGCACTGGCTAGTGGAACCAAAACTGCACTTCGAGTTTACAGCTCAGAGAACTCTCACGCACCTACGGAGTTGTGCACTAGCATGCTTATTTCACTCTCATGTCTTTACTTATTCATGTATTTTGTGGGACAGAGTCTTACTGTGCAGTTCAGGCTGGCCTTGAACTCACAATGATCCTCCTGCCTCAGCCTCCTGAGTGCTGGGATTACAGGTGTGCACTCCCACACTCAGCCTATTCGTTTATTTTTTGCTGTGGGGAAGAAACACCTAAGAAAGTTAATAGAGCAGTTCTTTAAGCCCTATATTCTTGTTACTCAGTCTCAATAATTATTCAAGGCAATGTAATTCTATGTAAACCTCACCCATACTTGCATATCCTAGAAATCACATTACCCCACCCATAAATATTTCAGGTCACAATAATAATTACCATAACATCATATCTAAAACAAAATAAGATCATTTCTTCATATCCTTACTAACCAGATTAGAATTCAAGGTGTTCTTTTCATAAATGTAATTGTTCTTAATATAATGGTGATTCTGAAAATGATGGGACACCTAAAAATTACCATTACATTTTTTTAGGTAGGATACTGATTCTGTATGTTTTAAGTCCTATGATGAAATATTTATAGATAAGATGATATGCTATTTGGAATTTTCTTCCAAATGGGGTAACAGCTATAGAAGGAACAAGACTGTAAGTGGATTACAGCTGAAGGTTAGAGATGGTACCTGAGGATTCCTTAGGCTATTCTCTCTACTTTTCAACATAGTTGAAATTTTCCATAATAAAAGTCTAAAAAGCATATCTAAACAATGTGTACATAGAAAGACAGAATCTCAAAGGAGGAAAAAAAGAAAGGGAAAGAGAAACACAAAATTAAGGATATAGATAAGTGGATGGGGGAGGCAGAAGGCTGTCAGAGGCAAATCCTCCAATACTGAGTTGTGAGTGAACTTTACACTGTTTTTAGAATTAAAGTATTGTAGGATCAAAAATAAAAGAAGACCATCCATACACTCTACCCAATAACATGGTGTTCCAAATTAGGGATCATGAGTCCAATTCTGTGTACTTGAGAAACAAAATAAAAGCAAAAACCAAAAGATATATGTATATACAAGTGACCAGCATGAACACACACACACACAGAGCCACTTCAGAAGCAATGCCTATTCCTAGTACATGTGACAACCTGAGCCCTTCAACTTAATTCCAGATTACTTGTTTAAAAAGCTAGTCAAGGTTCAGTGAGGTGATTTCTTGATCCTCCGTGACTCACAACGTGGAAAATATTGGATCACATGATAATCAGCACCTCTTAAATTCTCAACTTCTAAAAGGCTTAGATAGGTTTCATCTATTCAAGAGGTATTCTGCTTACAAATATCAAGGGAAAAAGAGGATATTGCTGCATTTCTATATAAGAAAAGAGAGAACTGCTCTCTTTTGCTTGCTCTTCCTTCTCTTTCAGATCTTTAAATAATGAAGGATTGAGGGAACTCTTTTTGTCTATTTCTATATCCAAGCCCAGGGATATCATCAGGTTCCTGGACTTCATACACCATTTATATCCCACTGATTCTCATATTGGTGCTTGCATCTCTCACCTTCCCCTAGAACTCCAGATTCTGTATCCAACTTGCCAGGATTTCTTTTTTTCTGAAATAGAGTCTTGCTTGGTAGCCCAGGCTGGCCTGTAACTCTCCGTGATCCTCCTGCTTCCACCTCCTGAGAGTTGAAATCACAGGCATATGCCACCACACACTGTTCATAATATCAGTATGCCTGACTTTACTCTGGATTCTACCCTGAGTCTTCTGTCCCTGTGTAAAGAACCATTGATGATTCGCATGCACAGACCGAAAGCCTGCAGGGATTCCTACCCTCTTGTACTCTCACATACCAGTCCAGCCCATCAGCGCATGCCCCTGTTTACCCCCTCAAGGCAAATTCTAGAGCTGACCCCTGCTGACCACTGCCCCCTCAGAACCCACCTGTCTTCTATTCACGCCTGGAATGTTTCCTTGCCTTCCTCATCATGTACCACTTCTCCTGAGCAGGACACAGACTGTAGCTGGAGCAAAGGATGGAGTAGAGGGCTTCCCCAAGGGATCATCCAATCAGGCCCAGGCCCAAGCACCTCCTCTCCACCTCCACCAATGCAAGACACCAGGAGCCACATGCCCTTCAATAAACTCTATTCCTTATGCCTTAAGGTTGTGTTGCTTTTCATCAGTCTAAGCTCATCTTTGCATTCCAAGGAAACTTTGCACGAATATGGACCACCCTAGGCACTCCTCCCTTTGCTTTCCAGGAGAAGTTGGAATTTTTTTCATATACAAGAGCCTTTTCACCATTACTAGAAATGTTGCAAAACAGAAAATAGGTGCACATGCTTAATGCAACATTTGAATCCACTGACTGATGACATCTCTAGCTCCATCGCCTACTGCTCCAAGCTGCAAGCACACTGCACTCCTTGCTCCTATGGAAACGCACCTCCTACTGTCGCCTCCATCCATTATCTTTGCTCTTTGCTGCTCCCTTAACATGTTACACTTTTCCCAGTACAACAACATATTTGCTTCACTTGCTTGCTCCTTTTTAAAAAAATTTTTGATTAGTAGATGTTTGCAGTACATAATTATTTTCACTCTGGGGAATTGATACATAGGCAGAACACATCTCAATTCTTTTTTTCATCCTTTTGCCACACCTGTTTTTGCCAGCATTAAATTCATTTATTATAAGTTCTTAAGAAGTTGATTATCATACATACAGATTATTAGACTAACCAACCAAAACAAGTAAGACAAGTAACTTAAAACAAGATATACTTTTGACACATTGTCTATGCTACATTACAGTAACTTCTTTTCCCTTTTTTCCTATTGTCTGCTTTTTAATGGGTAATTTATTTATATATTGAGTTTCTCGCATAAAGAAATCATGCAATGTTTAAATTTTGTGTGAGATTTAAGTTTGTTAAGAGTTAAGTTTGTTGTTTGTGCTACTGATTTTTGAGTGTTGCCTTTGTATCCTGCTACTCTGTTGAATTTGGTTATTCTAGGAACCTGTTGGTGGAGTTTTGGGGGCTTTCTGTAAAGAGTACCTGCCATCTGTAAATAATGATAATTTAGCTAGGGATTTAGCTCAGGGGCATAAGTGCTCACCTGGCTGGCAAGGTCTTGAGTTTGATCCTCAGAACAAACAAACAAAAAAAGATAATTTAACTTCTTCTTTAGCTATCAATATGCCTGTTATTTCTTTCTGTTGTATAATTGCTCTGGCTAATGTTTCAAGAACTAGAGTGAACAGGATTAGTGATAGTGGACATCCTTGTTTTGTTCCTAAGTTTAGAGGGAAATCTTTCAGCTTCAATTCATCTCATATGATGTTTGTTGTCCCTTGGACTGTCAAAGACACCTTTTATCATAATGAAATAAAGACCTTCTATAACTTATTTTCTTCAGGGTTTTTATCATGAATGGATGCCAGATTTTATCAAGTGCTTTTTCTGTATCTATTAAAATGATCATGAGATTTTTATTTTTATTTCTGGTTTATGTGGAGTATTTACTAATTTGCATATGTTGTACCATCCCTGCATCCTTGGAAGGAATCCTACCTTAGTATGGTGTCTAACCTTTTAGAAGATTTGCTACATTGCCAGTATCTTATTGAATATTTTCTTTAAGGAGTTTGGCATGTAGTTCTCTTTTTTTATTTGGTTCTTTTCTAATTTTGGAATCAGGTTAATTTTGCTTCCAGGAATGACTGTGAGATTTCTGCTTCCCTCTCAGTTTCATGAAGGATGATGAGGAATACTGACACTAGATCTTCTCTAAAATTCTAGTAGAATTCAGCAGTAGTGAATCTACTGATACCTGGCTTTTCTCAGTTGTTAGTTTTTAATTAATTCATCAATTTTGGTGACTGATATTGGATTACTCAGTATTTTCATATCTTTTTAGTTCATGTTTAGCAGTACATGTGCATCTAGGAATTTATCCATTTCTTCTGAATTTTCCATTTTATTAAAGTATAGGTCCTCAAAGTAGCTACCGGAAATCTTCTACATTTTAGCAGAATCAGTTGCAATCTCCCATTTTCATTTCTTTATTTTTAAAGAAAAAACAGAAAAAGGATAGAAATAAAATATAATTTTAAAAAAAATAAACAATAAGAAATCACTAGTTGATAATTACACAATTTCCTCTTACAAATAGGTGTTCAAGTTACAGAAGTGAAGTGTACACAGTAGCCATTCAGACTGCAAACAGTTAGACTGCAAACAGTTCTGTTCAATGATGCAACTAAGATTTCGTAATATATTATCAATCCTAACACTTAAACATACATGCTGTTATATCCTTTAAAGCACTTTCTTTTCCTCTCTTTTTTACAATAACAATTGCACATATTGGGTTTTATTACTCCTACAGTTCTTATTTTACACTAGAAACACAATGTGAACTTTATAAATATGATTCTTATTTATTTCACTTATGAGGATAGCCTCAAGTTGTCTCCATTTGCCTATGAAGGCCTCAAGATCATCCTTTTTATAGCTGAGTAATATTCCGTTGTTTAAAAATTTCACATCTTTTCAATCTACTCTGCAGTTGAAGGGAATCTTGGTTGTTTCCCAGATTTAGCTATTACAAATTGTGCTGCTGTGAACATGGGTGCACATATATCACTGTGATATGACCTTTTCAGTTTTTCTGGGAAAATATTCAGAAGGGGAATAGCTGGGTTGAATGGAACGTCCAATCCTAGTCTTCTGAGAATTCTCCATACTGATTTCCATAGTGGTTGCTCCAGTCTACACTCCACCAACAGTGGAGCAGTGTTCCTTTTTCCCCGCAGCCTTGACAAGATGTGTTCAGTTGATTTCTTGATGGCAGCCATTCTTTCCAGAGTGAGATGAAATCTCAGTGCTGTTTTAATTTGCATTTCTCGAATGACCAGTGATGGTGAACCCTTCTTCATGTATTTATTTGTTATTTGTATATCTTCCTCTGAGAAATATGTGTTCAGCTCAGATGCCCATTTTTGGAAGAGAGTCTTTGAATTTGGGGGGCTTGATGCTTTTCAATTCTTTATATGTTCTGGATATAAGTCCTTTGTCTGAGGGGTTGGTGGCTAAAATTTTTTCCCATTCTGTGGGTTTTCTTTTCACTCTGTTGGTTATTTCTTTTGAAGTGCAGAAACTTTTCAATCATATGCGATCCCAGTTGTTAATTCTTTGAAGTGTTTCCCATGCAGTTTGTGTTTTGTTCATGAATTCTCTGCCTACTCCTATGTCTCCAGGACTTCTACCTACCTTGTCTTCCAGTAGATTTAGTGTTTCTGTTTCAATATTTAGGTCTTTGATCCATTTAGACTTACTGCATGGTGATAGGCACGGATCTAGTTTCAGTCTTCAGCATGTGGAGAGCCAGTTTTTCCAACACCATTTATTAAAGAGGCTATCCTTCCAGTGAACATGTTTGGCCCCTTTGTCAAATATCAAGTGGATGAGTGTTTTTGTAGTTTTGCTTACATCTTCTAATCTGTTCCATTGATTTTCAGGTCCATTTCTTTGCCAGTACCATGCTGATTTTATCACTGTGGTTTTGTAGCGTAGTTTCAAGTCAGGAATTCAGAGGCTTCCTGCCTTGTCTTTGTTGCCCAAAACTGCCTTTGCTATTCTAGGTTTCTTCTGTTTCCAAATGAATTTTAGGAATGTTTGCTCTAGAACTGTGAGATATGCTAATGTTATTTTGATTGGGATTGTGTTAAATCTGTTTAACAGTTTTGGGAGTATGGTCATTTTCACAATCTTGATTCTTCCTATCCAAGAGCAAGGAATATTCTTCCATTTTCTGATATCCTCTTTAGTCTCCTTTTTTAGTGTAGCATAATCTTCAGCATATATGTCTTTTACATTCTTAGTTAGGTTGATTCCTAAGTATTTCATTTTTTTTAGATGCTATTTTGAAGGGTGATATTTCCATAATTTCTCTCTAGGTGAGTTTTTGGTTTGTGTACAGGAATGCTATTGACTTTTGAGCATTGGCTTTTTATCCAGCTACACTGCTGAATTTGTTTACTACTTCTAGTAGTCTTTTAATGGAGTTTTTTGAATCTTCTATATAAAGTATCATGTCATCTACAAATAGTGATAATTTAATTTCTTCATTTCCTATCTTTATTCCTTTTATTTCTCTCTCTTGTTGGATTGCTCTGGCTTGTGTTTCCAGAACTAAATTGAATAGGAGTGATGATAGTTTACATCCTTGTCTTGTTCTTGGTTTTAAAGTGAAAGTTTTCGGTTTTTTCCCATTTAGTATAATGTTGGCTGTTGGTTTGTCATATATGGCCTTTATATGATTGAAGTAGACACTGTGTTTCAAATTTTTGAAGGGTTTTTATCATGAACATGTGTTGGACTTTATCAAAAGCTGTTGCTGTATCTATTGAGATGTCCATGTGAGTTTCGTTTTTGGCTCTGTTGATGTGATGTATTACATTTATTGATTTGCGTATGTTGAACCATCCCTGCATTCCTGGAATGAATCCCACTTGGTCATGTTGTATCCTCCTCTTTATGATTTGATGCATTCTACTTGCCAGTATCTTATTGAGAACCTTTGCATTAAGGTTCATTACTGAGACTGACCTGTAGTTCTCCTTTTTGGTTAGGTGTTTCTCTGGTTTTGGTATCAGAGTACTACTTGCCTACAGGAATGTTTTAGGGAGGATTGCTTCCTTTTTAATTTCATTGAAGAGTTTAAGGAGTATTGGCATCAAATCTTCTCTAAATTTCTTGTAAAATTTAGCTGTGAATTCATCAGGACCTGGGCTTTTCTTTGTTGGTAAGTTTTTTTTTGGGGGGGGGTTTAATTTTTATTTAAGGAGAAAAAGAAAAAAAACAGAAAAAGGGTACAAGCTATACAGAATTTCAGAAAAAATAAACAGTAGGAAATCACTAGTTAATAGATTACATATTGTTATCTTAGAAATAGTTGTTCAAGTTAAAAAATTAAAGCATATAAAGTGGACTTTCAAACAGTTTAGTTCAATGATCCTACAAAACTCAGTAATATGGTTATCTATCTTATACACTTAAATATATTACTCCATAGTTCTTATTACTTTTTTTGGAAGAGAATAAAGTCAAATATGGCAAAACAAAGCTGTCAGTCAAAACCAAGAATAGACATAGCACATGATGTAAAAACAGAGTACAAGGTTATCAACAATGGTTACCATAATGTTTCTTGCTTCCTTAAAAACAATTGTCTCTCTCATTAGGTATTACAAAGTTGAACAAAACAGTAGAGAACAAGATCAATAAAACCTAAGCCTTGTAAACATTACAAGACTTCAAAAGAAGATAATAGTCAAACCAGAATGGGCATCATAGTGAATCTTATTGCCTTCAAAGTAGTTGCCTATACCCTCAAACTTGATACTATCATACAGAACAGGACAGAGTCTAATCAGTCAAAACAAGATAGTGGGAGTATTACAGTATTACAGTATTCAAATCAAGTTAATAGGAAATCAAAAAAGTTACTATAATATATCCTACTAAGTTTTCCCCTTAATTAAAAAATCATAAAAAATAACTAAATTTTTTAATGAATAAGGGAGAAATTGAGATAAAAGAGGACATAACAATGCAGGTCAAAGCATGACAGTTTCAGCAACCTAGTGCTTCGCCACCAAATAACCTGACTTAATAGTAGTTACCACATTGATTGTATTTCTAATTTAGAAGTTTTTGTACTATCTTATAGTTATTCTCCCAATGAGGCCATTGAGGCCATTGGTACCACCAGGCTAAAAACCATCACTTATTCCCACTGCCTGAGAATTTCCAAGTTCTGGGATTCTAACAAATACACAGGATGCAGAGAGAAAGAAAGCAAAGACTGACACTTGCAAAAGATAAAACATGTGGCATGGCGGTTCCACAAGGCCTCCAGAGATACCTGTGCAAATCTACCCCTCTCTGAGAAATTCCCAACCAGTGCTTGCATCCCCCAGATGCAACTGGGGACTGCATCCTCCTGCTCCACTCAAAAGACATTCACTTTCTCCCCATCAAACCCTTTAATTCTTTATACTTCTAAAAAAGACAGTAAGATGTGGAGGCTGAGGCAGGACGATCACTGTGAATTCAAGGCCAGCCTGAGCTACAAAGTGAATTCAAGACCAATCTGAACTGCACAGTGAAACCCTATCTCAAAAAGACAAAAAAGAAAGAAAGAAAATAAAAGTAAGCTACACAGCATACTCTACCTACCTGTGCAGCTTTGGTACACTGCTCATAGTGTACCAAAGGGCCCCACCCAGTGACTCCAAGCAACAGAGGAGCTTTGATACGCCATTTGGGTCCTGGTAGGGCCCTGCTCAGCAACCCCTACCAGCAGGGAGCTTCGCTGCACCACTCAGGTCCTTGTAGAGCCCCACTCAGCATCCTCAAGCAGCTGAGGAGCCTTGAGGCACAGTTCAGGTCCTACTGGGGCCCCGTCCAGCAACCCCTAGCAGTCAGAGAGTGTCAGTGCACCACTTGGGTCCCGGAAGGGCCTCACCCAGTGACTCCAAGCAGCCAGGGAGCATCAGTGTATTGTAGGGCATGAGCCGAAGGCCAGCACAGCATATTCTACCTAGTCATGCAGTCTTGGTGGCTACTCAGGTGCAGGTGGAGCCCCACCCAGCAATCTCAATAAGCTAGGGAGCCTCAGTGCACCATGTTGGGCATCCTGAAGGTCAGCCCAGTGTACTCTAGGCGTTCAAGGAGACTCCAAATGCCACTGGGGACATGGTAAGGCCTGCCTAATGACCCCGTCCAATCATCCTCAACACAGGAAACAATTGAGACTTTGCATTCATTGCCACAAAGGAATATAGGAAAATGAAAAAATGAAACAGCAAAATGCAATCTCAAACCTCCAGTCCAAGCAAGTCTAGGAGACACGGACATAAAAGAAAGTGTAAGCCAAATACCTTCAACCTCTGAAATGATAACAAGTGAAGTAAAGAAACAACTTCATAAAGCTGTTAAGGAAATCAGATCAGAAATAATCTCCCAGGGAAAAAAAGAAATGATAGACATAATGAAAGAAATGCTGAACACATCTAAAGAAGAGATAGCTTAAAAAAAATAGCAAAGCACTGCAAAGTGATGGAAACCCTGAAAAGGTTAGGAAAAAGTTAGATTCAAAGAGATATACAGGAAATCAAAAATTCCATCAAAAGCCAGCAAAATCACCTGAATGAATATGAAGATAGGCTTTCAGACCTTAAAGACAAGATTGTAACTAGTGAACAGGAAAGGAAAGATTTTTTTTTAATTTAAGGAGAAAAAAAAAACAGAAAAAGGGTGCAAGTAATACAAAATTTAAAAAATAAACAGTAAGAAATCACTAGTTAATAGATTACATATTCTCATCTTAGAAATAGTTGTTCAAGTTACAAAACTGAAGCATATAAAGTGGACATTCAAACAGTGAGAGTGCAAACAGTTTTGTTCAATGATCCAACAAAACTCAGTAATATGGTTATCTATCTTATACACTTAAATACATATGCAGTTATAACCTTTAGAGCACTTTCTTTTCTTTTCTTTTGTACAATGACAATTACACATTTTGGGTTTTATTACTCCCACAGTTCTTATTACTTTTTTTGAAGAGAGTAAAACCAAATGCGACATATCAGAACAGAGTCAGTCAAATCAAAAGGATGGACATAAATAGATAATGTAAAAACAAAATACAAGGTGATCAACAATGCTTACCATACTGCCTCTTGCTATCTTAAGAAGAATTGCCAGTTATAATAAAATGGAACAAAACAGTAAAGAATAAAACCAAAGCACTGGAGACATTACAGGACTTTAAAAGAAGATAATAGTCAACCGGAATGGGCGTCATAATGAATCTTATTGTCTTCACAGTTTTGCCTATACTTTCAGACTTGACACTATCAAGCAAAACAGAATAAGGGAAAGTCAGTCAAAACAAGATGGTGAGGGCAATACAGGATTTCAAATACAAGTTAATAGGAAATCAAAGTAGTTTACTATAATGTATCCTGCTATTTTTTATTTATTTTTCCTTTAATTAAAAAGATAAAAAGAAAAAAGTAAATATTTTTTTAAAAGGGGATTGAGATAAAAGAGAGCATAACAACAGAACAGTGCAGCTCAAAATATAACCATTTAAGCAAAATAGTGCTTCACCACAAGATATCCTGACGTAAAAATAGTTACCATAGTGCCTCTTTCCTTGAAATCTTTGAGTATAACTTCGTATACTGTAGCACCAAACATATCAAGACACTATAAAACCATTCAAGAGAATGACATTATTATAGGGTATTTAGAACCAATTAACAGAAAATGAACAATGGCTTCTGTATAATCTCCTTGTCTATAAAAGTTTTTACTTATTTTATCATATATAATAAAATCCAATAAGATACAACCTTTTAAGACCGATGGAGACAGAAGAATACAAGTTTGATGGGACTTCAAAATAAGATGATACTAAATCTGCACTAGCTATTATGATGTCTTGTTTTCTCCAAAAATAGCTGTTCTTAACCATCTGATCTTCTCTTCCTCATTTCTGTTGAGCTCTTTTTCTGTCGTTGTCAGTTTGTCTTCTTCATTTCGCTTTCTGCTCCATTCATTGTGGCCTCTCTGCCACTGTTTCTGGAATCTTGGTATTTTCCTTTTTTAGGATATCCTGCAGTATTCTCTGTAGAGTTGAATTGGTGGTTGCAAATTCCCCTCATTCCTCTTCATCCTGGAAGCACCTTGTTTTTCCATCAATTTCTAGGGACAGTTGTGCAGGATACATCAATCTTGGTTGGAGAGTATTATCTTTCAAAGCTTGAATTATTTCCCCCCACGCTCTTCGTGATTTGATGGTTTGTGCTGAGAAGTCTGCTGTAATTCTGATGGGTGTTCCCTTGTGAGTGATCTGTTTCTTGTCTCTGATGGCTTTTAATATTCTATTCTTATATTGAATTTCTGGACTTTTGATTATTATATGCCTGGGTGTAGCTCTGTTTGGGTTGTAGATGACTGGGGTCCTATATGCCTCATACATCTGAGTATCTTTACCATTTGCTAAATTAGGGAAATTCTCTTGGATTATTTCTGTGAATAGCTTTTGTAGTCCTTTTGTTTGTGTCCCTACTTCTTCTTTTATGTTCTTAATTCTTAAGTTATAGATCCTCTTATCACCTTCTAGCCTTTGTATTGTTGCTGTTTGTTTGGGTTTTTTTTGTTATTTTTAAGAAGTTTTTCATTTCATGCTCCCATATTACAAGTCTGCCCTCCAGTTCAGATAATCTATCCTTAGTTTCTTTCAAGCTGTTATGCCAGTTTTCGATAGAGTTTTTAGTTTCCTGGTAATCTCTTTGAAGCTGCTTCACATATACTATGTTTTCTCTATTTTCTCCCTCAAACAATTCTTCCCTTTTTTTCTGTTCTTCCATTCCACCATCTGTTTTTTCTTGGGCTGTGCTTAGCATTTCTCTAACTATTCTACTTATATCTTGCTTCAGGTCATTAATAACTTCATTCCTGAACTAGTCTATGAGACGCTGGAGATAGTGCTTTATGTCTATTGGTGCCGTGTCTGATATTGCAGGTTTCTCAAGATTGGGGGCTGAGGACCCTTTCTTGTTGCTCCCTCTTCCCATATTTTTTGTTCCTTTTATACAAGCGTATATAGGAGGCCCAGTTTCTTTTGTTGTCCATTACAGTTCGTTTGAATTGTGCTGGCTAGGTGTTCCCGCCCACTGCAGTGTACTAGGGAGACACAGATCTGGGCAACCTATGCTGGGCCTGCCCCTCCAGGTCAACCTACCGAAGGCTTCACTGCTAGGGTGCACCTCCAGGCGCTGGGATCTGGTTTGGGCTAGCCTACTGGGTCTTAGTCAGCCGCATCATGCAGGCCAGGCACTCCCCACCAATCCCACTAGACAGGGGAATATGTGATTGAAGTCACTGCAGCATCCTGTTCTGGCTAGTCTGCTGGGTCCCAGTATGTCCTTTGCTGAAGCCTCCTAACTCTATGGAAGAGTCCCTGATCCGCTCACTCACCGCAGGTCAAAGCAGGGGTCCTGGCCAGTCCCACTCTCAACTCCATTCACCACTTCCCACTCTCAGAGCTTTCACGCCTCTTTCCTTGCCATGCCAATTGGGACGCAGCAGCAGCTGCAGGAAATTCAAATCACAGCTTCCAGTGGTGCGGGGTCCAGCTTCCATGCTGAGACCTTATCTGTTCCTGTTATATCACCAGGATTGCATTTCCAGTTGGTTTTTCTTAGTTTAGTTCATTCCTGGGTGGGCAAAATATATCTCCCCTTGCTTAGGATTTCTCGCCCGGCACCATTCCTGGATTTTAAGTGCAGTTTCTCAGGGAGCCTCCGAAGCTATTGTTATCTGTCCACCATGTTCTCCCAGAAGCCTCAAGGAAAGATCTTGGAGGCTCCTGTGGACCTGCAGAGGGGGTGCAACTCACCAGACCCTGCTTCAATCAGGGCTCCTGGAACTCAGGCTGTGCCCGTGACTTGGGGCTTATTAATCCCAAGGTTTGGGGGTCCACAGGGGAGCAGAAAGAAGATATCTAAGCATTTGGGGGTGCCCTGGATAAGTGGCTCCAGAGTCGCCTTCCCCAGGTCTACTGGAAGGGCTGAGGTCCCAGTTCCAGGTGCAGCGTGGCAGGAGGCCAGCCCAGGACTGCACCTGGCCCTCCACGCCCTCTACACCCCTGTTGGTAAGTTTTTAATTACATTTTCAATTTCAATAGCTGATATTGGGTTATTCAAAATTGCTATATCTTTTTGGTTGAGCTTTGGTAGTTCATTTGCTTCCAGAAATCTGTCTATTTCCTCTGTGTTTTCCATTCTGTATGAATAGAGATTTTCAAAGTAGGTATTTATGATCTTTTATATTTCCATGGGATCTGTCATAATTTTTCCCTTTTCAGTCCTTATTGCATGAATTTGGGTTTTTTTCCTTTCTTTTTATTAAAAGGTTAGTTAGAGGTTTGTCAATTTTGTTTATTCTCTCAAAAAACCAATTTTTAGGACAATATATGGTCTATTTTAGAGAATGTCCCATGCAAAGCTGAGAAGAATGTGTATTCTGATGTTGTTGGGTGGAACACTCTGTAAACGTCTACTAAATCTGGTTACTCTCAGGTATGATTCAGTTCCATTATTTCTTTGCTGACTTTTTGTCTAGTTGACCTATCTCTTTGAGACAATGGGATGTTAAGTCTCCCTGTTAAAATTGTGTTTTTCTGTATTTGGTTTTTCATGTCCATTAGTGTCTGTCTTATATAGTTGGGTGCTCCTCTATTTGGTGCATATATATTTATAATTGTTAGTTCTTCCTCTTGAATTTTTTTTACTAATGAGTATGTAGTGACCTTCTTTATCTCTTTTAATCATTTTAGGTTTGAATTTCATGTTGTCTGCAAATAGAATAGTTACCCCTGCTTTTTTTCTGAGGTCCTGTTGCATGGAATACTGTTTTCCATCCTTTGACTTTTAATCTATGAGTTTCCTTTTGGGTCAGATGTGTCTCTTATACACAGCATATTGTGGGATCTTGTTTCTTGATTCATTTGTCAACCTATTTCTTTTGATAGGTAAATTGAGGCCATTTACATTTATGGGTATCACTGATATGTACTGGTTCGACTTTGCCATATTATATTCCAGTTGTTTGCTGTCTGCTTTTCCTCCTTATTTAATTGCTTGTCCTACCTGGTGTTTTCTTTCTACTGTTTTTCTGGGGATTGTGGTCATTTTTATCTCTATCTAGTATGTCTTTCAGTACTCTTTTTAGGGTTGGTTTGGTGGACATGAATTTCTTCAGTTGTTCTTTGTTATGGAAGTGTCTTGTTTCTCCATTAAATTTGAAAGGATGTTCTTCTGGGTACATTAGTCTGGGTTGAAAGTTGTTTTCTTTCAGAGCTTGACATACCTCACTCCAAGCTTGTGTTGACTTGAGGGCTTGTGCTGAAAAGTCTGCTGTGATTCTAATGGGCTTTCCTTGATAGGTGAGTTGTGTCTTTTCTCTAACAGCTTTTAGTATTCTGTTTTTATGCTGTATGTCTGAGATCTTAATTATTATATGTCTTTGTGTAGATTTATGTTGGTTGTGATTGTTGGCATTCTACATGCCTCACTTGTCTGCATATCAGATTTTTCCCCCATGTTTGGAAATTTTTCTGCTATTACTTCTGTAAATGTTTTGTTATGCCATTTGCATTGACTCCTGCATCTTCACTAATGCTTATTACTCTTTTATTGTTTCTCTTGGCATCATCTTGAAGCTGCTGGATTGTCATTTCATGCTGCTTTGTTATTTTTAAAAGTTCCAAAGGCAAAGTTTTATTTTGCAGATTTGAACATGAGCAGACAACATATTCTTGATAAAGAGTGATTGAGCATGAGGGGAGGAACTCATGAAAAAAATACCACATGCAAATAGTGCCCTGTCCTATTTGATGCTGGTCTAGGGATGTATGTGCCCCAGTTCTGGCACTGCAAAGAACTTGAAAACTGATCTTTGTTTCTGATTCAGATCACCTTTTATCCCCATGAGACAAGGAGGCTTCTTTTGGGGTTAGTCTTCTCAATGCCCATCAGTAGGTCACAGGAACAAAATTTTAACAGCATCTGTTTAAAGTTTCAGAAATCTGTGTCTAAGTATAAACTCCTTGATAATTTTGATCAATAATTACAAACACCTCAATAATTTGATCATTGAATTGATTTGATGAGATGAGATTCATAAATTTTCTTGAACCAGTAGTCTGCATGTATACAATAGGCAAACTGTGTAGATTCTCACCAAGTGCTGTAAGATTATTATAGTAGAGTTTCTCCACATCAGACATTCATGTGTGCTTGTCATCAACTAAAATTCTGCTTTTGGGATTCTCAGTCAGCATAATATAGAGAGATGAGAGTTCCCTATTCAGTAGAGTAAAGATGCTGGTTGTGGGGTGAGTTAACTTTTATACTCTCCAGTTGGGTGAGTAGTTAGGTATTTTATGTATTCACATGAGTGTTGCATATGTACAAAGTAGTGGCTGACAAAACTTCATGGTTAGATTAGATAAACTCTGGTGCCTTTCAATTTGGAAATTTTGGCAGTTTTATTGTCTTCAGCCTAACCAGCCATTCTTCCTGGTTGGTCTCTCCTGGATCATTTTCTCCCATAAGCTTTCTTGTTGCCAAAGTCAAGCTTCATGAATTAGCTTGGTTTTGGCTGTAAAGTTCACATGACAGAAATTTGTATCTGTAAACACAAATGAGAATTTCTTAAAGAATTTTATCCAAGACCATTTTACTGAGCTCATAGACTGTGCATTTGTCCCTGCTCAATATCTTACTGGCCATGGGTGTCCTGCAAAAGCTCCATGACTGTGACTTCTACCCACCTCACCTTGTAAACAAAACAAGGAGATAAGTTTTACACCTGAGGCCATGGACCAGACACAGAGCAGTCCTCAGGCATGGCTTCATTTTCTTCTTTTCTTTTTTTCCCTTGCTACAGAATTACTGAGATATAACCCACTATAAAACTCACACACTAAGAGCATAAAATTCAATGGCTTTTCTTATATTCACTGAATTGTGTAACTATCTGCACAATTTTAGAACATTTTCTTCATCACTCCAAAAAAGAAATGCCATACTTTTAGCAGTCAGCCTGTAAGGGAAATTTTATAGCAAGAAATTTCAAAAATCAATTAGTAGCCTGTTACTGTATTGAGACAAGATGTGCTCACCCTCCTGCCATATAATTAAATTGCTAAACCTAGTCAGCCTTGACTGTCTGTGTCCAGCTGCTTTTCATAGATACCCTGGTACAGGTCAGCCTGTCCCAGTCCAGCTACAAGGACCATATTTTCCCAACTAAGAATATAATCTATTTTTCTAATATGTTTCAAGGACTTTCTACCCAGGACAAAGTGGCCCAGTCAAGGACACACTTAACTCTACCCACCCCACTCTGTACCCCACTTCCAAGAATTTTCCCACCTCATAATAAACAATTCCCTTTAGTCAATTCTACCTGACAATGTCTGACTTAATTCATGTAATCAATTATATAATAACCTGCTGTCAGTTTTTTTAATTCCTGCTTACAAAATGTATGTAAATTTTTGTTTCACTCTTGTTGAGGGATAATGATTTGGAATTGATTCCCATCAGCCCCCTAGTGTAAGAATTTGTTACCTTCAAACTCTTCAATGCAAATGTCTTCCTTTCAGTTCAATATAGGGTGTCTGCAACAAGCCTGCATCCCAGGCCATTGTCAGCCCTGAAACACTGGGCTACTTCTTGTTTCTATAGATGGTCTATTATGGACATCTCTATACATACATGTCTGTATGGCTTCTTTTATTTAGCATGATGTTTTTAAGGTTCTTCCATGTTGCAGCATGAGTCACTATTTCATTCCTCATAGTTAAACAATGTTCCATGGCATGGATATTTCTCATTTTATTAATCTGTTTTATCCACTGGTGAAATTTAGACCCTTATACTTCTTGGCCATTATTACTAATGCTCATACAAATATTCATGTGCCAGTTTTTCTGCACATACATTTGGTAGAGCTAGAAGTGAAATCACCAAGTCATGAGAACTGTGGTTATAATCTTTTGAGGAACTGCCAGATTATGCTCTATTTCCCAGAAGTATCTCATCACTTTACATTCCTACTGGGAGTGAACACAATTCCATTTTCTCTACATTCTTTCCAGCAGTTGCCATTGTCTACATTTCCAGTGATCACCATACTGGTGAATATGAAGTGTGAATATGAAGTGTGGGCTTGAGTCAAGTTTCTCTGAAGGACAAAGATGCAAGGATCTTTTCATGTAATTACTGTTTGCTTGTATATTTTCTTCAGAGAAGTGCTTATTCAAATCCTTTACTCACTTTTTAGTTGAGTTGCAAGGTTTTTGCATATTGTAGATACAAATGTCTTATCTGATACATGACTTTCAGGTATTTTTCCTTCATTCACTTTTTGTTTTTTGGGCTTTTTTGGACAGGGTCTTGATATGCAGTTCAGGCTGGCCTTAGGCTCATTTTGTGGCCCAAGCTGGTCTTGAACTCACAATGATCCTCTTGCCTCAGCTTCCTGAGCACTGGGATTAATGACAGTATCTATTTTTTTTTAATTTTATTTAAGGAGAAAAAGAAAAAAATACAGAAAAAGAGTACAAGTCATACAGAATTTCAGAAAGAATAAACAGTAGGAAATCACTAGTTAATAGATTACATTTCATTATCTTAGAAATAGTTGTTCAAGCCACAAAACCAAAGCATACAAAGTGGACTCTCAAACAGTGAGACTGCAAACAGTTTTGTTCAGTGATCCAACAAAACTCAGTAACATGGTTATCTAGCCTATACACTTAATTATATATGCAGTTATACCCTTTAGAGCACTTTCCTTTCTTTTGTACAATGACAATTACACATTTTGGGTTTTATTACTCCCGCAGTTCTTATTACTTTTTTTTCAAGACAGTAAAACCAAATGTGACATAACAGAACAGAATCCATCAAATCAAAAGGATGGACATAATAAATAATGTAAAAACAAAATACAAGGCGATCAACAATGGTTACCATACTGCCTCTTGTTATCTTAAAAAGAATTGCCTATATCATCAGTTATAATAAAATTGAGCAAAATAGTAAAGAAAAAAACCAAAACATTGGAGACATTACAGGACTTTAAAAGAAGATAATAGTCAACCAGAATGGGCGTCGTAATGAATCTTATTGTCTTCACATTTGTTGTCTATACTTTCGAACTTGGTACTATCAAGCAAAGCAGAATAGGGGAAAATTAGTCACAACAAGATGGTGAGGGCAATACAGGGTTTCAAATCAAGTTAATAGGAAATCAAAGTGGGTTACTATAATGTATCCTGCTATTTTTTATTTATTTTTCCTTTAATTAAAAAGATAAAAATAAAAAAGTAAATAATTAAAAAAAGGAGATTGAGATAAAAGAGGGCATAACAACAAAACAGCGCAGGTCAAAGCATAACCATTTAAGCAAAATAGTGTTTCACCACAAGATATCCTGACATAAAAGTAGTTATCAAAGTGATGACAGTATCTTTTGAAACACAAAAATTTTAAATTTTGATGATATTTAGTTTGATATTTATTCTTCTGTTGTTGCAAAATAATCTGAATTTTAAAAATTGTTTAACTTTGTATTAGTATACATTTGCAGTACATAATGATTACATTCATCAGTGGGAACTGAACATGTATACGACACGTCTTGATTCTTTTTACAGTGAGTAATCTGAATTTGTGACGCTTTAGGAGCTAGCTAACAGTTGTTTAACCAGAACCTTAGTTTCCTTTCCAGAGTACTCATACTGGTAGTGAATTTCCTAATTTTAGCATCATTTGCAATTTGGATAGATAAAAAAGGTTATGAATAGTCAAATCTTTGCTCCTTTTGATTTAACAGTTCTTCCCTTAATCTTTCTCCCCTCTCCCATTTTACTATGAGCAGCAAAAAGAAACTAGTCTGTGCTTTCAACATTTCCATATTTTTGCCCCTCTCCTGCTTTTTTTCCAGTCCCATTTCAAAAGTGAAGATGTGGCTCAGATTTTCCTAAATTTAACCTAGCTTTCCTTCCTGGAAGAGCTGTTATTATAAATTGCAAGTCCCCCCACGAGACTAGAATGGGTGTTATCAGTGGTGCCCTGCCCGCAGCTCCCCCTCTTCACTCCATCACTGCGGCCTGCACAGCCCTTCCTGTGTGTTCTCAGGACAGAACCACTCATCACACTTCTTCCCCAGGCACTAGTCCCATTTCTGAAGCCCACAAAAGTGCCCACTAGTTGCCCTCTGTAGCGTCACCTTCCATCTGTCATTCCTTATGTCTGGCTCAGGAAGACGTGACAAGGGTGTGTGTGATGCCCTACCAGAGACACCATCAGAGATTCAAGTGCACATGTTCACAGGTCTTGTGGTTATGGAATTTATTAGGGGTTATTAATCTTAAAAAGTCAGTCTGTCTTTGAGAAATAAGCTTTCCAAAAGGTCAGCTTAGCTTTTAAGTAAGAATGAATCTTTTTTTGTGGGTTAAATTGTGAGTCCAAATGACAGTGTTACTTGAATCCATAGCAGTCAATCCTGCAGTAATTAGCAGACAGAAAGGCTCTGTGCTCGGTTGACTGAAAGTTACTTTGGCTTTAACAAGAAGAAAGTTTCCACTCGAATGATATCTACTGCAGCTCCAGCCTGAGACCTAGAAGCCAAGGGTGCCGGGTGCCTTCTGGTCCACCACTGTGCCCGGTGGACTCCATGGTTCTCTTTCCCTTCCACTTCAGTTTCCTTTCTTTGGTGGCTCTCCCAATTTCTTCCACGGATGAGTTAAGTGGAATCTTTTTTCAGGGACCCACAGAGAGAGAGAGAGAGAGGTCAGGGTGCGCTTACCATGTCCTGGGAGCTGTGAGGGCTTTGGCTCTGAGTGTGACCTGTTTCTGCTGCCAATATTCTGGTCACTTGGGTACCTTCCAGCAATGCTCAGAAACATACAGAGAGGCAGAGAAATCAGGAATGTTAGAAGGAACTGATGTCTTCCAGGGTTAGCCTGATGTACCTCCAGGATCTCCAGTGACGTCACACAGATGGAGAAGGCACTCTTCCCAGGTCTGTTTCAGTCCTGATGAATCACATGGCAAGCCTGTGATTCAGAGAGCACAGCCCTCAGAACCACAGGCCACAGAAGGCAAGATGATCTAGCTAGAATTTAATAATGTTTTGTTGACTTGGGTGGCCAGTGAGTGATACTGCATGTTCAGTAATAATAATGTGATCAAACTTCCTTCATTAATAAATAAATGTGTACAAAGAGTGACTCACTTTGAAGAGAGATCTTGAACAACCAGTTGTTCTGGCCAAGTGTTGTGCACACCTATAATCCTAGCACTCTGGGAGCCTGAGGCAGGAGGATCATAAGATCGAGCCAAGTCTGGGCAATGTAGCAAATTGGTGAGACTCTGTTTCAAAATAATAAATAAGAAAAGACTGGGGACATAGTTCAATGTGAGGGCCTTGGGTTCAATCTGCAGAGCCAGAAAACAATCACTGGCTCCAGGGATGGCACCTTATCAAGTGCATCATGAAGCAGCAATGCGAGGATGTGCATAGTTGTCATAAGAGCCCAGTGGCTCATGAGCTGTGGAGAAAGGCAGTGAACACCACTTCTTGTGCACATATTTGCACTTTCTAGACACTAATCGACTTCAACAGGCCAAGCCCAGTGGGGAACACTTTACTGTTTCTCCATTCAGAACACAGGAAATGCATCAGCATCAGATGATGAGATACGGGGTTTGCCAGTGCACTCCTTGTCCGGTGCACTCCTTGTCTTCTCATCAGACACTGATAGAAGCATACTGAGATGATAGAAGCATCTCAGCTCAGAAGTGAAGCACCTGATTCACATGAACTTGGGGACTTTGAGTGCATCCTCTCATGGTGACAGGTGTAATGGGTATAATCAGTAGGGGAGATTCAGTTCCTGGAAATGATTGTGCGTCATCAATACTGCTTCTGTAAAGGCTGCAGACAGAGGGGTCTGTCTCACAGAGGAAGCTGCTCTGCAGTTAAATGCAATGGCTCACCTCTGAACTCTGGTGACTCTGCTCATGTTTCTCAGAGCCCTGTGGGTAGGGTGTGTGTGGAATGTGAGCTTCCCTAGAAGATTCTGGATGTTCCTGAGGGACTTCTGTGTCTTGCCGAGTTTGGCGATGTTGACATGACAGGTGCTAACCCAAGGGCTGAGCTGCTGGTGACGCCAGCTGCAGAGTCAGTCCAGTATCCACAGTGGTTTGCCTGCCTGCACAGGGGAAAGCAAATGGGACTTGGCTGGTGGAGGTCTTTGGTATGAATTACCCAAGGCAGGGAGGAAGCAGATGGGAAGACTTTTCAAGACAGAACCAGCAAGACTGATAAAATAAATTTTAGTTACCCATACTACACTGCCAAGTAGCTCTCTCAGTGCTCTCTATGAACGGAGGGTTCTGTCCCTGGGAAAGCATGTCATGATTTTCAGGAAGTTTGCAGGCTCTGAGGGCCCAATGTTCTGTGAGGTCTGCTGGACTCTGCAGCACCAGGAAACACTAGATTGCCACAAAAGATGTAAAGAACATTTTTCCAGCCTGCTGCTACCTGGCTGCCCACATATATCATGCATTTAAGGCAGGCCTATATGGGGATTTTTCTATTAACTAAAGTGAATCTGAGCCAGGTTCCTCCTGCAGCTTCCCAGCACTCATGGTGGCCAGTCAGTGGGGTTCTGGTGAGCAAAGTTGGGTGTCCAAGAATTGCATCTGTGACCCCTGGCCTCCTGATGGATGTGCAGTGGAAAGTGGGGGCAAAATCAGGTGACAGTGGACACTGGTTTTGGGTAAGTCTCTTTGGCTCTGATTTTCTGGTCTTTATTTCATAGTGGTGATTGTCACTAGGATTCTATCAAGCAAGATAGCAGGTGCCCAAAGGACTGGAGGAGGCAGAAGGCACCTCTGGAGGGCCAGCACCCAGACCTTCAGGGAGGATGTACCCTGCAGAGACAGAGCCACAGTCACAGCACCTAGGGTTGCAGAGAATGGAGTGGCTTTTTCAAGAAGAGCCATTAAGAGAAGAGGTGAAGAGAGGGTGTTAGTGCTCTGGTGTGAGGAGACTCCACAGAATGAAGAAAGGATTCAGGAAAAGAGAGAAGCAAGAAAGGCTTTCTGAGGCTAAGGGTTTCCCCTTTCTGTCCCATCTCTTCCTGCTCCCTCCAACTCTTGTTCCCCTTCCCATTTGAAAAAGCTCAATTTTCATTTTTTCTTTGATTCTTTTTAAAGATAACTTTTCCTTTTCTCTAGCTCTTACTTCCCTTTCTAGCTGAAAAAAAATTCTCTTCCTATTATCTATCCTTCATTTTGCTCTTTATCTATAATTTGGGTCTTTCCTAAGAAGAGCCATACAAATACTACATGCATGTCTGGTTTATCTTACTTAACATTATGGTCTTGGGATACATGCATTTACCTACAAATGCCTCAGGTTATCCTTTGCAATGTGATTCTGCATGTAAGCTCCTGAAGCCCTGTTATCCAGTGTTATGCCTCAATCAGACACTGTCTCAGAGAGGATCTGGGGGAAATGGAGGGAAATTGGCTGCCGAAGAATTTACCTGAAAGTTATCAAAGGACCCTGTTTCCGTCAAAGGAAACTAAGATTGTCTGAAATGATTAAACTCTTACCTCAGCCATCCCTGCTCCAGTAAGTGGAGATTTTAATAAAAATAAGATGTTTCAGAGCCAGGCATGATAATGTGTGCCTGTAACCTCAGCTACTTGAGAGAGAAAAGAGGATCCAGAGTTCAAGGTCAGCCTGTGTCACTCAGTGAGACTCTGTGCCAAAATACAAATTTTATGAAAGGGCTTGGGTCATAGCTCAGTGGTAGAACACTTGCCTTGTTTGCTCAAGGCCCTGGGATGAGTTTTAGAAAGTAAAGAAACCCTGTTACTATGTACATTTGTAGCTCTCTGTCTCTCTCTGTCTCTGTCTCTGTCTCTCTCTCTCTCTCTCTCTCTCTCTCTCTCTCTCTCTCTCTCTGTGTGTGTGTGTGTGTGTGTGTTGTAACCAGGGATTAAACCAAGAGACTTCACGTGTGTGATATCCCTATTGCATTTTATTTTGCAGCAACGTCTTTATATGTGGCCCAGAGGTCTTGCATTTTGTATCCATTTGCCTTGGCTTCTCTAGTGCCTGGGAGTAAAGGTATATGTCACTACTCTTTGTCTGAATATGTGTAACCACGTACATAGTTGTCTTTCAGTGGTAGCATATGGATAATTTTTTTTGCCTGTCTCAGTCTTTCTATCTATAAATTTTACTCCTTTTGTAATACATTGATAAACTATTATAAATTTATTTGCTTTGCTTCAGAACATTAATGTAGTATTGAGGAGCATAGAAAGCAGCATAGTATATAACCTGTGCTGTAGAGAGGGGTTTTGTTTTCTTGATTTCTCAGTGGTCCCAAATAGAAAAGAGAAGATACAAAGCAGCCCTTTCCTAATCTCAACATGCTAATTTACAAAGTTGATAATAGTTCATAACCTAATGCTGAGAAAGACTTAGAAACATTTATTCTTGCTTCAAAACCAGTTTTTTTTAATATCGGGAATCGAACTCACAACGTCTCACTTACCAGGCAGATACTGTGCCACTGAGCTGTATGCTGGGCCCCCACAACCAGTTTTACTATCTCATTTTGGAGCTGACAGCGGATTAGAGGCCACCAATGCAATAGAGAGAAACACGACAAAGTTGAGGAGCCATTCAAGTCAAGTGCCTTGGAAGCAGGGCTGTGGCAGTTGACCGTCAGATAGGAACACAGAAGTCTGACAATTAGACCCAGAAATCCAAGAGGTACAGTGGAGTACTGTCTTGGTACCTCTTTCAATTGCTGAGGGTAAGAGCTGAATTGGAAAGGAGACTTGGTCCTTCCATTCCAGGGTTGTTAACTGAGGACTGTGTTACTGTGGAAAGAGATTGCTTTTTGGAATGAGTTTCCACCCTGAAGAAGGAAATGTGAACCTTTGCCAGGATCTAAACAATGAGCAAAAGTTAATACTTAACAAAAGGTAAATGGGAAAAGCACTGAACACTCTGTGTGTGTGTGTGTGTGTGTGTGTGTGTGTGTGTGTGGTGACACACAAAGGGGAAAATCACATCTTCATTGAGACCTCAGGGTCAGATAAAAGCAGGTAAGTAGGGGCTGGGGATTTAGCTCAGCGGCATAAGCGCCTGCCTTGCAAGCAGGCAGTCGCAAGTTCAATCCCTGGTACCGATAAAAAAGGAAAAAGACAAAAAAAAAAAAAAAAAAAAAAAAAAGCAAGTAAGTGGAAAATGGTGGAGTGGTAAGCAACAACAACAAGCCTGTCTCAGATATGAAATCCAGACACTGGAAAATAACTTGAAGAAGAAAGAGGAGGGAGAGAGAGAAGAAAAAGGGGAAGTAGGTTCTTTGGAACCAGGAAGGATCTGACAGGAAAATTAAAACCTGTGGAAAAATTGGAGAGATAACAGTAAAGGGAAGAGGCAGTCTGCACTTTCTCCTCCTGTGAAGGGAAGACCAAATTTCATGGACCAAGTGAAAGCAGGTGACTACAGAGGGTTTCAGTGAGAATCGCAGCAGTAGAATGGACCTGCAGATCTGGGAGAACAGCTTGTGAGTGACTCCAGTACCAGCGTCTCACATGCCAAAGAGTGCTTAGCTGGACATATTTGCAGGAGTAGGGGTGGGGGGAGATTGACCATTTGAATATGGGATCAGAGCAGTTAGGACAGCTTCAATTCAGAGCTCCCAGTGTTCCATTCCCCAGTGACTGAGTGAGGGACAGCCATAGGAGACATAGTCAGGGAGCCCTGCACAGACCTACAAGAGACCCCCACGAGGGGTTTGAGCTACAGGACTCAGGCTTCGCTCTCATGAGCAGAGACTAGATTCAGCCTGAATTCTTCTGGATTTGAAAGTTGTAGAACTGGCACCTTTACCCTAATTCTACTGCCTGCTGGTGGCTGCATCTGTCATGGAACCAGGATCTGATTACTTTCTTTATGTACCATCATGAACAGGGGATGTGGCCTCACTTGGACACTGCCCCCAAAAACTGTAGACCCTAGCAGCAAACCACATGTTCAAAATCACTGAGAAATCTCTCTCTCTCTCTCTCTCCTCTGTTTGTTTGCTTGCTTGCATCTTTGTTTCTTTGATCCTTTCCTCCTTCCTTCCTTGGTTTTTTGTTTCTGTTTATAGCTTTTGTTTCTTGTGAGTGCATTGTTTTTATTCTGTTCTCTTTTTGTGTGTGTTTCCTTTTCTTTTTTCTCTTAACCAGTTTATTGAGGCTTAGAGAATTTTCCTTTGTCCTTTTGTCTGGCTATTTTGTCTTCACTTTTCTTTATTTTTTCTCTTCTCCCATTTTAATTGTTCTCCCTTTGGTTTTTCTCTATTGTTAATTCCTTTTGCTCTATTTTCCTTAATCTCTTATTTCTCCACAGTTTTTTCAACATTTACCTAGCTCTATAAACATTCTTCAACTCCCCAGTAAGATCCTTTTACCATTTGTCTCTCCTCCTTCTCATATCATAGAGTTTAAGATTTCAAAGTTTTCCTCTTACATTCCTCCATTTGCAGATCCTATATCTGTAACCATAATGGTGAATCTTTTTACAGTTGATTAATTCTGCAAGATTACTGTTAGATTACTTTTTACCATTACACCTGTTGCATTTAATATGTATTAGCCATAAGTCAGTACTTGGATTGTCTTAATGTTTACATCATACAAATTTCTTCTCTAGTAGTAAATGTGGTTCCTAATTGGTTCAACCATATATTAGTATTCAGTTTATCTTGACCAGTAGTACTATAGCTGATTCACTTGCTATTAACAAGATTGCATCATTTTTGCTACTTCTCTGTAAACCAATGCTCCAATTACCTTTGTGACACTAATAACACTGGGAAGAGTACGTTCTTAGTAGTAGGTTAACTACTCTTCTCCCACATTAGCAGAGGTGGTCAGCTCTTGGGGCTGTGGCAAAAGATTATAATAGTTAGCCATGCCAAAAGTATATCACCATAAAGCAACTAATAAGATCTCTGTACCAACAGCAGTCCTTACACTTTCAGCATCCACATACCTCAGCACAAAACAAACAATAAAATAATAGAAACATGAGAAGATGAGGCAACAAAATACTGCCCAAATCCCAAATCTGCCAAAGCCAATCCAAAGGGAACAGAGTAACATAAGCTACACACCGGAATAACTAAAAAACATAGCAAAGGAGGTTTAAAAACAGAGCAAAGAGGTACTCAGGTTAGAGAAGGTATCCCTAAACAGATAGTGGAGCTAGTAACCAAAATGATGCAGGAGTTTTCAGAAGATGCTGATAAAGAACTAGATGAGCTAAACAAAATGATATAAAGCATGAATAAACAGTTAACAAAGAATTAGAGTCTGTGAAAGGTTTTAATCAGAAACCCAAGAGATGAAGAATCATATTGTCAGTGCTCTCTGATGGAAAGTGGCAGCCATGATGGCAGTCTGATGGTTGACTGCTATAGGGCCAGGCCTGGCTCAGGTCAGGGAGACGAGAGAAGGCAGATATAGTAAGGCAATGCATAACCATTGCAGGATATACAATTTATGTGCTGAAAGACATTTTGGTATCACCACATTTAATTACAAGATTGCACAGTTTCCTTTTAAAGACCACAATCTATCACAGCCAGAAGTTATCAAACCTTTTTTTGGTGAAGATCTTGACCAATGGCTAAGTGAAGGAGACCGACATGTTTCATCAATTCACAGTAGAGCTGGAAAGGGATGAACTACTCTAATAATATTTGCACATTTATTACATTGGAACAAATTTTTAAAAGCACAGAGGCCCTAAATTTCTATGGTGATTGAATGACTGAGGCAAAAAAAGAGTAACTATTCTCAGTCAGATGTGCTATGTGTATTTGTACAGCAAGAATTCATCCTGGTTATAGACCAGCAGCACTGTTTCACAAGATGATGTCTGAAGTTGCTCCAGTCCACTGGCAGAACTTGTAATCCTTATTTTGTGGTATGCCAACTATAGGTGAAAATGTATTTCTCCAGTTAAGGATTCTCAAGACAGGAGGACAAGTTCATGTACTTTGAGCTCCCTCAGCCTTCCCTGAGTGTGGTGACATCAAAGTAGAGTTCTACAAATAGAACAAGGTGCTAAAAACGAACAAAATGTTTCATTTTTGGGTAAATGTATTCTTCATACCAGAACCAAAAGAAACTATGGAAAAAATAAAAAGTGAAAGTTTATGTGAAAAATAAATACTATTTGCAGTACAGAATGTGCAGATAATGACGAAGAATATCTTATATCAACTTTAAGGAAAAATGTTCTTGATGAAGCAAATAAAGATAAGAAAAAATGATATTTTAAGATGAAGATATACTTTGTAAAACAGTAGGGGAACCAGGCATGGTGGCACACACCTGTAATCCTAGCACTTTGGAGATTGAGGCAGGAGAATCTTTTAGTACAAGACCAGCCTGGGTTACAAAAAGAGCTTAAGGCTGCCTCAAAAGAAAAGAAAACAAAACAACAGCAACAACAAATCAAACCAAACAACAACAACACAGTAGGGAAGCGATCAAATCCAGAGACTAGAAGCTGAACTTCTGTATTGTCAAATGTTAATGACAATGAATGTGATCATTATAGATATTCTAACACCACTGAATGACCCAGAGAATAAGACTGATGAAAATCAGCACACACAAATTATGAAAGTGTGATTTTTTAATCAAGAGGAATTAAAAACCATGGGAAAAACTTAAATAAACTGAAAATAGACCTTTTAAAAATAACAGTGGGACACTGTTAGATTACCAATTATAGGAACAAGTGTCTTATCCTGATCAATTTTGTTTTACCCTATACATCCACAGGGTTTTGACACTTGTCCAGTTAGTCATGTTATGTTTGTAGCATTTTGTGTGAAGGACACATTTAAATTCCAGTAAGATGAATAAAAATGGCACTTTTCCATTTAAAAAAATCATATTGGAAGTATGAGTAGCAGAATAGACCAATATAAGGACAGAATTTGAGAACCATAAGACAATGATGGCTTCAAAAACTAACAAGAGTGGTATCTCAGGTCACAGACTTACTTCTTTTCATGATTCTGGTTGTCAACCAAATTGTAAATGAACAGAAGCATTTGTGAACCAACATATTATAGTGATATAAATGTTCACGAACACTTCAGTTTGTGATCAGAATTGTAAAACGAATTAAGTTCATGGACCAAGGTGTCACTGCACTCAGAAACACCTGAAGAACAGCAACAGAACATGAAAAATGGGCCCAACAGCTGCTAGATGACACAAAGAAGACTACAGTATTCCTCATTTAATGACCTACCTGTTCAACAACTGCTCAGAATTATAACTGAGGTGTGATCTTCAGATGTTGAGTCTACTGCTCAGACTTATAATCCATCTTTCTTTTTTTGTACAAGTCTGTGCATCTTTTATAGAGCCTTAATGTCTTTCTTGGATTCAGTACACTTTGTTTATAAAGTAATACAATTTTTGCAGACTGTGCTGTGTAGTGTATTAGTATAGTTTTATGTTCTGCTATACATTACAGTATAGTAATAACATATAGTAATATGTTAAGACTTATGCAAATAAAGCTAAAGTCATCAAGTTGGAGTTTCCTTTGGTCATTTCTTTGTCCTAAATATTGTAATATACATGCTACATACAATTTCTCATTTAGCAACCAATTCATATAATGACCTAGTCACAGAATGTAAATCAGTTATTAAATGAGGAATATCTATAATCTCAGAATAACTGGAATAAGTAAAAAATTAAAAAATAACACAGATGGCATAAAAAATCTGTTCACAGAAATAAAGGTAGAAAACTCTTCAAATATAGGGAAAGAAATAGACATATAGAACTCCAAATAATAATGATGAAGAAAACTTCTCCATGACACATTATACTTAAAGTACCAGAAATCCATCACAGAGACAAAACCTTAAAAGCTGTTAGAAGAAGGTAACAATCACATATACAGGTAAACCTATTAGAATTAGACCAATTTACAGCAAACTTCTCTGTACAAACATTACAGGCAGAACAGGCTTGAAGTGAAGTGTTTCAAGTCCTAAAAGACAATGACTTCCAGGTGTGATTTATGTATTATGCAAAACTTTCCTTCAAATCTGAGAGAAATAAGGCATATCCAGAGCAAGGAACATCTCAAAATTCATGATCACCGAACCAGCATTAGAAATATTCTCTAAAATATCCTAGAAAAAGACAATGAAGCTGACAAAGTCAGTAAGCAAAAGAGGATGAATACACCTGTCATGATGAACAGCTAAGCAAAAGTGGGTGGGGAGAGGAGGAAGTCAGCACAGGAGACTAATATAATGACAAGAGGAAGTCAAAAACTCTTGGTAATAACTCTTAATTTCCCAATCACAAGACACAGATTGGCAGAATAAATCAAGAAACAAAATCCAATAATCAGTTCATGAATGCTTTTGTTTGAAAACAATTTGGTTCACAAATGGAAGAGTTTGGCAAAATTTTGTTTTCACTTGCAAATATTGGGGGACAAACATGACTGTGGCCATCTTTCCACACAAGCACAAATGTAGCTATGCTTTTCAAAATCATAGGACAAATTAAGTTTGTGAACCGAAGTATCACTATAATTTGTAGTACATAAGAAACACATTTAATTAGAAAAGAAACATAAAAAATCAAATAGTGGAATGGAAAACAATATTCTATGCAATGTGGATCCATTAAAAAAAATCAGTAGTAGCTATCTTAATTTCATACAAAGTTGATTTCAAGACAAAACTGACCAGAAGAGACAAAGAAAGTCACTATATATTGGTTAAGGGAACAATTCAACAGGAAGAGATAATTATACACATACATTCATTAAATTACAGCACACCCAACTTCATAAAGCAAACACTAATGGACATAACTATTAGATTAACACCAATATAATTGTAATGAGGGGCTGCAATGCATGCATATTATCAGATCACTATGCAATGAAACTAGAAATCAATGGCAAAAGATACCACAGAATTATGCAAAGACATTAAAATTAAATAATACCTTATTGACTAATCAATAGATCACAATAAAATTAAAGAAAAAAATTATACAGTTCATAAAATCAGACAACAATGTCAGTAAGACATACCAGAACCTATGGGACACAATGAAAGCAGTCTTTAGAAGGAAGCTTATAGCAGTGAATTCCCATATCACAAATGCATAGTGAGCTCAAATACATAACCTAATGATGCACCTCAAGGTCCACGAAAAGCAGGAACATTCCAAACCCAAAGCTAGTGTGAGGGAGAAAATTATAAACATCAGGGCAGGAATGAACGTAATTGTGACTGAGAAAACAATTCAAAGACTTAATGAATTGAAGAGTTGGTTCTTTGAAAGATTAAACAAAATAGACAAACTTTAGTCAATCTTACCAAAATAAGGGATGAAAAGAACAAAATCCATGCAATTAGAAATGAAAATGGTGGAAAACTTGGAACTCTGCTCCCAGGTGGTAAGAGCATGCCCTGCATCTGAAATCATCCTAAGACCCATAGGAGGAAGGTACCTATGGGCCTAACCAGGCCATGCCCAGCCACCTCCAAGCAGCAAGCAGGGCCTGGAATTCAGTCCCAGGCTCTAACCACACAGGGGTTTAATTCCAGTACCCAGGGAAGCCTTAGAACTTTGCTCGCAGGCAGTAAGATCACACCCTGTGTCTGAAATCACCAGAGGACACACAGAGTCTCTGCGAGCCTAACAGGCCCACTCCCACCAAGCTTCAAGTGGCAAGCAGTTGCCAGCAGTCTGCTCCAAGAGCCAAAAGTGGGCCAGGTGATTCCCAGTGCACCAAGGAAGCTTTGAAACACTGCTCAAAATCCAGAAACAGGCATGATTCCAGCCAGTATTGAGGAACACCACACTGCCCTGGGACCTTGGCCCAGGCTGCCAGGAGCTCCCTGTGCAACTACCACAGGCCCTGGGGAACGCGTGCTGCCCTTGGACCTTGGCCCATGCAGCTGCCTGCTTCCTGCACTATTCCAGTCAGAACTGAGGAACACCACGCTGCCCTGGGACCTTGGTCCACACCCAGTGGACGCCCGAACCCAGGACATCTGCTGGCTCCTCAGGGACACTCCCTACCTCCAGGAGCTAATACTGCTGTTGATCTTCAGCTCCCACCCTTTCTCCAAGAACCTTGGAATACAGTGGATTAACTGTGCTGGCTGAAGGGAGATTCAGTTAACTGCCTCACCCAAACAGAAGATCTCAGCAGGCTCCAGTCAGTGTGGTGAGTGTGCCCCTAAAATAGAGGTGTACAGTGGGTAAACAGGGCCAGCAGTAAAGCTCCCTCCAACTAACTGTAAGACCTTGAGTCTGGCAAGAGTGTGAGTGCCCCTTCCTGCACACAGAAAACACCAGACAGGGTGAGGAGTGTGCCAATAAGGACTCCCCTAACCTAGTGAAAAATCAAAAGGGCTTATAAGACACACAGACACACAATATGGACACAGTAGGACCTCAGCTGACACAAACACTGTAGACAGAGAGATTTGGTGACTTGGAATAACCTGAAGATAAGTAATAGCAGGAACTAAAAGTTGACCTACATCAATACTACACAGTCCTGTCAGCCCAGGAAGAATACAGGACCTACTCAACAGGCCCTGCAGTGGGAAGTCAGGTGACTGGACCACCTATTCATTGTGGGACCAGCGATTGGACTAACATCAACCTTACATTAGGACCACAAGATACACACTACCAACAGTTGACACTAGTGGGATTGAAGGACCAAATATTAACTCAAAAGGGGAAAATGGCAAAACGAAAAAGCAAAATGCAATCTCAAACATCTCGTTCGCCAGGAGCAAGTACAGGAGACATTGAAATAGAGGACTTCAAAAATAACACACTGGAAATCTCTGAAAAGATAGCAAGTGAAAAAAAAAAAAAAAACTCCACAAGGCTATGGAGAAAATCAAATTAGAAGTATTTGCCCATGTAAAGATAGAAATAACAACCTTAGTAAAGGAGTTGCTGAGCACAGCTAAAGAAGAAATAGATTAAAAAAGTACAGGAATATGGGAAACTGATTGAAACCTTCAATGAACAATGCAGAACAAAAGCAGAATTCATGAAACAAACTCAAAGAGACATCCAAGAAACAAAAAATTCTATTCAGAGCTGGCAGAACTGTTTATATGGAGCTGAGGATAGGATTTTGGACCTTGAGGACAGGATCCCAATTAGTAATCATGAAAGGATAGAACTTTTAAAAATAACAAAGCAGGGCTGGGGATTTAGCTCAGTGGCACAAGCGCCTGCCTTGCAAGTGCATGGTCATGAGTTTGATCCCCAGTACCGATAAAAACAAAAACAGCAAAAGCAGCATGAAATGACAGTCCAACAGCTTCAAGATGATGCCAAAAGGGGAGTTCTGGTAAAGATGGCAGATAGATAACAGGCTATAGAGGCTTCCTGAAACAGTCAATTTATATTTCAAAATAATACAGCATGAGGAGTCCCGAATAGAGGGAGATGAAGCCTCTTGACCCAGGGAAAAAACTAAGGTGAGAAGAACCAATCAAACTTACAGTCCCAGTGCCACTATTGGAACAGCTAAAGGCTCGGTGGTCCCGCTGCAGTACCTGAATTTGGTAAGTGCGGCTGCGACTTACCAAGCATCCTGAAATCCCACACTTTGACTCACTGGAAATGGGGTTCGGCAAGCCAAACAGAGAGCTGAGCTGGTAGGGAACCTGCATTGACCTGCAGTGAGTGATGGGAATAAAACCATTCCACAGAATAAGGGGCTCCAATGGATGACATTGTTAGGCCAGGCAGACTGGCGAGAACAAGGAGCAGCAGGAACTTCAGTCAGCTACTACCTTCCCAAACGGGATTAGGGGGATGTGTTTGGCCTGGGTCATGCCCCTGGCTGAGGCCCAATAAGTTATTCCAAACCAATTCCCTATGCCCAGTGGTGCACACTAATGCAGTGAAGGCCTCAGCAGGCTGACTGACCTGGAGGGGAGGGGCTAGCATACGTTGCCTCTATTTGCAGCTCAATAGCACATTGCAGTGGGCAGGATCACCTAGCCAGCGTGCTTCAGAAGAATTGTAACCAAAAAAGAAAGAAACTGGGCCCTCCTATATACACCTGTATGGAAGAAACAAAAAATATGAGACCCTAAGAACATTGATCCAGGAAAGGTAAATAAAAAGGAGATTGAGGACAGCAAACATGCAATATCAGACACGGCATCAGCGGACATAAAGAGATATCTTTGGGACATCATAGACAAGCTCAAAACTGAAATATTAATTCAAGTAAAGCAAGATATAAGAAGATTATTAAAAGAAATGCTAAACACCTCTCATGAAGACACAGATGGAACAATGGAGGAACACACAAAAAAGGGATTAAGAATATAAAGAAAGCATAGAATACATGAAGCAGGTTCAAAGAGATTTCAAGGAAAGCAAAAACTCCATTGAAAGCTGGCAAAACTGCCTGAAAGAAGCTAAGGATAGATTATCCAAACTGGAGGACAGGTTTGCAATGTGGGATCATGAAAGGAAAATTTCTTAAAAATAACAAAAAAACAAGCAGTAACAATAAAAGGCTAGAAGACAACAAGAGGATCTATAACTTAAGAACAAAGAATTTGAATGAAGATGCAGGGCTACAAACAAAGGAACTACAAAGACTATTCACAGAAATGATTAAGGAAAACTTCCCAAACATAGGGAAAGGAAATGATATTCAGATGTATGAGGCATACAGAATTCCAGCTACCTACAACCAAAACAGAGCTATACCCAGGCATATAATAATCAAAATCCCAGAAATCCAATATAAGAACAGAATATTAAAAGCTGTCAGAGACAAGAAACAAATTATTTATAAGGGAAAGCCCATCAGAATTATGGCAGACTTCTCAACACAAACCATCAAATCAAGGAGAGCTTGGAGCAAAGTATTCCAAGTCCTGAAAGAAAATAACCTCCAGCCCAGATTGATGTACCCTGTAAAACTGTCTCTAGAAATTAATGGAGAAACAAGATGCTTTCAAAACAAAAAGGAACAGAGGGAATTTGCAACCACCAATCCAACTCTACAGAGAATACTGCAGGACATTCTAAAGAGAGAGGAAAGTACCAGGATCCCAGGAATAGTGGCAGAGAGGCCCCAGTGAATGGAGCAGAAAGTGAAATACAGAAGACAAACTGACAACTAATGACGGAAAGAGAGCATAACAGAAATGAGGCAGAAAAGGTTGGCTATAATCTCTAATATAGATGGCCTTGATACACTAAATTAAAAAAAAAGCAAGAATCACAGGCAGAGTAGATCAGGGGGTAGGGTCCACCGAGATGCTCTTTATAGGAAATATAATTAAAATGAAAAAGGGTTTATGGATCACAAATCAAATATGAGAAAAACAATGCTCTATGTGGCAGGGAACCAGAGAGTAATAGGGGCAACTAGACCAGTATTTGTGGATAGGCAGGAAAGATAGGCTTTAACAGGTAAAGGAATACAACTAGAGATCAAGTTCAGGAGGGAGAAGGTTCAGAACCATGCAGGTTGCCCCCTAATTTAAAACCGAGGGTATTGGTGGGACCCAAAAATGCACAGTGTATCCTGTGGGAGTGAAAGGGGAGGAATAGTCTTTAAAAATACAAAAGAAGATATTGTTAATAGTGGATCAGAAATTAAAACCCATATTACTCACACCACTCTGCTTACATACAACTTTTTCTATCCCAGTTTGTCTACAAGCACTAGATCTGAGGGCACAGACAGCTATGTCAAAAATATCAGGATACACCACAGTAATCATCTTTAATTTCCTTTTAAGTTAATCTGGAGCCCTGTATAACTTATATTGTTATATCAGGACTTATCTTAGTTAAATCTGGTTTGTTTGATTGCTGTTTGTTATCGACAGATTTTGTTCAAAACTGTTATGATTCATAGTATCAAGTCTGAGCGTATAGACAACTATACTGAAAATGACAAGATTCACTATGATACCCATTCTGGTTTGATTACTACTTGTTTTTGTAGTTTTACACTATCTACAAAGTTGTGTTTTTATAAATACTGTTATGTACTGATATATCCAATTATATTATATCTGATGATATAACCAATTCTATTGAAGACAACAAGAGACAACACAGTAACCATGGTAGAACTCCTTGTACAGTGGTTTTATGTCTTTCTCATTTTATGTGTTGATAGGAATGTGCTTTGTTCTGTCCTGCTTTGTTTTGTTTCTCCCTCTAATATAGAAAGGATAGACATGTTAAGACTCATGCATGCGTAGAACCTATAAACAGTTTCTGAGAACTGATCTTATGACACATGATGAAATGAACAAATACCTTGAAGGAAAAAAGACACTGCAGTACCCAGTGCAGATCCTGGAGTGTCATGATGTGAAATCCAGCAATACTATTATTCTTTGTCCAGAGTGATTTTAGTCTGCTTTGGTTTGTTTAATCTCAACATAAATGAAGATAGGGATAATTGCATGAATGTTTAAGTGTGTAGGATTGATAATCATATTATTAAGTTTTTGTTGGATAGTTGAATAGAACTATTTGCAATCTCGCTGTTTGAATTCCCACTTATATGTTCCATTTTTGTATCTTGAATAATTATTTATAAGGGGAAAATATGTAAACATCAACTAGTGATTTATAACTTTATTTTTTCTTTGAAAGTATGTATTATTTCTACCCATTTGCTGTTTTGTTTAGTCTTTCTTTAAATAAAAAATTTTAAAAAGATCATGCCAAGAGAAACAATGTACTGT
Organism: Cavia porcellus; assembly: GCF_034190915.1. Classification (NCBI taxonomy): domain Eukaryota; kingdom Metazoa; phylum Chordata; class Mammalia; order Rodentia; family Caviidae; genus Cavia; species Cavia porcellus. Next base: position 71,481,385 of record NW_026947485.1, on the reverse strand, counting down.
GGGAGTAATAAAACCCAAAATCTGTAAAAGATATTGCTCTAAAGGACACAAGTGCAAGTGAGTTTAGGTGTGTAAGATAGATGACCCATATTACTAAGTTTTTGTTGGATCACTGAACACAATTGTTTGTAGGCTCACTGTTTGAATGTCCACTTTGTATGCTTTAATTTTGTAACTTGAACAACTAATTCTAAGATGACAATATGTAATCTATTAACTAGTGATTTCTTACTGTTTATTTTTCTGAAATTCTGTATTACTTGTATGCTTTTACTGTTTTGTTTTGCTTTTTTTTCTTTAAATAAAATTTAAAAAAAAGAGAAACAATGTACAATTAATAGGCATCAGTGAAGATACAGGAGTCAGTGCAAAAGACATAACTAATATATTCACAGAAGTAATGGCAGAAAATTTCCCAAACATTGGGAAAAAATCTGATATGCAGATAAGTGAGGCATATAGAATGCCAACAAATCACAACTAACATAAATCTACACCCAGACATATAATAATTAAGATCTCAGACATACAGCATAAAAACAGAATACTAAAAGCTATTGAGAAAAGACACAACTCACCTATCAAGGAAAGCCCATTAGAATCACAGCAGACTTTTCAGCACAAACCCTCAAGTCAACACAAGCTTGGAGTGAGGTATGTCAAGCCCTGAAAGAAAACAACTTTCAACCCAGACTAATGTACCCACATTCTTTCAAATTTAATGGAGAAACAAGACACTTCCATAACAAAGAACAACTGAAGAAATTCATGTCCACCAAACCAACCCTAAAAAGAGTATTGAAAGACATACTAGATAGAGATAAAAATGACCACAATTCCCAGAAAAACAGTAGAAAGAAAACACCAGGTAGGACAAGCAATTAAATAAGGGAAAGCAGACAGCAAACAACTGGAATATAATTTGGCAAAGTCGAGCCAGTACGTATCAGTGATACCCATAAATGTAAATGGCCTCAGTTTACTTATCAAAAGAAATAGGCTGACAGAATGGATCAAGAAACAAGACCTCACAATATACTGTATATAAGAGACACATATGACAAAAAGGAAACTCATAGATTAAAAGTCAAAGGATGGAAAACAGTATTCCATGTAACAGGACTCAGAAAAAAGCAGGTGTAACTATTCTAAATGCAGGAAACATTAAATTCAAACCCAAAATGATTAAAAGAGATAAAGAAGGTCACTATATACTCATTAGTAAAAAAAATTCAAGAGGAAGAACTAACAATTATAAATATATATGCACCAGGTAGAAGAGCACCCAATTATATAAGACAGATACTAATGGACATGAAAAACCAAATACACAAAAACACAGTTATAACAGGGGACCTTAACAGTTCCATTGTCTCAAAGAGAAAGATCAACTAGACAAAAAGTCAGCAAAGAAAAAATAGAACTGAATCATACCTGTGAGCAATTGCACTTAGTAGATGTTTACAGAGTGTTCCACCCAACAACATCAGAATACACATTCTTCTCAACTTTGCATGGGACATTCTCCAAAATAGACCATATATTATCCCATAAAACATTCTTAAGTAACTGCAAAGTTATTAGAATTATCCCATGCATAATATCTGACAATAGCACACTGAAATTGGAAATGAATGGCAAAAGAAATTGAAAAACATGAATAAATACATGGAAATTAAATAACAACCTTTGGAATAATCAGTGAGCTACAGGTGAAATTAAAGAAGAAATAAAGCAATACCTACAATTCGATTAAGATGCAGAAACAACATACTGTAATCTGTGGGATGCAATGAAAGCAGTCTTAACAGGTAAATATACAGCAGTAAATAGTCATATCAAGAAAACAGAATGAGCTCAAATAAACAACCTAATGTTTCATCTCAGGCTCTAGAAAAACAAGAGCAAGTTAAACCCAAAGTTTATAGGAGAGAGGAAATGCAAAGATAAAAGCAGAAATCAATGCAATTGAAACTAAAAAAATTACAAATGAACCAAAAAGCTAGTTTTTGAGAGAATAAACAAAACTGACAAACCTCTAACTAACCTTACAAATAAAAAGAAAGAAAAAACCCAAATTCATGCAATAAGGACTGAAAAGGGGAAAATTACGACAGATCGTAATACAAAAGATCATGGAAATACAAAAGATCATAAATACCTACTTTGAAAATCTCTACTCACATAGAGTGGAAAACACAGAGGAAATGGACAGATTCCTAGAAACATACCAAAGCTCAACCAAGAAGATATAGCAATTTTGAATAATGCAATATTGGGTATTGAAATTGAAAATGTAATTAAAAACTTACCAACAAAGAAAAGTCCAGGTCCTGATGGATTCACAACTGTATTCTACAAGAAATTTAGAGAAGATTTGATGCCAATACTCCTTAAACTCTTCAATGAAAATGAAAAGGAAATAATCTTCCCTAAAACATTCCTGGAAGCAAGTATTACTCTGATACTAAAACCAGAGAAAGACCCAACCAAAATGGAGAATTATAGGTCAATCTCACTAATTAACATTAATGCAAAGATTCTCAGTAAGATACTGGCGAGTAGAATGCAGCAAATCATCAAGAAGATTATACACCATGACCAAATGGGATTCATTCCAGGAATGCAGGGATGGTTTAACATACGCAAATCAATAAATGTAATACATCACATCAACAGAGTCAAAAACGAAACTCACATGGACATCTCAATAGATACAGCAACAGCTTTTGATAAAGTCCAACACATGTTCATGATAAAAACCCTTCAAAAATTTGAAACACACAGTGTCTACTTCAATCATATAAAGGCCCTATATGACAAACCAACAACCAACATTATACTAAATGGGAAAAAACTGAAAACTTTCACTTTAAAATCAGGAAAAAGACAAGGATGTCAACTATCACCACTCTTATTCAATATAGTTCTGGAAACACTAGCCAGAGCAATCTGACAAGAGAGAGAAATAAAAGGAATAAAGATAGGAAATGAAGTTAAATTATCACTATTTGTAGATGACATGATACTTTATATAAAGATCCAAAAAACTCCATTAAAAGACTACTAGAAGTAATAAACAAATTCAGCAGTGTAGCTGGATAAAAAGCCAGTGCTCAAAAAACAATAGCACTCCTGTACACAAACCAAAAACTCACCTAGAGAGAAATTATGGAAATATCACCCTTCAAAATAGCACCTAAAAAAATGAAATTCTTAGGAATCAACCTAACTAAGAATGTAAAAGATATACATGCTGAAAATTATGCTACACTAAAAAGGAGATTGAAGAGGATATTAGAAAATGGAAGAATATTCTTTGCCCTTGGATAGGAAGAATCAACATTGTGAAAATGACCATACTCCCAAAACTGTTAAACAGATTTAACATAATCCCAGTCAAAATACCACTAACATATCTCACAGTTCCAGAGCAAACATTCCTAAAATTGATTTGGAAACAGAAGAAACCTAGAATAGCAAAGGCAGTTCTGGGCAACAAAGACAAGGCAGGAGGCCTCTCAATTCCTGACTTGAAACTATGCTACAAAACCACAGTGATAAAATCAGCATGGTACTGGCAAAGAAATAGACCTGAGGATCAATGCAACAGATTAGAAGATGTAAGCACAACTACAAAAACACTCAGCCACTTGATATTTGACAAAGGGGCCAAACATGTCATGTTCACTGGAAGGATAGATAGCCTCTTTAATAAATGGTGTTTGAAAAATTGGCTCTCCACATGCTGAAGACTGAAACTAGATCCGTGCCTATCACCATGCACTAAGTCTACATGGATCAAAGAACTAAATATTAAAACAGAAACACTAAATCTACTGGAAGACAAGGTAGGTAGAAGTCCTGGAGACATTAGAGTAGGCAGAGAATTCATGAACAAAACACAAACTGCATGGGAAACACTTCAAAGAATTAACAACTGGGATCTCATATTACTGAAAAGTTTCTGCACTTCAAAAGAAATCACCAACAGAGTGAAAAGAAAACCCACAGAATGGGAAAAAATTTTAGCCACCAACCCCTCAGACAAGGGACTTATATCCAGAACATATAAAGAATTGAAAAACATCAAGCCCCCCAAATTCAAAGACCCTCTTCCAAAAATGGGCATCTGAGCTGAACATACATTTCTCAGAGGAAGATATACAAATAACAAATAAATACATGAAGAAGGGTTCACCATCACTGGTCATTCGAGAAATGCAAATTAAAACAGCACTGAGATTTCATCTCACTCTGGAAAGAATGGCTGCCATCAAGAAATCAACTGAACACATCTTGTCAAGGCTGCGGGGAAAAAGGAACACTGCTCCACTGTTGGTGGAGTGTAGACTGGAGCAACCACTATGGAAATCAGTATGGAGAATTCTCAGAAGACTAGGATTGGACGTTCCATTCAACCCAGCTATTCTCCTTCTGAATATTTTCCCAGAAAAACTGAAAAGGTCATATCACAGTGATATATGTGAACCCATGTTCATAGCAGCACAATTTGTAAGAGCTAAATCTGGGAAACAACCAAGATTCCCTTCAACTGCAGAGTGGACAAAAAAGACGTGGTATTTTTATACAATGGAATATTACTCAGCTATAAAAAGGATGATCTTGAGGCCTTCATAGGTAAATGGAGACAACTTGAGACTATCCTCATAAGTGAAATAAATAAGAATCATATTTATAAATTTGACATTGTGTCTCTATTGTAAAATAAGAACTGTAGAAGTAATAAAACCCAAAATGTGCAATTGTTATTGTAAAAAAGAGAGGAAAAGAAAGTGCTCTAAAGAATATAATAGCATGTATGTTTAAGTGTGTAGGATTGATAATCACATTACTAAGTCTTTGTTGGATCATTGAACAGAACTGTTTGCAGCTGTTTGAAAGGCTACTTTGTATGCTTTAATTTTGTAACTTGAGCAACTATTTCTAAGAGGACAAGGTGTAATTTAGCAACTAGTGATTTCTTACTGTTTATTTTTTGAAATTATGAAATTATTTGTACCCTTTTTCTGTTTTGTTTTTTTTCTCTCTAAATAATTTTTTTTAATTTGCCTTGGAAGCTATCTTAGTTACTCGTCTCATTCCTGAGACAAAATACCGGACACCCAAAGTTAAAAGAGGACAGGTTTATTTGGTTCACAGTTTGTAGAGAGTTTTTGGTTCACAGTTTGTAGCGGTTTCAATTCACAGCTGACTGGCTCCAAGGCAGGATGGCTTAGCAGGGGGCATCACAGGGAAGAAACAGTTTATGGCAAAGCAGGACAGGCAGAAAGCTGCAAGCAAACGACCAAGGATGACCACACCAGCCCTTTTTCGGTACCTTATATTTTATCCAGACTACCCACCTATAGGTAGCATTCACATCCATAATCCCAGCACTACACACTCTAGATTCAGCCACCTCCAAAAAGCCCCACCTACAACTGCATGAGGCTTTGGAGAAATATCTAGATACAAACCGTAACAAAAGGTAAGTGTTGTCTCTTCTCTAACTCTGCACATAATTCAGACAATTCAATCTGAGAACTTTTTAACCTTTGATTTGTTATATTATCACACTAACAACTCCAAATACATAAAACCCCTTTAAGGAATAAATCTTCAAAAACCAAGACAATTTTTATAGACATGTAATAATATACGCTATCTGCTCAAGGATTTCTAATCTTCATTTAAAACATTAAGTAAAATGATTAGCAATAGTAGGAGTTGTGACTAGTCACTATTTCCCTCATTTTAATTTACAATTTACCAGAATTGTTTCCAAATACTCATTGGATACTTGCACATACATTGGTTGGAGTGGTCTTGGAAAGCAAAATCAGACCCAGCTAAAGTTCCATGCATATCATTACACGTAGATGGAAGTAGGAAGTCCATGCACAGCTGCTCTTCCACAAAGTGACAGAAGTAAGAAATATGAGATGGCTGGTGGTACACAAGACAGATGGAGAGGTAAGAGGATGAGCAGCCCTTTTCCACAAGCAGGAAGGGGAAAAAAGGGTCGCTGGGACTCCCTCGAGTGCTAGAAAACGTGTTCCTTCAGCCCGTCCCTCCTGGATCACACTTAAAAGGCGGAGTGTAAGCAGGGAAATGATTCGGTGAACTAGAAGCAAGAGGCTGTAATGTATGTCTAGATGTCCCCCAGGAGCCGGCTCACAGGCAGCGCTTTGGGAAGGTGACTGCATTGTAGGGGATCTAGCTGATCTGCTTTAGGAGGTGGGGTCTGGCTAGAAGGGTCCCAGGGCATGGCCTAGAAGGGTTTATCTCCCTCCCCAGCTCCTCCCTTGATCTCTCTCTTCTTCCACTGTGCCATACTCTGAGCAGCTCTTCTCACACGGCCCCTCTATCCTGCTGTCCTGCCTTGGACTAAAGACTAAAGCCTCTATGAACTGTGAGCTAAAATTTACCTCCCCTCCTTTAATTTTTGGGTATAAGCTATTTTGTTCCAGCAACAAGGGAAGTAACTACAAAGCCTCTGCAATATTGTTCAAGTTCAAATTTTAAAAAACACTTTTTTGTTTGTGGAGTGCCAATCAAAATAGATCTGTGAGTCAGATCCAGCCTGTGACCTGCCAACCTGTGACTCCTCCACTGAGGAACAGCTACAGCAATAATGCATTTTAACTGTAGTGGCAAAACATACAGACTCAGGAGTCACGCTGAGTTTTTGTTAGTACATGCTTGTAGTACTTAGTGACAGGATTTTCCTGGGGTGGTAGAGAAACAAAGGCAGGGGGGCAAAGGACCTTTACCACAGGAGGGCTGCAGAGGAGTGCAAGATCCCCAGAGCAGACAGACAAGTGGTGGGGCTTTTCTTAGGTTTAATAGGGGGTGGAGCTTGAAGGGGCAGGCAGAATGACGTGGTGACAGCTGATTGGGGAATGCCGGGATGTGGACAAAAAGCGGGAAGTTCAATTTCAGACTTGGAATAAGAACCCGGTGTCAGTACTAAAGGGACACGCTGTCTCCAGGCCTGGCGGCGCCGTGGTGGGCAGGCCCTGCGCTGGGTTTCACAGGCGGAACCCATCACTTGGGTTTCATTTATCACGCGGAGTTGGTGCAGGTACACAACACGTCTTAATTCTTCTTTTGTCCCCTTCCCCTCCCTGCTCCCTCCAACCCTCAGGGCCTTCCCACTCAAAAAAAGTTCTATTTCCAGTTTTTTATATTTTCTTTTAAAATCCCCTTCCCCTTCTTCCTTTTTCCCTCTTCCCTCCATCTCTTGTTCCCGTTTCCATATGAAAAAAAAAATCCCCCTGCTTCCTATTATCCACTCTCTATTTTGCTCCTTAATTATGTTTTGGGTTTCTTATATAGGAGAACCCATGTGATGTTTAAACTTTTGTGTCTTATTTAATTTACGTAACATTACAATCTCAAGCTCATTCATTTATTTATAGATATTTCAAGCTTATCATTCTTTATGGCAAAACAGTATTCCATTGTGTATAAATGCCACATTTTCTTTATCCCTCGATCTGTTGATAGACATATTGGCTGATTCCAAGATTTAGAGCTTATTAACTGGGCTGCTATGAGTATGGGTATGCATGTAATAGGATGCACGGTAATACGTTGACCTTTACCTCTTTCAGGAATATATCTAGAAGGGAAATACCTTGGTTGAATGGAATTTCTATTTTTAGATTTTTGAGGACTCGCCATACTGATCTCCATAGTGATTGTACTAGTTTACATTCCCACCAAAACTATATGTATTCCTTTTTCCCCAAAACCTCACCAGCATTCCTTATGATCTGACTTCTTGATGGCCATTCTTTTTGGGATAAGATGGACTATCAGTGATGCTTTAATTTGCATTTCTCTAATGAGCAGTGATGATGACATTTTTTCACGTATTTATTAGCCATCTGTACTTCTGAAAAATGTCTACTTGTTTTAGTTTCCCATTTCTTATCGCATCTTTCATTTGAGGGGGCTATTTATATTAGCACTTATCTATTCTAGACATCAGTTCTCTGTCTGAGGAGTAGCTGGCAAATTTTCTTTTCCATCCAACATGTAGGTTGCATCATCGGTGCCTCAACGTATGAACCATTTGATGGTGCCTCAACGTATCTTGGTTCCTTCAATGTCCAGAAGTTTTTAATTTGATGTAATCCCATTTGTTAATTCTTGGTGTTATCTCTGTTAAGAAAGTTCTTTCCTATAACTATGTCTTCAAGAGTTTTACCTGTTTTATCTTACAGCAGATTGTTTCTGTTTTAACTTTTGGGTCTGTGACCTATTTTGATCTTAGCTGAGTGCATGGTAAGATATGTGGATCTAGACTCAATTTCCTGCATGCAGGGACTAGACCATTTCAACTCATATTCTGCTCCACTACTCACCATCAGGAGGTTCTGGGCAGGTAACTTCACCTCCTAACCCTTGGATTCATCAATATGTACATAAGGGTAGTAAGCGCACTTGCCTCACAGGTCGGGTGATCACGTGTAATGGCTGACCTAGGACAGGCCCAGCTTGTAGAATATGATTGGAATGATTAAAGATATAACTATCAACAGTGTCACATTCACTGTCAAAATTGTCCTACTTAAATAATTGTTTCACTTATAAAGTCGTAGGAGCATTTTGGCCATTGTGCCTAGTATCTACAGACACTGAGAAAAGACAATAGTTTAACGACAACTAGTTCTGTGCAGACTCAGGAAGTAAGAGAGGTTTGTCTTTAGTGTTGTCCTATCCCTCAGTCTCATCCCTGTGCCTGAACCTCACCCAGAGCCCTTCACATGCTCTTTACACATGCTTAGACCCTTTCCAGTGTCCTCAAACCAGCTGCTCCTTTCTGTTGTTTTTAGGACTCTGCCGCAGAGCTAAGTTGGCTCATAGCACAGACTGCCTAGTCCAGGTGTTCTAGGTCCGCAGGGGACTTACGCGTTGCCCTTCGTAGGTGAGATGAGATGAAAGTGCATGGAAGGATGGGGTTTCGGTGGGTGGGAGAAGATACGCTGAGGCACCATCAAATGCCACCACACCAGCAGCTCTTTGTAAATCTCTTTTTCTTTTTTCCTCTCTCTCTCTTTCTTTCCTTCTTTCTTTCCCTCTTTATTTCCCTTTCAGTGCTTGTTATGGTTGACACATTGTGTCAACTTGAGAAGCCTAGAAGCTTAACTAAGTGACTCAGCACCTCTAACCTGGGGTGTAAAGGACAAGCTATTACTTCTCTAGAATGTTGTTCATTGTTTCAATTTGAGAAGATCAGAAGTTTAACTAAGTGACTCAGCAGGGGGCCAAGGTCCTTACTTTGTAACATTCTCACCCTGTGCAAGAGGACCGGCTGGCTGAGACATGTGAGTGCTACACTCACTGCTTACAATGTAAGGAAGGAAAGGAGGCTTTCTCTGCCCCCTACCTGTTGCTCTGGCTGCTTTTGCTCACTGCTACTTTGAATTGTTCCCCCAGTGCCATGCCACGCTTCCTTAGAGCCAGCTGATTATGGGCTGGAACCCCCACAATCAATGAGCTAAATAATTTTTTCCATCTTTTGTTTGGATATCCAGTACTTTGTCCCAGTAACAAGAGAAAAGTAACCAAGACAGTGCTGGAAATGGAATACTGGGCCTCTTCCATGCTAGACAAGCACTGTACCAGTGAGCTATACCCCCCCGCGCCATTTTCTTTGATTTGTTTTATTTATATATGGCAAATATAAGTCTATTACAAGTATAGAATCAATGCGTTCAGTGCCCTCCAGCCAAATACCACCCTAAAACATAAAGCATTATATTTCTTCAAGTTAAGCTCATTTATTATCAAAATTAACAGAAGAACAGTGAGATTTTAATGTATGAGCTATAATCCCCAAGGTTTATTTCTGTTGAGTTGTCCCAGTGATCTACTGTTGGCATAACAAAACACCCCCGAAACTAAGCGCTTGACACAGCTATGTACTGTTACTTCTCATGCTGCTGGGGGTTGATGGGCTGAGCCAGGTGCTTTTTGTGCTGGTCCTTCATATGGCTACAAGCAAACCACAGCTAAAGCTTGAGTCCTTTTCAGCCTTCTTCACCCACATGTTGAGTATCTGAACTGGGAAGGTTGGGAGCTGCTAAGCATCTGTCTGCAGGTTCTCTTCATGCCTAGATTGGGCTTGCTGACAGCTGATCTCAAGGTAGTTGCACTGTTACATGATCTATGGATTTCCCCATGGCAGATTATTCCAAGAAACCCAATTGCAGCTGCATGGCTTCTTATGACTTGGATGTTAGGTAGTGTCACTTCTACCATACTCTATTGGTCAAGAGCAATTCACATGAGCCTAGAGTCAGTAACAAAGGCAAGAGATTCCACCTCTCAATAAGGAATGGCTTGTGTATGTAGGGAGCACACATGTAGAGAGGAAAAGAACTGCTTTCGATCAAACACATCAGGTACCATTCCTTTCGACCATTTCTTTCTACAACGTTAAGAATAGCATGGAAAACTAAGAAAATAAGATATGTTTAGAATTTTCTGAATGGATAGTCTTATTTTTTTATTTGTTCATATTTAAATAATGTTTGTTTGTTTGTTTTTGCAGTATGAGGGCTTGAATACTCAAAGCCTTCACATTAGGGTACACTTCCAACACTTTTTTATTTTTTATTTCTGAGATTGGGTCTCATTAAGTCTCTGAGTTTCCCATATTGGGCTCAAACTTATGATTCTCCTGCCTCAGACCCCAGAGTGCTAGGATTATAGGTGTACACTGCCATATATCTTCATTTTTAAAATTGGCATATAGAAATGAGTAAATTAAAAAATGAATTATTCCCGTTAGTCTAAAACAATCACTTCTAGGTGGGTTACAGGTGAAATTAATATTTATTTCTTGAAGAAGTATGTGGACATAATTTTTCAGCCTCCTCTCCTTTGAATACCAGCTTAGCATAGGAAACTGGTCAGTGTTGTTTAGTCTAGTTGAACAGGCAAAACGCCAACTTCCAGATCTGAGGACACATACGGGGGCTTAGCAGTTGAACAGGTCAGATGACACAAATGATTGAAGCAGATGCCGTGCTGCAGTTGTGAGAGGGAGCATCTGCCGCCCTGTTTGCTAAGGTATTTGGCCGTTGGCAGAGCAGTGTAGATGCACAAATGAAGCAACCTATATTGAGATTCCAAGCATGAACACTGATGTCAATGTTTTGTGGCTAATTAGCTGTGGAGTGTTACATTTTGTGTCTAATTTTACAGAATGAAAGCAGAATGTTCCTCTCCATCGTACTTTAATACCAATTTTCAGGCAGCACGTGGCCTCATCCCCATTCTTCCCACATCAAAATGAGCAAGAAGGAACCGCAGCAGCCATGCCTCTAACAGCCCAAATGTCCAGGGCTCACGAGTGTTAAACAGCATAATAAAGCCACATTTCTTTATGATGCAAATATTGTGGCAACTTAAGTTCCCACTCACTTCACCCCAGGGAGTCAGGTTCCTCCAGCTTCCTCCTCACCAGTGTTTCCTGCAGAACTGGTCACAGACACCAGCGTGACTTCTGCAGCTGGCTGCAGACATGGGGAAGGCTTTGGCAGCTGGCAGTGGCTCACTTGGGGTTCCCCAACCTGCCTCTTTCCATCTGCTATTTTCCACAGTCCTATTCTGCCCCCACATGGCTCCTTTCCCAGATTTTTTTCTTCCATGAATGCAGAAGGCAACTCATAATATTTAAATTTTAATATTAATATTTAAAGAGAGATTTGGGGCTCACAGAGAAGTTTCACAATGAAAGGGGAAGCTGGGTAGCAGAGTTCTCCTGGTTTCCAGATGGACGCCCTTGCAGAGCCATTATCTTTCTGACCTGTCACATTCATTTGGTAGACAGTGCTGGCTTACACCCCACTAGAGACACTCTCAAATTGCTTTTCATTCCCAAAAAGCACCAACAAAAAAGGAGAACTGCCCACCTTACCTTATTCCAACCTGAGAAACATCCTGACAACTTTCTTGTTCTGGGCCTTGTGTCCACCCAAAGGTGACTGACAACGGCAGTGTCCTTCAACAGGACATTGTCTCCAGAGCATGCTGTTTGGTCCTCTGTAACAATGTCCTGAGATCTAGGTCTAGTGTGACCAAAAGCGGTTCTTAGCAGCCTCTCCACTGCATGAACTGCTTCACAGCATTTTGGCCATGGCTCTCGCCAGCAGCAGCCTGGATATTGACACCCACACCTCCCAAGAACAGGCGGGCAGCATGGAGGTGCTGGAATTCTTGTAAATAAAATCAGTGTTTCCTGACACTAGAGCTCACTTTAAAATATCCACTAGGTAGAGGGGGAAAAAAAATGGCAGAGCAGTGAGTGCCACAACTCAGCTTCTCCTGCACAATATGTCTAGAGTCTGGAAAACAGTAGTCTGGAGAGGAATCAAAGCGAGAGAAAGTTACTCAGGAGCCAGGAAGAAACTGACAAAGGAAATGAAAAGTGTTTTAGGTGATGCCTACGAAATTCATCACAGAGGAGAGGGGAAGATCCTACAGATCTCAGTGCTGTAAGCAGAGGCTGTCAGGCCACCAGCTAGAAGACAGGATGTGGCTGAACTTTTGGTTTCCGCAGAACTGGACAACTTCAGAACCACATTGGGCTGAGAGAAGCAGTGGCAGTGAGAACCAGTGAGAAAAGCATAGGACATTACCTCCAGAGGGGCCTTGACAACCCACAGCTGCCTGCAACCATGGTTACGGAATAGGAACTGGAGCTCCCATCACAGGGAAAGGCTGAGTGTTTCAACCTGGGTCCCAGAGCAGCCTCTCAGCTGACACAGAGTTCCCAGAGGAGACAAAGGAAGGACAGTCACAGTGTGGTGAGGGGGACGATGCTCACTGGTAGCTGGCAAGCTGGACAGAGGGAATTCTGTGGAGGGGCTGGAGCTGGGGAACACTGACCTGGTTTGTGTGATCAGAGGCCAGGTTTGGCCTGCACTGCACAGAACTAAAAGTTCACAGTGGGTTACCCGAGGTATGCACCCAGCACCGTGCTGGGGAGGGAGCACTGCCTTGGCCTCCAGCATAAACACAGCCAGTCCTGGCTTGAGCTGGCCCCTTAATCCCAGGCTAAGGAAAAGAGCCACATGTTGACAAATAGAAAACTTCTTGTTATTATTTTTCACTTTATTGTGTTTTTAAATTTCTTTTTTTTTTCTCTTGTTGCTGTCTTCCTCTTTGGTTCATTTTTCCTCCCAATTCTATCCTAGTATTTTCTGTGTTTTTCTATGTGAGCATGTGTATGTGTGTGTGCTTCTTTTCCTCTTATCTTTTTCTTCCTATATAGTTTATAGACAAGAAGAGAATTCTCCCCTTCCCTTTATATCCTGCCCACTTTTATCTCTTTTTTTTTCAATATGTGTTTCTTTTGATTCATATTTTTCCTAAGTTTTTCTATTTTTATGCCCCTTTGTATTTATTTCTCATTAACTTTTACTCCAAAATTTATATCAGCCATAAAATCTTTTCCCGTCTCCCTTCTCACTACCAGTTTTGTGCACAGTTTTCCCTGTTAACCAGGTCTAAATGTGTAGCACATCTTTATAACTGTTAGGATCCTTTGCCCCTCCTCCTATTTCTTCCACCCCATACTGTATAGCAGAAGACTTAAAATAAAAAAGAAAAACAAATCCTTTTCTCTTCTCTTTCCCCACTGTGGCATTGCCTGGTCCCCAATCCTGGGCTTCAGATATCTGATTCTATAAAGACACTGTGAAATCCTGTCTCACACTATAGAAGTCATAGCCATCACCTTTGGCACGTGTTAACGGTGGGTCAGCACGTAGGCTGCTACAATGCTTATCTATAACCATGGATTTCTTCCCTGGGCTGAAAGTAAAGGTAGGCCCACAATGAGGTCACATGGAATGTTATTTCACACCAGGCTTGACAGATACCACTGTAATGGATTAGTCTGTTTCTACTACAGCTAATTGTTTGCATAGGAATACTTCTGACTCAGTTGTCAATATCACACCCTGAATGTGTCTGCCAAATCTCCCATCACACCCAGGGAGAGTACTCATGGAGAGTCAGATCCAACCCAAGAACACTGACCAGATCAGACTCTGCAACAATGCTGCAGCCTGGCTGAAAGAAGCCCTGGGTCCTTGACTTCAGCATCATAGTGGAGGCACCAGAAGTGCTACTGAGATATGAGCACTCAGCCTTCCAGCAAAGGAGCTACTCAGGAATCACATACACAGGGTCTCACTGGAATATTTCATCTCTTTTCCCATCAGACATTTTACAGGTTTAAGTTTCTACATGTTTCTTTGTGTACTCAGTAACATGGACTATGTTATATAGTGGCTTCTCATGTTCACCAAGTTGTTACATTTGTGTGTTTGTTCTCTCATTAGCTCTGATTTAATATGTGTCTGTGTTCTCTCCCTCATCTCAGCTCCCTATCCAGTTTGTTCACCGCAAAACCCTGAAGCATTAATATTAACATATCTCTTTATTCTTTTTCCAAACACATCATAAACTCCTTCTCCCCAGTTTTTAAATCCCCCATACTTAGCTCCCTCGCAGTGTCACCTCCATCCTCGCCATCCTAAGACTTTTGCTTTCTCATATCTTACCTAGTTTATTGTCCTCCCTGACAGCAGCTCCTGACAAACACAAAACTTTTCTCAATCACAAATTAAACCTCCTTCCTCCCGTATCTCACCTTTATGCCACAAATATCCTTTCATAACTCTCAACTCAATCAAAAGTATTCCAATAGAATCAGGACCTGTATCAACTTTTTCTTCTAATATACCACTATTTCCTCCTGCAAGCTCCCCCTTTACTGCCTAACATTCCTCATCCTACCACCTCACATTCTCTTCACTTCATCTCATTTACCCCTGATTACAGAACAACCACAAATAATAAACTGTTATAAAGTGCATGGAGGATATACAAAGAGGATAAGTGTAATTGCAAGAACTATCATATAGAAGTTTATAAGCTGAATCTGTGGATGCTGTAATAACCAGAAATAATTCTTTTTGCAAAACAAAGGGACAGAATCAAAGTCATTTAAGATAATTAACAGAAGGAATAAATATTGCCAGTAGACATACAAAGCTAAAAGTTATTCACAGGAAGGCAATATCCTACTGAAAATCTCTAAATAAGCAACTCTCCTCACTTTTCTAAACCTCAACCTGTAGTAATCTCCCTCAAAAGAAGGGAAAAAAATAGGATAGATATGATATACCTGTATGATTATATATATATATATATATATATAGACACACACACACATTCACATACACATAGGAGAATGGAAAAGCAAAAAAAAAAGGAGATCTCCATACCCCACATGCACACCTCTCCCAAGACAGAAGAAGGAATCATGAATGAAAAATAAAACAAACACCAGAGAGCAGAAATCTATAAAAAGGTCATAGAATAAATAGAAGAGATGAGATTGAAGAGGAAATAAAGCAAATGTTCACAGCAATTCTATTCAATATGCCCATGGTAAATTTTGGGGTAATAGGTAAAAATTGGATGAGCTATTCATAGGAGTTCAAAATTGGAATGACAAAATCAACAAGAATGTTGAATCCTTGAAAAGATGTCAGACAGAAATAATTGAAATTAAAAATAGTATAGAATTCATACATTGCTGAGATGATCGACATGATGACAGAGTATCCGAGGACAAAATATTGAATTACAATAAAAAGCTCAAAGAAGTCTAAAAGAAAATAAGAGAAAAATGCCCAGCAGCTACCATATGACAAGAAGACCAATCTAAGTCTAATAAGAGTTAGAGAAAAACTAACAGACAGCACAGATGGGTTCAGTAACATGCTCACAGAAATCATAGAAGCAAATTTCCCAGTTTAAAATACAAATAAGTGATGCTTGTAAGACATCAATTATGAAAAAAGTTC
Source organism: Cavia porcellus (assembly GCF_034190915.1). Taxonomy (NCBI): domain Eukaryota; kingdom Metazoa; phylum Chordata; class Mammalia; order Rodentia; family Caviidae; genus Cavia; species Cavia porcellus. Next base: position 71,465,483 of record NW_026947485.1, on the reverse strand, counting down.
ACCAAGGCCTAACTTTATTAAATTAATAGATACTTAGAAAAAATATAATTTTAGAAAAAAACAGAGTAAAACAAAAGATCACATGTAAAGGTAAACCTATTAGAATCACAGCAGACTTGTAAATACAAAGATCAGAAAATCTTTGAGTAAAGTATCTCAAGCCCTAACAGCAAATAACTTCCAACCTAAACTAACCTATTCAGCAAAGCTATTCTTCAAAATAGATGGAGAACTAAGATTTTTCTATGAAAAAATCCAGCTCAGAATACATATGAGTACTAAACCAGTGCTAGAGAAACTACTTAAGAATATTCTCAACAGAAACAATGAATTAGATGTAACTAAAAGCACAAAGGAAATACTGGACAAACAGCAAACTAAAGATAAGAAAAGAGAAGCAAAGGCTTAATACCAACAGATAAAGAAGGCAATTAGAATAAAGAACCAATACATTTCAGTAATAGCTCTTAGTGTTAAAGGTCTCAACTCTTCAAATAAAAGACACAAACTGGCAGACTGGATCCAAAAATAGATTCCAATAATCTGTTGCATTCAAAAAACTCACCTGATCCTAAAAGATATTCATAGATAAAAAATTAAAGTATGGAAAACAATATTTCATACAACAAGACACCAAAATCAAGCAGGGCTAGTGACTCTAATATCACCATGTAAACTTCAAGTTAAATTGATTAGAAGAGATGAAGAAATTCACTACATATTAATTAAGGAAAAGATTCAGTAAGAAAGAATAGCACTAATAAACATATATACATTCAATATTGCAGCATCTATCTTCATAAAAAATGTTGAAATTAAAAGATCAAATAAACACTAAATTATAGTAGATGATTTTAACACCCTACTCCTGCAATATATTGAGATACATCAACTAACTTAAAATCCAAGAAACCAGTGTCAGATCTGTAACACATCCTTGAACACATGGACCTAATAGTTATGTACAGAGAATGCCATTGCTGTATGACACAGTGTACATTCTTTTTGGGAGCACCTGGTACTTTTTCCAAAATAGATCACATACTTATCCACAAAGCCTGCCTAAGTAATTATAAAAGAATAGAAATTATCCCATGCATACTGTCAGACCATTCCCCAGTGAAAATAGAAATCAATGACAGAAGAAATTTTGAGAAATTCAAAAGCTCCTAAGAAATCAATAACATATTCCTACAAAAGAAATTTTAAAATCTCTGGACATAATGATAATGGCATTACATCAGAACACTATGGAAGCAAGCCAGCTTAGATTCCAGGAATGGTGCAGTGTGGGGAGTCCTAAGCAGGGGGAGATACACCCTGTTGACCCAGGAATGAACTAAGCTGAGAGAAACCAACTGAAAATGCAATCCTGGTGCTACTAGACTGGAACAACTAAAGTCTCAGTGCCAAAGCTGGAACTTCGTGCCTCTGGAAACCGTGGCTTGAATTTCCTGCCACTGCTGCTACATCTGAATTGGCACAGCAGGGATAGAGATGCAAAAGCTCTGAGAGCAGGAATTGGCAAACCAAATTGAGAGCAGAGCTGGCACAGAGCCCTGCATCGACCTGTGGTGAGTGAAAGGAATGGGACCCTTCCATAGACTGGGAGGCTCCAACAGAGAACATTCTGGGACTGGGAAGACTAGCCAGAACAGTACACTGCAGTGACTTCAGTCACATATTCCCCTCTCAAGTGGGATTGGTGGGGAGTGCTTGACCTGGGTGATGCCGCAGACTAAGACCCAATAGGCTAGCCCAAACCAGGTCCCTGCGCCTGGCAGTGCACCCTAATATAGTGAAGCCTTCGGCAGGTTGACTGACCAGGAGGAGCAGGTCCAGCATAGGCTGCCAAGATCTGTGTCTCCCTAGTACACAGTAGTGGGTGGGAACACCTAGCTGGCCTTCAAACAAACTGTAACCGACAAAGAAAGAAACTGAGCTTCCTATATACGCTTGTATGGAAGGAACAAAAAGTATGGGAAGAGGGAGCAACAAGAATGGGTCCTCAGTCCCCAATCCTGAGAACAGTGATCCAGGAAAGACACATGCAAAGGAAAATGAGGACAGAAAACATGCAATATCAGGCACAGCACCAATAGACATAAAGCAATATCTCTGGGACCTCAAAGACAAGTTCAAAAGTGAAGTATTTAACCAAGTAAAGCAAGATATAAGTAGAATAGTTAAAGAAACGGTAAGCACCTCCCAAGAAAAAACAGATGGTGGAATAGAAGAACAGAAAAAAAGGGGAGAATTGTTTTATGGAGAAAATAGAGAAAACGTAGAGTACATGAAGCAAGTTCAAAGAGATTACCAGGAAACTAAAACTCTATTGAAAGCTGGCATAACAGCTTGAAAGAAACTAAGGATAGATTATCTGAACTTGAGAGCAGATTTGTAATGTGGGAGCATGAAAGGGAAAACTTCTTTAAAATAACAAGGAAACAAGCAGTAACAATACAAAGGCAGGAAGATGCTAAGAGGATATATAATTTAAGAATTAAGAATGTAAAGGAAGAAGCAGGGATACAAACAAATGAACTGCAAAGACTATTCACAGAAATAATCAAGGAGAACTTCCCTAATATGGAAAAAGGTAAAGATACACAGGTCTGTGAGGCATACAGGACTCCAGCCACCTATAACCCAAACAGAACTACACCCAGGAATATAATAATCAAAGTTCCAGAAATCCAATGTAAGAACAGAATATTAAAAGCTGTCAGAGACAAAAAACAGATCACTTACAAGGGAACACCCATCAGAATTACAGCAGACTTCTTGGCACAAACCATCAAATCATGAAGAGTATGGGGTAAAATAATTCAAGCTTTGAAAGACAATAACCTCCAGCCAAGATTGATATATCCTGCACAACTGTCCCTAGAAATTAATGGAAAGACAAGGTGCTTCCAGGATAAAGAGTAACTAGGGGAATTTGCAACCACCAATACTGCAGGACACTCTAAAAGAAAAAAATACCAAGATTCCAGAAACAGTGGCAGAGAGGCCACAATAAATGGAGCAGAAAAGAAAATGAAAAAGACAAACTGACAACTAAAGACAGAAAAAGAGCTCAACAGAAATGAGGCAGAGAAGGTTGGATGTATGAACAGCTATTTTGGGAAACAAGACATCATAATAGTTAATGCTGATTTAATATCATCTTATTTTGAAGTCCCATCAAGCTTTTGTTCTTCTGTCTCCATTGGTCTTAACAGGTTATATCTTATTGGATTTTATTATATGTGATAATATAAACAAACTTTTATAGACAAGGAGATAATACAGAAACCATTGTTCATTTTCTGTTAGATGGTTCTAAATACCCTGTAATACTGTCACTCTCTTGAATGGTTTTACATTGTCCTGATATGTTTGATGCTATGGTATACGAAGTTATACTCAAAGATTTCAAGGAAAGAGACACTATGGTAACTACTTTTATGTCGGGATATCTTGTGGTGAAACACTACTTTGCTTAAATGATTATGTTCCAACCTGTGCTGTTTTGTTGTTATGTCCTCTTTTATCTCAATCGCCTTTTCTTATTATTTATTTTTTATTTTTATCTTTTGATTAAGGGAAAAAATAATTTTAAAATATCAGGATATATTATAGCAACCCACTTTGATTTCCTATTAACTTGATTTGAAACCCTGTATTGCTATCACCATCTTTTTTTGACCAATTTTACTCTGTTCTCTTTTGCTTGATAGTACCAAGTTTGAGAGTATAGGCAACAACTATGAAGACAATAAGATTCACTATGATCCCCATTCTGGTTTGACTCTTATCTTCTTTTGAAGTCCTGTAATGTCTCCAATGTTTTGGTTTTATTGGTTTTGTTATTTACTCCTTTGTTCAATTTTATTATAACTGATGATATAGGCAATTCTTTTTAAGATAATAAGAGGCATTATGGTAACCATTGTTGATCACCTTGTATTCTGTTTTTACATTATATACTATGTCCATCCTTTTGATTTGACGGACTCTGTTTTGTTATGTCACATTTGGTTTTATTCTCTTCAAAAAAAGTAATAAGAACTGTGGGAGTAATAAAACCCAAAATGTGTAATTGGCATTGTAAAAAAAGAGAGGAAAAGAAAGTGTTCTAAAGCATATAACTATGTGTATATTTAAGTGTATAACATAACCATATTACTGAGTTTTTGTTGGATCATTGAACAGAACTGTTTGCAATCTCACTGTTTGAATGTCCACATTATATGCTTTAATTTTGTAACTTGAACAACTATTTCTAAGATGACAATATGTAATCTATTAACTAGTGATTTCATACTGTTTATTTTTTGAAATTCAGTATAACTTGTACCCTTTTTCTGTTTTTTTTTTCTTTTTCTCCTTAAATAAAATTTAAAAAATAAAATACATAAAATTTCAAAAAAAAAAAATAACACTATGGGAGCAGTTCTAAGAGAAAATTCATTGCAATCAATATTCACATTAGGAAAGGGAACAAGTTCAACTAGACTTCCCAATAAGAAATCTTACAATACTTGAGAAAGAACAACAAATCAGCCCCAAAGTGAAATGAAATTATTAAGAATTGAAACAATGAAATTGAGACTAAGAAACCAGTAAAAAGAATCAATGAATTTGAAAGAATAAATAAAATAGATAATTCTCTAGATAGACTTACCAAGAAAAAATGAGAAAGGACTCACAGCAATTAGAAATGAAAAGGAGGAAATCAAATCAGACTGTGTGGAAATCCAAAAGACAGTAACTATTTCAAAAAATTATGTTCCATCAAAGTAGCAAATTTCAAAGAAATGGACATATTCCTTGACACATTAAAAACTACTAACACTAACCAAATAAGACAAATATATTTAACGATCCAATAACAAACAATGGAATTCACATACTAACAGAGAACTTATCAACTAAAAAAGCCCAGGAACTGAAACATTCACTGCTGAATTCTACAAAACATTTAAGGATATTATATCATCCAAACTTCTCAAACTCTTCAAAGACATTGAAAGAATAGAGTGCTCCCAAATTCATTTATGGAAGCCAATTTACTCATCTGAAAACCAGATAAAGACCCAACACAAAAGAAAACTCTTGTTATCACTATCATTAAGCTTCCAAAATACAAGTCAAATAATTACCAAGTAAAACTATCACTTTGGGGCTGGTTCATCTCATTAACAAACATATATCCAAAAATCCTCTATAAGACATTAGCAAACAGAATGCAGCACATTATCAAAAGATCATGCCTCATGATAAAGTAGGTTTTACCTAGGGAATGCAAGTATAGTTCAAAACAAGTAAACCAATAAATGTAATGCATCACACAAACAGAAGCAAGGTCAAAAACCATGTGGTCATATCAATAGTTGCAGAAAAGACTTTGGACAAAATCCAAAAACGCTTCATGTTAAAGACCCCATATAAAACAGGTGTAGAAAGACCAAAGCTGAATATGATAAAAGCTATATAAGATAATAGCCAGGATTGGATAGTATAATCCAATAGCCAGGATTATACTAAATGGGGAAAAAAATTAAATTATTCCTCCTGGAATTTGAAAAGTGACTAGAATATTCACTGTCACCTCCTAACTTCAACATAGTATTTGAAACATTAACCAGAGGAATTAGGCAATAGAAGACAATAAAAAGGATACATATAGGACAGGAAAAATAAAAATAAATCCACAGCATTCCGGTTGCCACCTGCACATGGACATTCAAGTCAAGTCCTCATACTTGTGTCTTTCCCTAGGATGAAGCAGGAGTTCTTGCTTCCTGCCTGAAGTCCCTTTGTGCTGGGCCCCAAAGTAATAGAAAAGACATCTTGAAAGAAGAAGCAAGATCGCATTTAAAATTGTGGGGCTATATTCAATTGAAATCTACCCTTTGAAGGAAACAAATGGCTTTTCTCATTTACAACCTTAAAATGCAAACAAATATGTTCCAATCTGACACTGTGTCGACCCTCAGAGGCTAGTCTCAGAGAAGAGGAAAATTCCCTTAAACACAATTTGGTGACCTATTTGTGAAAGCTGTTTCTACACTTTCCAGTTAATAAAGATATATTAATGACCATCTGTCCAACACAGGCCAGCTTGGGAGCTGTATTTGTTCATAACTTGGTCTCAAATTCCTACATCAACATTTGCACTACAGTGGCCTCCATTGCCTCTCTCTTTTTTTCTCCCCTCTCCTTTTCTTTATTCTGGCTCCTATTTCCTTCCTTCTTTCTAGGCAGTTCTGTTCACCAACTGGAAAAATACTAACCGTGCAGCAAGTGAGGTGGGGAGGCTCCCTGCCCAGCCTTCCTGGGCCTCAAGCTTCATAGAGAAACAGTGGGACTGTTTCCACGTATCCATGTGTGCAGCACACAGGCCAGGGTGGTAGGCATTCCAGAGATCACTGAATGTAAGCAACCACCCTCTTTTCCTGGCAGTATGTGCATTAGCTTTCTAAAGCAATGACAAAATGCCATCCCATCTTATAAGGGGTGCCAGAACACTGTCCATTGTGGCAGGAGTGCACAGTGCAAAAGGCTGTTCATGGTGACAACCAGGCAGCAAAATGCGAGAGAGGATGAGGCGCACATCCCAGTGGCCTAACTTCCTCCCACTAGGTCCACCTACTAAGGCTTCACAATCTAAAAATAGCATCATAGGCCAATAGTTAAACCTTTGCATGTGATCTTCAGGGGACATTTGTGATCCAAGCCACAACAGCAAATTTCCAGCATCTTGTCAGACTAGGGGGAAAAGATTGAGAACTGTAAAAAAGATGAACATGAGCTCTTCACCAACCTCAAAGAAAATTTTAAAACAAATCATTCCTTTTTGAAGAAGAGGCATTATATAACTATTGTTGATTTCCTATTATCTTGTTTTGAAATCTTGTGTCACTTACATTGTCTTATTTTGACTGGCTTAATTCTGTTTTATTTTGCTTGGTTTTATTCTCTCTAAAATAAAAATTTTAAAAATCATTCCTTACATAATATATATTTATAACCTGAGAAGCATATGGGGCTACCTCTTCCCTGTTCCCTAATTTCGTACCTACAGTTCCCCAGTCAACCATTCCAAATGAATACAGGGACCAGTCTTTGGGTCTTGTACTAATTACCGATATCTTTTCTGAAGTTCCAGTGTTTATTTTGTGCATCTTTCCTGACATTTTGCTCTTACTAGCAGCTGTTTCTCTGTAGTTATAAATTAGGAACAATTACGGATAAAACAATCAGTGTTGGTGTTTCAAAATATAGATCTTATTTGTAGAACAATTTTAGATTCACAGCAAAGTGAGTGTAAAGAATAGTTCCCATTCACTGTCTCCCCTGTGCACACAGCCTTCCCCACTGCCAACACCCAGTTACTGTTCACAAACCTGCACTACCACATCATTATCCCATATGGGCAACAGTCTGCATTTTGATGGATGCATCTATGTAGCATTGTATAGAATAATTTCACCGTCCTAAGTATCCTGTGCACCCTGTCTACTCATTCATTCCTCTCTCCAGCACCAGCAACCACCGATCTTCCTCCTGGGTCCATAGTTTGTCTTTAAAGAGTGTGTCATGCTGTTGGACTTATACAGTGCCGCGCCCTGCCTCACCCCCACCTTCAGATTGGCTTCTTTCACAATCAATTACACATTTGAAGTTTTGCCACATCTTTTCACGCCTTTGTTACTCATTATTTTAGCTGAGTAGTAGTATATCCCATGGATGTACTGTAGTTTGTTTATATATTCCTCTACCACAGGACATTGTGGTGGCTTCCAAGTTTTGATGATTGTGAATAAAGCTGCAATAAATGTCCTGAAAATGTTTGGGTGAAATCATTTTAAACTCATTTAGATAAATTCCAGGAGTTCAATTGCTAGTTTTTTATGGTACAAATATAGTATGTTTTGGAAACAATGGCCAAAGTGCCAGCAGTTGTAGATAAGGGTTCCAGTTGCTTGATACCTCATCACCAGCTGGTACTGTCAGAGCCTGGAGTCTTTGCCAGTCAGCTGGGTGTGTGATGCTGTCTCATTATTGTTTTAATTTGTGATTCTCTGATGATCTATGTATTCAGGATCTCTTCATACTTGTTTAAAATCATCTGTTTGTCTTTTATGGTGAGGTGTCTGTTTAGTCCTTTGCCCATTTTTTAATTAGGTTGAATTTTTTCTTCTTGTTATTTTGGAGCTTCTTTTATAATGATGCTAATAATTGTCTGCTGAAAGTCTTATTTCAACTTATTCATTTACCTAGAATAAACTGATATACCAGTGTAAATGATAAAGTAGGGAAAATGGCATAGTAATGGAGATGGATGAAGAATTTCAAATTATTCAGTTCTTCCTTTGTTTTTACACATACTTGGACACTTACTTGCAAAGCTGAAAGGAATGATGGAGTCTGGTATCTATCATCAAAGTTAAGAGGCCAGAGACTCTGAGTTTAAAGTAGGGCTTTGCTGATAATAATAATCTCCTCCCAAAGGAGAGGTGAGTTACTCACTCCCAGCTCCACACTGCACTTCCCTGTTCTACTTTCACTGTGTGTGTGTGTGCGTGTGTGTGTGTGTGTGTGTGCGTGTTTGTGTTTAATTTGGTAGTACTGAGGCAAGCTTGTTATGAAAAACACATTGCAAAATGTCTAAACCTGTTGGTTTTGGCTACTAGTGAGACATGGAGACCACTCATGTGCGAAAAAGATCCTAGCATTTGTCCCAGCAACATTTGTCCCAGCAAAACATTAGCAGTTTGAAAAGGTCCTAATCCTTGTCCCATGAAATACGAGTAAGCTGTCATTTGCTGAGTTTTTTCATCAGCAGACGCTTCATTGCTCTGGTTGATGTGCACAGCTGCTGAGTCACCATGGGGGCTGATACGCAATGAGCCCCTCTGCAGAAAGACGAACTCGACATCAGGATGAGATTGCAGAGCTGGCCTCCTTGAAGATGTCCACACATCCTACCACCCGCAAGCAGGCCACCTGAGCGCGCAGCAGCAGGGAATGGCTGCACGCTCATTTCCCAGAATTCTTGCCTCAAACTTGCCCAGGCTTTTCTTACAAAAAAAAAAAAGAGAGAAAGAGAGAAAATAGAAGAGAAGAGAAGTCTAATGTTTTCTACTGTTTCCCACCTGTCCAGTCTCTTTGTTGACACAGCCATGCAAGTGAGTCAAAACGCAGGACAGAGTGCACCTTACTTTATTTAATTCATACACCTCATGGGATCAAATTCAATCTTCAACATGTCTGGGATTTTTTTTTTTTTTGCCACAAAAAGATACAATTACTTTGGACAATTCTTTGACAGTTTCTTATAAAATAAAGTTTACATCTACCATAAAATCTAGTAATGCAGACTTTAGTACTTACCCAAGAAAATAAAAACAAATATTTGCACAAAATCTTATATAGAGACATTGACAGAAAGTTCATTCAAAATTGCCAAAACCAAAAATAACTGACATGTTCAGGAACCACATAAATGGCAGTACATCCATACAGTGGTGTACCTCAACAATAAAAAGAAACAAACAAACTCTGACATAGGCAGAAGCATGAATGAATCTCAAGAACACTATGCTGAGTGAAAGCAGTCAGATCAAAAAGAATGAATACTACAGGATTCCGTGAATGTAAAGTGCAAAAGCAGGCAAAACTAACTTCCAGTGTTAATAATCCAAATCATGGTTGTTTTTATACCCAGGAGAAGAGCAGGATGAAGGGTGAGGGGACTTCCTGGGGTAACAGAGTTTTTCTGTATCTTGACTGAGATAGCTAAATTCCCAACTATGTACTTAAATTTGCACATCTTATTATATACCAATTATACCCCAATTTAAAAAGTAATATCAAGATGGGGAGAAAGAATAATGATTCCCATTAAGTAAAAGGAGAAGGCTGTGGTCCATGGTCTCTCTGGTGATGTCAGTAAGCTGCATATCACACTTACTACTACTATGCATTCAAATGAATGCTCATTATTGTGAGATTATTGAAAGTCACCATCAGCCAGACAGCAGCAAAAGGAACAACAAGACGGACCTTCCAGAAATAATGCTCCCCGTGATTTTTTTAAAACACATTTTTCAGTCATTATCTTGAGAGAAAACAAGCAGCTGGGTCTCCTAACAAAGAGGTTTAATAGAATACTGGAAAAAAGAGAGTAGAAATTGAGGTGAACAATGCCCATTTCCACGCCAGCCGCACAAAGCCAAGCCTTGCAAGGTGACCCATGTTCCCACTCTGCCAGGCACATCATAAGAGGCCCAGCACTCGATAATGAAGGACCCCCTAATTATTGGCATGACTTGAAGTGTATTGTTTGAAACATTCTAAAACCTGAAATTGCAGCAGCTTACACACTGATGGCCCTCGCTCTCATCTACAAAAATAAATGTAAATGTGAAAGGAAAGGAGACCCTGTCTCTCAGGTCCCTCCCTATACTGGTGACACTCTTGTTTCTTTCTGCCTTCCTTGCTGTTTCGAATCCCTCTAGGTCTGAGTAGCTAGTTTTGAAGTTTCCATGTGGCCTGCACCCTTGTTTGCTCATCTCTGACCTCCACAAAACTAGCAAAATACAAGTAATAGATGATTTGTAAGGACATCACAGAATATTCCTCAAAGCAAAAATTGGGCAGACCTGGATTTCGTTTAGCAGGTTTCTCTCTTTGCCTGAGACCACACATGTGTGTGCTGTTTAATTGTCAAATTCAGATGTGGAGTGGTGCAGGGGAAGTCCAGTGACAAGAAACACATAGATGCCTGCTAAATGCTACTTAGATGAAATCAGCTCTGCGGGCAGCAAGAAAGATGGTGTGTTTTCCTTAAACATACATATTAGCAGACACAGGCCAAATAAATTCTGTTTAGTGAAAAATGAATTATGTAAATGTAATTTATAGCATTAATTTGGCTTGTAAATTTAATCCACTCAAACATAGAAAGGTTTCCGTGCAGTGAATATTTCTGAGGTTATTTAATATGTTAAAATAAATACTGAGCAGCTGACAGAAAAACACGTTCTCCACATCACAAAAGCTGTTTTGAAACAATAATTGAAGGACCTGCTGAATATTTACAACCATGAGTTTTCAACTCTTAGCTAAATTCTCTTCCCAAGATGCATGTAGTGTGCTGTTCATTCAAGCAGCAGGCAGATCTGACAGCATCAGATCAAAACCAGACATGCGGAAAACATCAGTCGCTGAGCACCGCAGTGCCAGGTGGGGCCGCAGGGAATGCTTTTTATTGGTTTTTTTGTGTTCGTTTGTTTGCTTTTGTACCAGAAATCAAACTCACCACCTCATGCCTGCCAGGCAGGTGCTATGTCACTGAGCTATATCCCCTCCCAGAGAATGCTTTTTGAAAAATAGGTCTGCTTACTTCCACCTGCAAAGCTGCAAGAAACACATGTTTGGGGAGTTTTATGGGACCCTGAAGGACTTGCCATTCACACTCACCTGGCTGAATTAGTTACAATCTTAAATATTTAAATATTAACTGCAAAAGGAGTAAGAAATTTGAAGTGTTTTATTTTCAGCACATAAGCAAGACTTAAAACAATGTACTTATAAAAATACAACCAAAGAGTGTGTGGGACACAAATTACTCATTTGGCTCTTCTGAGGAAATGAAGCGACCCTAAAGGTGGCATTTGAAAGTCTGGCAGCAGGCAGCCTTAGGCAAGATCAGTTATTGAATATGCAACTTATGCATCTGCCCCAGAGGCCTCATCTATGATCCCTGGTGGGATTATGGGTGCAGGAGCACATCACAAACTCATCTAGCCTCCTAACTAGGAAGATCCGTTGCTTTGTATTTGGGAGCAGATTGTCCTTTACCAGACTGGAGTTTGCCCTGTGAATGGTGTCTGTGTGACTTTTTTCCCTCTTATTGTATGACTTTTCTCCCTGAGCCAGCTCCTGTCACTGGAAGAGGAGCTCTGATCATAGACTTTCCCACAGAGGTAGGGACTGGATCTCATTTGTTTCTACCCACACCAAATCCTGTGCCAGACCAAGCAGCCCCACAGAGCCACCACAGGCTCTGGAGCAGATAGCAGCTGCTACTTTCCTCTTAAATGCTTCTGACCTCCTCAGCATCCCAGAGAAGGCAGAGGAAGACTTGGCGAGGTGGCTGTGCTTTGGGTTGGTGTCCTTGGGGAATTCATCAGCAAGGTTTTCATGCAAGGTTTTGTTTCTGCTCTTTCAATTACCTGTAGTCTGAAAACAGTAAATGGAAGAGTCCATAAATAAACAATCTATTCATTTTTCACTGCACACAAATGTAATGTGCTGTTCCACTCCCTCCTGTCAGGGATGAGAGACAGGAGGGAGTGCATCCCTTTTCCCAGTGCATCCACCTTGTATATGCTACCCACATATTTGCTACTTAGGAGCCAGCTCAGTTATCAGGAGGCAGAGGTTGCAGGATTGCAAATTCAAACCCAGCATGAACAACTTAGGGAAACCCTATCTCAGGAATAAAAAATAAAGGGCCAGGGATATAGCTCAGAGCAAAGGTTCTGGGTGGGGGGATTCAGTATTGTATTCAAAGTAGGGAAAGACTAAGCATCAAAGAGGTTTTAGTCATAATACTAACTCAGCCAAATAGGAAATATGACAATTAAATTTGCTTTAACATACACAAGGGCTTGGGGATGGATTATATTCATCAGTAATCAATATGATTTTAAAAATAGCTACCATAAAATAATAACTTTTCAAAGATAACAAAAAAAGCTAACACTTTTTAAATTACTCCAGGTTTTAATTGGTGATCACCTTGGCATTTGCAAGTGTTTTACAGTTTAATGCACAGGTTTTTCTTGTCCCAAGAGTCACTGTGTATAGTTGAACAACTCTGGGGACCTCACGCATACCGACTGCAGCATAAAAACTAGAAGACTGCCGGCTGCAAGCTGCTCAGAATCACACGGCAGCCCCAGTCCCTGCACAATGATTTTAATTTAGAGCATTTCTTAGTTTCGTACAATCAGCAATCAGTAAGCAGATGACTTGGGATTAAACGTTTTCAAATCCACACATTCTTTTTGAACATAATATGCTAGTTTCTCAATAGATAATCACATGAAGAGATTATCTCTGTGAAGGGAACATCGCACGGTGAACCCAGGGCTCTGCTGGAGTCCAGGAAGCCAAGCTCAGGCTGGCATAGAAGGGGACTTCATGTGAGAACTTTCTGCAGACACATTTCGTGGGGAGAAGAAATACAATTACGTATTTTATATCAACCAAATCTTGAGGTTGGAAACACTGTAAGTGTACATTTTTCCTGGTGTCCCAGGGAAGATGTGTTCTGGTGTTGCCAGTCTTTTGCACAGGCCTATTCAAGTGTACTTGGAAAACAGCCCTCAGAGCCATTTAAATAACTGGGAGTCAGTTGTTCTCACGCAGTCCTCTCAGCACGGCTGACAGCCACCGCCTGACAAGCATGGTGAGCAATCTCATTTAAACCCTGGTCTCCGTGGCCAACAGAGGACCCAGGAGTCAAGGCGGCAGAGCCCTTGTGACTAGGACTGCTGCCCAGAACTGTGAGGGGTAAGGCTAGGGTGTCTAGCATTTGGGATAGATCAGGAACACGAGCTGCATCTTGGGTCTGAGAGTAGGTGGACAGTGTCAGGACGAGAGAGGCGGGGAAGGGATGGCCTGGGCAGCTTGCGCACCACGGTGACCAGTTTCTCCTCTGGCCCCACAGCATGACCTGAGCTTGACGGCTGGGTCCTAAGCCTTGCTTGTACTGCACTGTTAAATGACCTGAGTCACAGGCCTTAAAATACCCTTACACACACACACACACACACACACACACACACACACACACACACATATGTGCCCTGCCCACACTCCATCACTTGGACCGCGGCTGGCACTTGCAGCTGGCTCCAGCCCAGGTAAGCATGACTAGAGTTTTCTCTGGCTTTTGGAACCAGCTTGGTTGCCTAATGACAGGCCGGAAATGCCATGGAATTAACACCCTTGGCAGCAGCCCTCCCATTCTAAACAACAGCCCAGCTCTCTCTCGGATGGCATTTTCCCACAGGCTCCAGCTCTAGCTGTCCACAGAGGGACTTGCTTAAAAACGCACCATTTCCAGGCTGCCTCTCCATTTGCATCTCACTCCTGCCTCTCCTCTGCCTATATTTCCCTCAGCAATCTGGATCAGGTTCAGCATATGGAGGATAATGACCTCGCCACAACATCTTCAACATCACAGATGCCCTTTTTAGGAGCTGCCCGCCACCTTCCAGTCCCAGCAAGGAAGTGACAAACTTTCAATAAAGTCCACAGTCTCTCGCCAGGCAGTGAGAGTGGGGTGAAACTGAGATCCCTGCCTCACCCAACCCTTCACACAGCAGAACTCTCCAGCAGAGAAAAGCAGCCTCAGAGGAAGGGAGAAACCCCAATTTGCAACCACATAGCTTGCTTTTGCACATGCCTCTTCATGTAGACTTAGTTCTACGTGTGTCACATGGTGAGCAATAGCAGACATCACAAGCCACCTCCTCTGAAAAGCCAGCTTTATAAGGCGAGTAGAAAGAATCCCAGGAATGAAGATATTGTACCTTAATGGTTGACCCCACATGTGGTTCCACTGTGCCAGGACAGGACCTAACCATGCTGCACCTGGAGCACCACACTGCAATAGAGAGGATGGCACCTAGGTCATTCAGGAGAGGAAATTAAGTTGCTTAGCACACACCTCCATTCTAGCCTGAATTGCCCAGTGTGGTAATTATTTCCATCATCTCCTCCAGATAAATGTGTGCCATTCGTTTTTGGATTTCATTGTCTGGCTCAATGCTTAACTGAACACAGTTCAGTGTTATAGAGTCATTTTTTGCAATATTAAGATGTTTTTCTCTTTTGCCTCTCTATGTGTAAGATCTCATCCTAGAAGGCCCTAAACATCCATTTGCCCCTGGGAAGATCAGCACTTATTACAGAAGTAAAGAACACAGGAGGAAAGCTTCTGGTAGACAAATTTGAATTGTGAGGCAAGATGGCAGCCGTACAAGCCAGTTACCTCCTATGCAGAGCATTCCAAAGTACCTTTGTTTCCCAGCTTTGATATATCAAGCACAGAGTAAGGCCCCAGCTTAGCATGCTTTCCTCCCTATATACCTTCCTCCTTGAACAGCATGGCCATAGCGCTTGCTACTTGGTGGCAGAGGATCAGGGGTAACCATGGAAATGTTCAAAGTAGGCACGACCAATCAGAACAGATGTCAGCAATGAGCACCAAGGAGGTGACACCGTGCTGCAGCATCTGAGCACAAGCCATCCATAAGGGGAAACCTCTCAGGCCCAGGGACGGGAAGGAGAGAGATGAGAAACAGCAGTCAAGTGTGATCTACATGAATTCTTGGACAGAATGAGAGAGCTGTGCCTCTCACTCACACTCTGCAAAATGAGGTTGCCTCTGGCAAACCCTATAGCAGCCAGGGTCTGGCCACATCAACTTGGTGGTCATTAGAGCCAGGCAGAGGAAGAGCACAGAGTGCTCTTCTTCTGAATGGGCACCGCATGTCCAAGGCCATTTCCAGCACTCACATTCTTCCAAGTTTCATAGATTCCATCTCCAGCCACCCTGCAGCCTTTTTTCTCCTGCACTGTCTCCCAGTCTTCATGCCATTCAGCCAACCCTGCTGCAGAGACATTCCCAGTCCTAACTGAATGGCATCTATGCCTTCAACAAGCTATCAAAACAAACATATGTAGGTGGTAGGGGGTTCTCCAGGACCATCCCCTGGTTCCGTGATTCACTAGCTGCATACACAGGTCTTACCAAACAGTGCTACCCTACGGCTGTGATTTATTATAGCAGCACTATACGGAGCAAAATCAGCAAAAGGACAAAGGGTGGAAGAAACAGCCACAAACTGCTAGAGTCCCCTCCCAGTGCAGTAGCATGAGACATGCTTGTTCCTTGTAGCAACAAGAGTGACAACATTTGAGAAATGTTAGCTACCAGGAAATCTTGTCAGTCACTCAGCACTCATGGTTTTTATTGGGATTGGTCATGGAGGCAACTTCTGCCAAGCAGTTACGAAACTCCTAGACTTTCAGAAAGAGAGCAGGCACTCAGCACAAACATCATACAAACTGGGAGTCACTTTTACCAGTCTGGGGAATGGTGGAAAACCTTTCAAACCCAAGTTTCTCTATGCCAGCCAAGGGACAATTTTCTAAGCAAGGCTTCTCAAGAATAACAATCCTCAAATCTGCTAAGTGATGATTCCTGCATACACGTTAGAGGTTTAAAAAGTAGAGATAATTCTATTGCCCTATTCTGAGGTATTTGGAGAAGGCAGTCAGTCCATAACATTAATGGAGAATAAAATGACAAAGATATCTCTACTTTTTAAACCTCTAACATGTATGCAGGAATCATCACTTAGCAGATTTGAGGATTGTTTAAAAACAGTCAGCTTCCTAGGTCTCTCTGCTGCAGAACTGTGTGCACACACTCATAAGCCAGACGTGCCCCAAGTCCGTTTCCCAGGGGTGGCTCTCCATCAGTGAGGACAGGAATTGGTAGGTTAGTGTCCTGGTTCCCTCTTTTCAGTGACAAGACTCAGGGATATGGTCTCAGGTTTCCCAGAGGTCCACACAGAGTTGAGCACCAGCTGTCTGCAGTGGCAACACACCCACGCACACACCCTCTGTTGTCTTCGTGTTTCCCTGTTTTGGTTCCCACTCCCACCATATTTCCTCTGCCCACACACTAACTGCTCACACCCTCTATGTGACACTGAGCTGAGGAAAAGGTCCAAATGCCAGATCCAAAAACCTGTTCCACATTATCAACTGGAAAGCATTCTCCTAAAAATACTCCTCTTACTAGTAGATTTGGGTATGTTCTACCTTCTTTTCTTTCCAGACTTGCTTATTGATCACCTGCACACTGGCATCTGGTACGTACCTGTGAACAAAGCACTCTGCCTTGCAATGATGTCCTGGGTTCAGACCACATACTCTGTTTCACAGAGGCCACTCGTAATTACCTGGGCACCAGTAGCAGAGTTGCATGAGTGTCGATGTCGCTCCCGGCCGGCAGGAAAGACACACGACAAGGTCTGGCGGTGGTCAGGCTTTTCTTTATTCTCTCCTTATACAGTCTGCCCCGAAGCCTCTACCGGTCCGCTCTCCGCGGCTCCTTCCGTGCTTCAGTCTGCCCCGAAGCCTCTACCGGTCCGCTCCCCGTGGCTCCTTTCGTGCTTCTCTCTCCCCCGAAGCCTCTACCGGTCCGCTCCCCGCGGCTCCTTTCGTGCTTCTCTCTCTCTCGGGGGTGGAGGCACTGGCTATATATAGGATTAATAGCTAGGCAGACTACCCTGTGAGGCGGGAACTTAGTGGGGTGATAAGAAACAGGTGCCACACAGGCGGGCTCGATGAGAGGGGTAATCTAGCTCAGGCTTTTGTACTTTCCCACAGGCCTCGCAATCACCGCGTCTGATGACTTGACAGTGCCACGGCTCCCAACATCTCCCCCTATTTTATTTTAAATGATGGCTACGCGCATCGCAGCCCGTCCTGGATAGAGTGCAGAGGCCTATGCCCCGAACTGAGGCCCACCGTAGGCCCTTAGCGTAGACCCTGGTCGGCCGTCCCAGGGTCCACCAAGGCCTTGAGGCCCTCGTCCTTTTTTCTAGGGCCAGGAATGAACCGGACGGAACCTGGTTGCACATAGGCATGCACTCATTTCTCTCCACGAATCCCCTCGGAGAGAAATTTATCTAACAATCCAGCGGCTTTCGAGCGGAACGGGGTAGGGCCTGGCTTAGGTTGAGTCGTGCTGGGGAGGCACGCTCTTACCCGTCATTGACTCACCCACCCTGCTACATGTTGTTGTCTAGGGAGGAGAATGTGGGAAGCCTGTCACTTTTAAACGCGGTCGTAGGCCATGCGAGCGAGCCATGCGTATACAAGGGTAGCACATAGGGGAGCAAGCCGTTCCAGGCCCCCAAAAAGGGACCGTCCTGCAGTTCTTCTAGGGCTCGTCTTGCTGTTGAGTCTGCGGTTGGCCTCTGGTGGAACAGGCCTGATCTTCAGTCGAGGGACCCGTCGCGTCAACCTCTCTGGGACCCACATTGGCTCCCGCCCCGATTCCCGCGGAAAGACACAAACCGCGCCTCGGCTTCCTCTTTTGTATCTCTGCCCTCCTTGACGGACCCTTCTCGGGAGCTTCCTGACTGTGCCTGTTCAAACACCTCGCGTACTTTTACAAGTTCTTGAGAGCTCCCCCCGTAACTACCCTCACTCTTTAGGCACGTGTGTATCATTTCCCACAATGGACGAGCAGAGACTGAAGCTCTACCCTCCCGCTCTGCTAGGGAAAGGTCTCTGCCCAACTTTTCCCAGGAGGGCAGGTTTACATGCCCTGTAGGCAGAAACCAGGGAGCAAAGCTGTCAATCTCTGCAAGGAAATTTTCTAAAGTCTTACGCCCCACCTTGAGGTCCTTGGACTTTAGGAGTCTCCGAAGGACCAACACCAAGGCTGTGTATCTTTACTTGGCATGTTTCCCATTTTTAATATATCTTCTGTTATTTTTACTTCTATGTTTATGTTTTACACTCTTTTATTACCTTAAGTTCTGGTGTTATGTTTCATACTCACCGCGTGAGGCCCAAGAAACCCGCCACTTACGCGTGAGGTTGAGAGGAGTCTACAAACCCTGTAGGTGTGCGCCACCCAGGGCCCAGGCTTATCCTCTACTCACCTGTCCTGCAGCTGCAGCACTGTGTAGGAGAATGCAGTCCACCGCCACGTCTCGGGGTTGATCAATCCCCGTACGGGCCACCAAATGTCGATGTCGCTCCCGGCCGGCAGGAAAGACACACGACAAGGTCTGGCGGTGGTCAGGCTTTTCTTTATTCTCTCCTTATACAGTCTGCCCCGAAGCCTCTACCGGTCCGCTCTCCGCGGCTCCTTCCGTGCTTCAGTCTGCCCCGAAGCCTCTACCAGTCCGCTCCCCGCGGCTCCTTTCGTGCTTCTCTCTCCCCCGAAGCCTCTACCGGTCCGCTCCCCGCGGCTCCTTTCGTGCTTCTCTCTCTCTCGGGGGTGGAGGCACTGGCTATATATAGGATTAATAGCTAGGCAGACTACCCTGTAAGGCGGGAACTTAGTGGGGTGATAAGAAACAGGTGCCACACAGGCGGGCTCGATGAGAGGGGTAATCTAGCTCAGGCTTTTGTACTTTCCCACAGGCCTCGCAATCACCGCGTCTGATGACTTGACAGTGCCACGGCTCCCAACACATGAGCACTGAGGTTTGCTATCAGACTTTGGGTAAAATGTGGGCAGTCAGGGTATAGATTCCATCCAAACTGTCACCCACATCAATGACTTCCTCCTTTCAAATGCTATCGGATGTCTCCACATCAATGAGACACTGTCCTCAGACCACCCGTGGGCTGTAAAAGCAACATGAAGAGCAGGACTTTCTTCCATCTGGGACTAAATGTCCTGAAGACTCTTGGTATATATCAAGTGGCTCCTAAGTGCTGCTGATAGAGCTAAGACCTGGGAGCCAGATGGACTTGTAGAGCTGGCTTACTGCACACTCTCAGCCTCTTCAATCTGTTTATATCTTCAAAGTCTGCTTTTAGTCCCAGCCAATGTTAATGGAAAAACATTTGGGGCAAGAGATGAGGCTTAAAAACTCATGGCAAGATGGTCTCTATGGATGGAGCAGTCAAAAGAGCATGGTTTGGGGTCAGAGAGACCTTGAGTAAAATGTTGTCTTTGTCCCTTAACAACGAGTTGCTCCAGCAAATTTTTTTCTGCTCCAAAGTAGAGGTGATACTGCCTTCTTCACAGGCTGTAGCTGCAGTACAGAGAGCAACGGAACAGAGTTTGACCAGCACCTGGCATGAGGGACTGTGCTCATGACAGAAATCCAACAACTGATGGAACAGTTGTGTCCACTACAGTCCTTCTAGAAATGTAGCTAAGACAGAAAAACTTCTTAGATGTTTTTGTCCCAGTACTGAGTATTGAACCTATGAACACTTTAGCCCAAACCTACATTTCTAGCCCTTTCTTATTTCATTCATATTTTGAGACAGGAATCTCACCAAATTGCTCAGGCTGGCCTCAAACTTAACCATCTTCCTGCCCAAGACTCAAGACCCAAGACTCATCACCCAAGCAGCCAAGTCTACAGCAGACCACCATGACACCCAGCTATGCTTTATTTCTTTTATATCCTATTTTCTTTCTCCATTTAGACGATTTTTGGCTAATAGGAAAATAGAACTATACTGAATAGGAAAAAAAAAGAACAAAGGGTCTCAGTAATCCACAAATTAGACACACTGCTCCAGGCTACTGGATGTTGCCCAGTTCCAAGCAGACAGACACTCTAAATGAAAGGTCTGCCTCCTCAATGAATGTCAACAAAGGTATAGTGAGAAGTGGCTTAGGTAAGCGATTTCACTGACTCATTAATATTATGCCAAAGGCAGCCTTGGGAAGTAGCTATATGTAAGAAAATGGAATGGCTTGGACTTCAAGTATTTCCAGTATCTCTTTCCCCACTTTTCCCATTGCAATAGTTTTTCTTGCTCAGCATGTGACCTCCCAAAATGCAGACTGCCCTCCCTTGCAGATAGGCATAGCCAAGGTATTAAGTTCTGGACAAAGAAATGTAAGAGAAAGTAGTGTGCATGACTTCATAAAAAGGAAGCTTCTCCTTTCTGTCTTGTCAGCCGTCTGAAACATGGATCCAGTCTGCACTGGATCACCCACCATGGACAACAAGTGAACATGAGCAAGGCGGAGCAAGACACAGTATGCCCTGGTGTTGTGAACAATTGCGCTAACCCTGGACCATTTAACCAGCATTTCATGTGAAAAAATAAATTTCGCTTTTTTCCAACCACATATTTAAATTTTCTGTCCCTTACAGTTGACTCTAATTCTAACTAATTTGTTTGAGTAACACAGATACATAATTGTCTGTAAAATGTTGAACTTCTAAAGTTTTTTAACATGCCTCAAAAATCAGACCTAAAAAGGCATGCACTTTCTCCTATATTTGTTGATTCTGCTCTTAGCAGAACACTAACTTCATGAAGCAATAGCACCTTAGATGTCACTTAAATGCAACTTGATTTGCATGGATAAAATTTTCATTTATATGCCACTGAATTCTTAAGTGATCTGAAGTTTTAGTAGGTCTTTACTATGGGAGATGTTTTTTACCCTGGTTATGCAGTTACTTTAACTGGTCTTTGGCTGTACCTATCCTTCCCAACAAATAAAAGCCCTGAGAAGTAGTATTTTTTTTCTTTCATTATTGAAAATAGTGGTGGGTAGATGAGCCATCTTACATGTTTTTATTCCCCTATTTGGATCAAGGCTCCGCCTCACTTCTATCATTGTCTGTTTTGTTTGGGCTTTTTGCTTTTTATGCAACAAGAACAGAAATCTAAGTTACATTAAAATTAAGAGTTTTTTTAAAGAGTGCTTGCCTTCCTTTTCTTTTTTTTCATTTCTCTCTGAAGACTTCAAGTGAGGTGTCCTTCAAGAGACCAAAGATAAAAATGAACTTTTAAGAAGAAGAGATTCAAACACATTTATCTCTGCACATCTTTGTTCACATCCCCAGGGAGCCTGGTCAGGAGCCTCACATTAAGAACTTGCGCTTCATCTTTATGGCAGATTCAAGTGTGATCCAGTTTGTGGGAAGCTTCTGGCTCCCAAAGCAGGCAAGGCCCACCCTTCCCGCTCTCCCCCTGTGAATCGTCTTAGTATCTGAACACCATTGCTTACCACGTTCATTCAAACTGAATCACTTTTTAACTTAAACTTCAATCTTGTCCATGGATTCACAGATATAATGGGCAATTTATATTTTTTGTTAATATACCTTAAAATACATGGTCATTACAAAGAAAGTATATGTTGATGTGCCATTGTTTTAGGTAGTATTGAGACTAGGATTAAAAATGACTTATTTGGGAGGTGTTTCTGGGACACTTGGGAGTCCAGGACTGAGTAATTAGCAGAAGTCAGCCCTGGAGCATTCATTAATGAGCACGGGAACGTTGGGTGCGTGAGGCGATTGCAAATCCCAGAGGCAGATGCCAAACGTGTTCTGTTCAAGTTGTGTCTCAAGACTTAGTATTGTGCCTGACACAGAGGTGTATGTAATCAACACTTACTGAGGGATGGATAGATAAATAGATGGAGAAAAAGAGAGATATCAGACTTTTTTTTTTTGATACTGGGGATCAAACTCACAACATCATGTTGGCCAGGTAGGTGCTTATGCCACTGAGCTAAATCCTCAGCCTGAGATACCAGATTTTGATAGAAGAGAAAAAGAAAAAGGCTGATACTTCTGATGCCTCTCCCAAAGTGGCAGAGAACACAGCGTTAGGCAGATAGGCCAGGGGAGGGATGCCAAGGATCTTGTAGAAAAGGATGGTAAGTGTTACAAGTTTTCATGAGTATGTTTGCATATGTCTTGATTACTTTTCTCGCACTGATGGAACAAAATACCTGACACCCAAAAGGAAGGAAGAAAAGATTTATTTAGCTCACTGTTTGTGGAGGTTTTAGTTCATAGTCAGTTGGCTCCAAAGCAGGGTGGCATAAGCACCAGGGCAACACTTCAAGATAGCAGCCAGCAAAAACAGCCAAAATAAAAAGAGGGAAAAGCAAGCTTTTTTTCTCCTTTATATTGTACACAGTCCACCCCTCCTTCAGGGTCCTCACAAAATCTTGCTCTCCTCTTGCACAGGATGAGGATGGTTACAAAGTAAAGACCCTGGCTCTCTGCTGAGTCTCTTAATTAAACTTCTAAATCTTCAAGTTGACACAGTATATCAACCATAACAGCATATTTCAAGACAAACAACAGAAAATAATTCAGGGAATAAAAAGTTACACATTTCATTCACTGGATCTCCACAGTACAGAGCATTCTTATCAGAAAGCATTGCAGGAGCAACTCAGCAACATCACTTACGCTGAACTGTGATTGTGATTTAGGTGGTACACAAACAACCTTGATTCAGGCGGCACATCTTTGTGAACTCTGGAAATTTCTAGATGACTATATTGTCTTCTGCTTTGACCTGCATGTGTTGAGCACTTAATGCAGGAAATAGTAGGCGCTCTCAGTCTGCCTTTGCAGATGTTTTCTAAAGAAAGAGTCCATCTTTAAATCTCTGAACTTGGGAGGCTGATTTACTACATTCCTCGTGAGAATCACTGCAACTCGATCCCCAAGTTGCTTAGGATCCTTGTCACTGAGGATGCAAAGATGATACTGTCATTTGCATCAAAGAGCAAGCAACGGTAAGTAGAACAGCAAGACATTGCCAAAATAATATGCATTATAGGACAGAGAGGGCAGCATTCTCTTGACAACCCTTGCACAAGGGGCAGGATTTGCTCCCATCTATCACAGATAAATAGACTTATGAGGAGGCCAATATCTGAGTTTGGTGAAGGAATCTGGAGAAATTCTAAAACTCAGCGAGAAGGCTTATTGTTATTATCATATGAACACAGACACTGGAAGAGTCTTTAGAAAGCCTCTTTTGTCTCCTCATTTAATAAGAACGCAGAACTCAGAGAAATAAAGAAATCAAGACTGGCTCCTACAGCCAAGTTACCAGGAGGATATGCATGAAAATGTTCCCCTTTAGAAATGCTCCCCAACCAGGCTGTCCTTCCCACTCCTTGCCTCCTGTGGGTCTGGCTGCAGAGCCAGGAATGTGCTTCTGTTGCTCTGAGGCCCCGCTTGGCTCCTATCCCCAAGAACACACTGCCATATGGGACCAGGTGTCAGGAACAGCCTCAGGGGGCCCAGCAAACCAGGCCAGCTGGCAAGCTATCTCCCTCTCTGCAAGGGGCCGCACCACTCTCACCTGTCACTCACAGAATCTCTAGGGGCAACAGTTGAGAGAGTGAGGAAAACTCTTACAGACACACACATACGCAGGCACGCACATGCGCACGCATACACGCACTCGCATGCGGTAAGTGAGTAACTTTA
This sequence comes from Cavia porcellus, assembly GCF_034190915.1. Taxonomy (NCBI): domain Eukaryota; kingdom Metazoa; phylum Chordata; class Mammalia; order Rodentia; family Caviidae; genus Cavia; species Cavia porcellus. Next base: position 71,441,433 of record NW_026947485.1, on the reverse strand, counting down.
GAAGCACTGGATACCACTCTTGCTCGGGCTAGACCAGCAGACCAGACATTTTTGCCAAGTTCTTCGCGTATTTGGTCTTCTGACAGACTGCACATGCTCGTCCAGTCACCAGAGAGAAGCTAACAGGCCACTTCTCAGTGTTGCCGGGCCATCCGGACACAGGAGCAGATCCCACAGTGAGTGTTTTGTGTCCTGGCCAATAGAGCTATTCCTGGAGAAGGAAAAGCAATCCAAGCCAGCTTGTTCCCTGTAGTGTAAGGCGCTCGAGGTGTGGCAGCTACATCTCTGAATTACAAGGGCTCAGTAAAATCCATGGACTCTAAATTGTATTGATGTATGCCCCTGTCCCCAAAAAGTGCACAGGTTATAAACAAATAACATAAAACTAGCCCCAGGAAAAGAAGAATAACCAATCCGTAGAACAAGCACTATTCTGACTTCTAGCACAATTTATCCATTTTACATGTTTCTGGAATTTACAAATGGCTAGCCAGACACTTCCCGCAAAGTTCCTTACACCTTTAAAGAAACAAAACAGCAGAGAGTATTCTTAACAACAGGGCTTATTCCGCAGTTGGAGAGGGGAGATGTTTGGCTTGGATACCGTTCCCAGAAAGCACCTTAGGCTCGCCCAGGACATGATCTCCAAACGATGCTAATGTACATTTAGAAACAGACCTGATGATAGATCTGGAAAAATAGGCCCATCATGCAATTGTAAAACTCTGTTCCATTTCTGGACTACATCTCCTACCAGAAATTAATATTGTAAAGAAATCTTATCATTTTTCTGGGAAAGGCAAAATTAAATGACCTTGAAATTTTTGTGTGAAGAGCATTAAATAGTTAAATGCAAATTTTGTGTGTGTGTGTGTGTGTGTGTGTGTGTGTGTGTATGATTTATTTTGGTAGCCCTGTTTTGGCTTTCTTCATTTTTAATGTATTAGAGTCTCAAAAAATTAGAAATGGCCCAGGTCTTACTGGATTTCCAAAAAGGCACTGCATGGTGGGAGCCGTGGAGGTCGTCTGCCAGACCCTCACAGGCGGTGTGCTGCCAGCAGATCACAAGACCAGAGGAATAAGGAGAAGGCCGAGGAAACAGTATCCTTCTCTGCCTTGAAAGTTGAGAAGTCACTTTGTGGTCCTTTATTCTCCAAACTTTTATAAACCCCAGGGTCCTTGAAATATTCTACGAATCTTTTCACTTTTACCCAGTAGGTCACCACACCACTGTATTTACCAAATTCCCTTTATGCCTTCAGTTTATGTCCATATTTCATTGCTGTGAAGGTCCCAGCCCATTGGGGCACTCCTCCTACAGAGTCACATTTCACCTGCTCCAGGGAGCTGCATCCCAGGGAAGTGTGTCCTCTGATAACCTGTGTCAGGATACTTGGGATGCTTGTTACACACGTGCATTTCTGGGCCTCCACCGACGCTCCAGAAACAGAATCTCTGTAACTGGGGCTCAAAAACACATTAATTAATTCTCGTACTTGAGTAATGTTTTAATTTGTTTGTAGCCATAACAACCCACTCTCACAATAACCCATTCCAACCCCCTGGAATTGAGAAATCACTGTTCTAAGACAGAATTTAAGCTATTTGGGAGGATTCTGCCCTGGGATCCAAATACCTCCCACTAGTCACCAACTCCCAACATTGAGAAATTAAGATGTCAGCTCATAAACTTTCAGAGGACATGTTCAAATCACAGAAGCAGCAAACATCCCTGGTCTGTATGCGGTTCACCACAGCTAGGAGGACCCATGAGAACTGATGAAGTACAGAGAAGCAACTGAGTGTGGTGGTTAAACTCATCCCTGGTTAAGAACCAGCTCAGCCACTTCCTGGCAGCACATCCTTAAAACTCAACCTCTCTATGCCAAAGTTTCTAGCTTATAAAGTGGAAAAACTCCCAGAGTTACTGTGAAAATTAAGCTAGTCAATGTTTATTAAGCACATAGAGTTTACTCAACACAATAAATAACAAATGATAGCTATTCTTATCATTATGACTACTTGTAATTTAGGTTTTTAAAGTAAAAATTAAAATTGCAAGGTAACACCTGGTGTTCTAGCAATATGGCCAGATTTTGAATCTTTATTCAAAAACAGAATAATAACGTTCAAAGCAGACATTGTACATTGCTCCCAGGAATTTGGCCATGGATAACAAAGCCTTAGCAGACTATTTTCCTGGGCACTGGTCTGAGACATACCTTGAATATAAATGGACCCATATAAGTGTAAAATGTTTTTAACTCTGTTTGTACATGTTTGCAGTACATGCAGTTTACAGTCAACTTGGGGAGTGGCTTCATGTACATAGCAAAGCTTGTTTCTTTTATTTAATCCCCTTCCCGTTCCCTTCTCATCCCTCCTCCTCCTTCACATCCCTGATCTCATTTTTCGTTTTTGCTGAGACTATTAACCTTAGCTCATTATGGGATATAATGTTTCTATCAATTGGCGTTGTTAGGTTCCTGTACACAGCATATTTTTCTTCTACTTGCTGTGCCTCCCCCCCCCCTTTCCCCTTGTCCTTGTTCCCCTGGACCACTACCTTATTGCAGGAAATCCATCCCCTTCTCCCCTCCTATGCCCACTTTATTATTCTCTTTGTGTGTACTTTGCCTCACTCAAGTGAGAGCTCTCATATTTAAGCCTAGTGCCAATTTATTTCACTTACATGGTCTGTATTATCCAGGTGCTTCCGTTTTCCAATCAGTGTCTCACATCTGTCACTCTTTATAGCAGAGTAGTATTATGACATTTATAGGCACCACATCTTCTTTATCCAATCGTCTGTTGATGGTTTTACAGATTGTTTCCAGGATGTGCATATTACAAATTGTGTTACAATAAACACTGTTGTGCATGTATCACTGTAGTATGATGTCTTAAGCACTTTGGGGGATATCCCTAGAATGGGAATAGAGGGTCATATGGAATTTCTGATTTCAGTTCTTTAGAAATCTCCATACAGATTTCTATAATGGTTGTGCTAGTTTACATTCCCACCAACATAAAGGAGGGTTCCCATTTCACCACAGCCTCACCAGCATCTCTTATGGCTTGTTTCTTAATGATTGCCATTTTTCCAGAGTAGAATGGGATTGTTCTAATTTGCATTTCTCTAATGACCAGAGATGTTGAGCACTTTTTTCATTTTTAGACTTGTATTTCTTCCTCTCCAAAGTGTCTGTTCATGTCTCCTGGCCATTTCTTGACTGAACCTTTAATTTTAGGTGGTTTAGTTTTTTTGAGTTCTTTGTTTATTCTAAATATTAGTTCTCTGAGGAGTAGCTAGAAAAATATTTTTTCACTCTGTAAGTTGCTGCTTTCTTCTACTGATTGATCCTTTTGCTGTACAGAAGTCTTTTAGTCTGAGAAACTCCTTTCCCACACCTGTCTTCAAGTGTTTTACCTATTGTGCCTTCCATTAGGTTTAATGTTTCTGTTTTAATGTTTAGATCTTTGCCCCATTTTAATTTAATTTTGTATATGGTGAGAAAGAAGGATCTAGTTCCATTCTTCTACAAACTGATAACCAGTTTTCCCAGGACCACTTATGGAATAGGTTACCTTGCCACTAACGTATGCTGTTGGCCCCTTCATCAAAGATAAAGGTTTGAATGGGTCTGGAGAAGCTTTATTGTCCTCAATTCTGTTCCATCGATCCCTTTATCTGCTTTTCTCTAATACCACGCCTTTTTATCACTATTGATTTCTAATAGAGCCTAAAGCCAGGTATCGCTGAGCCCCTTTGTTGCTCTTGCTGCCCAAGATTGCTTTTGCTATTCCAAGTCTCTTCTGGCTCCATATGACTTTTAGGGTTGCTTTGTCTAGATCAGCAAAGCATGCTGTGGGTGTTTTGAATGGCACTGCACTGAACTTGTCTAACACTTTTGGGAATATGGTCATTTTAACAATATTGATTCTGCCTATCCAGGAATAGAGGGTATCTTTCCATTTTCTGATGTATTTTTCCTTCTCTTTTTCCACAGTACTATCATCTTCTTTGTAGAGGTCTTTCACTTCCACAGTTGGGTTAATTACATTTTTCTTGAAACTACTTTGAATAGTGGTATTTTCATAATTTCCATCTCATCCTGTTCGATGTTGACATACATGAGTATTAATGATTTTTATGTGTTAATCTTGTATCCTGCTACATTGCTAAAGCTGGTTATTAATTCTAGGCATTTTTTGGTGGGTCCCTTTGGTCTTCTATGTAGAATATCATGCCATGTCCAAATGATAATAATTTGAATTTTTCCTACCCTATATTTTATATTTTATTTGTTTCTCTTGCCTAATTGCTCTGGCTAATGTATTAAGCACTATTTTGAATTGAGGATATGATAGTGAACATCATTTCCTTGTTCCTGACTTTAGAGAAAAAGCCTTTAGTTTTTCCCCATTTAGTATGATATTAGTTTGTCTTAAATAGCTTTTATCACACTTAGGAATGGTCCTTCTCTATCTGTTTTCTCCAGGGTTGTAATCATGAACTGATGTTGGATTTGTCAAAAGCCTTTTCTACATATGTGGATATGATTAAATTGGTTTTTTTTTTATTTTAAAGAGAATAAAAAATGATATATAATTTCAAAACAAGGTGATAGAAAATTAACAATGATTATTATATTGCATATTGTTGTCTTAAAAATAACTGCTCAGTTTACTAGCTACAGGCATGCAAAATTAATCAAACAATATAAACATTCACTGTTCCTTTCAATGAACTAATAGAATGAGTGGTTAGAATTATATTAGCTATCTTGTGTGATATATATTTTTCCTTCCTTCTTTTCTCCTTTCCCCCAACCCAGTTGTTCTTTCCTTTTTAGCAGTTACTTTACCTTTCACAATATCTATTGTACTTTTTGAATCTTATTTTCTCTTTCAGTTTCTTACACTAGAGACACAATACAATGTTTGCACTTGCAAATCTGATTTATTTCACTTATGACTATGGTCCCTACTTGCATACATTTACCTATAAAAACCTCCAGTTTATCTTTTCTTATGGCTGAGTAGCACTCCATTGTACAAAAATACCACATCTTTTTTATCCATTCTTTGGTTGATGGGCTTTTGGGTTGTTTCCAAGATTTGGCTATACAAAATTGTACTGTTATAAATATAGGTATGCATATATCACTGTGGTGTAATGTTTTTTATTCTTCTGAAAAAAATACCTAGAAGGGTAATAACTGGTCGAATTAGACCTCTAATCTTAAGTTTTTTTGAAGAACCTCCACACTGACTTCCACAGTGGTTGTACCAGTCTACACTCCCACCAACAGTGGAAAACAGTTTCTTTTTCCCCACAGCCCTGCCAGCATTATTATTGGATGATATTTTGATGATAGCCATTCTTTTTGATGTGAAATGGAACCTCAGTGTTGTTTTAATTTGCATTTCATGAATTACCAACGATGCTGAACATTTTTTCATACATTTATTTGCCATTGGTATTTCGTCATCTGATAATTGTGTATTTATCTCAGATGCCCATTTTTGGATTGGGTCTTTGAATTTGGGGGCCAGATATTTTTAAATTCTTTATAAATTCTAGATAGAAGTTCTTTGTCTGAGGGACAGTTGGCTAAAATTTCTTCTCAATTCATGGGTTTTCTTTTCACTCCACTGGTGATTTCTTTTGATATGCAAAAGCTTTTAGTAAAATGAGATCCCAGTTGTTGATTCTTTGAAGTATTCCTCATGCAGTTTGGTTTTTGTTCATGAACTCTCTATCCACCCCTGTTTCTTCAATATTCCTACCTACTTTCTCTTCCAGTAAATTTAGTGTTTCTGTTTTAACATTTAGATTTTTGATCCATTTTGACTGTAGTGCAAGGTGATAGGATTAGATCTAGTTTCAGGCTTCAGTAATATGGAAAGCCAGTTTTTCCAGTGAACGTATTTGGCTAGTTTGTCAAAGATGACTGAATGTGTTTGTAGTTGTGTCTGCATCTTCCATTCTGTTCCACTGATCCTCAGATCAGTTTTTCTTGCCAGTATTATGCTGATTTTATCACAGTAGCTTTGTAGTACAATTTTAAGGCAGGAATTGTGATGCCTCCTGCCTTGCCTTTGTGGCCCAGGATTGCATTTGCTATTCTAGGTCTCTTCTGGTTTCAGATGAATTTCAGAAATATTTTCTCAAGATCTGTGAGGTATGCTAATGATATTTTCACTGGGATTGCATTAAATCTGTGTAACATTTTGGGAATATGACCATTTTCATAATATTCTTATCCTGGAACAAGGAATATCTTTCCATTTTCTGAGATCCTGTTTGGTTTCTTTTTTCAGAGTAATATAATTTTCAATGTATGGATCTTTTGCTTCCTTTGTTAGATTGATTCCTAAGTATTTTGGTTTTTTTAGATGTTACTGTGAAGGATGTAGTTTCCCTAATTTCTTTCTCAGTGAGTTTGTTGTTTGTGTACAGAAATTAAGTTTTGAGTGCTAACTTTGTATCCAGCTATACTACTGAATTTGATTACCAAATCTAGAAGTCTTTTGGTACAGTTTTGTGGCTTTTATGTAGAATATCATGTCAACAATGGATAATGACAATTTCACTTACTCTTTTCCTATAATTATTCCTTCTATTTCTCTCTCTTGTCTAATTTCTCTGGCTAATGTTTCCAGAACTATATTCAATAGAAGTGGTGACAGAGGACATCCTTGTCTTGTTCCTGATTTTACAGCCAAAGCTTACAGTTTTTGTCCATTTAGTATGATGCTGGCTGTTGGTTTTTCATACACGGCTTTTATCAGACTGAGGTAGAGACCATCTATTCCAATTTTCTATAAGGTCTTTATTATGAATGAGTGTTGGGCTTCATCAAAACCTTTTTCTGCATCTACTGATATGATCATGCAATTTTTGTCCTTGGCTTTGTTGATATCATGTATTACATTTATTGATATTCATTTGTTGAATTATCCCTGCATCCCTGGGATAAATCCTACTTGGTCATGGTGTATAATTTTAATAATTTTCTTAGTATTTAATTGAGGATCTTTTCATCTATATTCATCAGGGAGACTGGCTTGTAGTTCTCTCTTTTGGTTGAGTCTTTTTCTGGTTTGGGATAAGGCTAATACTTGCCTTCAGGAATGAGTTAGGAAGAATTGCTTCCCTTTCAATTTCATCAAGGGATTTGAGTAGTATTGGTTTTAAATCTTCTCTAAATTTCTTGTATAATTCAGCTGTAACTCCATCAGAATCTGGGCTTTTTATTGGTAACTTTTTAATTATGTTTTCAATTTCATTAACTGATATTGGGTTATTCAGAATTTTTTTATTTTCCTGATCTAGCTTTGGTAATTCATATTTCTTGGAATCTGCCCATTTTTTATCCTATGAGAGCAAAGATTTTCAAAGTAGATATTGATGATATTCTGAATTTCCACAGGATCTGTAGTAATTTTATTCTTCTTTCCCTATTGCATGAATTTGACTTTTTTCTTTCCTTTTTTGATAAGATTGGCTAGGAGTTTGTCAATTTTATTTATTCTTTCAAAGAACCAACTCTTCAATTCAGTAATTCTTCACATTGTTTTCTTAGTCTCAATTGCTTTAATTTCTGCTCTGATTGTTATAAATTTCTCCCTTCTTTGGGCTTTGGACCTTGAGTAGATTGATGTGCATCATTTGTGTTTGTTGTTTTCTTGATGTGACAAACACACCACTATAAATTTTCCTCTGAGGGCTGCTTTCATTGTGTCCCACAGGTTCCTGTAAGTTGCATTTGCATTTTCATTTGATTGTGGATATGTTTGATTTCTTCTTTAATTTCATTTGTGGTCCATTGGTTGTTCAAGTGGATGTTATTTAATTTCCATGTGTTTATGAAGTTTTTGTGGTTTCTTTTGTTATGAACTTCCAGTTTCATTGCACTATGATTGGACAATATACAGGGGATAATTTCAGTTCCTTTGCATTTACTTAAGCATGTTCTATGGGCTAATATGTTGTCTATTTTACAGAACGTCCCATGTGCAGCTGAGAAAAATGTGTATTCTGTTGTTGGGTAAAACAGTCAGTAAATGTCTACTAAATCCATTTGTTCACAAGTTTGGTTCAGACCTATTGTTTCTTTGCGGATTTTTTTATTGTTTGTCTAAGAAATCTATCTCTTTGTGACAGTGGAGTATTAAGGTCCTTCATTATAATTGTTTTATTGTTTATTTAATTTTTCATGTCTATTAATATTTGTCACACATAGTTGGGTGCTCCCATATTTGGTGCATATATATTTATGATTATTATCTCTTCCTTTTGAAATTTTCCCCTAACAAATATGTAGTGATCTTCTTTATCTCTTTTGATCATTCTTAGTTTGAAGTTGACATTATCTGCAAACAGAATAGCTACCCCTGATTTTTTCTGGGATTCTGTTTCATAGAGTATTCTTCTCCATCATTTCACTTTCAGTCTATGAATTTCATCTTGAGTTAAATGTGTTTCTTGCATACAGCTTATTGTTAGATTTTGTTTCTTGATCCATTCTACCAATCTGTTTCTTTTGATTGGTGAATTGAGGCCATTTGCATCATAACTAATATTGGCCTATCTTTGTCCTGTTATCTTCCTGCTGCTGGGTCTCTACTTTTCCCCTCTAATTGCTTTATACTGCTTTGTGGTTTCTTTCTTTTGTTTTTCTTGGTATAATGGTCATTTTTATCTCTTTCTGTATCTTTCATTATTCTTTGTAGGATTGGTTTAGTGATCATGAATTTATTTCTTGGTAAGTCTGTCGAGAGACTTATCTATTTTATTCTTTCAAAGAAACAGCTCTTCAAGTTGTTGATTTAGTTTACGGTCCTTTTTAGTTTAAATTTCATTGGTTTCTGCTCTTATCTTAATAATTACTTCCTTAATTTTGGATTGAGCCTGGTTTGTTGTTGTTTCTCAAGTATTTTAAGATTTCTCATTAAGTTGTCTATTTGAGTTTGTTGTGTTTTCCCAATGTAAGCATTGATTACAATGAATTTTCCTCTCAAAACTATTACATAGGGTCCCAGAGGTTTCAAAGACTTGTACAATTATTATTATTATTAATGTCTATTAATGACAGACATTTTAAATGTCTATTTTATTTCTTTTGTGATCCACTGGTTGTTTAGGAATATGTTACTGATTTCCCAGGAGACTTTGAGTTTTCAAAATTTATTCTGTCATTGATTTCTATTTTCATTGCAGAGTGGCCTGATAGACTGCATGGGGTAATTTCTATTCTTGTATAATTACTTAAGCAGACTTTATGAATAAGTATGTGGTCTATTTTACCATATTGTCCTGAAAAGTACCAGGTGCTGCTGAAAAGAAAGTATATTTTTTCAAAGAGAGGTGAATTGCTCTTATATATATCTTTTATTTCCATATTTTCTATGGCATGGTTCAGCTCTCAAAATGTTTTTTATTTATCTGATCTATCTTTTTGCAAGAGTTAGGTGTTAAAGCCCCCTACTATGATTGTTTTAGCATTTATTGGATCTTTTAATTTCAGCAGTTTTTGTTTTATGAGGATAGGTGCTCCAATATTCAATGCATATATGCTTACCAATGTTATCTCTTGTTGTTGAATTTTTCCCTTAACTGGTATGTAGTAACCTTCTTTGTCTCTTCTGGTCAGTTTTAGCTTGTAGTTTATCATGCCTGGTATTAGGATTACTAGTCTTGCTTGTTTTCGGGGTCCTGGTGAATGAAATGTTGTTTTCTATCCTTTAATTATTGATCTATGACTATTTTTTTGGATTAGATGAATTTCCCGTATGGAACAAGTTGTTAAGCTCTGTTCTTTGATCCAGTCTGCCAGTCTGTGTCTTTTAATTGGAGACTAAAGCTTTGACACTGAAAGGTATTACTGAGGTGTGCTAGTTTTTACTTCCATTATCTTCTTCACTTGTTGCTATAAATCCTTTGTTTTTCCTGATACTTTTGTTTCTTTTTATCCATTAACTTTTGTATTTTTAACTGTGTTTGTGTTTGATTGTTTTTGTGAGAATATTCTTAAGTATTTTCTCTAACACTGGTTTAGCACTCATATGTCTTCTGAGCTGGGCTTTTCATGGAAAAACCTTATTTCTCCATCTATTTTGAAGGATAATTTTGTTGTATAGGTTAATTTGGGTTGGAAGTTATTTGTTCTTAGGACTTGAAATACTTTACTCCAAGCTCTTCTGACCAATAATGTTTATGTTGGTAAGTCTGCTGTGATTCTATTTGGTTTCCCTTTATATGTGATTTTTTGGTTTCCGTGGGTGCTTTTAAAATTATGAGGCTTATCACCGGTCACTTGAGAAATACAAATTAAAACAGCATTGAGAGTTCATCTCACTCCAGAAAGAATGGCTGCCATCAATAAATCAACTGATAACAAATATTGATGAGGCTGTGAGGAAAAGGGAACATGTCTCCACTGTTGGTGGGAGTGTAGCTTGGTGCAGCCATTGTGGAAATCAGTATGGAGATTCCTCAAAATACTAGGATTGGAAATTCAATCCAGCTATTCCCCTCTTGGGTATTTTCCCAGAAAAATTGAAAAAATCATGTCACAGTGATATATGTGCACCTGTGTTTATAGCAGCACAATTTGTAACAGCTAAATTTTGGAAACAACCAAAATGCTCATCAACTGCAGAATGGATGAAAAAGATGTGTACAATGGAATTTACTTAGCTATAAAAAAGGATGATCTTGAGGCTTTTATAAGTAAATGGAGGCAACTTGGGACTATCCTCATAAGTGAAATAAATCAGACTCACATTTGAAAATATCGTATTGTCTCTCTAGTATAAAAAATAAATAAACTAATAAAAAACTGAAAGTAATAAGATCCAAAATATGTAACAGATATTAAAATAATGAAAGGGGAAGAAAGTGCTCAAAAGGAAAGAACAACTTGTAGGCATACTCATATAACTATGTATGTATATTTAAGTGTGCAAGATAGATAACCATACTACTAAGTTTTTGTTAATTTATCAAACAGAATAGTTTATGCTGTCATTGTTTGATTGTCTGCCCACTTTTTATGCTTTGATTTTGTAACTTGAACAACTACTTCTAAGGTAACAATACATAATACAGGGGATTCTGGGAAGATGGTGGAACAGTAAGCAACAGAGTAAATAGCCTCTCTGAGAGAAACAGCCCAGAGGCTGGAATATAGCATTCTGGAGAAGACCAGAAGGAAACAAATGAGTCCTCTCAACCCAGGAAGAAACTAAAGTGAGAACTGAAGCCCACAGAGAGAATTTTTTAAAAAAAGAAAGAAAGAAAAGAAAAACTTTGAACAGAAGGCCGTAGGCAGAGACACCTTCACCAGAGTTGGGTCCCACTGTGCAAGAAACATCACTGGAGTCTGGAGACACATGATTGCAGTGAAGCTGGTGGCTGGCAAGCCTGAAGACCTCAACAGGAAGACATGGTGGCCGAGGGGAGCAGCAGCCTGGAAAACTGCACTGGCCAACAATGAGTGTGGGGGAGTGTGGGGGACTCAGCCCTTCTCTGGGAGTGGGCAATTGGCTGGGTGCCATTTTGAAGTCGGGCAGGATAAGCCCAGAACCAGAACTGCAGCCAGCTTTATTCCGCTGCTTCTAGCACAAAGCAGGTTGGTGAAAATTGCTTAGACTGAGTCCTGCCCCTGTGTGCAGTCCAATACCCAAGGCTGAGGTTTCTCTAAAGCTATCCCTAGCCAATCCCACCCGCCTAGCACACACTAAAATGGTGAAGACTCTCTGTGGTTAACCAACTCAGAAGGGAGGGACCAGCCTGTCCCGCCCCTGCTTATACTCCAGTAGTCACGAGCAAATTGGGGATAGCAGCAAATAACAGAAATTGCTAGCCAGCACACTTCAGAGTAATTATAACCAATACAAGAAGTGCCAAGGACCACACTACCCACTTATCCAGAAGAAAACAGGGCATGACAAAAGGAAGAAACAAAAAGCAGTCCCTGGCCTCCAACCCAAGCAGTACTGGTCCAAGAGAGGCAAACACAGAAGAGATCGGGAGTCGCACACCTGCAGTTTCTAAGGCAACAGCAACTGACATAAACTTCATAAAACTATAAAAGAACTTAAAAAAGAAATACTAAAACAAGCAAAAGAAGATATAAGAAAAGTAATAAAAGAAATGTTAAGTACCACTAAAGAAGACACAGATGGAAGAATAGAGGAACATAGAAAGAGGAGGGAAACCTTCAATGAAGAATATAAAAAAAAAACTTAGAATACATGAAACAGACTCAAAGAGATTACCAGGAAATTAAAAACTCCATTGAAAGTTGAAAAACTGCTTGAAAGAAACTAAAAATAGGCTATCACACCTTGAAGACAGGTTTGCAACTTGCAATCACTAAAGGAAAAATCTCTTTAAAATAACAAAGAACCAGGAAGTAACAATACAAAGGCTAGAAGATGACAAGAGGATGTAAAAATTAAAAATTAAAAATGTGAATGAAGAATCAGGGGTAAACACCAACAAAATACAAAGGCTATTTACAGAAAGAATTAAAGAAAACTTCCCAAGCATAGGAAAAGGAAATGATATTCAGATAAATGAGGCATACAGAACTCCAGCCAGCTATAAACAAAATAGACCTACACCCAGACAGATTATTATAATAATCGAGATTCCAGAAATCAAACACAAGTACAGAATATTAAAGGCTGTCAGAGAAAAGAAACAGATCACCTATAAAGGAAAACCCATCAGAATCATGACAGACTTCTCTACACAAAGCATCAAATTAAGAAGAGCTTGGAGTGAATTATTCCAAGTCTTAAAAGAAAGTAACCTCCCACCCAGAGTGATGTACCCTGATAAACTGTCTCTCAAAATTAATGGAGAAACAAGATGCTTTCATGACAAAGAGGAACTGGGGGAGTTTATGACCACCAAACCAACCCTACAAAGTATACTAAAGGACATTCTAGAGAGAGAGAAAGAAGACTGGTTTCAGGAATGGTGGCAGAAGGGCTCACTGAACAGGGGCAGACTGTGGAATGAAGGGGAAAAGTAGACAACCAATGTCAGAAAAGTGGCATGGCAGAGATGAGGTAGAGAAGATTGGCCATAATCACTAACATAGATGGCCTTGATACACTAATAAAAAGAAACACAGGCAGAGTGGATCAGGAGATAGGGTCCATCAAAATGCTCTAGATAAGAAATATAATTAACCTGAAAAAGAGGGTTCATAGACTGAGAGTCAAAGATGAGAAAACAATGCTCTATGTGGCAGGGAACCAGAAAAAAGTTGGGATAGATTGCCCATCAGCTGAAGATTGGTTGGAAAGACATGACACTTGTCTACAAGTTCATGACACAGAACTACTCAGCTATAAGGAAGGAAAACCTTGTGACTCTTGTAGGTAAGTGGATACAACATGAAGTTAGGCTCAGGGGTACAAAGGTTCAAAATCACTTAGATGAATAGCAGGTTGCCTCCCTAATCTAAAAAGAAGTTAGTGGGATACAAAAAGTACAGTGTACCCTGTGAAAGTGAAAGGGGAGGAACTGTCTAAATAGGGAAGGCAGAGGACATTGTTAATCTTGTATCATGATTTGAAACCCATATTGATTTCATTTTTCAGTTTAGTTTGGTTATATTCTGCTTCAGTTTATCTACTTGTACTAGATTTGATGGCATGGACAGCTACTCCAAAGATAGCAAAATATACTATGGTAACCATTTTTTATTTCCTATTAACTTTATTTGGAGGCCTGTATTGTTTTCACTGTTTTGTTTTGACTGATTTTATTTGAATCTGTTTTGTCTGATCACTGTATTATTTTGACTTATTTTATTTGAATCTGTTTTATTTGACAGTATCAAGTCTGAGGATATAGGCAACTACTTTAAAGACAATAGGATTCACTATGATACCCATTCTGGTTTGACTATTATCTTTTGAAGTTCTATAATGTCTCCAATGTTTTATTTTTATTGATTTTGTTCTGTACTGTTTTGTTCAATTTTATTATGCCTGATGATATGGGCAACTCTTATGAATATAATAAGAGGCATTATAACCATTGTTGATCACCTTGTATTTTGGTTTTAAGTCATAACTGTGTCCATCCTTTTGTTTTGACTGACCCCATTTTGTTTTGTCTCATTCAGTTTTATTCACTTCAAAATATGTAATATATTAACTAGTGATGATTTCTTAATGTTATTTTTTGAAATTCTGTGTCATTTCTATCCTTTTTTCTGTTTTGCTTTTTTTAAGTAAAAAACTATGAGGGTTTTTTTTGCTGGATATCTGATAATTTAATAAGGATGTGCTTTGGTGAGTTTCTTTTTTCATCCTGATTGTTTGGTGTTCTGTGTGTAACACTAACTTGTATTTTAAACTCTTTTCTTATATTTGGAAGTTTTTCTTCCGTGATTTCTGTAAGTATGCTACTGAATCTATATGTACTTTCCTCTAGTTTTTTCTACCTTCAAATAGCCTTAGATTGATCTTGTTTTCATCTGTTGGTTGCTGGGCATTCTTATTTTATTCTCATATTTTATTTTGGCTTCTTTGAGCTCTTTATTGTAATTCACTATTTTGTCCTTTATACTAGACACTCTGTCTTCACATTGGTCATTTCTTCAGTGTGTAAGTGGAGGTTTACTTTGTGATTGAGAAAAGCTGTGTGTTTGTCAGAACTTGTTGATAGGGAGGACAGTAAGTTATGTAAGAAATGGAAGAGCCAAAGGTATTACATGGTTGGATCAAGGAAAAAAGTGCTGGAGAAGATAGGAGTGACTGCAAGAGAGCTAAGTATGGGAAATTTAAAAAGTCTAGAGGAAAAGTTTACATATTTAGAAAAGAAATAAAGGCATATGTTAATATTATTTCTTTAGAGGTTTGAAGTGACGAGACTAGATAGGAAGCTGAAATGAGACACCTATTAAATCAAAGCCAATAGGAGAACAAATATACAAAAGTAACAACCTACTAAACACAGGAAACCATAAAAGAACACAACATAGCACCACATCACTAGATAAAAGAAACATACAAAAATTTAAACCTGTAAGACATTCAATAGGATTAAAGCATCCCAGCGAGACATTGTATATGTGATTCCTAAGCAAATTCTTTTGCCAAAGAGTCTGCGTGCTCACATCCAGTAACTCCTCTACTTCCACCACAGTAACTCTCAGGTGAATTCATACTTAGGACTTCTCGCTGCCAGTTACCACCATTCTTGCAAAGTCGGAGACAGTCTGAGTTCTTGGGTTAGGAGCTCTTGCTGTCCCACTCCCTGGGTATAATGGTGGCTTTGGCAGACAGGTTCACTGTCTAAACTGTCCACTGAGTCAGACTCATTTATATGCAATCAAATCAGCTACATCAGTATACATGTTCCAATATCTCACAATATTACAATCTAACCCATCATAGTGGTATCTTTCAGGGTAGTTGAGCAGTAATGCACTGTTATGGATTAAGAACTGGTGGTCAACTTAATGCCAATTGGATTACATCAGCATGGCACTGAGCAAAGATGCTCCACCTGAGGAAAGTTGCCAGTATAAACAGCTGGAGAAGGAGAAGGAAGGTGTTGAGGCGTTAATGCATTATTGCATTGCATTAAGGTGTTGAGGCGTTGTGGGTTCTCCTATGTGTTGCTGTTTGAGTCACTGGTTCTCCTGGAGAAGCTTTGGTTCTCACATTGAGCATTGCTCCCTGGCTCCACAGGGGAAGATATGTGCCACTTGGTCTCCAGGATGGTCTCCTCTTGCTGGCTTCTTGGCATGGACCTGACTGTGCTTGTCGTTGGAGGAGCTTGGGGCCTCCATGTCACTGAGGATGGCTGTGGTGCCTTTCAGGACAGCCCTGGTCTTTGTTGTGAGTGTGACTTTTTGGCTCCAGTGTAGAACCCTCATCCCACCAGCACAGCTCCTTCACCCCACTGACATGGACTTTCTGGCTTCCACCACTGACCTTTAGGCCTTCCCGGCACAAATCCATAAAAGAGACTGGTGTGAATCCTTCTTATGGGCTCTGGACCTCCAGCTGGACTTGTGGGAGACACTGTCATGAGCTCTGGGTTTTCATCTGGACTCACGTGGGACATTGCTGTGGGATTTAGGCCCCTGACTAAATATTCTAGGTCTTTGGTGTTGCGGATAGATTTCCTGCATTTTCTTGTGTTAACTCCCGGTGACCATTATAAAAATAATATTATAAACTCCATGTCCTGATTTTAGTTGTTCTCCGCACAACCCCTAACTACCACAGCCACCAAGAGACCCTGGCTTGGGGTCTCCCTTTAGCTAGCTGCTAACAATGGGAGGCCACTCTGGAAGCAGTGTCCTACATTGTTCTTTCTGGCACCACATGTAGATGACTCTTTGGGTTCTCCATGAGCAAAAATCTTGGTTTCTCTTTCCCTCACAGCTGTGAGTGAGCCAGCTGCTGTTGGTGACACTGCACAGTCTCCCATTAGGTATAATCTAAATCTTCCTTACCCCTTAATCCTATTTTCTCCTCTGTCAGTTCCATTGGGCTTCTCAGGTATCCTCCACTCACTTTGATTCCTCTCAAGTTATTGTTTTCCAGACTTTAGACACTTTTTCCTGGTGAAGTTGAGTTGCAGGCACTCATTGTCCACCATTTTGGGACTCCAGTGTCATATTTTTGATGCTATCAAAAGTTATTTTTATTTTCTGATTGTTCATTTCTGATAAAGAACTACAACTGATTTTCACATATTTACCTTGTATCCTGAAGTCTTGCCAAATTCATGTATTCAGTCCAATCACTCCTTTGAAGATTACTTCAGAATTTTTGTCCTGAACTATCAGTCATCTGTTAATAAAGACAGCCTTACTTCCTCATTTCTAATATAACCTTTTTGTTTCTTTTCCTTGACTTGCTGCACCAGCTGAGACCTCCAGTGCCATGCTGATCAGAAATGGTGAGTACCAAGATCCCAGCCTGTCCCTGTTCATAGGAGAGCAGTCAGCCTTTCACTACTGATGTCAGCTGTGGGGTTTTTATATGTGCAGCTATCCGAGTGAACACATTCTTTTGTATTCTGAACTTCACGGGAGTTTTTCTTCTGAATGGGTGTTGAATTTTGTTAAATGCTTTTCCTTTTTATATACCTTTAGATTAACAGTGCCAGTGTTTTAAAAACTTTTTTGTCTATGTCTATGAAGGAGAAAAACATGCATATATGTTCCAATATCTCACAATTAGTATTTTCCAGCCCTTAGGTATCACAGGACAACAAATTATCCTACATATAAATCACATTTCCTGGCAGCACTGGGTCTCTGTCAGTACTGTCACCTAGTAACAGTCAGCAATGCACAGTATCTTACTTACAAATGTTTTATTCATTATTGTACTACAGTAAATACACATCTATTTGATGACTTTACCAAGAAGCATTGTTTACTTATAAGTGCATAAGTTCTCTCCATTTTCTTTTCAAAAGCTAAATGCTGGCTTATGTCATGTTTTATGTCTTGACCAAAAGAGTTTTCAAAAGGGCTGGGGGTTTAGCTCAGTGGTGTAAGTGCCTGTGTGGCAAATGCAAAGTTGTGAGTTTGATCCCTGTATAAAAAAAAAAAAAAAAGGAGTTTTTGAAAAATAAGTGTCCATGACGTTTTGTTCCCTGTTGTAGGTAAATAATGTTAAATATAGTAATGGAATAAAAAATAGCAATGTACATATTAATAAACATATATAGTAACTATATATATAGTAATGGTCATAACACTAGAGCATGTAAAGCAGTTTAATATTCAGTTATCTAATTTGACCATTATAATCTGTTTTCAGTGCTATTATCCCATTTTTCAGGTAAAAAAGCAAAGCGTTTTCAGGTCTTCTTCATGGTCACTCAGGTAGTAGGAGAGCGTTTGCACATTGGAAATCATTAATAAATAATAAACATAAACAATTAATAAATTTTCTATATTTTAATTCCAAAAGTGAAATGCCAGCTTTAGTCAGATTTTTATGTCTTGAAAACAAATGCTTTCATATTTTTATTGAAATAAAATATTTTTAAGTAAAAAAATTTACAGATATTTACTAAATTTTGCTGCATGCAATAAGATGATGACATATTCAAATATATTTAAGGAGTATTTTAAGATGCAGCTCAAAGGTAGAACACATGTCTAGTATGAGTGAAGCCCTGGGTTTGACCATCAGTATTTCAATAAAATAAATAAAACGAAATATACTTATGAAAATATGAACACAGTTAGTCACAAGTATACATGGGAGACTGAATCGAGTATCCACCACCCTATGCAGGATAGCAAAATGCTTGTCTTTTATATAAAATAGTATGGTATTTACATATAACTTCCACATGTCTCTCCACATACATTTTTTAATTTTTTTATTTATTTATTACATTTGTAGTACGAACTGTTTATGTTCCTTATGGGGAGTTAGCCCGTGGACATAACATCTTAATTCCGTTTTTCAATCACTTCCCTCCCCTTCCCCTTCCATCTCTGGATCCCCCTTCCCAATTGAGAAAGAGCTATCTCCCTAATTTCATTATCTATCTTTTATTTTGCTCTTTATATTTTGAATTTCTCATATTTTAGCTTTTGTGTCTGATTTGTTTTACTTATTATGGTCTCAAATTGCATTCATTTTACTACAAATGGCTCAAGTTTATACTTTATGACAGAATTGTACTCCACTATGTACAAATACCACATTTTCTTTATCCATTCATCTGTTGATGAACATAGAGGCTGCTTCCAGGATTTAGTTGTTATGAGCTGCTATAAACTTGGAGATGCAGACCAAGAAGCAAGCCCTCCCTACAAACTGGTGCCATGGGCAGGCCTCTGAGGATAAACCAGATGCCAGCCTTTTTCCATGAGTCAGTACCATTTGTAGATTGTGGGGGAAGAGAAAAAGAAGTCACCAAGAAGCAAGAAGCAAGCCCTCCCTATGAACTGGCACCATGTGTGGGCTGCTGGGGGAGAGCCAAATGCCAGCACCTTCGAACTCATGGGTTGGAAAACAAGAAGAGTCAACACCACCACCAACCACCCTGCTGTAGGTAACTAGCTGATCCAGAGAAACACAGGCTGTGATGATAGTTATTAGGGTAAAATACAGTTTAATGCTTGTAATGTTTAGTGTTTCACTGACTTTGCAGATCTAAAGCCAGTAGTCTGATCGTCTATTCAGAGGATAACAACACACAATGTAGCATCTATGGGCGATCTCCTTCTGAAGGCAATGGCCATTGCTAATTCCCTATTATCTTGTTTTGAAGTCCTGTATCATTTTCATTGTTTTGTTAGATTGGGTTTTATTCTGTTTTGTTTTGTTTGATTTTATTATATCTGATGGCATGGGCAGGTATTTCAAAGATGACAAGATATATTATGGTAGCCATTTTGGAATCACTCTTATTTTGAAGTCCTTTACTGGAATTTATTGTTTTGTTTTGTTTTTATTGGTTCTATTCTGTTCTGTTTTGTTTGATTTTGACTGTGTCTGAAGGTATCTGCAGCTATTTTGAAGACAATAAGAGGCATCACAGGAACCATTGTTGATTTCCTATTGTTTTGAGTCCTGTGTCACTTACACTGGTTTGTTTTGATTGGCTTTATTCTGTTTTATTTTGCTTAGTTTTGTTCACTTTAAAATGAAAATTAAAAAAACAAAAACCATGGACATACATGCATATTGTAATATGACGTATTTAATGCTTTCAGAATTAAAGTACCTGATACAATGTAAATGACATGTAAATAATTGTCATATGGTATTACTTAGGGAATAACAACTTACTTAGGGAATAACAACAATATACATGTTCAGTGCAGGTGCATTTTTTCATACATTCTGATCAATTGTTGCTTGACTCTGCAGATGTGAAATCCATGAACAGAGGACTAACCATCTAATACTATTTACTGGTGGCCATTTCTGTTTTAAAAGGCATAAGAACTTAGTAGAAACAATGGGGTATGATTGTGCATGCCTGTAATCCCAGCATTTGGGAGGCTGAGGCAGGAGTATTGTAGTAAGTTTGAGGCCAGCCTGGACTACATTGTAACACCCTATTTCAAAAAAAAAAGTAAAGTAAAAGGAAATTAGTTGAAACAAATGACAGGAGGGTCGACAGTGCTGAATTCTCCTAAATACTATAATTGCTCTTCCTCATTGTACATATTCCTTAGCCCTGGATTGTTCTTCAGTGCATGACTAAGTGTCAACTGGTCTTTCCAGTCATATATTACATGCTCCTGGCTCTCTCAACATCTTGGCCTCCAGAGTAAACAACTGCCTTTTCTTCCTTTATGGTCCTTTGGAAACCACTTGGACACCAACAGAGTAGTCCCATGCATTTAGAAACAAACCACAGACTGCTACAGTCCCTGTGTAGTCCACCTTTCACAGTTCCCATCCCCACAATCAAATGCCTTTGGTCAGTGGGTTTCCAATCTCAGGATGCAACAGAGTCACCTGGAGGGCCTGCTGAAACCCAGCTTGAGGCCTAAGGTATAGCTCGCTAGTGCACTTGATCAGTGTGCTAAGGCCCTGAGTTCATCCCCAGCACCATACACACCCACAAAAAGGAAAAATGATCATCTCAGGGCATGGGATGTTGTCCAGTGATTTTGTGCTTGTCAAGTATGGCCAGTCCGTTGGCTCAATCTGCACTGCAAAAACAAAAGACCATTTTAGAAATATCTTTTTTTTTTTTTAGTTTGCTAGTTTAAAGAATATATATATATATATATATATATATATATATATATAACCTGTAATTCCAGTATTGCAGAGCCTCAGGCAAGAGGACCCTGAATTTCAGTCCAGCCTGGGATGAACAGCTAGTTCAAGGCCAGCTTGGACTAGATAGCAAGATCCTGACTCAAAATAACAAACAAATATATAAACATGTTTACATGTGTGTGTGCCAGAAGTAGACTTATAAATCATGTGTCTTTCTTTTGGCTTATCGATGTTTCCAGTATTTAGTCATTACAGCAAATATAGACATTCTTCATTTAATGACTTACCTGTTTAACAACTGCTTAAACCCACCACCCAGACTTAAGAGCTTTTCTTTTTTGTGTATGTGCAGAGTTCTATAAATTTTGTTCATAGAGCCTCAATGTCTTGTTCTGTACAGTATAACTGGTTTATGTACTACTGTAATTTTTGCTGATTGTACTGTATAATACGATACTGTAGTTTTTATGTTGTTACACACTACAGTAGTGAATATAAGGGTTATGCAAATAAAAGTAAAATCATCAAGTTGGAGTTTCCCTTGTCCATCTCTTTGTTCTGAATATTGTGCTGTATATACTATATACAGTTCCTCACTTAGTAACCAACTCATTTAATAATCTAGTTGTAGAACCATAACTTAGTCATTAACAAGGACAGGTAAAAATCAAATGAATAAATGGTTTTACCATCTATTTTGATAAAAGTGTGAGGAATAATCAAACTATCTCTACAACCTAAACATTTAAGAATTTATTCATTATTCAATAAGATTTAAGATGCACCCTTTCTACCGAATGCTTAACAATACAGTCTGTGTCAGAGCCCGGGGTTGATTGAGAAGTAATGGACAGTTCTGAGACCTGTGGTCTCCTCACTAGTCTGTCTTGACAAAAGTGGCCTTCCTGGACAATTATTCCCCAACTCTCTTCCCTGGCAATGTTACTACAGTCATCTTTTCCCACAGATCTTCTGGAGCTAGAAGTGATAGATGACAACTTCTATGTATAACATCCTCAGAGTCTCTTTATGAACTGAGAAAGAGTACAACCCTCACTTTCATTCACAATCTTAAAATTTACCTCACCAATTCATTCATTTTCTAAGTTTACCAAAAAAACAGAATTAGTCACTTAAAAAAATAAACATGACAACCTCAACTTATGAATGAGAAAATCAAAGTTTTGTTCACTAACAAAATATGTATTTGGGCAATATTTCATTATATGAAAAAATAACAAAAGCTGACTTTTGCCATAATCTGCATCTTTGTCTACAATAATCATCGTGATTTTCTTTATTACCGCTAATTTTAAGAAGCTTCTTTTTCTTCATGGATTTTTTTAAATAGAAAAATACAATATTGAGCTGAAAATTAAGAAAAGGTTTTGGCATTTCATATGCCAATATTTTTTATTCCTGATTGATTCATTTTGAAAACCCAAATGGCAAGGATGTTTCTTCTCTGAATAAAAATGGAACTCTGAACTGCAGAACAGTAGAAAAGCTATATTCTCTTGATTATCGTCCATTCAATGCCAAATTAAAATGCATGCAGCCTCTTCTTCCTAGCACACAAATTGAGCCTGAGACAAAGTAATAATTCTGCTCCGTTGAACAAAAATATCACCCAACTAAAGGCAAGGGTTTTCTTAATGACCTAAAATATGTGTTTTTCGTTAAAAGAAAAAGAAATTTAAAAGGCAATGATGGCACGGTGTTTTTCCAGGAGACGGTAATTAGAAATGAATTAGGGCTTCTGTGGGAGTGAAAACAAGAAGGCCGCTACATCCACACTAACTACAGTGCAGGCTTATGAACCCTTATTATCCAGGAGTCGTCTCTCAACCATCTACCAGTGGATGTGATTTACAGCTTTAGCTCAAGGAGGGTTTGAGATATGGGAGTTGGTTGTTTTGTTGTTGTTTTTAACCGTAAGAGGTACCATTTCATTGTACCTAAACCAATTTCAGCATCAAAAGAATAGTAATTATGTGGCATGCTCTCCTTTTGTCCATTCTAAATATATTTTAGCATTATTCTGAGAACTCTCAAGCAAATTCACTGAGAATCCAATGTCAGTCTCTGCAGTTTTGAGCAGAGCTCATTCTTAGAATTCTCTGTGGGCATTCCAGTTAATCATTATTCAGATGGGGAAAACAGTTTACAGAAATAAGCATGCATATAGAAAGTCCAACATGATAAGGGTACTGCCCTATGGAAGGTCCTCTTCCCTCACTTATTTCTGAAGGCTTTAGTTCCTCTCCTTTCCATACTCTAGATAGGTCTTGTAGCCATTGATGTAGCCAACCTCAACTATCCAACCCCAGTGGAGCAGCATGAAGTGATGGGGACTGTTAAATATTGTTAAATACTGGGTGTCGGGATCCAGTACAGCTGACCTGGTAGAACAGCATGGCTGAACTGAAGGAACAAAAGGAAAAACTAAACCCAGAAGCACTGATGCCAAAAGTTTTGGCAGTGGCAGGACAATAGAAAGTCATGACTGAAAAGCAGGGCGTAGAAATAGCATCTTCACTTGAGGACCATGAGAAGATTTTGGGGAAGAAACAGAAGCATCTGTGAAGGTAGAGAAATCCAGGAAGGAGGCCACAAGTCGGACCAGTAAAGCAGCTGAGGAACATCCACTGGAACGCCATAGTGCTCCCCAATCGCCATCCCATATTGTTGCTTACTAGACTGTCAACTCATTACCTGTTTGCTTATAGGTTGATTTTCCTGGGTTTTTTCTAAGACAAAAATACATTCTAGAAAGCTTTGCTTCAACTGTTAGCTTGGAATAGTTTCAAGTATTTAGTCATCCACAAAAATCAATTTTCGGTGATTCAATCCACCTTCATTCTTGCTATCGTTGGAACCTTTAGTGTCTCCCAATGGCTCCTATGTTGGAAACTTGGTCCAGTTTAGTGCTACACATTGAGAGGCAGTGAAAAGTGCAAGAAGCGGGGCCGAGCAGGTGTGTGCCCTTGAAGGGGATGTGAAACTCCTTTATCTCAGTCATGAGGTCATCAACTCTGTTCAGACACTCCCTTCTGCCATGATATCCTGCCCTGTGCACACCAGAGACCTAAAGACAATGGGTCCATCCAATTGTGTACCAAACTCTCCATGACTATGAGCCAAAATAAAACCTTTTCTGTTTATAAGTTGATTGTCTCATACTTTTGTAGTGATGACAAAAAGTTAACCTAATAACTAATTTCATAATTTTACCTTTCCTTAGGAAAGTTCTCTTAATATAAATCCAAGTGTGTATACAAAGCAGGCTCTCCATTGTCTTAGAAAAAGCATCCTGATTGGTACTACAGCATGATGAACTCATGTGGCTCCAGCCAATTGCATTTTATATTTACCAAGAATCTGTTTTCTGGGCCTATATATGCTAGTACGACTGTAAGTATACTTTTAAAAATGCTTTAAAGTATAAACTGAATGGGAAAAGGGTATATGACAAACTAGATTGCCACGTTGGTTGGTTTTAGCACTGGCTAGGAATTAATAAAGCACACTTCTAGGTGTATCTGGTGAATCATGGAGGGGCAACCTTGGGTACTATACCTGGTCCTGGGTCTCTTCCTCTCTAGCACTGCACCCTGTTCTGTTCCAGTCACCATAAGGTAGCCCCACCACCACCATGATGCTTCTGCTTTGAGGCCAGCTGACCACAGACTGAAACCATGAGCCAAAATAACCTATCCTTTTTTAAATTGTGTAGATCAGATATTTTGTCCCAGGGGCAAAAAGCTGAAAGCACTCTCATGTGCACTAATTTGAGTACCCTGAAAAAATTAAGCAAATTGTTATTTACAAATTATTGGGCGCAGTTATGATGATGTTCACCATAATCTCAGCACTCTGGGAGACTGAGGTGGGAAGAATTCAATTTGGGTCCAGCAGAAGCAATTTAAACTCTCACTCAATTTTAAAGAAATAAAAACAGGAAATTATAGAATACTAGGGAAATTTCAAAATCACATTTCCAAATTCAATACAAAGGTCTTCATCTTACACCAAAAACCTAATAAACTGCCATTCATGTATTTATTTTAGTCAAAATATCCTATTCTTTTTCCTTTCTTTCTTTCTTTCTTTTTTCTTTTTTGGAAACAGAGTCTCACTATGCCATGCAGACTGGGTCAGCTTTGAACTCACTAAGTAGCCCGGACTAATGCAAATGCCATTCTTCAACAGTTGGCTCAAATCATGGTTTTTTTCAGTCACTGGTCTCAATGGCTTAGAAAAAAACACTTCCACCATAATCATTTTATAACTCAAGAAGTAAATGCCCCTCAGCTCAATCTTGTTAGTCAACTCCTGCATTTTCACGCATAAAAAGGACTTTTGGACATGAGACATGGCTGTTTAACTTTGGTGCTAGGGAAGGCTGCATTTTTGCATTCTTTTGAGAAGAGCCATTGAAAAGGTTGTAAGACTTCAGTTCAGAAGAAAAGAACAGAACTAAGTAATCAAGAAGTTACTCTTGACACTGATGTACTGGTTTCCAGCAATCTTCTGGGAAGTACTGGCTGCCTTCTAAGAGAATTTATTACCTACATGAATTGAATTGTGAAGCAGGTGATGTGTGACCACATGGCCTTCGATGTAAAGGAAAAATACAAGAACGGTCAGTGACACAATAAAATTTCTGAAATAAGTGGAAAACAAGAATAATTCTCACAGAATGCAGAGCAAAATGTCTAAGAAATAAAGAAGAAAAAAAGACATTTAGAGGGCCTGTCAGAAGATACAAGCTACATATGATAGGAGTACCTGAAACAGAGGACAAAGCAAATGAACCTGAAAAAATAAATATGGAACTAATTGAAGAAAACTTTCCAGAGTTGAAAAACAAAGTATCACTGAAAATAAAGGCCCACACCTTTAAAATTTAATAAGAGCAAGGCAACACCTAGGCATATTCTCAAGCCATTTTTAAATTTCAAGAATAAAGAGAACATTTTGCAAATATCCAGGCAGAGAAAACAAGTTACCTACAAAGGGGCAAAAGTTAAACTGACCTCAGCTTTTTCTCTTACAATTCTAAATGTCAGAAGACAACAGAAGAAGATTTACAGAGTTTTAAGGGAAAATAGTTTTGAACCAAGAAGTATACACCCTGTTGAGTGGCGGCCAGAAGATATTCTCAGGTACCAAGGACTTAAGAAAGTACATTGATCAACAACTGTCTCTGAAAATTTTGCTGATTTATTGCAACCAAAAGAAAAATTATAGACGTAAGAAGGTAGGTGTATGGAAGTTTTGATGGTTAAAATCAGTTAAGATCATGAAATCTTCTATTCCAAAATATCTTTAAGCTAGATCTAAAATATTCAGTTTATGTAGCTTTAAACTGTCAAAATGCATACTAAATATACAATATAAATAAATACTGCTTTATTTTGCCACATACTAGTATAAAGTTGGATATTAAGGTAAGTGTATGTTAAACAAAAGTGCTCTGTCATAAGGGCAGGACAAATGAATGTTCTTTTGACAAAATTAGAAAATGGAACAATTTTAATTCCCTAAAAAATACTGATTGGGAAGGTAATTAATGCATCAGATGGTTGTCTGGATAAGTCAGTTTGTCACTGAATTGTGGACAAAAAATAGGTTATAGACATTCCAAGTTTTTAATTCCAGAATTAAAAACCCAAGAAAAAGCAGCAAAAGAAAATATCAAAGAAGCATTAAAATTTACATAAAAGATATTGACAGAGACAGAGCTAAATTATACTCATAAACTGGTTAATTCCCAGATAATAAGAATTGAGTTTAAAATATCAACCTGATCTGAGATACTCACATTTGTATAAAACACAGAGGTCTAAAGGTAACAGAAACTCTTAAATCATACAGGGGGAGAGTAACATTTTTATTAGGCAGAAATAAGCAGGATTATAAGAAATTTCGCATTTAAGAGATTATGTAACACTCATGCAAAATTTTTGTTCAATATTTGGTTAGGATGGTAGCTTTGCTATTGTAACTGGTATATATATATATTTCAAATTAGTGATTTTATGGAGTCAAAATTCATTAAGTAGTCCTTTAATTAACAGAATACATGTAGAAAGAAGGAGAAAAGAGAGAAGAGAGACAGAAGGAGAATAAGGGGGAAGGAAGGGACTTTTATCCCTCTGTCCACCTGTTAAGAAGTCTTTTCCTTCCTGAGACAGTTTGCTGACAACACAGCTGCCCCTCTGGGTAACTAGGGAGGTTCCATGTAGAAACAGCTTGTGCCGCTCTGTCTCTGAAGTCTGCTCATCTTGAGCCTGTCTGGGAGAGAGGTGGTGGTTTTAATTTGTGGGCTTTCACCTGAGATACGTAAGTTAGAGGAAAGGAAACATGTGTGCCCACTGTTCCTCTAACCCCGGTATGTTTCTTCTCAGCAGGGTCTCCCCAGCACTCTGCATTGGGACAGAACAGCCCTTGCTCTGCTTGTTTCTGAGTTCCATTACGAATCCTCCAGGCTCCAATCCATTTTTAGCTCCCTCTCATTCAAGCCTGGAAAGATTTGACAAGACTTTTCTTGCCATGATATTATTTTTGCCCCACCCACAAACAAGTAAGCAATAAACTTGGAGAAGCATCTAAATGACCATTCTGGGTGTTCTGCAGCAGTCTTTGTTCACTCAGGAGTGGGATTTTTTAAAAGGCCTTGAAAATAAAATGCATTTCTGTTTATCCTGTGACACAGAACAAAAATATCTCAGACAGTGAGGGTAGGAAATTGAGAGACCCAGAGCCAATTATGTAAGAGCTTATCCCTCCATTAGTTAGAAGGTCAGCCACCAAAATATTAAATGATACCACGAGGCAGTGGCAGAGCTCCTGGACCTGATGCCAGCTGGATCATTTTTAATAGCCTCCACCTGCATAAAAAATTATTTTCTGTAATCACTATTTTATTCATTTGATTGTTCAGTTTTAATTTTTAATTACATTTTAATTTTAAAATAGTACTCAAATTCCATTAAATATTTCATTTATGATATAAAATTTGCCAAATACCATTACACCTCACAATTCACTCCTTTATCTCACTATGCAAAGTATAAATGGAAATAAAAATTCCCATGATGTATGAAATGAATTTCTGCAAAAGATGCCCAGCCTACAATGCAATAGAAGTAAATATAAACCTCTTTGTCCTGCTTAAAAGTAGAAAGCTAGTTTTCCTACTAAAATGACCATTACCAATATATATATTTTTCCCAAAAGTAGTTAAAAATTTTAAATATGTCCACTCCATAACTAATTAGGCTATGGATGCCTCCTCAATATTAACTACCACAACTGTTTAGAATTTTGTACAACTATTTGTGTGTGTGATGCAGTAGCAGTAGTTTGTTTTGATGCTCTTTAGAACTGCTTGCACATCTGATAATTAAAGGAGGCCAAAGCAGAACATAGTAACCATGCCTATAATCCAAGTTACTTGGGAGGCTGAGGCAGGAAAATGCAGAATTAAGCTAAACCTAGGCAACTCAGTGAGATAAAAGTAAATTTTTTAAAAAATGAATGAGAACATAGCTCAATGAAAGAGTG
Source organism: Cavia porcellus (assembly GCF_034190915.1). Taxonomy (NCBI): domain Eukaryota; kingdom Metazoa; phylum Chordata; class Mammalia; order Rodentia; family Caviidae; genus Cavia; species Cavia porcellus. The sequence continues at coordinate 71,413,095 of NW_026947485.1, read as the reverse complement.
CTTGCCTAGCATATGTAAGGCTCTGAGTTTAATCCTGATGTATTGGTCAGTTTTCCCATTGCTAGGACAAAGTGCCCAACACTCATAACTTAAAGGAGGAGAGGTTTGTGGTTTCAGAGGGTTCAGTCCATAGTCATTTGGTTTCAAAGCAGAATCAGCATGGCCAAAGGGTTTGACAGGGCAAAGCTGCTTACCTCACAGTGACTAGAAAGCAGAATTCAAGGGAAGACTGCTACCTAGACACACATCTTCCAAAAGCATTCTTCCAGTGACCCACCTCCTACCAGTACACCCAGCAGTGAGCATTACAATGCTCCCATGATCCAACCACTGCTCTAGGAGAGGTGTCTCCAGGAGTCTCTCCAAAATAGTGCATACTGTTATTGCAAAAAAAAAAAAAAATAACAAAGCTATTATTGGTTTTAAATCCTGTACAAAGCCATGTTGGAACTTAGGTTGCTGGGAAACCAAGCAACCAGCTCACCTCCCTGGTAAGCAGGTATGGCTCGGCAAGCTGCAGCTGCCCTAGGGCGAGAACCACCAGCGGCTCCTGAGATCCTGCTTTCTAATCACTATGAGGATGTTGGAACTTAGGGCACTGGGAAACCAAGCAAGCAGCTCGCCTCCCTGCTAAGTGGTAGTGAGCCTATCGGTGCACAGGCTGAGAATCAGACATCCCCCCTCTCCCCCTCCCTCCATTAGCAAATTGGAGCCAGAGATCTGAGCATCTCTTGAGAGACTGACCATAGGCAATATAGCAAATAAGGGGGATTTCCTTCTACCATCTCTTTGAAGGCAAATATTTTTACTACTGTTTTGCTTTATTCTGATTAATGATATTGCTCTATTCAATATTCTGTTTTGATAAGTTCTATAATGTTCTGTATTTCATTTTATTTTGCTATACATGATTGAAAGAAAAACTATTGTGAAGATAATGAGATGTACTGAGGTACCTATTACTGTTATCCAGGTAACCTGCTGTGAAGTTCTGTATCAGTTTCACTACACTGTGTAAATTGGCTTTGTTCCATCTTGTTCTGTTGTATTTTACTACTTTCAAAATAATAAAAAAATTTTTTTAAAAAACCAAAAACAAACCCTGCATAAAGAAAAATAGGTAAATAAAATAAATCCTGTACAAGCCAAAAGTCCCTATTGTCTATGCCCAAAAGAACACTCCAATGGCTCTGCTTTCGGTGCTTCTATCACCAGCTAAGAGTCAAACATAATCAGAGGTCACGGGAGGAAGGTGCCCAGACACAAGGCTGGTTGAGTGCAGACACAGAAATCAGTGAGCAGGGCACCACCAGAATATTAGCAAAAACTGACAGTGTTTGCCTAGTGAAATTTTTAAATAGTGTACAAGTCGAGTACTTTTGAGGGATGGTGTTGTTTAAAAATGAGGTTTCAAATCAAATTTTGATTAATTAAAACATGTCTTTTCTGGGTTTTTACTTTTCTTTCTGAATTATAAATATTTTATTCCGGATTGTAAACAAATGTGTGGAAGACAGGGTGAGTCCGTGGAGGAAAGCTACTGTTGACATATTTACTTGAATCCACAACCCTCAGTTTACTTTTTAAAAAATGATGATGGGTCTCCCCACCCAGACACAAACAAACAGACAGATTAAGTAAAAACCAAAACTTTAGCACCAACAAATTTCAACTATGGTGGAGCCAGAGCACAGGAAGAAGTGCCTGCCCACGACAGCTAGCTGTAGTACAAGCCAATGAATGGCAGACACACTCTGGTTTGGCCAGCAGTCATTTCGCTAGTGTCAGAAGAAGGAAGATCAGGAAACAAGCACAGAGAAAATATCTGAACCCATCACCTACAAGTCTCAGCAGATCCAACATAAATATGATGGTGCCCTGAAGACTCAATGCTCTGAATCACGTGGGGTGTTCCTTCCCTTGGCACAAGCTACATTTTTGGGTCACTTATAACCAGCAAGTGCAAGCACCTGACAGTGTCAGCCAAAGAATCACTCTGCTGCTGCCAGGCTGCCCAGGAGATTGCCTTTTTCTCACTGGCCTCATGTAGCAGAGAATAAACTTTTTCCTTCCTTGCCATCTTTCTGTCGATCTTGCTCTAAGACCCCGTATGAAAGGAAGAAAATAAAGATGCTTATTTCAGTAGAAAAATCATTCTTTTTAGTTTAGTTGTGTTTTGTTTTGCTTTGATTTTTGCTTCGCTTTGGAATCTTTTCAAGTTGGGTAACAGATGCACAGAAGTTCATTAAATTATTTTCTATGGCATTTAATGTCTTAATTGTTTAATAATTAAAGATATCTGCTTATTGTAATAAAGTCAAGTAGTATACTTTTCTAAAAATAAAATTATTAAATCAAAAATTTGCATTCTACACAATTTGCAAACTTAAAATGTGAGGATCCATAAACCTCAAAACTTCGATATAACTGTACCACCATTACGTTAAACAAATCTTGGTCATTTTTGGTCTCCTAAATCTAAACCCTCCACCCACTGGCTGTCATTTCCCAATCCCTCCTCCCCAAATCCAGGCAACCACATAGATTTTTGTTCTGGGATCCTTTTTTTTTCCAAAATAGACCATTCTCATAACAACAAAGACCTTAACATACTCAAAGAAATGCAATTCCTGCAAAGCATGATTTTTAAGTCACCAAAAATCTTATCATTCAGAAAAAGCTCACTGACTTTTCATTACTCTAGATGTCTATGTGTGTGTGTCCTAGCAGAAGAATGGGCGAATGCCTACAAAAGTATGGTTTTAAACAAATGGAATTCTGACATAGAGGCTATTTAAAACATTAATTTAAAAGTCTGTTAAATAGAAAAAAGAAATTAAGTTAAACAGTTTTTTTTAACCAGAAGGAATATTATTTACTAAATGATGAAAGAAAAAAAGATATACAATCCCGCAAGACATTGGAAGCATCTTATATTAGTAAAAGTAAACCCCACAAAAAATACCAATTGAGTCAGCAATCAGTGCTGAAAATATTGTTACTCCTTTCCTTCCTTGACATCACTCCACTTTTTTGTTTTAGATCGTTTCTCTCCTATCAACATTATAAAATTTGCATATTCCTACCCACATTTATTTAATTTCAGGCCTATATTTAAATGGACTCATGGTCACGAGGTCTTTTGAAATGGCTTTTCTTTTTCCAAGCTGTCCTATTTTATCCATGTGCATATCTTGCATGGCTGCATTTCATTACCACTTACATTTTTAAGTATGACTCAGGGCTTTTGTCTTTAAAAAGAGATGCTATGTTCACATAACTTGCCTTAGTAGAACATTTGAGGACTTCACATTCTTTCAGAGACATTATCACGGATTCTTTTCTGGAAGGTAAAACTACTGTGGAGCCATCTCTGGTCGGCCTGATGTCTTCCTTGTAAATTATCTGCATTTTCATACCTGGATGAATGAATGATTCTTCCTGTGTCCTTGAGCTAGATTACCAAAGATAAGGTTCCGTGCTGAGCACTCACAATTTTTCTTTGAACAGTGTTCAGGCCGTTTTCTTCTTTCTGCATCTTCCCAGTGTGTAAATCTTTTGTTTGATGGGCTGAGTCCTCTAAGCTCACCAATTCTTGTATGTTTGATTATTTTTATCTATCTTTCAATATTTATTCAATTTCTCTAAAGTACTTTAATCTTGTTTTCTTCTGTGAGCACTGTTGTCCATCAGAAATCCAATTTTCTTCTCCACCTGTTCTTGTCCTCCACAGAAGAGACACAAGTGCAGGCTGTGACACTCATGCTGGCAGGTCCCTAAGCTCCTCAGGTCTGCCATACTCTGCTCCAGATCTGTTTGGCCACCCCATGTCTGAGTTATTTTGTTGAATTCATGTTTGAAGTTCTTTTACTGAAACTCATTCTCTGATCTGGAGTCATTATTTCTTCCAGACTGGGTGTTCGTGTTTCACATGCTGTGCTCCTTTCTTTCTCCTTCTCTTTTTCGGGGAGAAGCCTGGTGTGTTTGCCCAGCCTGCCCTCTAATGTGGTGTCAGTGAACTCCGGCTGACTGTCTTTACACTGTAGCTCAGAGCTGGAGGTTGAACATGTTTCGCTGTGTGCATGTTTTTGTACCCTATAGTCCTGGGAGGGACTGTGAATAGTCAGCTAAATTGTCAGCTTTTTTGAAAGAGCTGAGCTGTTCTCTCTCTTCCAAGCTTGGTCCAATGTGCCATTTCCAGGGTTACACCATGGAGGGGGGGAGTAAACCCTCCCAGAAGGGAAGTCCTTCCACTACAGGTAGATTCCAAGTTCAGTAGGGAGCACAGAACACACATTCTATCATGAAATGTCTGCCCTGTTCTTGACACCTGTTGCTTCACCCACGTATCTCCTCTGCAGCCACTGCAATTCTTCCAGCCCTAAGAAGAACGGAAAGGTTACTCATGACTTGGAGGCCTGCCAGTTAATGATTGGTGGGTGTGTTGCAAAAAGGTAAAGGGAAGAGCTTTCACTTAGAACTTGCAAAGTACTTCCCTCTTACACTTTCATGCCTATTCCTGGCTCCTAGGAGAATCTGCAGTCTATAAATTCTGTGGGCCGCCTACTCAGTAGTCTGTTTCTTTCTCTATGAATTAAGTAGTGACAGTTTTCACAAGAATTCTTAATAGTTTACTAGATCACTTTTTTTTGTTGTTTTGTTTTTGTTTTTTTGAGATAGAGTCTTGCTACGTAGTTCAGGCTGGCCTCCATCTCACACTGATCCTCCTCCCTCAGGATCTTAAGTGCTGGGATTACAGTGTGTTCCACTATCCCCAGAAGCCCCATCTTCTTGTATGACTGCTTTTTAGGATGTATACAGTGTCAATAGTGAAGTACTCAGAACCAACTTTCTACTGGGTCTGGGTTCCCAAGGCTATCCCCAACTGTGACAATTTGTTGGAAGGACTCACAAAACTTAGTATATCTTCATACTCACAGCTAACACTGATTACAGTGAAAAGATACATAGCAAAATCAGCCAAGGGAAAAAGTCAAAGTCTGGGAGAAACTAGAGATAAGATCCAAATGTCATCTCCTGGATTGGTCACAGTATCTTAATGACTAATCACGGTCCCTGAAATTCCAGGCTCCCTAGAGGAAAGCAGGCATTTAGCATATACTACATTGTGTAAACAGAGAGCCAAGCATACTATTTAGGGAAACTTTTAAACCAGCACAGGGAAATTTTTACCAACCCAGTTCCCAGGAACCAGTCAAGGGACAACCTTCAAAACAAGTCTTCTTAAGGACAGCAGTCTCGGACCTGCCAGGCTCTCCTGCACATGCATTTTGGTCACTAATTCTCAAAATATGGCGTGTGGTATGCAGATGCATCCTGGAGTTATTTAAACTTTAATGTCTCTACTATTTCCTCAACTTACTCTTCCTATACTAGAATAGCACTGGGGGCAAGCAATGCAGCAGTCAAGGGGCCGTGGTGGAGGAGGCAGTATTCAGGGATGGTTCTGTCATGGCAGTGGCAAGTGGCTTCTGCAGGTGGCTACATCCAGATAGGCCTGAGCACGGTGCCAGCCAGGTGGGCCAAGCTCACTTGGCCTCACAGCTGTATGTGTCGCCCTTGAGCCATGTCTTGCAGCTGGTCTGGGCCAAGCTAGAGGCCGTACTCTCCCTCTACCACAGATACACAATGAGTTCCAGCTGCTAGGCAGGGCAGAGCTAGCTGTGCTCAGCCTGGCTGGGGCACTGGAGGCACTGGAGGGCAAGAGGATTTCATCACACATGTGAAGCAGAAAATATACACTTAGGGAGACAGGCTAGGAGCAAAGGATTCACCAAGGACAAGATATGGGGGCAGTGTCATGAAGCCAAAAAAAAAAAAAAATAGTGTACGCAGTTATTCCTAGAGAGGAGTTTGGTTTTTAACTGGAACCCAGCTCAGCTGGTCCAGCATTTCTTTATGGGCTGCCAAGGAAGGAAGGAAGGGTATGAGCTTTTTGTAGGACAATGGACGAGCCCTGAACTCCTCTGCACTGCGCTTATAAATATCCAGGCCCCAAGGGATAGCTGATCACCCCCCTGAAAGGAGGAAAAAAGGAGCCTGGTGCTGATGACAGCGGAAATGGACTTGACATTTCTGAACATTACTGAAACATAACGTGTAGTCAGTCGAGCCCAGTTTTTCTATGCCCCTGATGGTAAAGACACCAGTGGGTTAGTGGAGCCCTTTAACTTCAGACCATAGGAGCTCAAATACACGCTGTCATTGCTGAGCTGGAGCAACGTGCACTTGGAGCAGAACTGAAGTGTGCCCAGAACCAGGAAAAGACTTCAGCCTGAAGTGTAAAGATTGGCACTGCACAGAATCAGCTCATTCTGGAAAGTTTAGAACTTACTCGCCTCAAGATCCCAGTTCTAGAATGAGCGGTCTGTAATGCGTGGTCCTGTGTGCTGATTGCAAGAAGTGCATTTTAAAGGTTTTGTAAATGCGCCAGCTCCAAAACAGGTGAAATAAATTTTAGCTAGATATAATGCTTTGTGGAATTTTTTTTTTTATTGATACCGGGGATCGAACTCAACTGTGCACTTGCAAGGCAGGCGCTTATGCCACTTAGCTAAATCCTCAGCCCCTGCTTTTTTGAAATCTTAAATATACTGAAATCTAAAGTTGACTTGAAATTTCTAGGTAGTCAGATATGCGGTAGTATCCATTAATATCACCTCAATGACTTCTCCAAGTTTATTATAGTTTGTTACTTGGTAGCTAAGATGTTGTATCCAAGGGAAGAATTTTTGAAAAGAGCTCAAATGTTTCTTTTTTAAAATCAGAAGGACATATACTATGTTTCAACACTTCCTACTCTCTTAACTGACTCAAAATATTTACATTCCATTTTCTCATCCACAAAATAATGAGATGCATTTAAGAAAAGAAGCATGTCCCTGTAAACATTGTCTACATATTTTAACAGTATCCTATCCTCAAATCCAATGTGATAGCTCTACCCTTGAAACTGCTATGTATAGAGAAAAATTAATAAATCTTCCCAGTTACAGAAAGAGAAAATATTTTATTTATGACATCTAAATGTTAGAGATCAAACGCACATGAATGGAGCAGATCACGTGTGCCAGTGTCTGAAGACAGATGAAAATGTATGTTAAATGCATGCAGGTTTTACCAGTGATCGCAAATCATAAGATACGAGGTTAACATTGAGACAAAACTTAATGAATCGTCAATAGTAATGAACTGGGTGTGGGCCCTTACACACTTCACACAGCACTCTCTCCTTGACTGTTTGGTAGACAGGGCTCTGCCTTGGGAGCCTGAGGTCCCTGGGTCACAGACAGACACAATACCAAAGGCAAAAAGGCTGAATGACTGATTTTTACCAGAGAAAGGAAAGATTGGCCACCTTGAATTTCCTCCGCCTTTTCCTAAAAACTGAGACTCTTACCCTAAACAAGCTCTTTCCAAACATATATGAAATGGGCAAAAGGGAGCAGGAAATGAAGCATTCCAGGATCTGCTTTGGGCATGTAACGGGACCCACACAGTTCCCAGGACCTGACTCGCCCTGATAAAATTAAACATAACTACAAAGGGCAGCCCTCTGTTTTCCTCTGCTCTTCCTTTATCCCCTTTCTCTTTTTGCTTTTTTCTTCAAGCTTAGACAGTCATAGGAAAGAGGGTCGCTTTGGTTAGCATCAAATCAATCTTACCTCATATCCTTTCACAAGTATAAAATTAATTCAGAGTGATTCTGATGGTAGCAACTGTACCCCAGCCCTGATCAAACTTAATTATAATTGATGCAGGGTCCCTATCATTGTTGCCTGTAGGTAATGGAGCCTGCATTTCAGCCATCAGCGCCTAGTTAATGAATAGGAGCAATGAAAGGCCTACGCATTGTCTCCAGTGACCCCTTCTGCATCCCAAAGTGGACTGCATTGATCAGTGCACCAAGATGGGCTATTATCCATTATTCTATCTTACAATTAGCGAGCACCTGGCACACGGGCAGCCAGGCGCTCTTCTCTCTCCATTTGTATCCATGAGAGCCCCTGATGCTGACACATTATGGTACACCAATTTCCCTTCATTAAAGGAGGAAATTGTAAGGAACGAGCTGGGGGAGGCTTAAGAAGTTGCTGTGACTAAGTTTCCTCTCTGATTGCAAGATGCAGATATTAACAGAAGCCCTGAAAATGTTAGAGATGGCTTTGAAGAGCTGGCCTTTGAAACTTTCCCTTTTTATTTTAAGAAGGACTTATGGACTCCCTACCAGCTCGCCGGTCTGGTACACTTCAGAGTGAGCAAGACTGCAAGGACTTACACAAAGCTCAGAAAAGGCAAACTGGCTTCGGACTTAACCTACTTCTGCTACAAATCTTTATTTCCACAATTCAGCCTACTTTAAGGAAGAGGATTGCTTGTCTTTGGTGAGAAGTATATTTCAGAGTTTTAAAACATCTTTGCAAGAATCAGTTAATTATGATCATTCTTTTGTAGGGGTAAAAATCCAATAATGACCTTTTTTCCAACAACAGGTAATAGGCAAGTTTTAAGCCTTCAGGACAGAGGTCTTCTACTTCCCAGATGGCACTGGGCACTATGACAACAGTTAAGAAGCTGGGGAGGAGGCTGAGGAAATGGGGTTACAGACAAAGGGACTCTGTGGCTTTGGGGACCTCAGGTAGCATTTTTCCACTTTGAATTTCTAAGGCCAGCTTGCCTGGGATTCTGAGTAGTCCCTGGAAAAAAACTTTCTGACTTTCTACCAGACCCACCAAAGAACGAACTAGAATTGGAAACACAAGTTGGATTAACTTCTGAAGAGGCCACACTGAATTCACAAGTTCTCAAACAGTGACCCTTGGGTGGAGGGCCATCTCTGCACCAAAAATGGCAGCCCGCCACCACACAGGTCCTCAGCAGCCGCTCACATCTTCCTCTACCTCACCCATCTTTCCAGCACCCAAAATACAGGATAGCCAGCACAAAACAAAAATGAATAGTTTGTCTTCCAAGAAGTTTTCATGGTAACTCAAGTTTACAATTATGAGAATGAAAGGAGACAAATTCTCATGAAAGCTCAAGTTGGCCCCTGGGGATTTCCTCGTTATGCAAATGCAGATGAATCAGTCAGGTAAGGTCAAAAGCTACATCCCACACTATTAAGTCATTATGACAGGGGGTTTCTGTTATCATGAGGTGTTTTTGTTTTATGCAGTACTGGTGATTTGCACGGGGTAAGAGAAGTGACACCAGTCCTCTGTTCTACTTCATTCTCATACTCCTTAACCTCTGAGCAAGGACTTCTGTTCTCTTCATGGCTGCTCGAGTCTCTTGGAACCAAGTCACCAATGAGAGAGAACAAGTCAGGGAACCTCCGGTCAAATACAGATCTTAAGAAACCATGAAGCAAAGCTGGGTGTGTGGTGCATACCTGTAACCACTGCACCCAGGAGGGTGAGACAGGAGGATCGCCACAAGTTCGAGGCCAGTCTGGCCTACATATGAGTTTAAGGCCAGCCTGAACTATGTAGTGAGATCTTGTCTCAAAAAAAAAAAAAAAAAAAATAGAGAAACCATGAAGCAAGATCATTGTGTAGAACCTAGAATTGTGGCTACCATGTAGGTACTTCATATGAAGATCCATGTAAAATGGATGTGGGGAGTATTTGATAACATTGAAAAATTATTAACTAAAAAATTAAGATGCAAAATTGTACAGTGTGTGTGTGTGTGTGTGTGTGTGTGTGTGTGTGTAAACAACTGCAAGGAAATACACCAAACTGCTAATTATATCCAAGACAAATTGTTGGGATTATGAGAAGTATTCATCTTCTCTGTGCTACTCTTTATTTTCTGAATTTAAATTTACTCAAGAGATAGAAGAATGAGTAAGTATTACTGTTGAAATCCAAAAATAAATAAACTTTAAAAGTTATAAATCTCTCTCCATGCCTAGACAGTAATATACTCACATAGCTGAGTCACCTGCTGCTCCTTTCAGGCCCAGTTAAGAAAATCTCCTAGAATTCAACAGCTGTCATTTATGTCAACCCATGCTACCTCTGTTGAAATTCAAACCCACATCTTTCATGGACTCAGAGCAGCTGCTTGCTTGCTTCCTGAGAGGCTTGTCCATGATGCTCCCTCCCCTTGCTGGTAGTGTCTATTTATGTCCTGAAAGTCTCTTGGGAAGGAATTACATGACCTGTCAGGAGGTATCTGGAGAGAGGAGCCAGCAATCCTCATCAGCAGAAAGGATGAGCTCTGGATTCGGCAGGGAGTGACGCTGAGGGCCAAGGAGAGCATTTTCCAGATAAAAGTCTATCCAACAAAGCTTTTGAAGTGATCAATGAAGACATTTGCCTAAAATTCTCAACAAGTATCAAATGATGTGATAGTTAAGCTTGATTGACTGTGGAGTCAATCATCGATTAATCAAGTATACTTCTGAGTGTGTCCAGGTGGGTCATGGAGGCATAACCTTGGAGTCTCTGTCTGATCCCTCTGGCTCCCTCTTCTCTGGCACTCATTCTGACCTGCTGTGCTTCCTGGCCACTGTGAGAGAGCATCTTCCTTCACCTTGCCCTGCTGCCATGATGTCTCTACCTTGGAGCCAGCCCACTGTGGACAGAAATTGTGAGCCAAATAAAAAGCCTCTTGCTTAAAGTTGTGGATGTTACGTATTATGTCTCAGTGTTTGGAAAACTGATCAATACACATGACAATCATCTCAATCTTAAAAGCAATCATTCAATCATAAAGGAATGCTTTTGAGGAAAACTAAAATGACCAAGCCTGCCTTCCCTTACAGGGAATATATAGTGAAAGCTACTGTCATAGATGAAGTACCTCTTTCATCTCTCACTTCTTTTGCCTTTCCATTGCTCAGACACCCCTCACTCTAATGAGGATTTAGAGTTCCTGCCCCTCCTCAGGCCCCAGTTTTAACCAAACTTTCAACAGGAAATTACTATACTTTAAAAAAATGAACAATCTTAGTTTTCTTAGCTGTACACAGACCTAAAAACAGATGTCCTAAAAGCTTCAGAGACTGCTCCCACTTCCAGTAGCCAGCCTTTCCACATCCATTCAACATCCTTCTCAACAGCACTAACAGTCTGGTTATATTTGAGTTTATCGGGCTTCACTCTAGCACTCAACAAAGAGGAGGCACCTAGGAAATGTTCTATTTAGAACTGTCAGTTCTTTTAGTGATGGTAAATCCCATGTGCTCTTCCAATCATATATTTGCAAATACAAGGAATTGCATTAGACAATTTTAAGCTTTCTGACCTTGTGTCTATTGTACATTCAATCACAACAAATAACCTGAGTGTGGTAGAGAATGCCTGTGATCCCAGTACTCTAGAAGGCTGGGGTAATCCCAGCTTCAAGCCTGGGATTTAGAGACATAGTGAGACCCTGTCTCAAAATAAAGAAAATATTTAAGTGGCTGAGAATGTAGCTCAGTTCAAAACTCTGGGTTCAATCCCCAGTCCCAAAAATAAACAAACAAAGAAATCCCACTAGGCAGTTCTTGATGCCCAGGACCCAAAGATAAAGAAGTGTGTAAAATAAAAGTGGCTCCTGCTTTCAGAGTTTACCCTGTAGTGCAAAGCAATGAAATAACTAATGATTAACTACTATGTACTCTATTCTTAATCATTTTTTAAAATATTCATCTGGGGCCAAATGTCGTGGTACACACCTATAATCCCAACCACTCAGGAGGTTGAGACAGGAGATTCAAGACTTCAAGGCCAACCTGGGCAATTTAAAGAGATTTTGTCTCAAAATAAGAAAACAAACACATAAATACAGTACTGGGGGTGTCATTCAGAGCTCAAGTTCAATCACTAGTATCACAAACACTCATAATAGAAATATTATTTTAGATACCAACAAGTGATTGCTATTGAGCAGCATCTTCTATAAGGGCCTCACCAAATAAACATTACCGTGTTTTGGGTTGCTCACTTCTTTTGGATGTAGATTTCAGGTTCTTCTCATCCCTAACAAAGATTGAACAAAATGAGCACAGAGCAGTGGCAAAATTTATTTGGAAAAAAAAAATAAGAGTGAAGGGAAAACTAGCTCTGCTGAGCAAGCTTGGGCAGAGGAAAAACAGGACAAACCAAGATGAAAGCAGAGCCTGGGGCAAGCAGGGGAGACTGGGAAGGAAAGTCATGATATACAGTATTGGCCTTGATGTGTCCATTTATGCTGCCAAATCTCAAGGAAGCCTGCAAGAACTTCAACACACAGGACCCAAGAAGCAGTGCTGGGATCCCACACGTTAGGCTGATGTCAAGTCAAGACAACTCTACTGAGAACCTGCCTGAGTTCTCAAGAGAAGTGTGGGAGATGAGCTTTGGGAACTGTTCTGTGCACATGTTCCAAGATCTTGTAATTAACAGATCACACCTATTTCCTCAGTCAGCTGTGCTACACCCTAATCTCCTATCTCAGTATAAAAAAATAAAAATGGATTCTATGGTAAAGAAAGGGCAACAGTGCTGGCCAGGGGAAATTTTCTGTGAAGAGCCAATATTTCAACTAAGGCCTAAAGGCTGAGGCCTACTCCACATTTGCAACTTTTTAATTGGGGAAAAGTGTACTTAGAATACTTAAATTTATAATAATGCATTGTCAGCCTACTCCAGGGGCCCAAGGGCAATTTTTGCAGGTGAGATACCCAAGATAAAGAACATACACGTGCAAGACTTCAGCAACAACAGCAGGGAGCTGGAGCAGAGTAGAGCACAAGAGTGCAAAAGCCCAAGAGCACAAGAGTAGCCCATGTTTTTATTGTTTATTCTTACACAAGTTGTTACTTCATATTTACATTCTTCCATGCTAGCCTCAATGGGTCATGCATAGTTGTCCACTGTTAAGCCATGAGTACATAACTATATCCCACTGTGTGCTTGTGTTAGCAGCAGGATCCTTAGATAGACACCCTGAGCTTTGAAGAGTCTGAGTGATTCCCCACATCCCACCCCCTCTAAGGTCAAGGGTATGCAAATGTAACATTCCAAATGTAACAGGGTATAGGTACCTCTTTGCACTGTAGTTAACAAATCAAGAAACATGTGGTTTTACAAAACTATCTTTCACTTTGAAAAGTTTTATCCATGAGCAACATCAAAGCTTGACATGTAACATTCAAGGCCTGGGCCATATGTTGAGCAAGGGCTTTATTCTAAAGAGCTAGGTCTATGGTTTTTGTCCCTCATCACATGCCACTCTTAGCAGTCAACCATCACAATGCCTGGTCAAGGGATAAAGTAAATCACTTCTTCGCAAGAGGAGGGACTTACGTCCTGAACTATGATACCCTGCATGGTCAGTTTTTTGGCCATGCTTCTGTATATCTCATTGTAGCTTGCACCACACAAGAGATGGTGCCCTGTCACTTCTGAGCTGACCAAGATAGCAGCCAGCCTCTTCAAGATAGCCCAACTGACTGTGCACACTTGTAGGGGCCTTCTTCACATATCACAAGCAGCCATGTTTTTTTAATTTTTTTTATTTTAAAAAGGGTAAAATTAAACAATAAAACATAAGAAAGCAATATAAGAGACATAAATTTCAAAGCAAGACAATCAGAGATCTTTACTATCTATCATATTGTCTCTTGTTTTCTTCCAAATAGGTGTCCATATCTTCACATACAGAGAATTCACATGAAACAACATAGTATAGAACTGCTCCAGAGAAGATGAGGAAGGCATTTGAGGTCTTCAAGATCAGACAATAGGGAAATCAACAATGGCTGTCATAGTGTCTCTCATTCTCTTCAAAATAGCTGTCCATACCTTCATGTATGTTGAAATTAAACAAAGCAAACAGGCTAAAAGCATTCTCAACAATGAATAATAGTATTGCTGGATTTCACGCATGATGCTATGGAATCAGCACTGGGTTTTGTAGTGTCTCTTTTTCTTTAAAGTAGTTGTTCATTTCATCATGTGTTATATGATCAGTTCTCATAAATTGTTTATAGGTTCTATGCATGCATGAGTCTCTACATGTATTTCTATCCTTTCTGTATTAGAAGGAAAAAACAAAACAAAGCAAGACAAAACAAAATAAATTCCTATAAAAACATGAAACAAATAAGTCATATAAAACCATAGTACAAGGTGATCTACAATGGTTACTGTGTTGTCTCTTATTATCTTCAATTGTCTATATCATCACGCATAGTATAATTGAATACAGCAGTACATAACAATATTAACACAAACAAAACATTGTAGACGTGTAAAACTTCAAAAGCAGGTAATAATCAAACCAGAGTGGGTATCCTAGTGAATCTTACCATCTTCAGTGTAGTTGCCTATACTCTCAGACTTGATACTATCAATCATAACAGATTTGAATAAAATCTGTCAATATAAAATAGTAATCTAACCAAGAGCTTCAACTAAGATCAGTCATGATAAAACAGTGTAAGTTATACAGGGCTTCAGATTAAGTTAATAGGAAATTAAGGATGATTACCATACTATATCCTGCTGCTTTAGGGATTGCTGTCTGTACCATCAAATCTAATACAAGTAGACAAAATGGAACAGAATATGATCCATCTAAACAGAGCAGTGTGAGTAATATGGGTTTTAAGTCCCGATACACTATTAACAATATTCCCTGCCTTCTTTTTTTAGACTATTCCTCCCCTTTCACTCCCATACAATGCGCATTTGGGGTCCCACCAACTCCCTCAGTTTTTAGGTTGGGGGAGGAGCAACCTGCGATTTACCTGAGTGGTTCCGAACCTTCTCACTCCTGGACTTGATCTCAAGTTGTACTCCTTTACCTACAAAAGCCTCAAGGTTTTCCTTCATTATAGCTAAATAGTTCTCCATTGCACATAAGTATCCTGTCTTTCTAGACTATCTAAAGGTGCTAGTCAAGTTGACCATAGTTCTCTCTGGTTCCCTGTCACATAGAGCATTGTTTTTCTCATATTTGATTTTTGGTCCATAAACCCTTTTTCAGGTTAACTATATTTCCTGTACAGAGTTATCTCAGTGGACCCTAACTCCTGATCTACTCTGGCTATGTTTCTTTTCTTTTTTATTAAGTGCATCAAGGCCATCTATATTATAGATTATAGCCAACCTTCTCTGCCTCATTTCTGCTATGCTATTTTTCTGCCATTGGTTGTCTACTTTTCTCCTTCATTCCACTATCAGTTCCATTAATTGAGGCCTCTCTGCCACTGTTCCTGATATCCTGGTATTCTCTCTCTCTCTCTCTCTCTCTCTCTCTAAAGTCCTTCAGTATTCTCTGTAGGGTTGGATTGGTGATCATAAATTCCCCCAGTTCTTCTTTGTCATGAAGTATCTTCTTTCTCCATTAATTTCTAGAGACAGTTTTTGCAGAAAACATCAATCTGGGCTGGAGGTTATTTTCTTTCAGGACTTGGAATACTTCACTCCATGTTCTTATTGATTTGATGATCTGTATGGAGAAGTCTGCTGTGATTTTGATGGGTTTTCCTTTATAGGTGCTCTGTTTATTTTCTCTGATGGCTTTTAATATTCTGTTCTTATATTGAATGTCTGGAATCTTGATTATTTTATGTCTAAGTATAGATCTGTTTTGGTTGTAAGTGGCTGGAGCTCTGTATGCCTCATACATCTAAATATCATTTCTTTTTCCTATGCTTGGGAAGTTTTCCTTAATTATTTCTGTGAATAAACTTTGTATTTCCTTTGTTTTTACCCCTGCAACTTCATTCACATGTTTCTTCTTAAGTTATAGATTCTCTTGTCCTCTTCTAGCCTTTGTATTGTTACTGCCTGTTTCCTTGTTATTTTTAAGAGATCTTTCCTCTCATGATCACACACTGCAATCTGTCTTCAAGTTTTGATAATCTATCCTTAGTTTCTTTCCGGCAGTTTTGCCAGATTTCATGGAATTTTTAATTTCCTTGTAATCTCTTTGAATCTGCTCCATGTAATCAGGTTTTCTTTATATTCTTCATTGAATGTTTCTTTCATTATTTTGTGCTCCTCCATTCTTCTATCTACGTCTTCTTGAGAGGTGCTTAGCATTTCTTTTATTAATCTACTTGTATCTTGTTTTAAATATTTCACTTTTAGGGGCTGAGGATTTAGCTCAGCGGCATAAGCGCCTGCCTTGCAAGCAGGCAGTCGTGAGTTCAATCCCTGGTACCGATAAAAATGAAAAAGACAAAAAAAAAAACTTTAAATATTTCACTTTTGAGCTCGTCTATGAGCTCACCCTGCCCACTCTGCATGCATGTGCCACCCCCACCCTGGGCGCTCAACCTGCCCTGCAAGCCCCACCCTCTCTATGTTTTCCACCTATGCACTGTGTGCTGGAGCAGTCCCAGCCCCTGGCCCCAAGCACAAATGCGGCTCTGACTGCAGGTGTGGCTCTGGCTTCCAGCACAGAGACAAATGGAACAATTTCCACAGAGACAAATGGAACAATCAGCAACAATAGACAATTCATTGTTGCTGATCTGATGGTGTATTCATGCTTTTAGATATAAAATTCAGGTTGTTTCTGCTGCCTTTTTCTTGTGTTCCAGCCATGGCAAATGTTTTCTTTCAGATCCAGACATATGCTTAGAGATGTTTCACAAATTTCTTCAGCATTCAAATGTTAAAATGCTCATGGTTGATAGCTATCTAATGTATTATGTTAAGCTTACTGCCTATATTATACTGTACTGTTATCAATCTTCTAAAAATGCTCATGGTTGATATTAAGCTTACTGCCTATATTATACTGTACTGTTACCAATCTTCTACATGTTGAACAACTAAAATTAAGAGATAATTATAAATTCCTTTTGCTGTAACCACTAGTAATGTTCTATATTAAGTTTACTGCCTATATTTTAATGTACTGTTACCAATCTTTTGGATGTTTAACAACTAAAATTAAGAGGTAATTATAAATTCCTTTTGCTGTAAACCACTAGTAATGTTCTATGTTAAGCTTACTCCCTATAATATATTGTACTGCTACCAATCTCCTAAATGTTTAACAACTAAAATTGAGATAATTATAAATTCCATTTGCTGAAAACTACTAAATGTTAAATGACACCATAGCTGATTTCTCTCCTAAATAAAGGTAAAAATTAATAAAACAGGCCATCCTCCAAAAATCAGATGGCATCAGATATTTTAATAACATAAAGAGATATTTATATATGACATAAATGACATGTCAGTTCCTAAAATTCCCTGGACTTTGTCCTCCTTATGGGAAGCCATTACTAAAGTCATAAATACCCTGTTGATTATATTTGACTCCTGCATACTTAATTAAATTTTACAGATACTTTCTACTGTAGACCATATCCCAAAACAAAAAGGCAAAACTTGACCCTCAAACCCCAGAGACCTCCTTAATATGGCTTTTGATGTTTTCAACAACAGAGATACCAGTGACACTTGGAGTTCTGAGACAGGTAAACCAACACAAGGTGGAGCTACCTGCCCTCCCCCACCCTGCGCCTCAAATGCAGCAGAAGGACATTGGGCAAGAGAGTGCCCCATCCTGGCATTCCTTTGGGATCTTACCCCAGGCCTACTGGACTGTCCTAGCCACCAGAGAGTGGGTAAGCCATCCTAACTTCTAGCCCTCACAGGAAATGCCAACACTGCCAGATTCATCACTGACAGATCTGCTTAAACTTGCTGCTGAAGACTGATGGGGCTTAGGGCCAACAACAGCCCCCTTTAAGGTGACCTCCTCAGAGTCCTAAGTCCCACTAAAAGTCTCAGGTAAGATATTCTCTATACTTGTGGACATAGAGGATATATAGAGAGTTCTTCCTGAGTGTTCAGGTTATATTGAGTCCTCAGTCTCTATAGGGGGCATTGATGGTCAATCTATGCCATTTACAAACAGGACCTATTTCATGCAGGTCCCAGACTGCTTCTTCCCAGTCCACCCAGTGGTGCCAAATCTTCCCTCCACCATTCACTCTACAATCCTAAATCTTAAAAATGCTTTTTATTCCCTTGTGTTTATACAGACTGACCCAGACACTCTAAGGTCTCAACAGCTTACACCTGTTATCGCTAGTAAACCTCTCCTCAGTGACATATATCACCCTCTTCCTTCCTATTCACCAATTTCTCAGACACGACCCTGGTCAAGACTGACAGATAAATTTTGTCTTCTCACTTTGTTTATACTTTTTCAGGATACATAAAAGCTTTCCCACAACCAGGGAGACTGCTAATATACTTCCTAAAATCCTGTTACAGCAAATCATCCCAAGGA
The DNA here is from genome assembly GCF_034190915.1 of Cavia porcellus. Taxonomy (NCBI): domain Eukaryota; kingdom Metazoa; phylum Chordata; class Mammalia; order Rodentia; family Caviidae; genus Cavia; species Cavia porcellus. The sequence continues at coordinate 71,394,834 of NW_026947485.1, read as the reverse complement.
TTACAACCAAGATGGAGCGGTCCATACCTGGTCTTCTTAACAACCTCAACAGCGATCTAAGTTGCTAGACTGCCATCCTGGTTTCATATCACTCAGGCTAAGTGGTGCCCTTCCAGCCTTAGATCTAACCATCCTTTTGCCTATTCACCTCCATCTCACCAAGGCCTCACAGCCACAACTCTCAGGCTGTCATGTTTTATTATCCAATTTGGTTTCTAATTTCTTATCCTTTTTTTACAGCAGGACTCTCAAGAGTATTTCCTAAAGACTCTCACATCATGCATACCAGAGACAAACCTTACCTACCTACCCTCTTAACTTTTACCTTTCAGATGGGGCAGTAATCACCTCTCATAACTTCACTCCTCCTAACCCCACATTTATTTTTCAGAATTCTACCTCACCGTGATAATGATTCTACCTCAACATGGTCTTGATATAATGACATATCAAAATCAAAGGCACCTTTCCTTTTATCTCGCTTGGTCCTTAAATATGATAGTGCCATGCCTCCTCATAACATCTTGTCTCTTTGTTTTTCCAGTCTAACATACGTGCATTCACCAATGATAAAGTTGTCCTGGCTAAAACACTTGGCACCAGCTTCTACATGGGCATCAACCATCATCCCATTGACTCCTCTAAACCCCAGTACAGCACCCCCTTCCAGCAGGAAACAGTAAAAGAAAGAGATCTCTGCCCTTTTTCCTAATAATCAAAAGACAGGAATGACAGAATCTTTCCCTAGACCGGACACTGTAGCTGGTAAAGCCTTGGAGGTGGAACCAAGGAGCTCTATCTTCCCGTCCCTAGTAATTTACCTGTGGCTCCATCTTCCCCACCCCTAGGAATTTATCTGTGGCACAAAATGAATACCAGTGAGCTACCTGCACATCACTAATGCCCCTTAGGCTCTACCCCAAACCTGAGCTACATGTATGCCCCCACTCCACATGCCCGATGGAGAGATTGCCAGACCCCAGAGAGAATGCCAGCCCCCGGGGACTATGCCGGACCCCAGTGGGTCAGGGAGGTCTCTCCCCACATTCTTAAAATAAAGGTCATTTATATCTCATACTTCTTTCCAATTCTATCACTCATGTTATCACAAGAAAATCCAATATCATATTTGTCAATGAAAACAAGAAATCAGCTATTATTGGATTTTTAAGTAAAATTTCAAGCATTATAAAACACTATGGTAACTATTTTTATGTCAGGATATCATGTGGTGAAACACTGGTTTGCTTAAATGGTTATGATTTGACCTGCGCTGTTCTGTTGTTACGCCCTCTTTTATTTCAATCCTCTCCCCCTCTTTTTTTTAATTACCTTTTCCTTTTTATTTTTTTAATTAAGGGAAAAATAAAAAGTAGCAGGATACATTATAGTAACCTACTTTGATTTCCTATTAGCATGATTTGAAATCCTGTATTGCCCTCACCATCTTGTTTTGACTGATTTTCCTCTATTCTGCTTTGCTTGATAGTATCAAGATCGAAAGTATAGGCATAACTGTGAAGACAATAAGAATCATTATGATGCCCATTCCGATTGACTATTATTTTCTTTTAAAATCCTGTAATGTCTCCAATGCTTTGGTTTTATTCTTTACTGTTTTGTTAAATTTTATTATAACTGGCAATTCTTCTTAAAATAGCAAGAGGCAGTATGGTAACCATTGTTGATCACCTTATATTTTGTTTTTACATTATCTATTATGTCCATCCTTTTGATTTGACTGACTCTGTTCTGATATGTCGCATTTGGTTTTACTCTCTTCAAACAAAAATAGTAAGAACTGTGGGAGTAATAAAACCCAAAATGTGTAATTGTCATTCTCCAAAAAAAAAAAAGAGAAAAGAAAAGAAAGTGCTCTAAAGGTTATAACTACATATATGTTTAAGTGTATAAGATAGATAACCATATTACTGAGTGTTTTTTTGGATCACTGAACAAAACTGTTTGCACTCTCACTGTTTGAAAGTCCACTTTATGTGATTCAATTTTGTAACCTGAACAACTATGTCTAAGATGAGAATATGCAATCTATTAATTAGTGATTTCTTACTGTTTATTTTTTAAATTTTATATTACATGTACCCTTTTTTTGTTTTTTTCCTTTTTCTCCTTAAAAAAAGTAAATAAAAATTTTAGAATTATTAAATATTAAAGCAGTCAATTAAGATAGATTAAACCACCTTCAGTCCCTGATTTTCACTAATGAAGTATCAGTGGTGATTACCAACATTTCCTTTTTGTAACAGGATCAAACTCAGGACTTCGTGCTTGCCAGACAGGCTCTATTACCAATATTTAGAAATGATTGACAGGAGTTTTAAAATAAGGATTTTCTCACAGACATTTCACTTTATAAACTGATAATGCAAAGTCATGTTTTTATTTAACAATGGAAAAGAATTAAGTATTAATTAATATAAGCTACAGTGTGAATGAACCTTGAAAACATTACCTTAAATAAAATAAGCCAGTCACAAAAACCTTTTAATCTATGATGTTATTCATACAAATGTCCAGAAGAAGCCAATCTGTAGAGAAAGAAGGTAGCTTAGTTGCCTGGTGTCGGTGGAGGGAACGGGGTGATTGCTGCTGGATACAAAGTCTCTTTGTGGGGTGAGGAAAAGTCCAAAATTGACTGGCAATGAATGCATAGTACTGATAAAAACCATTCAACTTGTATGCTGTGTGAATCACATGGTATATGTGTCAGTTTTCTGTGACCACCATAAAAAAATTGCCAAAAATGTGGTATCTTAAAACAACAATCTGTTCTGTCACAGTTCTGGAGCTCAGAAATCTAAAATTGGTAGCCCTGGGCTGAAACTAAGATGACATGGTCCCGCTGCCTGTATGGAGAAGCCATTCCTTCGCTCATTCAGCTTCTGTGGCCACTGCACGTCATGGCTAGGGCCAGATCACTGCCATCAGCCAGCATCTGTGATTCTCCCTCTGCTCCATGACCATGCAGCCCTCAGCATGAGTCCACTATCTCTCTTCCTTTCTCTTGCCAGTAATCCTTAACTTTATTAGTCTGCAAACACCCTGTTTCCATACAGGGTTATCCATTTTCCAGGGACTAGGACTCAGTGTCTTTGGATGGGAATTGTTTTTCAGCTGCCATGGAATGTGAGTTAGTTTTTAAATTAGGCAGCATGTGATTTACAAATGAAATTTAGTACACACACAAATGGTGTGTTCGTATTATAGATTCAGAAGGTCATTGAATGTATATCAACTGATTGCAATCTTGTTTTATAAATTTTGTTTTGACTTTGATTCAGATAGTCCAACAATACAAAGCTTGTCCCTGCCCACACCCCACCCATCTCTAAGGATCAAATTGGGTCCCATGTATGCTCAGCAAGCACTCCACCTCCAAGCATCCCCAGCCTATTACACATGATGAGGAAAAATGAAGAAAAGTAAATATGACTGGGTATTAGATACCTAGAGTTATTCTTAATTTATTGGTGATGATGGTAATATAGTTATTTTTAAGACCTATCAGATAGGTTTTAAAAGTGTCTTCAGATGAAACAAAATGATGTCTTGGATATGCTTTAAGAGATTTTAGCATAAAGGAGGAAAACATGGATGAAATTTGAAAGTAACACATGTCACCTAGTTGATCTAGGTGCTATGTTGGGGAAAGGGGTTATGATTCTATTCTCTTTTATTTGTGTATGTTGGAAATTTTTCCATACTACACATGTTCATGAAAATAAGCTGTTCTAAAATTTTGAAGTTTTATTTGGAAGATTTAAATAAATACAATCTCTCCTCTAACACTGTATACATATTTTCTTATCACAACTCTAAAATGAAAAAAAAAAAAAGCTGTATTGAATTTTTTAAATAGACTTCAAAGATACATTCACATTCCCTCCAGCTGCGCCACAAATGCTCTTCAAATGTCGCTTCTGTGCGATGACGTCAAGGGCTGGGAAGCTTCGCCCTAGAGAAATCGATTTTTTCCAAAGTGCGGATAAACATACGCTTTCAAAATCCTCCATTTCCAAAAGTGCTCAGGGCCCTCTCGTCATCTATTTAAAGGGCTTTCAGAAGACGCAGTGCTCGAGACAAAAACACCCCACAGCTGCAGCCCTGCTTTCACACACCCCACTATGGTGAAAGAAGATCCACACACATGCTTTGTGTTGTTTTTGTTTCCCAGAGGAAAAGCTAAATCCACCTCCAGTGTTTTCATAAACTGAAAATGAAAGACTCGAGGCTGCGTGGAACAGGATGCAAGAGGACCCCGGGCAGAGCAGGCTCTGTGACTAGCACCTGGAGGGCCCTGGGTGGTCCTGGGGGGCAGCCCAGCCTGGGGAGACGCGGGACTGACTGCAGCCAACACGAGCTGCAGCAGATGTGTGTTTGAGTACTATCTTCATTCCTGGATTTGGCTGGCTGGAGGTTTGGTTGTTTACTTAAATGTATAATGCACAAAGTAAAAAATTTCAAAGAGAGTGAAAAGGTGTCCAGGGAATTATGCTTTCATCTATTACTTCCATACAGACACCCAGGGCTCTTCTGAGTGTTTCCAGGATTTCTGAGCCTACACATCTGTACATACATGGCTCAAGCAATCGCATACATTCTGTCTCTTCCCAAGTGTTAACCGCACACAGCATCCTTTTTGTCCACGATTCTTGTCTTGCTGTTTTACCCCTAACCTCATACTATCGTCATTTTGTCATATCAATAGAGATAAATGTGCTCTGAATTGTCTTCTGTTGATCAATTTTTAGGCTGCATATTTCCCAGAATAGATGCACCATAATTTATCTAAGCAATTCCAGCTGTGTATTAGGATTGTACTGTTTGAAACAAAGCTGCAATAAATTTTGCATACCCTCCAAGCCTCTCTGCACAATGAATCTAGCTCCCTTTAAAAGAAAGATATATATACACTATCCTGACACAAAGCAGGCAGCAACAAAAACTCTCCCAACACACAAAATCAGGGTTAGAATCTGACATGTTAACTGTAGCTGCTGCTCCCTGACAGAGGATGTGGTGAGAATCCTCTGGCCACAGAGCTGGCTGCCTCATAACCCCTACTTCCATCCCACAGAGAGCTTCCAGATGAATCATGCGGCTCCAAGTCTACATTTCTCTATCACCATCCTGTTTTCCTTTCCCCTGACCTTGTGCCAGTTCATAGGAAACCTAACTTGGTCGTCTTCCGGAGTACTGTGCATCCTCCATCAGCAAACATCATGATGCGCCTCCTTTTCAGGCAGCCACCGCTCCCCGCAAAACACTCCAACACTGCTTAGCAAAGGACAACAAGGTGGCACGCACGCATAATCTGAGCACCCTGAGAGGCAAAGGTAGGAGTATGGCAATTTCAAGTCCAACCTGGGCAAGTGGCTTGGCATGACCCTGTCTCAAAATATAAAATAAAGAGGGCTGGGGATGTACTCCAGTACAGAGGCCCTGGGTTCAATCCTCAGTGAGAAAGAAAGAGAGAAATTGCAAGCAAAGATTTTTTGACAGCAAAAAAACTAAACTACCAGGAGGCAAAAGAATAGGAAAGAGACAGCTCACGAGAAAATAAAATTTTGGGCAATGCACGATCATACTCTCTGTTCAAATCATTTTTTGCCAACATTTGACCAGTTAAAAAATGGGCCAAAAGTTTCTGTCAACAATAGTCAAACAAATTGATTTAACAATCAAACTCCTGCAGATGCAAAGAGCAATATCTCATGGTCAAAAAATATTTATTTCACTTGAACAGATTTGAGAGAAAGCAGGCTTAAATTGATAAAATGTAAAGATGGTGGGCCCTCTAAGGAATGCATAAAACTCAACCTAGTGAGCTTTGCTTTATTTGAAAACTGATGTGTCTGAAATCTTTAAGAATAGTTTATCCTATCAAGAAAGTCAAATATTTCTATGGGAAGTAGCAACTGATTCAAGTCAGAAAATGCATTCTGTTTTACTTTAATGGTTCTCTATTGTGGAAATTTCAAGATCTCTTTAAAACAGAATTTTACTATTGTAGGGGATATTTCCATAAAAATTAAGGACAGTCAGTGCTCCTTGTTCCCAGGTTCCACGTCCTTGGAGCCAATCAGCCACAGATAGATAAGACTCACTCAGTACTGAACATGTGCAGAGCTTTTCTTTTTCTTGCTTACTTTTCTTAAACAAGTATACCAATTATTTATACAACATTATATTTTATAAGGTATTGTAAATATCTAGAGATTGTTTAAAGTTTATGGGAAGATATGCATAAGTTCTATGCAAATGCTCTGCCGTTTGATGCAAGGGGACTTAAGCATCAGTGGATTTTGTTATTGTCAGAATCAGTTCCCCATGGATACTGAAGAACAATTGTACACAGCACTATCAGGTGATTTACCAAGGGATACTCAAGACCAGACCAGCTACTTTCCTAAAGGCGACTCAGCTTGGATATACTTTCCCCCAGGCTGCTCCTGGTTTAATTCATGAGAAGAGATTGCACACAGAGTTCCCAGGAGTTTAGATGCCACCCTCAGCCTACAGAAGCAATGCTCAACATTGTTCTCTCCAGGCAGATACCCTCTAACTTTCCTGTCCTTCAGTGAGGATTGCCATAGTGCTTTTGGAACACACGTGTAGTCACTTCACTGTCTGCCTCACTCTCTTGAATGATTCATATACTTACCTCTTTTAACCAGATAAAAAGACAGCTTCCTGCCATGTTCACCGTGTGTGTGTGCATGCGCACAAATGCACACACACTTGTCTGGTACACACACCATCTCAACACTATCGTGTAGACAGCCGGGACCCCGGTAGGTAAGTCTGAGCCAACGCCATGTTGGAACTTAGGTGGCTGGCTGCATAAGAAGGCAATTTGCCCGCCCTCTTGGTAAGCACCACAGGCTCAGGCCAGGTGGAAAACCAGTCAGCTGTTCCCGTGAGCCTACCGGTGTGAGCTGAAAATCAAACATCCCCCGCCCACCCCTGGCAACTGGGGACAGAGTTCTGAGCATCTCTCGCGAGGATGACCATATGCAATATAGCAAATAAGGGGGATTTCCTTCTATGTTCTTAAGGCAAAGGTTTCAAGGCAAGGTTTCAAGGCAAAGGTTATTTTCGCTGTTATGCTTTGTAATGATTGTTATGCTCTATTCAATATTCTCCTTCAACTGGTTTTACAATGGTCTATTATTGGTTTGATTTCACTATATCTAATTGACTGGTCAACTATTGTGAAGATATACTATAGTACCTATCACTACTATCCCAGTATCCTGCTTTGAAGTTCTGTACCAATGTCACCACACTGTCTCGATTGGCTTTATTTTATCTTGTTCTGTTGTATTTTTACTACATTCTAAATTTTGAAAGAGAATAAATTCTGAGCCAACAGCCTTGTGATAACATTATGGAAAGAAACATAATCTACATTTTTGACCCTCCTGTTCACTTCCTTCATTTTTTTATGAAAAAACAATAACAAAGTCTCATTAAAATGTTTGATGTACTTTTTAAGCAAAATAAAGCCAGACTTAATAGGAGAACATTTGCTTCTTTGTGTTGCATATAAAGTCATGATTCATCTGCATGCAGTTCTGCCTTGTTTGTTATACCGTTGTCATGACAACATTTTCCCATTCAAGTACCAAGTAAATCATGGAAGAGCACACACAAACAGCATGCTCCAAAAGAGGTAAATATTTCATTACCATCCACAGGAACAGTTCATTCACTGCACCCACTCCTCTTATCTTGATAAACCCAGCTCCATCAAAATCTAATTTTTGAGTTTATTCTTTCCAAGGACATACAAAAGACTTGCTTACAAGAAAAGGTTCAAATCAAATAGGATTGGGGTTTAAATGTTTTAAAAAATATTTTTCTTATTCCATGAATCTTCTGCAGGGCTATGTTTATGGCAGAATTTTGTTATACCCAGCCAAAAGAATTTAATAACTGAAATCTTCTGCATCCTAATAAACAGAAATAGATGCTTTTCTATTTTCATGAAAATAGTACAGCTTCTAAATAATAATAGAAGATTTTTTAAATTTTTTGTTCCTTTAGTTCATGTTTGCAGTACATACAGTTTACACTCAACTTGGTCCCATGTACACCTCCCAGTTTGTTTCTTTACTTAATTCCCTTCCCATTCCCTCCCCCTCTTTCCTCCTTTACATCCCTAATCCCGTTTTTCATTCTTGATGACATTATTGATCTTAGCTCATGTTATGATGTATAACATTTACATTCATTGAGATTATTATGTTCTAGTACATAGCATATCTTTATTCTATTTATTTTGCTTTTTTCCTTGGACCACTTTTCTATCACAAGATATTCACCTCCTCATCCCCTTCTATCCATCCTTATTATTCTCTTTGTACTCTACCTCACTCAATGAGAGATCTCATATGGTATTTAGATTTATGTGCCTGCTTTATTTCACTCAACACTAAATTTGTCGAGTGCATCCGTTTTCCTACAATTGTCTCAAACCTTTGATTCTTTACACAGAAGAGATACTCCATTATACATAAAGACCATGGTTTCTTTATCCAATTGTGTATTGATGGACATAGAGGCACCTTCCAGGATTTAGGTATTAAGAACTGTGCTGCAATAAACATTGCTGTGCATGTATCACTGTAGTATGATGTCTTAAGCTCTTTGAGGGAGTTCCCTAGAAGGGGAATAGAAGGTCGTATGGATTTTCTGATTTCATTTCTTTGAGAAATCTTCATACAGATTTCTATAATGATTGTGCTGGTTTACATTCCCAACATAAAGGAAGATTCCCATTTTACCACGGCATCACCAGCATCTCTTATGGCTTGATTTCTTAATGATTGCCATTGTTTCCAGAGTAGGACAGGATTGTAGGGTTGTCTTAATTTGCATTTCCCTAATGACCAGAGATGTTGAGCATTTTTCTCATTTTTAGACTTGTAGTTCATCCTCTCTGAAGTGTCTGTTCATTTCTCCTGGCCATTTCTTGACTGAACCTTTAATTTTAGGTGGTTTAGTTGTTTTGAATCTTTGTATATTCTACATATTAGTCCTCTGAGGAGAAGCTGGAAAAAAAATTTTCACTCTGTAAGTTGTTGCTTTCTTCTGCTGATTAATTCTTTTGCTGTACAGAAGTTTTTTCGTCTAATACAGTCTCATTTGTTGACTGTTGTTCTTACTTTGGTGCCACTGAGGCTCTGTTTAGAAACTCCTTTCCTACATCTATGTCTTCAAGTGTTTTACCTTGGGTAAGTGTTTCTCCATTAGGTTTAATGTTTCTGTTTTAATGTTTAGATCTTTGTTCCATTTTTCTTTTAATTTGGACGTGGTAAGAACGAAGGCTCTAGTTTCATTCTTCTCAAACCGATAACCAGTTTTTCCAGCACCGCTTATAGAATAGGTAAATCTTTCCTCTAACATATGCTGTTTGTCAAAGATAAAGATTTGAATGGGCCTGGAGAAGCTTTATTATACTCAATTCTGTTCCACTGATCTCTGTATCTGCTTTTTTTCTAATGCCACGCCTTTTGATCACTTTGTGGTATATCTTGAAGTTGGTATCACCATGTCTTCTGCATTGCTCTTGTTGCACAAAGTAACTTTTGCTATTCTGAGTCTCTTATGCTTCTATATGACCTTTAGGATTGCTTTGTCTAGATCAGTAAAGCATGCTGTGGGTATTTTGATTGGCACTGCATTGAACCTGTTTAACAGTGATGGCCATTTTAACAATATTGATTCTACCTATCCAGGAATAGGGAACATCTTTCCATTTGCTAATTGTCTTTTTCAACCTCCTTTTCCAGAATATGGAACTTTGTTTAGCTGAGATAGTGCTTGGAACAAAAAGGATTGTTTTGTTTGTTTCAGTGGGAACAGGAGCAGTTTTGCATGCTGGGTGGCCTATGATTTTGATCCATGTGCTTATGGTACTAGAGCAGAGGGTGTGAAAGGGTTGCTGCCACACCAGCACTGGCAGAGGGGGCTGCAAGAGGCCCGGTCTGTCAGGCAGAGACACCCACTCTCCTGGGCTCTGATGCGCCTCAGGCCCTGCAGACCCCAGTCAGTGTCACCTTTGTGATGCTGAAATGGAGTTGTAGAGGTTGAATGAATCATAAGGAAATGATTCTCAATGACTTGGAAGACAGTAACTGTTTTTCTGCCATCGTTTTTGGTTTTTGGTTTTGGGTTTTTTTGTAGAAAACCAGTAGGCAATTTGAAAAAATGTCATGTTTTGGTTTTTAGGACAAATAATTGAGTTGTTTGGGAGACGCTAGTTTTTTAAGGGGAAAGGGTAATTTAAAACTCATTCCACTTGTGCTGCTCTGTTGTAACTCATCACATTCCTGGGTTTCTCCCCAATCCCCACATATACCAAAAAGCAAAGTCTGTTAACCTGTAGGACACACACTCATGAACAGAAGAAATCCTAGCTGCAGTAATGTCCTGGAGATGTTTATTTTCTTGTATTCCGTGGAGAAATAAGCCCATTCTTACCTAATTTATTGAATTCCTACCATTCATATTATGTTCATTTTGAATGGAATTGTTTTATGAGTGCAAATAAGTCATAGAAGCCAGATGTGGTGGCACAGGCCAATAATTCCAGCACTCAGGAGGCTGAGGCAGGAGGATTGCTGCAAGATCAAGGCTAGCCTGGCCTACATGGTGAATTCAAGGGCAGCCTGAAGAGCACAGTGAGACTCTGCCTCATACAGGTCATCCCCTGTGTAAGTTAAGTGCCTGCCTGGACATAGGTTCAGAGCCACCTAGTTAACCTACCTCTGGTCATTTCAAAGTGTACCATTTTCTGAGGGATTCAGAAAATAGAGGTGTTCTCAGGAAGGTAGACCTGCTTACATCTCCTAAGGCTCCGTCCCTCTGGAGGCTGATCTTGGTCAGGAGGCCCAGCAGACATTCCTGGTTGGCACTGCTGTGTCCTTGGGAAGGCTCACAAGTAAATAATTTCCCCTCACCAGGAGAGCAGTTTCAGTTACTGAAATGTGTTGCCATTTTCTTAGTGACCTTAAAATTATAATAACAGGCATTATGTATAAATATGTAGTTTTTTTAATAACTGCAAATATCCTAAATAACAATTACAAAAAGAAATCCTATAAAAATCCCATCAGGCATTATTAGCATATCTTAGTGTGATTAGCATGTAGTATCTCAGATAAATCACACAAAGGTTTGCCATGTCCTAGCATCTTTTCTCATCATAATTACTATAGTTGGATGTTCAAAATACAAGTGCTATATAGCAATTTTTGCTATTATTTTTGGTGTTTGATCAAGTTTTGGGTAGAGTTGGAAGGGGGGAGTTTATTCCTACCCAGAGAACCCAGTTTATTCCCTGGCTACGAAATTTCTACTAAGGAAGGCGACAGGCTTTTCTCCACTAGGGTGCTTCAGACCATCTCTCTTTTTTTTTGAAGCACCCAACTTGGTGATGGTTATGCTTGCATTTTACTGCCCAATGCTGGACTCCACAAAGTAGAAATGGTGAAATGAATAAATACCAAATGAATTTAAAAACCATGAATGTGAAATGAAGATAAAGAATAGAGATCACCAACTCATGTATAGATTAATTCAACAAAACAAGGATTGGGAGATTTAGAGACCAAGAAGGATATATTTTGTTGTTAATACCAACTGGAGGCACTTTACATTGGGTTAAGTAATCAAATTCTTTAATGGGTTTGAACACCAACATAGTGGCTTACAGGGCTAAAATATTTTTAGTTTCATTATTTTGCACTGAAACTAAAACTTTTAAATAATACATTTCTTTTTTATTTTAAAGAGGATAAACAGAATAAAACCAATCAAAAGAAACCAGTGTGAGAGATACAGGACTTCAAACATTATGAAATCAACAATAGTTACTGTAATGCCTCTTGATGTCTTCAAAATAGCTACAGATAATGTTGGGCATAGTAAAAATCAAACAGAACAGAAACAATGAATGCAACAGAGGATTTCAAAACAAGCCAATAGTAATTCCAAAATTCATACCATAATATTTCTTGCTATCTTTGAAATAGCTGCTCCTGCCATCAGACTTGATATAATCAAATAAAACAAAAGACAATAAAACCCAACCCAACAAAACAATGGGAATGATATAGCACCTCAAAACAAGATCATAAGGAATCAACAATAGCTACAACCCTCAGAGGGACATCCCACCTAGATACCACATTGCACACGGCTATCCTCTGAACCTATGATCAGACCACTGGGCCTAGACCTGCAATGTTAGTGAAACACCAAAGCACCACAGGCATCCAATTGCATTTCACCTCCATAGCTATCATCACAGTGTGCGTTTCTCCAGATAAGCTGGCGGCTTATGGTAGGGTTGGGAGAATGAGGGGATGGTACTTCTTGTTTGCCAGCCGCACACCAGAAGGGCCTGGGTTCTGGGTCCACCGATGGCCCACACTTAGCACTGATTCCCAGATTGGGCTTGCTTCCTGGTGTGGCCTTCTCTCTACCCTTGTTTCACAAATGGCCTTAATAATACATTTCAGCCACTGCGGGGGTTTTTACTGTTTTTTCTGCTCATTAAAATCTTTCTTTCATGTAGATGCCAGGACAATATGTACATAGTTTTTTTTTAATTTAAACTATTTTTCTTTTTTTTATGAAAACTCATAGAACTTGTTATGTTTTCCATTTTAAAATTACTTGTTGAAACAAGGTAATACAAATAAACCCACAGCCACCAAATAGATTAATTGAGTCTTATGAAAGACATTTTTATAATTGAAAATAACTAAAAAAGTTTTGCACATCTGTAAATTAAGGGGAAAAAAAAGTATGTCACATCACTTATAGGGATAAGATTCATGTGAGCACTGGAAAGTTTGAGTCATACAAATGTTATGTAACATTTATTGTACTATTGCAATAAATCTTTTAACAGTGAAGACAAAAAAAGAGACAACAAAAACTATAATTCCATAGACCCAACAGAATGAATCCATCAGGCAAAGCAAGCAATTAAATAGAGAGGCAAGAAAGGGAACCAACAATAGGAAAATAAGATGAAGAGGATAAATCAATACATATGTGTTATATCCACTGATATAAATGATCTCAATTCACCAATCAAAAGGAGCCAATTGGCAGAATGGATCAAGAAACAAGACCCAACAATATGCCGCATATTAGAAACACATTTAACTCCAAAAGAAAGTCACAGACTAAAAGAAAAAGGATGAAAAACAATATGACAATGTAAGAGGAACCCACAGAAACCAGGGGTAGCTATTCTGTGTGCACACAAAGTGGATTTCAAGCCAAGATCAAGCAAGAGACACAAGGAAGGTCACTACATACTTGCAAAGGGAACACTCAAGAGAAAGAGATAATGTGCATAAATACATGTGCACAAAATACCAAAGTACTCAATTATATAAAACAAATATTAACAAACATGACAAAAAAATAAACATCAATATAAGTGTAATGGGAGACCACATACCACACTGTCACAAAGAGACAGATCAATCAGACAAAAAAAATCAACAAAGAAGCATCACAGCTGAACCAAAGCTTTGAACAAATGGACTTAATAGATATCGGTAGTGTTCCAAACTGAAACAACAGAATTTGCATTCTTAGGAGCACACAGGACTTTGTCCAAAACAGCCCAAAACAGACTACATACTATCTTATAGCACATGCTTAACCATATGCAAAGGAATAGAAATAATCTCACAGACATTATCAGATTATAGTGCAGTTATATTGCAAACCAATAGCAAAATAAACCACAAAGGCTACACTAACACATGGAGATTAAATAGCATATTCCTGAGCAACCAATAGGTCAAAGATGAAGTTAAATAATAAATTAGCATTTTCTACAGTTAAACAATAATGTCAAAAAACACACTAGATCTGTGCAGATGCAATGAAAGCAGTGTAAGGGAGAAATGTATAGCCATGAATTCCCACATCAGAAAAATGGAGCAAGCTAAAATAAATAACCTAATATTGAACCTCAAGCTTCTAGAAAAATAAGAGAAAAGGTAAACCCAAAGTACATATGAGGAAGGCAATTATAAATATCAGAGCAGAAATTAATGCAGTGGAGATTAAGATTACAAATAATCAATGAATCAAAGAGTTGGTTCTTTGAAAGATTAAATAAAATTGGCAAACCTGAAGTAATGTTATCAAAAAATGAAATAAAAGATTCAAATATATTCAATTATGAATGAAAAGATAGTGCAGAAGTCCAGGAGATCATCAATATCTACTTCAAGAATGCATATCCTAATAAAACGGAAAATAAAAACACTAACAGATAAATAGATACATATGAATTATTAGAGCTGAAGGAAGAAAATATACAAATTCTAAATAACCCAATATCAGTGAATGGAATTGAAGATGTATTAAAAACCAAGCAAAGAAAAACCCAGGCCCTGATGGATTCACTGTTGAATTCTATCAGAAATTTACACAAGATCTAATGCTACTATTTGTCAAACTCTTTAATGAAATTGATAAGAAAGTAATGCTCCCAAAGGCATTTCTGAAAGAATAACCTTGTTACCAAAACCAGGAAACAATCCAAACAGAAAAGGAGAACTACAGGCCAATGTCCCTAAGAACATACATGCAAAAACTCGCAATAAGATACAGGCAAATAGAATGCAGCAAATCATCAAGAAGATTATCCACCAAGAAAAAGTACCATTCATTCCAGAGATGCAAGGATGGCTTAACATACAAAATTCAATAAATGTAAAACATCACTTTAACAGAACCAAGGACAAAAGCCACTTGATCCAGTCAATAGACACAGAAAAAGCATTTGACCAAGTCAAAGTCAAACACACACTCAGGATTTTTTTTAACCCACAGAAAATTGGAATACAAAGTATTTATCTCCATCTGATGAAAGTCATCTGCAGCCAACATCATACTAAGTACACAAAAACTGAAAGCTTCCACTCTAAAATCAAGAACAAGACCAGGATGCTCGCTGTCAGCACTACTATTCAATATCATTCTAGAAGGGGCTGGGGATTTAGCTCAGCAGCATAAGCACCTGCCTTGCAAGCAGGCAGTCATGAGTTCGATCCCTGGTACCAATAAAAAGGAAAAAGACAAATATATATATATATATATATATATATATATATATATATAGTTCTAGAAACATTAGTCAGACCAAATAAACAAGACCAAAAAAGGAAAAATGGTAGGAAAAATAGAAGCTAAATAATAATTATTTGTAATTGACAAGATATTCTACATGGAAAATCCCAAAAACTCCACCAAAAGACTGCTACATTTAATAACAAAATTCAGTAGTGTAGCTGGATACAAAATCAATACACTCAAAAATCAATAGCATTACTGTACATAAATATCAAATTCACTGAAAGAGTAACTAGGGAAAATGTACCTTTCAGAACAGCATCAAAAATTATGATGTTTAGGACTCAATCTAATGTTTTTAGGACTCAATCTAATGAAATAAGTAAAAGACATTTGCATAGAAAACTACAGTGCTCTGAAAAAGGAGATCAAGAAGATATCAGAAAATGGAAACATTCCTTTGCACTTTGAGAAGAATAACCAACATAGTAAAAATGGCCATACTCCCAAAATTATTATGCAGATTTACTACAATACCAATTAAAAAATAGTATACCTCACAGCATTAAAGAAAATAATCCTAAAATTCATTTGGAAACAGAAGAAACCTACAATAGCAAAATAAATTCTCAGCAATAAAGGCAAGGTAGGGGCATCATAATCCCTGACTTGAAATTATACTACAAACCTACTGGGATAAAAACATCATAGTAATCTGGTTGTAGTGGTGCACACCTATAATCCTAGTACTAAAGAGACTGACACAGGATTGCTGGGCTACAAAGTTAGTTCAAGGCCAACCTGAATTTCATAACAAAACCCTGCTTCAAGAAGACAGGGGAAAAAAAGAAAAAATAGCATAGTAGTGGCAAAAAATAAAAATAATGTAATAAAGACTCATGGATGAAAGTAACAATTAGTAGATGCATGAGTAATCCAAGTATACTCAGCCAGTTTATCTTCAACAAGGGGCCAAACACCCCCCTGGGTGCTGGAAAAACTAGCTTTCTCATATCCTTAACAGTAAACCTAGGCCCATTTCATTCAACAAATTTAAATGAATTAAATAGCTAAATAGTAAAACAGAAACACTAAATTTGCTAGTAGATAGAAGAGGTGTGGGGAAAAATGTTATGAAAAAAAAAAAACTCAGTTGTCCAGGAAATATCAGAGAATCAACAACTGAGATTTCATCTTATTAAAAAGTTTTGGAACAGAAAAAAATAACACCAACGAAGTAAAGAGATAACCCCATAGAGTGATAAAAATAATTTGCCAGCTGTTCCTCAGACAAAGGACTAATATCTAGAATACACAAAGAACTCAAAAAAAAATGTGAGACCTCCCCAAAATTAAACACTTAATCAAAAAATAAGTATCTGAAATGAACAGACATTTCTCAGGTGAAGAAGTAGAAATGTTAAATAAAAATATGGAAAAATGTTCAACATCACTATTCATTCAAAAGATGCAAATTAAAACAACACTGAGATTCCATCTCACTCCACAAAAAATGGCTATTCTCAATAAATCAATGAATAACAAGTGTTGCTAGAGTTGTGGGGAAAAATAAACCCTTCTCTACTGTTGGTGGGAGTGTAAATTAGTGCAACAACACTAATTGTGGAAATCAGTGTGTAAAAACTAAAACTAGAGGTTCCATTCAACCCACCAATTCCCCTTCTTGCTATCTTTCCAAAAGAATTAAAAGTGTGCTGCAGTGATATATGCACACTCATGTTCATAGCAGCACAATTTGTAATAGTTAAATATTTGAAATAGCCCAAATGTCCATTGGTGGATCAATGAATAAAGAAGTTATAGAATTTTTATGCAATGAAGTACTACTCTAACATGATGAATGATAAATCTGAGACATTTCTAGGTAAATGGATGCACCTTGAGATCATATTATGAAATAAATCAGACACAGGTTTAAATATCACATTGTTTCTCTGGTGTGAGAAACTTAAAGGGTGAGTAAAAACCAAAATGTATAACAGATATTGTGAAATAGGAATAAAATGTTCAAAATGGAAGACGAACAAGAGAAGGAAAGGGGGAAGGAAAGAAAGAGAATGGATAAAGACAATCAAATAAAAAATGGAAACAATGCTTTTGTAAATAAGGCAAGGAAGCATTGATGGGAGGGAAAGGGGTTAGGGAGAAAAGAAAAACCAAAGATATATTATGTACATGCACAAATTCCTTGTAATGAATGTGATCATTATACCTAAAACAAATTAATTTTATTACAAAAAGATTTCTCAAGAATGTCTATTTGAGTTTACTATGTCTTCCTAATGAGAGCACTGGGTGTGATGAATTTTCCTCTAAAAACTACATTCATAGTGTTCTAGACTTTTAACAGATTATACTAAGAACCAGCTAAGATGGTGGAACAGTAAAGAGCATAGAAAATGGTCTCTCAGAGAGGAGGGAGGAAATGAGTCCACTGGATCCAGGAAGAATTGGAAGTGTGAACTGAATCCCACAGAGAGATTGAAGTGAGAAACTTCAATGAGTAGGAAGGCAGTAGCTGGTGGTGCCTTATCCCTGAGATGGACTCTCTAAGCAAAAGGAGCAGTTCAAACCTGTGGACACAGTCACAGGCATGGTGAGACCAATATGTGTGGTCTCGAGGCAGGCCTGCTGAGATTATCCACTACTCTGCCAAAAACCTACTGCTGGCTTGCTGGGATAGATCAGCATGATTCAGGACTCTGTCTCCACACTCTGTTTACCTATTAGTGAAGCCAGAGAGAATTCTGAAACTGGATTGTTTCTTTTCCTTTTTCTTTTTTTCTTCCTTTTTTTCTCTCTTTATCCTTCATTGTTTTTATATGAGTGTGAACATGGTTTCTAGACTCTTTGTGGGTGTGATTCTCTTCTATCTCTTATCTCTTCTGTCTTTCTTTTCCTTCAGTCTTCTGTACCAGTTTCCCACAGTTGGTGTGATCTCCCTTTGTCCTCCAACAGTACCTTTAAACTCTTCCTCTTCTTCCACTTCTCTATTTTCTCTTCAATCCATTATAAATTTTAACCTCTGAGGGCAAAATTGACACATCTTGGCACATTAAGAACTTAAATACACATGTTAAGGTCTCATATGCCACATGTAATTCTCTGATTTGTTTTACATTTTGTTATATAATCAAAAATCTAGTTCATATGGTTAAAAGTGACAGGGATAGCTCAGTTTGTTGTTTTCTAGGCTGTGTTTGACACTACTAGTACCATTACAGCCAAAATTGACACAATTGCTTTAAACAGCTGTTGGTCCTGGTATTCCATGACTGAGACTGATTAAGAGCCACAGAAAATACTGTGGCACACTACCAAAGAACCAGTGAGTGGCCAGACAAGAAATAATATCTCAAAAAAAAAAAAGAAATAATGTCTCATCTCCAAACAAACTGAAAGATGTAAAATCTTCCAACAGACTCAAAAACCAGCTACACCTAGAATATACCTCAGAGAAGTAGTCATCACCTAGGAGTCCTAAAAACCACCAAAAAAGCAATCCACCATAGGCAATGTAAAAGCATCACACCAAGAATTAAAATAAAAAGAGAAAAGAAAATGAGAAGACACTGAAGCAAATGCAACCCCAGACATCGAATTCACCAAAGGCAAATCCAGGAGGCGATGAAGTGGAACAAATCAAAAGCTCCCCACCAGGCCTCACTGAAGTAGTAACAACAAAGCAATTAAATGGGGCTCTGGAAAAAATGAAATCAGAAATAATCTCTCAGATATCTTCAGAGATTACCAAAATATACACCATGCTCAGGGACGTGAGAGATACAGACAAAAAGAAAAGAAACAAGCTTAAGAAAATTTCCTCAGCACAAGAAAACAAAAATAGAATCCATAAAGCAGATTTAAGCAGATGTCCAGGGGAATAAAAACTCCACTGAAAGTATTTGGAACAGATTAGGCCAATGTAAGGACAGGACCTCAGATATTGAAGACAGGATTGCAGTTAATGATCAAGAAAAGCAAGATTTCTCAAAACTAGCAAGAGACCACAAGAAATCAATCCAGCAGCTACTAGATGAGACAAAGAATAATTTAAGATTGATTGGAGTCAATGAAAAAGCAGGACATATCACAAATGGCATTAAAATGTTCACAGACGTCATGGCAGAAAACTCTCCTGATAGAGAAAAAGAATTTGACACACAGACAAAGGAGACATATAGAACTCCATTTAATCATGAGCAAAAAAAAAAAAAAATCTGCAGCCAGGCACATCATAGTCAAGATTCCAGAAATGCAACACAAGAACAGAATCTTAAAAGCTGTTAGGGAAAGAAACAAATCACTTATAAAACAAAGATCATTAGAATCACAGATGAATTCTCAGCAAAAACTCTCAAGTCAAGGAGAACTTGTAGTGAAGTACTCCAAATTCTAAAGAAAAACAACTTTCAACCCAGACTGATGTATCCTGCAAAACTATCTTTCAAAAATTTATGGAGAAATAAGATACTTCCATGACAAAGAACATCTGAGGAAATTTATGACCACCAATCCAGCACTCCAAAATATTCTGAAGGACATTCTAGAAAAGACAATAAGGACTACAGCTCTACAAACAGGAAGATTACACCAAGGAAAGCAAACAATTAGAGGGAAGGGGGAAATAATGAGGGGAGTCAACAACAGGAAGAGTCATGACAAGGATAAGTCAATACATATCAATTATAGCCATCAATGTTAATGGTCTCAATTCATGAATTAAAACACATAGACTGGCAGAATGGATCAAGAAGCAAGATCCAACAATATGCTGCATATAAGAAACATGTCTCATTCAAAAAGAAATTCACAGACTGAAAGCCAAAGGATGGAAAACAATACTCCATGTGACACAAACCAAGAAAAAAGGTCCTATTCTATATGCAAATGAATTGACTTTCAAGCCGACTGATTAAGACAGATAAAGAAGGTCACTACATCCTCATAAAGGGAACAATCCAAGAGGATGAGAAAACTATCATAAATATATATATGCAATAAATACCAGTGTACCCAACTATTAAAACATTAATAATGAACATGAAAAATCAAATAAGTCCTAATACTATTGTATTGAGAAACCTCAATACCCCACTGTTATGGATTAAGAACTGGTGGTCAACTTAATGCCAGCTGCATTACATCAGCATGGCACTGAGCGAAGATGCTTCACCTGAGGAAACTTGCCAGCATAAACAGGTGGAGAAGGAGGAGGGTGTTGAGGTGTTAATGCATTATTGCATTGAAGTATTGTGGGTGTTCCTATGATGGCTGTTTGAGCCATTGGTTCTCTTGGAGAAGCTTTCGTTCTCACATTAAGCATTGCTTCCTGGCTCTGGAGGGGAAGATGTGTGCCACTTGGTCTCCAGGATGAGCTCATCAAGCTGGCTTCCTGGCATGTATCTGACTGTGCTTGTCGTCATAGGAGCTCGGGACCTACATGTCGCTGAGGATGGCTGTGGTGCCTTTCAGGACAGCCCTGGTCTTTGTTGTGAGTGTGACTTCTTGGCTCCAGCATAGAACCCTCACCCACCATCACAGCTCCTTCACCTCACTGGCATGGACTTTCTGCCTTCCACCACTGACATTTGGGCCTTCCTGGCATGGATCCATACAAGAGACTGATGTGAGTCCTTCTTGTGGGCTCTGGACCTGCAGTTGGACTCATGGGAGGCATTGTCATGAGCTCTAGGTTTTCATCTGGACTCATATGGGACTTGCTGTGTGATTTAGGTCCTTGACTAAATATTCTATGTCTTTGGTGTTATGGATAGATTTCCTGCATTTTCTTGTGTTAACTCCCAGTGGCCATTATACAATAATATTACAAACTCCATGTCCTGATTCTAGTTGTTCACTGCACAACCCCTAACTACCACACCCACTGTCACAAAAAGACAGATCACCTAGACAAAAAATTCAATAATGAAATATTAGAACTAAATCAAACTTTTGAACAAATGGACTTAATAGATGTTTATAGTGTTCTACTCCACCACATCTGAATACATATTCTTCTCAACTGTACATGAGATTTTCTCCAAAATACATCATATACTGTCTCACGGAAAATGCTTAAATAAATGCAAAAGAATTAAAATTATTTCATGCATAATAGCAGACCATAGTGCAATGAAATTGGAAATTCATGGCAAAAGAAACCACAAGAACTTCATAAACATGGCACTGAGCAAAGATGCTCCACCTGAGGAAAGTTGCCAGCATAAAGAAGTGGAGAAGGAGAAGGAGGGTGTTGAGGTGTGAGGTGAGATTTTTTTGTCTAGGTGATCTGTCTTTTTGTGAAAGAAATTAAATAGCAGCCTATTGAACAACCAATAGGTCACAGATGAAATTAAAGAAATTTGACAGTTTTACAGCTGAATGATAATGACAATACAACCAGAACTTATGGTACACAATAAAAGCAGTCTTAAAAGGGAAAATTATAGCAGTAAATACCCATAACAGGAAAACAGAGCAAGGACATATAAACAACTTAATGGTGAGCTTCAAGCTCCTAGAAAAAAAATAGCAAGCTAAACCAAAAGCTCATACAAGAGAGGAAATTATAAAGATCAAAGAGGAAATTAGCACACAGGAGACTAAAAAAAGAACTTATACTGTTATTATCATTGTTTAATTTCTCATTTGATTTCAACTGTAACCCACTGGTTATTTAGGAATATATTGTTAATTTTTTTACAGTTTTTGTCTTTTCTGAAATTTCTTCTGTCACTGATTTCTATTTTATTGCACAGTGGTCTCAGAATATGCACAGGAGAATTTTTATTATTTTATAATAACTTAAGCAGGATTAATGGTTGAATATATGATCTATTTTGGAAAAAGTATAATATTGTCCTAAAAATTACCAAATACTGCTGAAAAAGGATTACTCTGTATATATCCTTTAATTCTATATGTTCTATGGTGTGGTTTAGCCCTAAAATTTCTTTGTGGTTTCTTTTTTTTTTAGTTGTAAAATCTACTATGATTGTGTTAGTGTTTATTTGATCATTTAATTTCAGCAGTTTTTGTTTTATGAAGGTAGGTGCTGGAGTAGTCAGTGAATATATATTTGTTAATGTTATCACTTGTTGCTGATTTTTCCCTTAACTAGCATGTAATGACCTTCTTTGTCTCTTCTAGTCAGTTTTAGCTTGAAGTTTATCATGTCTGATATTAGAATTGCTCCCCTATTTTTTTCAGAGTCTTGCTTCAAGAAATATTTCCTGTGTGTATCCCCTCAGTATCTTTCTCTTGTCTAATTGCTCTGGTTCATGTTTCAAGTACTATGTTTAAAACAAGAAGTGATATTAGATATCTATGTCTTGCTCCCTATTTTAGGAGGAATGCTTTTAAGCTTTCCCTATTTAATATGACTCAATATTGATTTGTCAAGTAACTTTTATCATACTCAGATATAGTCCTTCTATATCTGTTTTCTCCCAGGTTTTTATCATGGAGTGGTGGTGGATTTTGTAATGCTTTTTTTTTTTTTTCTTGCATCTATTGATAGAATCATAGTTTTCAACCTTGCTTCTGTTAAAGTACATATTACATTTATTGACTTATGGGTGTTGAACTTTCCTTGCTTCTCTGAAATGAAACCTACTTCCTCCTGATGTGTATCTTTTTTAGAATGCACTGCATCCGATTAGCTAGTATCTTGTTGAGGATTTTTGCAACTACGTTCATTAACCATGGGTGTCACTTCAACAGTGCATTTGTTTACATAATGACTATTCTGAGCATTGCTTAGGGAGATATTCTTTAGTTAACTCTTCTTTTGAATACATTTGCTCAAATTGTCATTTTTATATTTCCTATTATATTATAAAAATTAATAGAATAAGATAGGTCACCCTATATTTAAGTAATTGGACTTAAAGCAAGTGATAAGGAGATTGGCCTCTTCTTATTTTTAGTTGGATCTTTAGCCAATTGGAGGTCAGGATGATACTAGCTTCCATAGGTGAGTTTGGGAGCACTCAGCCTTTTTCAATTTCTTTGAAGAGCCTGAGGAGTATTGGTGATACGACTTCCTTAAAGGTTTTGTATGATTCCGAAGTGAATCCATCAGGTCCTGGGCTTTTATAGTTAGTAGAGTCTTATTACTGTGTTAACTGTAATATTAATTACTTGATATTGGGTTTCTAAATATATTTGTATCTTCTTGGGTTAGTTGTGGAAGTTTGTATGTGTGTAGGAATCTGTCCATTTCTTCAAAATTTGCTAATTCGTTGGAATATAAGTTTTTGAAGTAGTTACTATCTTCTGGATTTTCACAGTGTCTGTTATGATTTCTTCTTTTTATTTCTAATTGCATTCATGTTAGTTTTTATTGTCTTCTCTTGGTTAGTCTGATAATGGACTTATCTATTTTATTTATGCTTTCAAAGAACAAGCTCTTCAACTTGTTTATGCTTTTTACAATTTTAGTCTGAATTTCATTCATTTCTGCTCTCTTTAAAATTTCCCTCTTTCATTTCAGTTTGGGACTAGTTTGTTGTTTCTCAAGTATCTTAAAATTTCTTACAAGCTTATCTATTTGAGCTTTCTCTATTTTTCTACTGTGAGCAGTGATTTTGATAAATTTTCTTTTAAAATTTTTCATAGTGTCCCAGAGGTTTCAAGAGTTGTATTGTCATTGTCATTAACTTCCAGAAGTTTTAAAATTTCTTCTTTGACTTCTTCTGTGACCCACTGTTGTTTAGGAGCATATTGATAATTTTCCAGGAACTTTTGACTTTTCCCAAAATTTCTTTAGTCACTGATTTCTGTTTTCATTGACAGTGATCTGATAGTATACAGGAGATAATTTCTATTCCTTTATATTTACTTAAGCAAGCTTTGTGGACTACTATGTGATATATTTTGGAAAAATACCATGCACTTCTGAAATTCTCTGTATATATTAATTAATTTCTTATATTCAAGGATGTTGTTCAGCTCTGAAATTCTCTGTAGGTTTTTGTTTAGATGATCTATCACTTTGTGATATTGAGATGTTAAAATCTCCTACTGTGATAATGTTAGTGCGTATTTGTTCTTTCAGTTTCATCAGTTTTTGTTAAGAAGATAGTTCTTCCAGTATTTGGTGCATATATGTTTATCAATGTTATCTCTTCATGTTGATTTGTTTCCTTGACTAGGATATAGTGGCTGTCTTTGTCTCTTCTAATCAGTTTTAGCTTGAAATTTATCATGTCTGATATTTGAATTGCTAACCTGTTGATTTTCAGGGTCCTGGTGCATAAAATGTTGCTTTTATCCTTTAATTTTTGGCCCATGAAATTCTTTCTTGATTAGTTGAGTTTCTTGAATGCAACAGATTATTGGATTCTAGTTTTTGATCCAGTCTTCCAGTCTGTATCTTTTAACTGGAGAGATACTACTGAGATGTGTTGACTCTTTACTATCATTGTCTTCTTCATCTCTTGGGGTAAATTTTTTTTCCTGAATGGTTGTTGTTGTTGTGGTTGTGGTTGTTGTTATTATTGTTGCTGTTTATTCATTGACTTCACTTTGTGTTTTTAACTACATTTGACTCACTATTTCTGTGAGAAAATTCTTAAATATTTTCTCTAGAGTTGATTTAGCACTCATTTATTTTCTGAGCTGGTCTTTTTCGTGGAAAAAACCTAAATTCTCCATCTATTTTGAAGGAGAAGTTTTCTGGGTAAGTTAATCTGGGTTAGTTGTTATTTGCCCTTTGAGCTTGAAATAGTTTACTTGATGCAGCTTGAGACCATACTTACAAGCAAAATAAATCAAACTCACATGCATAAATACTGAATAGTTTCCCTAGTGCAAGAAATGGTAAGAATACATAAAAGCATGTGGTAATCATGATTCCCCATTATATTGCTTTGAAGCCTTATGATGTTTCATTCATTAATTGGAATGGTTTTATTCTGGAGTGCTTGATTTTATTGTCTGTGATGGTATGAACAGCTATTTTGAAGAAAACAAGACATTATAATAGCTAGTGATGATTTAATATCATCTTATTTTGAAGTCCCACCAAGCTTTTGTTCTTCTGTCTCCATCGGTTTTATCATGTTGTATCTTACTGGATTTTATTATATGTGATAGTATAAACAAAAATTTTTATAGACAAGGAAATAATATAGAAACCATTGTTCGTTTTCTGTTAGTTGGTTCTGAATACCCTGTAATACTTTCATTCTCTTGAATGGTTTTACACTGTCTTTTTATGTTTGATACTATAGTATATGAAGGTATACTCAAATATTTCAAGGAAAGAGACACTATGGTAGCTACTGTTACGTCAGATTGTCTTCTGGTGAAACACTATGTTGCTTAAATTGTTCTGTTCTGACCTGTGTTATGTCCTCTTTTATCTTAATCTTTTTTTAAAATAAAAATTTAAACAAAAAAAAGAAAGAAAGAGTTTACTCCAAGCTCTTCTAGCCTTTATGGTTTGTGTGCAAGTCTTCTGTGATTCTAACTGGCTTACCTTTATATGTGGTTTTGTTTGTTTATTTGTTTGTGTGTTTTTCTCTACCTGCTTTTAAAATTCTGGGGTGTTTTGTTTTGTTTTTGCTGGATAATTTAATAATGATGTGCTTTAGTGAGTTTCTTTTTTCATCATAATTGTTTGATATTTTATAAGCATGACTTATTTGTATTCTAAACCTTTTTCTTACATTTGGGAAACTTCTCTTCATGATTTTTGTGAGTGTGTTACTGCATCCACCTGTGCTATCTTCTAGTTTTTCTCCAATTATCCTTATATAGGTCTTTTTGTTTTCACCTAGTAACTGCTAAATATTCCTTGTTCACTTATTTTCTTTGAGCACTTTATTGTAATTCACTATTTTGTCCTCAACATCAGATACTCTGTCTTCACATTCACCATTTCTGTAATACATGAATTCTATAACTTTTTATTTCAGGTATTTCTGTCTGACATATTTTTAAGTATTCCACATCCCTATTGACTCCATCATGTAAATATTGAACTGTTTGTTTTAAATAGTCCAGATTTTTACCTATTTCCCCAAAATTCACCATGGGCATAGTGAGTGAAATTGCTATGAATTTTTGCTTTTATTTCCTCTTTGAGCTTCACAATTTTATTCATTTCCTCCTCCTCTTCCTTCTTCTGCCTCTGTGACTCCTTGCTTTGCCTTTGGAGAGGTAGGGGAGTTTGGAGATCTTCTATTTCCTCACTTCCCCATTCTCTTATATGTTTCTGTGGTTATTTGAATATATTTTTAAAATGTATGTGCCCCCCCTCTTTATTTTCTCATTTTTGGGGAGTTGCTGCAGCTTTGGTCTTTGAGAAATGAGGAAGTTATGATTTTTATGGAGGTTTTCAGTAGGATGTTGCCTCCCCATGTATAATTCTCAGCTTTGTATGTGCAGTGCTGATATTTACTGCTTGTTATTTACTTTATGTGACTTTGACTCTATCCCTAGGTTTTGTCAAGAGTTACTTCGATTATAACAGCATTCACAGATTCAGTCTTACAGCAGTTCTGTATGATACCCCTGGCAGTTACACTCCCCCTTCACTTTATCTGTGCACATTAAGAGAGTTTATCATTTGTGATTATTCTGCAGTGAGGTAGATGAGGTACAGTAGGTAGAATGGGAGGTGTTTCTAATGAGGAATAGAAGATAGTAAGTGGGAAGCTTGAAAGGGGAAATAGTAATAGATGAGAAGAAAACTTTGACATGGGATCTGATTTTACTGGAATACTTTTATTTGAATAAAAGGATTAATATTGAGAATTCTCAGAGGATATTTGGTTGAGGAAAGAGCAAGATATGGGAGAAAGAGGGCTTACTTTGTGATTGAGGAAAGCTATGTGGTTGTCAGAACTTGTAATAGGGAGGACAATAAGCTAGGTAAGACGGGAGAGTCAAAGGCCTAGGATGTGGAGGATCAAGGAATTATACTAGAGAAGTTAGCATGACTGTGAAGGAGTTAAGTATGGGAAATTTTAAAACTTGAAAAGAGCTTACATATTTGGAAAAGAAATAAAATAATATGCTAATAATATAGTTTTGGGGTTTGAGATAAAGAAAATACACAAAAAAGAAAACTGACACCTCTTAAATCAGAATCAATGAGAGAACAAATACATAAAAGTAACAACCTAATAAACACAAGAAACAACAAAAGAACATAATGTAATTCTACATAACAGAATAAATCAAGAAGGACACAAAAACTTAAACCTATAAGATGTCTGATGGAAACATAGATTAAATATTCCAATGAGACACTGCAATGTGACTTCTAAGTAGCTTTTCTGAGAAGAGAAGTTGAGTGTTCACACCCTGATCCCTCTACGACAGTATTGAGGCTGACTCATTCTCAGGACTTCTTTCTGCCAGATTGCAGGCATACTAGCAGAGTCTGACCCAGTCTGAGTTCTTGGGTTAGGAACCTTGCTGTTCCTCTCCCTGAGTGTGGTGGTGGATCCAGCAGACAGGTTCACTAGCACTAACTTGTCCACTGAGTCAGGATTATTCCTATGCAATCAAATCAATTACAACAGTAATAGGCTAATCCATTACAATGGTATCTACCAGGGGGAGTTGAGAAATAACATATCATAAGACCTTGTTTGGGATCTCCCATTAGTCTGGAAAAGAAATTCACAGTTATAGTGTAAGCATCTTAACAATGCCAAGTATTTAACCACAGTAATGTGCACTAAATATGATGGCTGTATTTCTCCTAATGGTAAAAAACAGCATTCAATAGTAATTTTATCAATCAACATTCAGTTAATTTTCTAAAGCCTAGAGGTTTAAGGACTGGGTAATGTTAGAGACAGGAAAAGAAGAGAAAAAAGAAAAAAAAATTTTAATCCTCTGCTGAGTCTGGGAACCAGCACCATGCACAGGCTGCCACCTAATCAGGAACAACTAGACCCAAGCCTCTCCCTGTGAGTCAGCACCATTCATGGAGTAGAAGAAGAGAGAACAAAGGCACAACAGCAAGCCCAGTCTGGGAACCAGTGCCATGTGCAGGCTGCCACCAGACTCAGAAAAGCCAAACCCCAGCTTCCTCTGCTGCACAGGCTGGCAATCCAAGAAGTACCAATTCGTTGCCGCCTCCCACCATAAGCGGCCAGCTTATCCAAAGAAACACAGGCTGTGATGATAGCTATGGAGGTGAAATGCAATTGGATGCCTGTGGTGCTTTGGTGTTTCACTAACATTGCAGGTTTATGGCCAGTGGTCTGATCATAGGTTCAGAGGATATCACTAAGCAGTATGGCATGTAGAGGGAATCTTGTTGATTCCCTGTGGTCTTGTTTTGAGATTCTATATCATTTCCATTGTTTTGTTGGGTTGAATTTTATTCTCTTTTGTTTGATCATGTTAAATCCGATGTTAAATCTGATGGCAGGAGTAGCTATTTCAAAGAGATATCGAATTCAAAGATGGTACAATTTTGGATTTACTATTGGCTTGTTTTGAAGTCCTTTATTGCATTCACTTTGTTTTTATTGTTCTTACTCTATTCTGTTCTGTTTGATTTTTACTATGTCCAAAGTTATCTGCAGCTATTTTGAGGACATTAAAAGGCATTATGGTAACTATTGTTGATTTTGTAATATTTTGAAGTCCTGTATCTCTTACACTGGTTTCTTTTGATTGATCTTATTCTGTTTTATCATCTTTAAAATAAAAAACACTCTGTTCTGTGGTCTGGGTAGGAGAAAATAGAAGGGCACAAAAAATTCTAATAATGATAAGAGTACATTATATACTTAGAAAGGGATAATATGAAAATTGCTAGTGAGAAATGGAGATGAGAAAAGGTTCTATGATATGAATATTAAAGACAAAGTAAAAGTGAAGCAAATGAAAGGGATGAGGAAAAAAAATCAAGAATGAATAAGACACCAGAGAAAGAACTCAGGCAAAGAGATATGGGGAAAAGTAGGGGAGATATAAAAGGACAGTGGAGAATTCTTTTGTCCTCTATATTGGGAGGAAAAAGGCAAGAGAAAGAGAAACACATACACAGAAACATTCATAAAAGAAAAAAGGGTACAATGGAATAAAAGTGTGGGGAGAAATACACAGAAGCAGAAAAAAGCAAAGAATTAAAAACAAAATTTTTAAAAAGTAAAAGAAAAATGGAAATGAAAAATAATATAATCAAATAAAGCATAATTTTAAAAAGTTTTCTTCTGTTTTGTATGTGTGGCTATATTCCACAGCGAGCAGTTAAGGAGCAATCAAGCCAGGATGTATCTGTGTTCACACTCATGGTCTCAGGTGCAGTGTGCACCAGCACCGTGTGCTGAGGCTAGAGCTCTACCTACTGTGAGGACAGGGCACCAATGTGAGCTTCCAGCCCTGGATAGCCCAGGCTGAAACCAGCCTCTGCCACATGAGCTGGGTCTGTGTTCACCAGCCCCTGCCTCTCAGCAGCTCCTGACTGCCTCCCGTGTCTGTCCTTCCCTCATCCACCTGGGACCTTGCGATGTGAAGCAGCCAAGGGGCTGCTCTGGGACCCAGGTTTAAACATTCAGCCTTTCCCAGGCTATCACTAGCTCACAGCCTCTAGCAGGTGGGGTGTCTGTATCTCATCCTAAGATATAATGAGATATATGCCTATGTCTCCCCTTTATTTTTCCCATATCATCCAGCACAATGGTTCCCAAATGCCCAACCATAGAAAAAAACCACTGGAATTGTGGGGATCTATAAAGCAGCCATAAGACATTCTTGACTCAGAAGATTGTGAGACCAACATGAGATCAAATGTACATAAAACCTTCAGCCCAAGACCTGGCAATTTAAGCAATTACTAAATGATAGATATATTTATTGGTAATAAAACAGTAATGTAATATTGTGGGGGGAAAGGCTGATAAGAGTTATAAGAAATCTGAAGCAGGGGCTGGGGATTTAGCTCAGCAGCATAAGCGCCTGCCTTGCAAGCAGGCAATCGTGAGTTTGATCCCTGGTACCGAGAAAAAGGAAAAAGACAAAAAAAAAAAAAAAAAAAAAAAACAAAAAAAAAACATAGAAATCTGAAGCAAGGTCCCTTAAGAGTAAAGAACTCTTCAGAATACATACACCAACCAGGACACTTCTGAAAGGGAAGAGGATACTGTTAATAATTATACCAGGGAACAGGTGCAAACCATGAACTTTACATGTATACTGCCACCAGCACACTATGCTAAGATGATGCTGAGTTTATCTTTTATGTCTCCCGTAAGAGACAGCATTTTTGAAACTTCCTGAAAATTGGAACTTCAAAATTTGGTTAAAGTGAGTTTTCCAGCTGAGAAGGGGAAAGCACATGAATAGAATTGGTGAAGAATCTTGGTACAATAGTCCAGGACTGATGGAAAATGTAAGGGTTTTTTTTCCCTAGTTCTGGGATCTAAACCTAGGGCATTGCACATTCTGGGCAAGCACTCTACCTCTACCCCAGCCCAGAGTGAGGGCTGCTGAAGCAAGAGATCCCAAGAATTCTAGGGTGCTTTTCATTGACATGTAGGTGAGTTACCTGAAAACTCTCTGTAATAATCAATTCTGTCTAGACAAGAGCCCATGAGAATAGTAAAGTGTGCTAAAGAAGACAGGGGAATAGCAATTTTGTTGTGCTAATATAATTGTTAAACTATAGGAGAGATAGTTTCAGTGCTCAGAGTCCAAGCTATATGAAGTAAATGGCTTTGGTTCTGTCTTTCTAGAAACCCATACAGAAACCGGCATAAAGAGTCTTAAAACCATCACACCTTTCTACATCATAATTCTGCAAGTATACTCTAAGATTTGTACATATCATTGTATGTAAATGTTATATCAAAGAAAAACTATTAAGAAGTATTAAATTCTATTTAATAGTATGTACAGAGAAATACATTGGGTGAAGAGCATGGATGTTACAGTTTACTCCAAAATTCACCAAATAGATTGATAGAGAGGGGATGGATAAGTAATGTGATAAAACAGTGCAGTAAAATGTCGTTCTCAAGTGGCATCACAGGGCACGAAACATACCCCTCTGTATGAAAATTTTCATTTTCCAATGAAAATATGTACCTTAACATAATGATAGCCAGCTGCATGTCTCAGCAGCTGTGCTAGGAGAATACAAGAAGCAATCTTTGTGTTCAGCCACTTGGTACAATGATCGGTAATTATTTGCCCATTTACACTGTGACAAAGTATAAATGGGTTTTACCTGCATTATGCACCATGTTACATTTTTACTTTTATAATTTTTTTTGTTTCATGTTTTCTTTTTATATTTTCTTGTAGAATTAGCCCAATTCAGGATAATGTCATGAGAAAGTTCACTTTTACAACTTTGGGAGAACACTGAAAGTGAGTTATCATGTGACTTGGCTAATGTAAGCCAAAGAAGTCAGATATGCCAGATAGATTAGGAAGAAAACAGTAATGTAAACAAATATTTGACTCATCAAAATGCTACATAATGTTTGAGTATACTTTTAAAATCCAATGTTAGAAATAGGTCAGAAAATGTTACTAGGTTCTTGCTAGAGTAAAATCTACTGGATGAAATGCTAACACTATGATTCAATGTTGGAAATTATAATGGATAATATGCTACAAAATGTTGTGAAACACACAAATCATTATAAAACATTCTGTATGTACCAACAGTCATACTCAAAAATGTGTTTATTGTGACACTTCACTATTTGAACTGAGCCAAATGTGGTCATGCATACCTCTAGTCCCAGTACTGAGGAGGCAAAGGAAGGGGGGTCACCAGAATTTCAGGGCCACTCTGGACTACATGGTGAGCTTAAGACCAGCCCGCACTACACAGTGAAGCCCTCTCCCAAAACAAAACAAAACAAAAGGCACCTAGGATCAGTAGCAGGACTTTCTCATGGTAATCACAGGAATATAAAAAACT
Source organism: Cavia porcellus (assembly GCF_034190915.1). Lineage (NCBI taxonomy): Eukaryota > Metazoa > Chordata > Mammalia > Rodentia > Caviidae > Cavia > Cavia porcellus. The sequence goes on along the minus strand of NW_026947485.1, from coordinate 71,362,766 downwards.
TATGGAGAAGTGATAGGTGTGGGCTTGAGGTCTGTAGAATAACAATGACAGTGGGATTGAGTTTCCTTCAAGAATTTGGTTTCCTTCAAAAATTGCCTGTGGTTTGATGACAAAACTACTCACCAACAAAGAAGACAAACTCAATTACCTGGCTGCTATCTTCTCATTGTTTGAGAGTTTTGAGTCAAACTGTCAAGGAATTTACACACCATCTGAATACCTGCCCGTTGATGAATGATTTGCAGCATTTCATGGCCACTGTAGATTTAGGCAGTATTTGTCAAATAAATCTCCAAAACATGGTATAAAAATATATGTCCTAGTAGATGCAAAGGTGTATTATACTTTCAATTTAGAAACTTACCCTTGGCAACCAGGACCCACAGGCCGCGCCACACGGGAATGAAGGATACGCTCCAGATATCCCTGGATTTCTAGAATTTAGACTTTGGGTAAATCCGTACTGATTAGTGTTGTAAATTAATCAAGCACAAGCAGAAATTTCTACGCTTTGAGTAAAATCTCCAGGAGAAAAATAATATTCAGCAGATCTGGGGTGCCCTCACTGGCCTCTCTGTGTGTCTGGAGGACTCTGGATTTCTGCGCCCAGACTGCTGGAGTTCCCTCAGGCTTCCAGGTGCAGTGAAGGAGAGAGGTGGGTTTGAGGCTTCCACATCAGCCTCCCCACTCCCGGCTTCATTTGGAGACCTGCTGAGCTCCCGATCGGTGGGCTGGCCCACACTACCAGCCTAGCCCAGCCTGTTTAGCTGCCGTGCCTGGCCATAGGTCTGCAGAGGAGGAGCTGGGCAGATCTGGGGTGCCCTCACTGGCCTCTCTGCGTGTCTGGAGGGCTGTGGATATCTGCGCCCAGACTGCTGGAGTTCCCTCAGGCTTCCAGGTGCAGTGAAAGGGAGAGGTGGGTTTGAGGCTTCCACATCAGCCTCCCCACTCCCGGCTTCATTTGGAGACCTGCTGAGCTCCCGATCGGTGGGCTGGCCCACACTACCAGCCTAGCCCAGCCTGTTTAGCTGCCGTGCCTGGCCATAGGTCTGCAGAGGAGGAGCTGGGCAGATCTGGGGTGCCCTCACTGGCCTCTCTGCGTGTCTGGAGGGCTGTGGATATCTGCGCCCAGACTGCTGGAGTTCCCTCAGGCTTCCAGGTGCAGTGAAAGGGAGAGGTGGGTTTGAGGCTTCCACATCAGCCTCCCCACTCCCGGCTTCATTTGGAGACCTGCTGAGCTCCCGATCGGTGGGCTGGCCCACACTACCAGCCTAGCCCAGCCTGTTTAGCTGCCGTGCCTGGCCATAGGTCTGCAGAGGAGGAGCTGGGCAGATCTGGGGTGCCCTCACTGGCTTCTCTGCGTGTCTGGAGGACTCTGGATATCTGCGCCCAGACTGCTGGAGTTCCCTCAGGCTTCCAGGTGCAGTGAAAGGGAGAGGTGGGTTTGAGGCTTCCACATCAGCCTCCCCATTCCCGGCTTCATTTGGAGACCTGCTGAGCTCCCGATCGGTGGGCTGGCCCACACTACCAGCCTAGCCCAGCCTGTTTAGCTGCCGTGCCTGGCCATAGGTCTGCAGAGGAGGAGCTGGGCAGATCTGGGGTGCCCTCACTGGCCTCTCTGCGTGTCTGGAGGGCTGTGGATATCTCTGCAACCAGGGAGGGTCCACAGGTTCCTGAAGCACTGCGGCCTGTGGTGAGTACCCTAACCCGGCTGCGATTGAAGAACTGTGGAGCTTCCAAGGGGCAGGTGGGCGCACAGTGTCCCTGAGGCCCAGCTTGTCTGGAACTGCGGAGTTCTGAGCAGGCAGAGGAGGGCCACTGGTTCTGTAGGCCTAATGGCTTGGAGTAGCGCGGCGCCAGAGTCCCAGTAGCTCCAAACATAGAAGGGGATTTTCAACAGATCCTGAGGAAGCTTTCAAATAACACTTGAAACACAGAAATATAGGAAAATGACAAAACGAAAGACCAAATTACAACCTCAAACCTCCAGCCCATCTCAAGAAACCCTAGGAGCGATGTATATAGAAGAAAATATATCCCATCCACCTCATATATCGGACACAATAGCCACTGAAATTGACAAGCAACTCCAGGAAGCTTTAAAGAAATTCAAACTCGAAATAATCTCCCAGATAAAAGAAGAATTGATAAAAGAAATGAAAGAGATTCTAAATATATCTAAAGAAAACACAGATAAAAAATTGGAGGAACTAAACAAAAAGATAGAATCCCTAGACGAGCAATATAAGAAACAAACAGAATACATAATGCAGATGCACAGAGATATACAGGAAATAAAAAACTCCACTGAAAGTTGTAAAAACCGCCTTAATGAAAGTGAAGATAGAATTTCAGACCTTGAAGACAGGATTGCAGCTAGTGAACAGGAAAGGAAAGATCTTTTGAAAATAACAAGGAACCAGGAAACAACAATTCAACAACTGCAAGACGATGCAAAGAAGAATAACATAAGAATGATAGGGATTAATGAAAGAGAGGGAGACAACATGAAGGATGTCAGGAGGATATTTAGAGAAGTAATAGCTGAAAATTTCCCAAGCATGAGATCAGAAACTGACATCAGGATCAGTGAAGCATATAGAACTCCAAACAGTCATAACCAAAATAAAACTACACCCAGACATATAATAATCACCATCCCAGAAATCCAACACAAGAATAGATTATTAAAAGCTGTCAGAGAGAAAAGACAAATCACTTATAAAGGAAAACCTATCAGAATCACAGCAGACTTCTCAGCACAAACGATAAAGTCAAGAAGAGCATGGAGTGAAGTATTCCAGATCCTAAAGCAAAATGATTTCCAACCAAGACTGATATATCCTGCAAAACTATCATTCAAAATAGATGGTGCAATACGATACTTCCATGACAAAGAACAGCTGAAGAACTTCATGAACACCAAACCAACCCTGCAAAAAATATTGAAAGACAGTTTAGATACACAAAGGAAAAAACCACTAAGCAAAGCAAATAATTAAACAGAACAGAAAGATAAAGATGCAACAGCAGAGAGATAACATTCCTACAATTAACCAGCATTTAACAGTAATAACCATTAATGTAAATGGTCTCAATGCACCAATCAAAAGAAACAGACTAGCAGAATGGATCAAGAAACAAAATCCAACCATATGCTGTTTACAGGAAACCCATCTAACCCAGAAAGATACTCACAGACTGAAAGTCAAAGGATGGAAAACAATTCTTCATGCAGCAGGAATCCAAAAAAAGGCAGGAGTAGCCATTCTGTTTGCAGACAACGTGAACTTTAAACCAACAATGACCATAAAGGACAAAGAAGGTCACTACATACTCGTAAGGGGAAAACTCCAAGAGGAAGAGATAACTATCTTAAATATATACGCACCAAACTCCAGAGCACCCAGTTATATAAAACAATTATTAACAGAAATGAAAACTCAAATTATCAGTAACACAATTGTAACAGGAGACCTTAATACACCACTGACACCAAGGGACAGATCAACCAGACAGAAACTGAGCAAAGAAATAACAGAACTGAATCACACCTGTGAACAAATGGGTTTGATAGACATATACAGAATGTTCCACCCAACAACATCAGAATACACATTCTTCTCAGCAGTACATGGATCATTTTCTAAAATAGACCATATATTAGCTCACAGAACATATTTAAGCAAATGCAAAAGAGTTGAAATCATCCCTTGCATATTATCGGATCATAGCGCTCTGAAATTAGAAATTAATGACAAAGGATACTGCAAAAATTCCGCAAACACATGGAAACTAAATAACACACTCTTGAGTAATCAGTGGGTCACAGAAGAAATTAAAGAAGAAATTAAACAATACCTAAAAGAAAATGAAAATGCAGATACAACTTACCAGAATCTGTGGGATGCAATGAAAGCCGTTCTGAGAGGAAAATTTATTGCACTGAGTTCCCACATCAGGAAAACAGAACGAATACAAATAAATAACTTGATGCTACACCTCAAACAGCTAGAAAAAGAAGAGCAAGTCAAGCCCAAAGCCAAAAGAAGAGAGGAAATTATAAAAATCAGAGCAGAAATCAATGCAATAGAGACTAAGAAAACAATCCAAAGAATCAACGAATCAAAGAGTTGGTTCTTTGAAAGAATAAATAAAATCGATAAGCCCCTAGCCAACCTTATTAAAAAAAGGAAAGAAAAAGCTCAAATTCATGCAATAAGAAATGAAAAAGGAGAAATCACTACAGACCCAATAGAAATACAGAGGATCATCAACACCTATTTCGAAAACCTCTACTCTCAAAAGTTTGATAACGCAGAAGAAATAGACAGATTCTTAGAAGCATATGAAGTACCAAAGCTAGATCAAGAGGATATAAAACTGTTGAATAACCCAATCTCTGCTAATGAAATTGAGAATGTAATTGGGTCCTTGCCCACCAAGAAGAGCCCAGGCCCAGATGGATTCACTGCAGAATTCTACAAGAAATATAAAGAAGACCTAATGCCGACACTCCTCAAACTATTCAATGAAATTGAAAGGGAAGCAATCCTTCCTAAGTCATTCCTGGAAGCAAATATTACTCTAGTACCAAAACCTGAGAAAGACCCAACTATAAAAGAGAACTATAGACCGATCTCCCTAATGAACACAGATGCAAAAATCCTCAATAAAATATTGGCAAATAGGATCCAGCAAATCATCAAGAAGATTATACACCATGACCAGGTGGGATTCATCCCAGGAATGCAAGGATGGTTCAACATACGCAAATCAATAAATGTAATCCACCATATCAATAAAGCCAAAAATAAGAATCACATGATCATCTCTATAGATGCAGAAAAAGCCTTCGATAAGGTCCAACACTTATTCATGATAAGAACTTTACAGAAAATTGGAATAAATGGTCTTTACCTCAATATAATAAAGGCCATTTATGACAAACCAACAGCCAGCATCATACTAAATGGCCAAAAATTGAAAGCCTTTACTTTAAAATCGGTTACAAGACAAGGATCTCTTTTATCACCACTCCTATTCAATATAGTACTGGAAGTACTAGCCAGAGCAATTAGGCAAGAAAGAGAAATAAAAGGGGTAAAGATAGGAAAAGAAGAAGTTAAATTATCACTGTTTGCAGATGACATGATACTCTACATAGAAGACCCCCTAAACTCCATTGAAATACTCTTAGATACAATAAATAAATTCAGTAATGTGGCTGGATACAAAATCAATACTCAGAAATCAATAGCATTCCTATACACGAACAACAAAATTACAGAGAGGGAAATAAGAGAAACTGGACTATTCACATTAGCAAGCAAAAAAATGAAATATTTAGGAATTACTCTTACGAAAGAAGTGAAAGACTTATACAGTGAAAATTATAATACACTGAAAAAGGAAATTGAAGATGATCTCAGAAAATGGAAAGACATCCCTTGCTCATGGATAGGAAGAACAAACATTGTGAAAATGGCCATTCTCCCAAAACTGTTATACAGATTCAATGCAATCCCAATAGAAATACCATCAACATACCTTATAGATCTAGAGAAATCACTCCTAAATTTCATCTGGAACCAGAAGAGACCTAGAATCGCAAAGGCAATTCTAAGCAGCAAAGACAAAGCAGGAGGCATCACAATCCCTGACTTGAAGTTATACTACAAAGCAACAGTACTAAAATCAACATGGTATTGGAATCAAAACAGAGCTGAAGATCAGTGGAATAGATTAGAAGATACAACCACAACTACGAACACACTCAACCACCTTATTTTTGATAAAGGAGCCAAGCAGGTTCACTGGAAGAATGACAGTCTCTTTAATAAATGGTGCTGGAAAAACTGGCTCTCCATTTGCCGAAAACTAAAGCTAGACCCATGTCTATCACCATGTACTAAATTAAAATCTAAATGGGTCAAAGATCTGAATATTAAAACAGAAACATTAAATCTATTGGAAGACAAAATAGGTAGAAACCTTGGAGACATAGGAGTAGGTAAAGAATTCATGAACAGGACTCAAACCGCACGGGAAATACTTCCCAGAATCAATAACTGGGACCACTTCTTATTAAAAAGTTTCTGCATGTCAAAAGAAATCTCCAGCATAGTGAAAAGAAAACCCACAAACTGGGAAAAGATTTTAGTGAACTCTCTCTCAGACAAGGGCCTCTTGTCTAAAACATACAAAGAATTAAAGAAACTTAGACCTCCGAAATTCAAAGATCCAATCCAAAAATGGGCATCTGAGATGAATATGCAATTCTCAGATGAAGAAATGCAAATGGCAAATAAATACATGAAAAAATGCTCATCATCATTGGTCATTAGAGAAATGCAAATTAAAACCACACTGAGATACCATCTCACTCCTGAAAGAATGGCCAGGATCAAGAAAACCGACAACAAATGCTGGAGAGGCTGTGGGGAAAAAGGAACTCTCCTGCACTGCTGGTGGGAGTGTAGACTGGTACAGCCTTTGTGGAGATCTGTCTGGAGATTTCTCAAAAAGTTGGGACTGGAAATCCCATTTATTCCAGCTATTCCACTTCTAGGCATATTCCCAGAAGAACTGAAAGCATCATACCACAGTGATATATGTGCACCTATGTTTATAGCAGCACAATTTGTAATCGCCAGATCTTGGAAACAACCCAAGTGCCCATCAACTGAGGAATGGATAAAAAAGTTGTGGTATTTCTATACAATGGAGTATTATTCAGCTATAAAGAAGGATCACATTGAGATATTTATCAATAAATGGGCGCAGCTTGAGACCATACTCATAAGTGAAATAAATCAATCTCGCATGTGTGAATACCGAATAGTTTCCCTAATGTAAGTAATGATTCAAATATATAAAAATATGTGGTAATCATGATTCCCCATTAGGTGGCCTTGAAGCCTTATAAAGTTTTCACTCATTAATTAGAAAGGCTTTATTCTGGGCTTCTTGATATGAAAATATTTGAAGCTAGAGTATATGAAGTTTTACCCAAATATTTCAAGGAAAAAGACACTATGGTAACTACTATTAAGTCAGGTTATAAGGTGGTGAAGTACTAGGTTATTGAAACAGTCATGCTGTAACCTCTATTGTTATATTGTTATGTCCTGTTTTATCTCAATCTCCCCCTTATTGTTTCAAAAAAAATTATTTAGTCATTTCTTATGTTTGTCTTAATTAAAGAAAAAATTCAAAAAAATTAGGATATATAAATAGTAACTCTTTTCGATTTCCTATTAACTTGTTTTGAAGTCCTGTAGTACTCCCACGATCTTGTTTTGACTGATTAGACTCTGTTCCATTCTATATGATAGTATCAAGTTTGAAGACATAGGCAACTACTTTGAAGACAATAAGATTCACTAAGATACCCATTCTGGTTTGACTATTGTCTTCTTTGGAAGTCCTGTAATGTTTACAATGCCTAAGTTTTATTGGTCTTGTTCTCTACTGTTTTGTCCAACTTTATAATATCTAATAAGATAGACAATTCTTTTTAAGGAAACAAGGGACAACATTGATAACCATTGTTGATAAACTTGTACTCTGTTCTACACCATGTGCTATGTCTATCCTTGGTATTGACTGACAGCTTTGTTTTGCCATATTTGACTGTATTCTCCCCCCCCCCCAAAGAAAGTAATAAGCACTAAGGAGTAATAAAATCCAAGATGTGTAAATTTTGTTGTAAAAAAGAGAGGGAAAAAAAAAAAGAAAAAGAGCTCTAACGGATATAACAGCAAGTGTGTTTGGGGGTGTTAAATAGCTGACTTTATCAATGTTTTTGGAACATTGAACACAGCTGTTTGCAGTCTCCCTGTTTGAATGTCCACCTTGTGTTCTTTGATACTGTGATTTGAGGAACTATTTTCAAGAAAATAGTGTGTAATCTACTAGCAGGTAATTTCTTACTGTTATGGTTTTTTGTTTTGTTTTGTTTTGTTTTGTTTTGTAGTTCTGTATTGTGTGTACCCTTATGCCGCTTTGGTTTGTTTTGTGTTTCTCTCTTTTTCCTCTTAAATAAAAAAAAAAAAAAAAAAGAAACTTACCCTTGAACTCTTTAGGTTTTTATTTTTGCAGTAATAGACCAAATGATGTAGTAAAAATGATGCTCCTATGTATGAAAGTAATCATGTAACATTTGACAATGGGTTTACCAGTCAGTCATTGATGTCACATTACTAAGAGAGTGCTAGTTGACTGGTGTAGGACCTATACACAAGAACAAAGGAGAAGCTCCCAGTGAAATGTTGCAAGTTTGAAATATAGCACAGTCATTAGATTCCAGAGAGACATAATATTGGCCTTGCACATGGCAAACAAAAAAAAGTGGCACCATTGATGTCAACATTGCACCATAATGGCAAGACTGAGAGAGATACCTTGACATAAATGAAGCCAGAAATGGTAACTTTTACAAAAACAAAGGTGGAGTAGATGTTGATGAGTTATGCAGCAAATATGTCACTCAGTTCAAAAGTGTTGGCCAGTGACTGTGTTTTACTCAATCCTAAATATGTCTAGCATAAATGCTGTCATAGTTTACAAAGAAAATAAGTACAAAAATATCAAAGAGAATTTTTCTAAAGGATTGGGACTGTAACCTAAAAAGATCACTTACAACAGAAGAAGAACAAAATGTTTCTGCCCAAGGAAAAAAATTCTGGAGTAGGTTGAACTGATAGGTAAACCAGCAGGTGCCAACATCACAAAAACTTTCTAGCACAGCAGGAAAACAAAAATGATGAAAACTATGCCCTAAAGAAAGGAAATGAAAATAAAACATACATGCTATGTGTATGGAACTATGTGTTCCATATGTGCTATGCGTATTCTGAATGGAGCACACAGTGTATTGTGTATGGAACATGTATGAAACTTGTGTGTTGTGTATGGAACATGCAGTTTTCATGTGTATGGAACATGGGTATGATACTAGAAGCAAAGATTTTTCCATAGAGGACTTTTGTCTGTACTTTCATTGCAGTTTTTAAATCAACTTTTATTGGTACATTTTATACATAGTGATCACATACATCATAGGGAATTTGTACCTGTATGATATAACTTGGTTTTATTTTCCATTCCCCTACCCTCCCTTCAAGCCCTCCTCTCCTCCTCATTTACAAAAACTTTGCTTGTATATTTTCTTTCATTTCTTATTTTTTATTTTTCCCTCCTCTCCTTCCCCTGTCTTCCCTCCCATGTTCCCCTTCCCACTTGAACATTTTCTATTTCTCAACATCTATTAAACACTTTGATCCTTATTTGCACTTTCAGTCCCTCACACCAGAGAAAAATGTGGCATTTACACATGTGTATTTATTTCACTTAAGTATGGTCTCAAGGCACTTTTACCTAGAAATTTCTCAAAATTATCATCTTTTAACAGAGTAGTACTCAATTGTATTTTTTTAAATACACCTTTATCCATTCACCAATTGATGGGCATCTGAGTTATTACAAACTGTGTCACTATAAACATGGGTGTGTATAAATTGCTGTAATAAGATGCTTTCAATTCTTTCAGGAAGATATCAAGAAGAATAGCTTGATCAAAAGGAACCTCCAGTCTGAGTTTTTTAAGAAACCTCCACACCGATTTCCATAGTCTAGTCTACACTCCCACCAAAAGTGGAGAAAGGTTCCTTTCCCTACAACTCTACCAGCATTTGTTATTAGTTGATTTCTGGATGATAGCAATTCTTTCAGAAGTAAGATGGAATCTTGGTATTGTTTTAATTTGCATCTCTCAAATGACCAGTGATGCTGAATATTTTGGCTGTTTATTTATTTGCTGTTTCTACTTTATCTGAGGAGTGTCTATTCATTTCGGATGCCCATTTTTGGATTGAGTCTTTAAATTCATGGTGTTTTTTTCTTTTTTATTTCTTCACATGTTTGCCATAGTAATCCTTTATCTGAGGAAGAGCTGGCAAACATTTTTTACCACACTGTGAGTTGCCTCTTCACTCTGTTGGTGGTTTCTTTTGATGTGCAAAAGTGTTTCAATGAGATCCTCATTGTTGATTCTCTGTGATAATTAATGTACAATAGGAGTGTTTTTCATAAACTTTGTCTACACCAATGTTTTCAAGTACTATTTGTTCCACCTTCCACCAGATTTAATATTTCTTTTTTAATATTTAGATCTTCGATCCATTTTAAAATTAGTTTAGTGTATGGTAAAATATCTAGATCTAATTTTAATCTTCAGCATGAGAAAAACATTTTTCCAGCACCACTTATTAAAGAGGCTATCTTTCTTCCAGTGAATGTGTTTGACAATTTGTCATAGATAAGGTGGTTTAGTGCGTCCAGAGTTGTTTCTGCATCTTCTAATTGTTCCATTGATCCTCAGATCTGTTGGTTTTTTCTTTACCACTATCACACTCTTTATGTCATGGTAACTTTATAGTATAATTTCAAGTCAGGGATTGTGATGCCCTCTACCTTGCTTTTGTTGTCAAAAATTACATTTGCTATTCTAGATCTCTTCAGATTCAAATGAATTTTAAGACTCTTTTGTCTAATACTGTGAGATATGCTGTTGGAATTTTGACTGGGATTTGCATTAAACTTGTGTCATAATTTAAAAGTATGATCATTTTCACAATATTGGTTCTTTCTACCCAAGAGCAAGGGACATCCTTTCATTATCTGATATCCTAAAGAATCTCCTTTTTCACAATATCATAGTTTTCAATTCAATGTATAGGTCGTTTACTTACTTCATTAGATTAATACCTAGGTTTTTGTTGTTGTTTGATGCTATTGTGAAAAGTGTTTCTCAGTGAGTTTGCTATTCATATATAGTAAGACTATTGATTTTTGACTGTTAAATTTGTATCAAGCTATCTTACTGAATTTGGTTATTAAATCCAGATGTCTTTTGGTAAAGTTTTTGGGGGTTTTTATAGAGAGTATCATGTCATCTGTGAATAATAATTTAACTTTTCTTTCCTGTCTTTATTACTTTTCTAATTTCTTTGGCTAAATTTCCAGAACTATATTGAATGAGTGGTGACAATGGACATCCTTGTCATACTCCTGATATTAGAGTGAAAGCTTTTAGTTTTTGTCCATTTAGTATGACATCAACTGTTGGTCTGTCATAGATGCCTTTAATCAGAAATTATTCTAATTTACTGCAGAGTTTTTACCATGAATGGGTGTTGGACTTTATCAAAAACTTTTACTGCATCTGTTGAGATGATCATATGGTTTTTGTCCTTGGCTCTGTTAATATAATGTGTTATATTTGATTTATGTGTGTTGAACCATCCCTGCATCCCTGGGATGACTTTTTGTTTGGTATGGTGTATAATCTCCTTGAAGATTTAATGCATTCTATTTGCCATTATCTTATTGAGCATTTCCCACCTATGTCCAATAGGGAGACTGCCTGTAGTTCTCTTCCTTAGATGGGTCCTTCTCTGGTTTTGGTATCAGGGCAGTGCTTACTCTCAGGAATGAGTTGGGAATGTTGCTTCCCTTTTCATTTCATTAGAGTTTGAGAAGTAGTGGTGTTAGGTTTTCTCTAAATTTCTGATTGAATTCAGCAGTGAATCCATCAAGACTTGGCTTTCACTTTGTTGGTAAGTTTTTAACTATATCTTCAATTTCATTGATGGATATTAGTTTATTTAGGATTTTTATAACTTTTGATTCACCTTTGGTAATTCATATGTATCTAGGAATCTCTCCATTTCTCATGCATTTTTCTTATTGGAATACAGATTCTTGAGTAAGTGTAGATGATCTGGATTTTCTACAAGGTTTGTTGTGATTTCACCCTTTTTATTCCTATGTAAAATTGAGTCTTTTCTTTCCTTTTTGGATAAGATTGGCTAAGGGTTTGCCAATTTTATTTGATTTTTCTTTTTTTTTTTTAATTTAAGGAGAAAAGAAAAAAAAGTGAAAGGGTACAAGTTATACAGATTTACAGAAGAAAAAAATGAACAGTAGGAAATCACTAGTTAATGGATTACATATTGCCATCTTAAAAATAATTGTTCAAGTCACAAAATTAAAGCTTGTAGAGTGGACATTCCAACAATGATACTGCAAACAGTTCTGTTCAATGATCCAATAAAACTCTGTGATATCATTTTCTATCTTATACACTTAAATATACATGCAGTTATATAGTTTAGAGCACTTTCTTTTCCTCTCTTTTGTACAATGACTATTACACATTTTGGGTTTCATTGCTCCCACGGTTCTTATTGCTTTTTTGGAAGAGAGTAAAACCAAATGAGACATAACAGGACAGAATCGGTCAAGTCAAAAGGGTGAACATAATAGATAATATAAAAACATAATACAAGGTGATCATCAATGGTTACCATACTGCCTCCCACTATCTCTAATAGAATTGCCTATATCATTAGTTATAATACAATTTAACAAAATAGTAAAGAACAAAACCGACAAAACCAACACATTGGAGACACTGTAGGTCTTCAAAAGTAGATAAAAGTCAACGAGAATGGGCGTTATAATGAATCTCATTATCTTCTCAGCTGATGCCTAAACTTTCGAACCTGATACTATCCATCAAAACAGAATAGGGGAACATCAGTCAAACACAAGATGGTGAGAGTAATACAGGGCTTCAAATCAAGATAATAGAAAGTCAAAGTGGGTTACTATATTATATCCTGCTATTTTTTCCCTTTAATTAAATGGATAAAAATAAAAAAGTAAATAATGGAGTGGAGATTGAGAAAAAAGAGGGCATAACAGCAAAACAGCGCAGATCAAAACATAACCATTTAAGCAGAATAGTGTTTCACCACCAGATAATTCCGACCTAAAAGTAGTTACCATATTGACTCTTTCCTTGAAGTCCTTGAGTACAACTTCATACACTGTAGCATTAAGAATATCAAAACAATGTAAAACCATTTAAGAGAATGACAGCATTACAGAGTATTTAGAATCGACTAACAGAAAATGAACAATGGTTTCTGTATAATCTCCTTGTCTTTAAAAGGTTTTTGCTTATACTATCGTACATAATAAAATCCAATAAGATACAACCTGTTTAGACCATTGGAGACAGAAGAACAAAAGCTAGATGAGACTTCAAAACAAGATGATACTAAATCAGTATTACCTATTAAGATGTCATTTTCTCTAAAATAGCTGTTCCTATCATCCAATCTTCTCTGTCTCATTTCTGTTGAGCTCTTTTTCTGTCAGTAGCTGTCAGTTTGTCTTCTTCATTTTGTTCTCTGCTCCATTCGTTGTGGCCTCCCCACCACCATTTCTGGGTTCTTTGTATTTTTCTTTTTTTAGAATATCCTGCAATACTTTCTGTAGGGTTGAATTGGTGGTTGCAAATTCCCCCAGTTCCTCTTTATCCTGAAAGCACCTTGTTTTTCCATCAATTTCCAGGGACAGTTGTGCAGGATATCTCAATCTTGGCTGGAGATTATTATCTTTCAAAGCTTGAATTATTTCCCCCCACGCTCTTCGTGATTTGATGGTTTGTGCAGAGAAATCTGCTGTAATTCTGATGGGTGCTCCCTTGTAAGTGGTCTGTTTCTTGTCTCTGACAGCTTTTAATATTCTGTTCTTGTATTGAATTTCTGGAATTTTTATTATTATATGCCTGGGTGTTGCTCTGTTTGGGTTGTAGGTGGCTGGGGTCCTGTATGCCTCATACATTTGAGTATCTTTACCTTTTGCTAAATTAGGAAAATTCTCCTGGATTATTTCTGTGAGTAGCTTTTGTAGTTCACTTGTTTGTGTCCCTACTTCTTCTTTTATGTTCTTAATCCTTAAGTTATGGCTCTTCTTATCATCTTCTTGTCTTTGTATTATTGCTGTTTGTTTCTTTGTTATTTTTAAGAAGTTTTTCATTTCATTCTCCCATATTACAAGTCTGCCCTCCAGCTCAGATAGTCTGTCCTTAGTTTCTTTCAAGCTGTTATGCCAGTCTTGAATAGACTTCTTAATTTCTTGATAGTCCCTTTGAACCTGCTTCACGTACTCTATGCTTTCTCTGTTTTCTCCATCAAACAATTCTCCCCTCTTTTTCTGTTCTTCCATTCCACCATCTGTTTTTTCCTGGGTGGTGCTTAGCATTTCTCTAACTATTCTGCATACTTTTAGCTTCAGGTCGTTGATAACTTCATTCCTGAATTGGTCTATGAGGCTCTCTATATGGCGCTTAATGTCTATTGGTGCAGTGTCCGCTATTGCCTGTTTCTCAGGATTGGGGGCCGAGGAGCCTTTCTTGTTGCTTCCCTTCCCCATTTTCTCCGTTCCTTATAAAATGCAAGCTTACATAGGAGGTCCAGCTTCCCTGCCTGTCAGCCACAGCCTGATCAAATTGCGCTGGCTAGGTTTATTTGATTTTTCAAAGAACTAACACTTTGATTCATTGATCCTTTGCATTATTTTATTAATTTCCATTGCATTAATTTCTGCTCTGATCTTATAATATCCTCCTTCATAAGAGCTTTGGTCTTGTCTTTTTCTTTTTCTAGAAGCTTGAGATTCAGCATTAAGCCATTTATTTGAGCTGACTCTGTTTTCCTGATATGGTATTCACTGCTATAAATCTCCCTCATAGGACTGCTTTCACTGTGTTCCACAAATTCTCATATTTTTATTGTAATTATCATTTAACTGTACAAACTGTCTAGTTTCTTTAATTTCATCTGTGACCCATTGGTTGTTCGGGAGGTATTATTTAACTCCCATGTGTTTATGAAGTTTTTGTGGTTTCTTTTGTCATTGATTTCCAATTTCATTGCACTATGGTCTATTATTATGCATGGAATAATTTCAATTCCTTTGCATTTATTTAAGCATGTGATATGAGCTAGTATGTGGTCTACTTTGGAGAATGTCTCATGTGCAGCTGAGAACAATGTGTATTCTGATGTCATGGTGGGATATTCTGTAGACCTCTACTAAATCCATTTGTTCAAAAGTTTGGTTCAGTTTTAATATTGCTGATTTTCTGTGTAGTCGGTGTGTCTATTTGTGACAGTTGGATACTGACACCCCCCCCAATACAATTGTATTAGTACTGATTTGATTTTTCATGCCCATTAATATTTGTTTTATACAATTGGATATACCTGTATTGGATACATATATATTTATGATTGTTGTATCTTCATCTTGGAGTTTTCCTTTAATAGTTATGTAGTAACCTTCTCTGTCTCTTTTTATCAGTCTTGGCACAAAGTTAACTTTGTGTATAAATAGAATAGCTAACCTCTGCTTTTTTTTCTGGGGTGGTGTCACTTGGAGTATTATTTTCCATCCTTTGACTTCAGTCTATGAATTTTTTTAATTAAATGTGTTTCTAGTGTGCAGCATATTGTTGGATCTTGTTTCTTAATCCATTTGGCCAGTATTTTTTTTTTGATTGATGAATTAGGAACATTATTATTGTTGGGTGTAACTGATATGTATTGACTTATCCTTGTCCTGTTATTTTCCTGTATGTGTTGTGTACACACACACACACACACACACCCATTTAATTGTCTGCCTTGTCTGCTGGGTTCATTCTGTTGGGGTTCATGGAGTTGTAGTTTCTGTTATCTCTTCTAAGAGTGTCCTTCAGAACATTTTGGAGTGCTGGTTTGTAGTTCATGAATTTTCTCAGGTGTTCTTTGTCATGAAAGTATCTTATTTCTCTTATCAGTTTTGAAGAGAGTTTTGCAGGATATATCAATCTGGGTTGGATGTTGTTTCCTTTTAAAGCTTTAAATTCTTCACTCAAAGCTCTCCTTGACTTCTGGGTTTGTGTTAAGTCAGCTGTGATTCTGATGGCTTATACTGCTGATTTGTTTTCTTTCTCTGACAACTTTTAATGTTCTGTTTTTAGGTTGAATTTCTAGAATCTTGCCTATTATATGCCTTCCTGTATATTATTTTTGATCATAGCTAATGAAGCCCTATATACCTCACTTATCTGTATGTCAAATACTTTTTCCCTATCATGGAAGTTTTCTGTCATGAAATCTGTGAATGGGGTTTTTATATTATTTGTGCTAATTCCTGCTTTCTGTTTTGAATCCAGTCAGTCATGCTATTGTTCTTTATATCATCTAGCAGCTGCTAGATTGATTTCTCAGGGTCCCTTTTATTTTTAAGAAATCTTTTTTTTTTTTCATGATCACCAACTTCAAGCCTGTCTTCTATGTCTGAGATTCTGTCCTCACGTGGGTTTCCTCTGCTGCAGATACTTGCAATGAAATTTTTAGTGTCTTGGATATCTTCTTAAATCAATTGTATGAATTCCATTTCTTTCCTCTGATGGTTTCCATCCTTTTCCTAAGCTCCTTTATATTTTATATGCATCTGTTGTAGAGTCACCAAGCCTGCTTTTCATTTTGATCACCATCTCTGTAGTTACCTGAGAAATTATTTCTGATTTGATTTTTTTCTAGAGCCTTGTTCATTTTATTTGTTGTTACCACTTCAGAGTTCAGGTGGGTAACTTTTGGACTGTCCCATCTTACTTCCTCCTGGGTCTGCCTTTGGCAAACAGAATGTCTGTGGTTGTATCTTTTTTAAATGTCTTCTCATTTTTTTTGTTGTTGTTGTTGTTTTCGTTGTTGCTAATTCCTGGGTTAATGCTTGTAAGTTGATCATGGTGAGTTGCTTTTTTGTTCAAAAAAGAATAACCTTAAAGCAACATTTTTACATCAAAATGGCTTAAAAATAATTCCAGAAAAATATATTTTTAATTTTTCTGTATGCAACACCACCACCAAGCTGATTAAAAATTTGAAGAATTCTTTGCAGATAACATATCTCTCACTTAATTCTGACCATCCTTTATTTTAAGGTGAAGTAGAATTTGACTCTTCTCCTCTGTAGTCAACAGCTGAGAATCTAAGGCCTGGACCACCAAGCTCCAGCTCCCACCTCATGTACACACTTGCCTTCATTGTAATTTATATAGGAATTTATTTCTGCTGTTCATTTTTTAGGTTAGGTATGCAAGTATATAGATGATGTTGAAAATGTTGATGTATATCCTAAACACTCATTACATATTTAATATTCTATTGTATTGATATTTTATTTTCTTGCTTAATGCAGTTTGTATAATGTAATAGGAAACTCCTATTACATTAAAAAAGAGGAAAAAAAGAGGAAGACAGAGGTGATGAGAAAAGGCTGCCACACAGGAAAGGAAAGCTGAGCACATATGCTGTCAGTGGAAGTGATACTTGTGTAAGGAACATGCTGTTGTCATGGGTGAAGACTGCAATGGGCATGACAATTAAAGCAAAGAGTATTTCTGTGGAGACTTTTGTTTGTATTTTCATTGTAGTTCACATAAAAATCTATTTCTGCTGCTATTGTTTAGGTTTTGGTAGCAAATATGCAGTTGAAGTTGAAGATACTGATGTGTATTCTAAGGACTCATTACATATTAAAAATTTAATATTTTATTGATACTTTATTTCCTGATAAGTAAATATTGTTTAATGTGATAAAACTCAGAAAATTAAAGTTACTATTTTATCAACAGAAATACTTCTAAAAAATAAATATGAATGTTATATGTCTTCCTAATGTATCTGTCACAGACATTTGCTGTGATGTCCCACATATGTGTTCACTGGAAGAAAAGTCTTTTAACTTCACTGTATGTTTGAGAAATCTTATAGCCAATAACAAAAATAAAAGTCTCTAAAAGTTAAAAAGTCTTAGCACAGAAATATATAAGATATGTATTCAGTTTCTATTGCTGTGCAACAAATTTCGCATCTTAACACAAGGTTTTTTTTTTTTTTTTTTGGTCTTTCTGACACAGAGTTTTCTATACAGTTCAGGCTGGCCTTGAACTCATGAGAATTCTCCTGCCTCAGCCTCCCACATCCTGGGATTACAGGTGTGTTTCACCACAGCCAGCTGCACAGGTGTATTCTTAATCACAGCTTCTATGATCAGAAAAATCATGATTTATCTGGGCCTCTGCTCAGGACAGCACAAAACTGCAGTCTGGTATTGGCTGAACTACCTTCTCACCTACAGGCTCAACTCAGGCAGGATCTGTTTCCCTGCTTACTCGTGCTCTTGTAGCTATAGCTCGAGCTCCTTATCTTCTTTGTTCCTGCCTCGCTGTACTGCTGGATGCTGTCCTGTGCTCCCCAAAGCTGCTTGCATTGTCCTGCCACATGAGACTCTTCATAGAACAGCCCATAGCATGGTCACTTGCTTCTTCAGCACCATCACCAGAATCTCTCTGTCTGTCTCTGTCTCTGTCTCTGTCTCTCTCTTTCTCCCCCTCCCCCATCTCATCTTTATTTTCCTTTTTTTTTTTTTTTTTTTTTTCCCCCCCGGAACTGGGAATTGAACTCACGATCTCGCACTTGCCAGGCAGGCGTTTATGCCACTGAGCTAAATCCCCTCCTTCTTCTAATATAATGTAACCTAATCAAATGGAGTGATAATCAATCATTACCATATTCTGTTGTCATATTTGTTGTTGGAAGCCAGGCATAGATTCTACACAGTCAAGGACAAAGGATCACATAAGGCTGTGACTCATCCACTGGGTTGGGTGAACTGTCTTAGAGCTTGTCTGTCCATAAATCCATACACTAATAAAGGCATCTACAGGTCAGCAATACACTATTGCACTATGGGAGAGGACCCAGCACAAACTAAACTCCATCTTGACTTGATAGAGGTGACTGCATTTTAATGAGTATGTGACAGAAGAGTACAGGAGTCAGTAACTAGGGAAGTGAATATGGCAAAGGACTTTTTAGCTAGGTTCCACCTTCCCACAGAGACTGGGAGACAGAGGCCATGTCCTTCCTTATGTTACAAGACTTTCAGGTCCTTGAGAAAGACGCTGTTGAGTTGCAGGAGATCCATACCCATCCAGGGAGTCAGAGAAAGCATTAATAACCTTTTTAGCAAGTATTCTAAGATAGCAATGAAAAGGGTTCTACGGTCCAGTGTCAGCTGGACGGAAAAATAAGTTGGCAGTTTTGAGCTTTCTCAGCAGGCATGTTAAGGGCAGTTAAGTTTGCCTAGAGATAGTACCCTAACTGGTTAAAAATAAGATGAGTTTTTGCTGCAGCTGTTAAAGTGGGGGAGGCAGGAATGAAACAATCTGCCGTTTTTTATAGGCTAAGATGGAGGCTCAAGCTAGAGGAGGACCCCAAGGAGTGTGGATCAAGTTTGGTCAAAGATGATAATTGTCAGTTTATCATACTAAACCTTCACTCTACCTTATCACCTTCCTATCTATGGTGAGTTCTCCTTTCTCTTCCTTAGTGGAGCATATTTTTATCTTATTTCTTTTAGCCATCTTCTTTCCACCCACCAAGTTTTATGCTTTGTCTCAGATGCAAATGAGAATGAAATAAAGAGCTGCCCATTAACATGAAAGGTAAGGAAAGACCGTAAAGAAACAAAACTCACAAAAATAAAGATGACAGTTTGTATTCTGTGCTGCATTTCTTCCCCATGTTATGCTTTGTTTTCAAATTTTTTAGAACTGAGATTTTTAAATAATAAAGTGCTACTTTAATAGCAAAAAGCATCATAAGAGCTAAAAATTTTTACATAAAGAATATGAAGAATTTATATATAGGGAAAAGAAGAGAAAGAAAAACAAGACTGCTTGAAGCCCCAATCCAATTAATCAACTCCAAAGTCATCAAAGAAATATGTTCAGCCCTTGAGAAATGTCTGTTCTAACACCACTGATAAAAAAGACTATAATGTAATTGTAATTCTTATCACCAATTAAAAGGACAAAAAAGCAATTTTTAAGTGACACATTTATTGGGCACAGCAAACAGGATCAAGGTTAAATATACCAAAATTAAACTTCTCACCTATACAGTAAAATGAGACATATGCAACACAAACTTTTTCTCTGTATAACAGTAAAGGTCATAAGAGGAACAAGGTCAAATTCAACAATGAACACAGCTTCCGGTGCAGTCCCTCCCTGCACACAGCCCTGCTCTCCTGTCTCTCGTTTAGGCCAATAACTGAATGCATTCAGTATTTCAGCGATGATGAGCGAAAGCTTACATTTCCTAATGGCAGTATCGGTTTGGGAATGCCAGCTGTAAAAGCACTCCTTTGATCCTCTTATTAATCTAATAGAGTTATTAACTCTTATTAGCTCTAATACTACCTTAGCACTGCTTTCCACGGAAGAAACAGCAGGTCCATGGAAGGAATGGTGAATAACAAAACCCCTGTGCAACCCCTACCTCTCTCCAGCTTCCATAGCCTCTGCCCAGTGTGCCCTCTGCCCTGTCTGTTCATCCCTCTTCCACACTGCTGTGGCTTCTCCCTCAGTGGTTCATGTAAATGCCAGAGTGGTGAGGGAGGGCGGAGCTTAAGAGGGGTCCCAGTGGGAGTTCTTCAGTGTTGCTGGAGCCCTCCCTTTAAAAAGGAGGGAATGCTGGTCTCCTGGAGTGAGTTCTCACAACCAGCTTACTGTCTCACTGAATGATTTCTTCCACCCACCATTAGCCCTCACCAGCAGTTGAACCAACAGGACTTACCAATCTTTGTCCTCCAAAACTATAAGTTAAATAAGTTTTCTTCTTTATAAAATTAGCCTATCTGAGACTCTGTATCAAAAAGAAAAAAAAAAAAAGCCAGGCATGGTGGCGCACACTTGTAGTCCCAGCACTCAGGAGGCTGAGGCAGGAGGATGGTTGTGAGTTTGAGACCAGCTGGGTTACAAAGTGAGCTCAAGTGAGCTGAACTGCATAGTGAGGCCCTGTCTCAAAAAGACAAAAAATAAAATAAGTTAGTCTGTCTCAGGTATTTTGTTATAGGAATAAAAAACCAACTAATAGAGATATTATCTTTCCTGTCTCAATTTCTATACCAAGAAAGAAGAATCCCATGAATGCTCTCTAACAGCCATTAGAGTTTTACAAGAATATCAAGATCCTTTCCCACTAGAAAAGAATTTGCCAAGAGAACTCCTAACTTAGATCTAACAACTAGATGCCAAGAAGAGCTGGCTCTGTGTGTGCATCAGCAATTACCCGAAAAGAAGCCCAGCAGCTACCTGACAGAGCAATGTGAGTGGAGAGGTAACACATCATGTGACGTATCCAAGCAACAACTGATCTACAACTCAACGCCTGTGGAACGTCAGGCTCACCTGTTCCCTCCATGTGAAGCCTTCCTTTTGCACTTCCTCCCTGTCAGTACAGCCACTTAATCTTTTAACACAATATGCGCAAAAAAGGGATTGAGGAATTGAAGCAGTTGTTCATCCCTGGCTTTACAAAAAGATTATAAATAAACTCAACATATGGCAATATGAGCATAACAAACTTGATATACTTAGGAATTTGTTTCCGTTAACTTCTAGGCCTGTGTAAGCAAAAGAATGATAACACAATCTTTAATTATCTTGTAGCCATATTAAGAAAGAGAGAAACAGCCTGTAATGCTGTTTCTGAGGGTGTCAGTCCTACTGAACGATGGCTTCATCCTTTTGCGCTCGTGCACGTGGATTATCACTTATCTTCAGATGGAGTTACACTAGGGTTAGGGCTTCAAAATATTAATGCAGGGGCAGAGGACTTAAGTCAGTCTGGCTCAGACTAGGAGAACTTAGGTAAATTTAATAAAGCAGAGGTACACAGATTGGGATGGAGGCTGGGAGGATAAAAAGGCAGGAGAAAAACAAGGTTTTCAGGTGTGGTAAGGGCCTACCTCTTAAGATTTATAATCCTTCTCAATCAAAATGGACGTTTACTCTACAATTTAAATGTTCATGGGTATGAAGTCTCCTTTGACCTGAATGAGCCCAGCTGAGACCTAGTGGAATTAACTTATGTATGTTTACTGTATTTTAAAAAATAAGCTCACAATTATTAGGAAGTAAAAGACAAATGTTTGAAAAAATATCACAAATTTGCTGTAATATAAAACTGAGATATACACCATTACCTTTAATTTCTAATATTTTGGATACTTTGACAAGTTTTTATCAAAGGTATCTGATATTTTTGTTTAAACAACCTGTTAACACGACTCCTATTGAAAGAGTAAACAATTTGCGGAGACTCAGTGTAGACTAGGAGAAACACTGCAGCTTTCAGTAAGAGCATTCATTGAACACATACATTGAGCAAAATTTATTAAAAGCCTGCTGTGTGCCTCTCTGCTGAGTACAGATATCCAGAACAGAATGAGCCATAGGAAGTAAAGAAAGAAAAAAAAGTGAAAGGAAGTGAACTCCTAAGATATGACAGCAAAGACAGCAGGACTTAGGAGTCACAGAAACAGCCTCACATGGGGCACTTGAAAAGAAAGTCCTTGCAAACTGTTTACGGGGACAGAGAAACTAAGAGAGCAGGCAGCAGGGCTTGCAGAACACACATGATACACTTAGAAAATCTGCCCAGACCAAAAAAAAAAAAAAGAGATAAAAATGAGCCAGGCTACACCTAACACTCCAGGCTCTTCACACTGTGAGCAAACAGGGACAAAAACACTTACTCTGAGGCTCACATTTGAGTTAATTACTTAGAGACCTTCTTGATGCTTTTGCAGATTTCCATCAGCTGCTTTGGAAGACTATTGACTTGAGTAAATCAACAGTTGCTTTTATCCAAATACTGAGTTATATAATTCAAAATACGAATGCATTCCAAATGTCCAACCAGAAAACCACTATGTGAACAAGGCAATATGTTAATTAGCTTGCTCTAATCATGCCATGTTGGTGCATATATTTATCAAAACATCACATCATAAACCATAAATGTATACAATTATGATTTGTCAGTCAAAAACAATATTAATAATAAAATCTTTAAGCTGAAAAATAATAAATTGCTTTCATTTACGATCTCCTCCAGATATCAAAGGACAACATGTTGTTTAAGAAAAATGTGTAAACCGAAGAGGGCCTTATCATATGCTGCACCTCTGCTTTCACGGGGGTATATGTGTCAGCAATTGATGGACAGCACTAGGTATGGAAGGAAAAGGTGGTCTAGAGGCAAGGGATGCTGGTGTCAGTGCAGGCTGAAGAAATACTGTCTTAGCGTGATGCCCACCACTCAGGAGGCAGCAAAGACATCAGGGAAGCTAAGATTTGGGAGGTCAGAAAACTGCTTCTGCTTTAGTCTGCCTAATTGATTTGCTGGACAGGCAGGCACAGTAACCTTCCCAGGAGTTGAGCGGCTGCGCGTGTCTCACCCTACCTTCTGAGCAGCTGGTAAATGACCACACAGCTGGAGACACCAGTGACAGGTCCAAAAAACAAGTTCTGGGGCCTCTGAGACCAACACTCCCTCCACCTAGTTGTCTCATTCCCCAGACCTCACATCTGGCATGCACAACACAGCCTAAAACTAAATTATGTCTCTTGAGGAGGCCTTGAAGTGAAAACAGTGGTGAGGGATCCAGGCTGAGCTGCAGGAACAACGGAGCAAACGAGGTGTACACAGGGTCTGATACCTCCCCTATCGAAGAGCAAGTTCACTTACTTGTGAAAAGACACAGGAAAAAATTATTTCATCATCTCCTGCATAACCACTGGAGCCTTTTGTTGTTGCTTACTTGGTTTTGGTTATTCTTGCATTTTGAGATAAAACAAAGGACAGCATCATATTCATATCAATAATCCAAGTCTTATAATGGGCAGGGAAAACAAAGGAACAGAACAGTAGACTCTGAGTCTTCCCTTTCTTCAGCCCGTGCTCCTCACCCCACCACTGTGGACATGCTCAGCTGTATATTTCACCAGCATTAAGCCCTTCAGAAGGAACACATCCCTCCGATGCAATGAGAATACAAGTCATGTATGAGCAATTTTACACATTTAAGAGAGGCTTGGGAAGCAGTGATGTGGGCTGAGGGAAGGAACTCCAAGGATGTGAGACGCTTTCTAAACTAGAGATTCCTGAGAGAGAGGTGCAGGAGACAGGCAGGCTTCCTGAGCTTAAGAAAGTAAGATAAAGTCTCAGGCCACAGTGCTTTAGAAAGAGACAGACCAAGCCAGATTAGATTAATGAATGTAAGATATAGTCAGAGTTAGCTAAAACTGATAATGAGTTGCTCTGAGGGAAGAAATAATTCATCATGATGCACTTACTCTGAGAATTTTAGTAAGTTTAAGTTAACAGCTAAAAGCAATGTTGCATCCTGGATTGTACCCTAAAACTCAAAAAAAAAAAAAAAAAAAAAAAAAACCTTCATGAGAAAACGTGAAATCTTAATAATGACTGGAGTTTATTTAAGGGTAATGTACAATGTTGGTTTCTTAGTTTTGGCAGATGGGCTATAGTAACATATAAGTTGTGAATATTAGAGGAGGCTGGATAAAAGACATTAGGTACTCTACCATCTTTGTAACATCTCCATGAATCTAAAATTACCTTAAATTTTTAGTTTATTTTTAAAAATGCATATGCAGCATTGTTAATGGTTAATTCACACAGCTGCCTGCCTGATAACTATCCCAAAGAAAATTTACTCATTGGGTCCTAGCTGTCAACATTTTAAAGGGCTCTGGAATATTTGTAATGGCCTAAAAAACCAATCATGTTATTATAAAAATCCCAGTAATCTGGTAAACTTCTCATCCTGACTACTCCCACCAAAGTGCTAACACCTGACTACTCCCACCAAAATGCAAACAGCAAAACCAGCTAGAGTCCTTCACCCTCCTATCTCCACACCTCTTCCCCATGTTCTGGAGATTGGCTACACAATTATGTGAATGTACCCACCCTTAGAAGTGGTGAATGGTCAATGTCAAATAATTTTTTTGAGAGTTTACTAATGCACACATCACACTCTCCATTCAGTTTTCCACCCCTTCTTATCCAAACATGCGCTTACACCCTGAAGATTATGCCCTGGATTCCTAAGATGAAATGCCTACTCAGATACCAGTTTCTAGTTTAAAATAAAAAAGGGAAAAGTATACATAAAAATCATTCTTTTACAGATTAAACTGACGGCAAGAAATTAAAGCTCTTCTAGTAGCTTTCATGCTTGCTTATTTCATCGCTATCAGGAAACCATGCCCCCAGAGAATCTCCTTTCCTACAAGTTCCTCAATTATATCGTTTCCCTCTTCTCTTTTGCTCAACCACCTAATCCAAACCTCCTAATAATTTCCTAATGATTAGGGCATGGCAAAGCTGGCTGAGTAGGTTTGAACTGTTAAATACAAGGTCCCAGCGCACATGCACAGAACAGTTTGCAAAGCTCTGCTCCTGCGCTTCTCTCAAGAACTCTAGCAGGTCCTCAGTAGAATGGCCTAGACCGGACATCAGCCGTGTGGGATCCCAGCACCACCTCTCAAGACCCAGATGCAATTCTCATGGATTGCATTGAAATTTGGACAGTATAAGAGGACACATTGACACCACAAAGTGCTTTCTACCACAACTTTCCATCATAACCGATGATGTGTTCCCCAGGTACTGTGCCAATATTATACCTGCACTTACCCTCTTTTTGTCTTTACTCAGCCAAGCTCACTCTGCAAAGCCAGTTTTTCTCTCTCTTCACTTTCACTTTCTCAAATAAACTTAACTTGGGTTTTTTGTTTTTTTGTTTTTGTTTTTGTTTTTGTTTTTGCTCACTTTGTTCAATTCTTTGTTCAAGATGAGAAGAACCTGGAAATCTAACTCCAGGGAGAGGCTAGCAACTCCAAACATTTAGCTGCAAGCCACTTTTAAAAGCAAGCTACCCAACAACAGGAGTGCTAACATTTACATGTTATTTCTGACTCAGCTGCCCTTGCCATGAGGAAAAACCTTTCATCTATGTTATTTACACCCTTCTGAGGAAGCCTCCTTGATCTGCCCTCAGGGACCGTTCAGTACAGGCTGGGTACTCTTCCATGCTCTGAAACACCCTTGCATCTAGCTTCTGTATACAAGTGCAGCATTATCTGTAGCCACTAAGAAGTAATTCCTCCTCTCTACTTTAAGGGTAACCTCCTCGTAATTCATTATCCTGCCCTTAAACAACGTGAGTGTAGATATTCATGAAGCCTCTGTTACCAGCTCCACCATCTCTGTCAAGCCTCTTTATCCTTCAAGGTGCCACCCAGGTCTCCCCTTGCTGGCCGACACGCTGCTTGATCCAGCCCCAGAGGGAGCTGCACTGTCCTGCTGCCTCCTAACCCAGAGAACACAACATTCTCATCCCATGTGCTCATCTTTTCCGTATAAGCCTTGGACCCAGTCAGCAAAGGGCTGCCTCTTCCCTGCCTCTCCTGGCATCCACTGTTCTTCTAATCAAAGTATTGACAAGCTCGCCGTAGGCTGACATTTAACTCCACGTGTCACGTGCTATGTTTTCAGCCTTAGGGTGCAACAGCACCTGAAACACTGTAATGACACCCAGAATTTGGAGGCAGACTTATTTATGTCAATGGGCATTGACCAGAATCATTCCCAGAATATCAAGTCCTAAAGGCTCAGGAAGGGAGGTTTTCATGGGGTTTCAAGCAAAAAGCAGAATACTTGGCTATCTTTGATTGGTTCTTATAAAATGCATCATAGTCACTAGCATCATAATAACCACCCATTTCTAAGACAGTAGTAACAAGAACTGTAACAGAAACTGTTACCTGGGCAACTAAGAAACTAAAGTATACTGGCTAGAGGGCCATTTTTTGTTACAAGGGCACCTCAGTACCACTTATGGAGCTTGTTTGAGCTAGCCGTCATGCTAGAAATTCCAATCCCCTGGTCTGAGCTGGAACCAAAAATTCACCTTCTAACAAACATCCAGGTGATTCCTATGCTGCTTATTAAAAAGCAATTGTCAGGGTTGGAGATTTAGTTCAGCAACATAAACACCTGACTGGTGAGCACAAGGTCATGACAATTCCAGGTACAAAAAAAAAAAAAACCCACAACATGAGAAAAGCAATTATCAAATGCAGAAAGACTGGATTAAAGTCACAGGCTTGATCTACTGTACAGTAGTTCCCTTTTAGTCTTGTTCACTTTCCTTAGTTTCAGTTATCCAAAGTCAGTCACAGTTCAAAACTGTTAAATAGAAAATTCTAGAAATAAATCATAAGTTTAAAATATAAAAACTAAGCTGGGCAAACCTGTAATCCCAGCATTTAGGAGGCTGAAGCAGGAAGATCCTGAGTTTAGGGCCAGCCTGGCCTACATAGTACATTTGAGGCCAGCCCAAACTAGAGAGTAGGACCCTGTCTCAAGAAGTCAAATAATAACAATAATAATTTAAAATATATATGTACATATACATATAAAATAATCATTTAGGTGATATGACATCTTTATCTTCCAGTGTTTCCCTTTTTAACTGTGATGCCACTTTTGGGCTAAGATGTGTTTAGTAGGACGGCTCTGAAACATCTTTTAACTAAAGATATTTGGGATGGGGGTTTAGCTCAGCAGCACAAGCACCTGCTTTGCAAGTGCAAGGTCGTAAATTCAATCCTCAGATTAAAAAAAAAAGGATATTAATTACAAATGGTATTTAAAGATATCCCACTTATAATATATATGTAAAATAATCATTATGATGATGTGACATCTTTATCTTCCACTGTTTGACAGTCATGCCTTGAGAATGGATCCTACCCCCAAACCAATACCTCAGAAAATAACCAGACTTGTAATAACAGAAAACCTTCTTCTTGTTGCTGTTGATTTTTTTCTCTGATTGTTTTTGTAAGGGTAAACACTGTTTGTAGTTTTACTGCTTTGTTTTGTCCCTGTTTTTGTTTTTTCATTCTTTTCTTCCTTCCTGTCTTCCCCAGTTTGCTGAAGCTTGGGTAACCTTCTGTCTTTCCACCTTGCTTTTAAATTCTTTCTCTTCTTTTATTTCTCCATATTTTTTCCTCTTCTGTCTTTTAATTTTGTGCCCTTCAGGTAAAATTTTTCCACTGAGTGGATATTTATTGTATATAATTTTCTGATTTGGTTTAGATATGGTTCTACAACTATAAATCTTGTATGTATGGTTAAAAGTGGCAAATTATTAGTTATCACAGTTTGTCATTTTCCAGTCTGTATTTGATGCTGTCGTTCTTGCTGATCATTCTACTTTAACCAAGGAAACATCCTTACTGTGATTAATTGATCTTCCTTGTATGCCAATACTTAGACTGTGTTGGAGACATAAAAACTACTACAGGGAAGTACCAAAAAACTGAGTGCTATGTCAAACAGGCAGCAACCTTGCATCCCTAGTAAACTGAAAAGGCAGGATCATGGGACAGACTGAAAGGCTAACAGCCAGCTATGCCTATTCTCAACAACAAAGGATAAGTAATTCTCAACAACAAAGGATAAGGCACAGGTCATCAAAATCCCTAATTTGGGGCTGGGTATTTAGCTTAGAGGCATAAGTCCCTGCCTTGCAAGCAGGTAGTCGTGAGTTCGATCCCCGGTACCAATAAAAAAGAAAAGCACACACAAAAAAAATCCCTAATTTGAAGTTACATCACAAAGCTACCATGATAAAAATAAAAATTAAAAAACCAACACAGATCCGACAGTGGAATAGAATACAAGATGCAGAAACAATTCCAAACACACTCAGCTACTTTATCTTTGACAAATGGGCCAAACATCTTCACTATGAGGAAGATAGCCTCTTTAATAAATCGTGCTGGAAAAACTGGCTTTCCATATGCTGAAAATTGAATCTAGACCAGTCTCTCACTAGTCACTAAACTAAAATCAAAATGAATCAAAGATCTAAATATTAAAACAGAAATAATCTGCTGGAAGATAATATACATAGAACTCTTAAAGCCCTGGGTGTAGGCAAAGAATTTATGAACAAAACCCTAATCACACAGGAAATATTACCAAAAGAATCAGCAACTGGGATCACATCAAAATAAAAACTTTGGCACAGCAAAAGAAATCTTACCAGCACACTAAAGAGATAACCTATAGAATGGGAAAAAATTTTACACCAGCTTCTCCTGACAAAGGACTAATATCTAGAATGTATAAGGCACTAAAAAAAAATCAGAACTCCGAAATTTAAAGGCCCAATCCAGGAATAGAACAAGAAGTCAACAGAAAGCAAGCCCTGGCTGCAAATCAGCTCCAGGTGCAGGCAGCTCAGGGAGAGCCAGACACCAGCCCCTTCCCACAACCACAACCAGAGCACACATTTCAGACGCCTAAAGACTCTGCAGGAGCCCGCAGCCTCCAAGGCCAGGCGCTCCTCTGCGCAGACCAGGGAAGGGAAGAACAGGAACAACAGAGGTCCGCACGACAGGCAGCTCACTTGTGTATACATGTTGGTAACACCGTCCCATGGAATTCTAAATCCAGGACTTGTATATATGTGTTTCTTTGGAAAATAGAAATGTAGAAATCGAAGTTAATTCTAAGTGCTTTTAAAAAGCACGACGAAACTGCCTGAATACTACTGACGCTGCTGGCGTGCAGTGCAAGTGATCTGGCATGCAATAATTCTTTGAAAACATCCCATCACAGCCCAAAACAGAAAGACAAAGGAAGACTGTCTGTCAAGCGAATCTTTAGGCCAAGTACTTCAGAATTCTAAAATTATGTATTCACCTATGTTATTGTGCATATGCACACGCACACATATATACAAATATATATTTAATATTAATCTTACTGGGTTCCCAACATACGACACAATGAAGGGTCACTAAACAGGATTCTCTTTCCTTAGAGGTAAGCTTGTTTTTAGAGAGAGAAATTTCCAACAAAATGGAAGAACTTTTCAAAAGTAAAACTACCTACGAGGGCGATCAGAGCCTCCCGCGTACGCTACCACTACTAAACGGGAAGCTGTACTTGGATTTTTTATTTCAACGCGCCACGCCGGCCCGGCGCAGCTTTCCCGCCCGGCGCCTGCAGCGCCTCCGCGAACCACACTGCGGGCTTCGTTTTGTTTGCACCCAAAGAAGGGCTTGTGCGCCGGGCGCGCTCCGCTGCGTTCCCCTCGGCGTCCGGAACTAGAACACTAGGAGCCCAGGACTGGTCCCGCGGACACCTCGTCCCCTGAACCGGGACGGGAGACCGGGGCCGGGAAAGGAGCCCCGAGCCGCCCGGAGAGGGCGAGAGCACGGCCTGCCCGTGGGGACCTCGGGGCCTGCACCGCGCAAGGCGAGGCTGCAAAGCGCTCGCACACTCCCGCACCTCGGGGCTCCTCAGCCTCGCTCCGTGCCGCGGGACGAACGCGGGAAATGTTTAATGTTTGCACTAATCCAACAGAAATACAGAATAAAGTACACCTTTGGGAAGTGGAGTAATTCCCAAGACAAAATACCGTGCTCGTTCAATGTTCTGCCCCAAAAATCTGACCTCGCCAAGGCGCCTAACCTTTTGCAATCACAGTTGTAACGGGCGGGACGAGGGTGGAGGGAGGAAGGAGGGAGGAAGGAAGGAAGGAAGCTAGGAACACAGATAAGAGTTAGCTGCTCTTTTAGAAGCGGAATGTCACAGTTTTGCTTTATATTTTGTGCATAGTCCCTAGAAACTTCCCATCACCTTGACTTTTCAGCAAACAAAAACTTGAGCAAAGCTATGAGAATAAACAGTAATTTCGTCAGGCGGAAAACTGATTCTGTTTGTAAGCATGTACCAGACACCCTTGCCCTGGGGGATGCTTATGGTGCAAAAGTTTAGCGTGCCCAGACCCACGTGGCCCTTGGTGGGGGACAGGGTAAAGAAGAGACAAAAGCTGGGGTCAGGTGGAGATTTCTGTCTTCTGACAGGATAAGAGGAACTGCCCCCGCTCTGCAGGGGCGTTTATTTATACATATTTGCAACTTAATGTCAAGTGCCACCCTGTTGTCCCAACAACCCACTGTTCAGATTGTCTTATGGCTAGGTGTTCTCTGGGCTGAAGCAGCTTCTCTACATGGCTCACCCCAGGCACTCTTTGTTCTTGGCAGGGCCAGGGCAGGCTGCATTTGTGGTCAATTTCCAGTTTCAACACCCAACATTAGTAAAATCCAACCAGGGTCTTTTGCAGACCTAACTTAAATGCAAGCGAAATTTGAACTCTGGCCTATAACTACTTGAGTTTAAAAGAGAATGTTAAAGAAAAAATGTTACTGTCATGTTCCACGTGGATCAGGGTCTTTTCATTCCTGATTATCCACGCCTCCCTTTTCTGGAATGTGCTTGGTAGGTGGATAGCGGGGTAATGTGCATGATTATTTCAATGCTAGTCCGGGAAGGGGCCTGAGGAAGTCAGCTACGAAGCTAGCGTTCTCATACTGTGCAGCCTGGTAACAAAGACTGAAAGCTTATAAGCTATAAATACCCTTGAGACACAGGGTTAGCCATGGAAAAGCCCGTCCTCTGCCCCACGAGCAGAGTGAGGTTACCCACAGCTCTAAGCCTGTTATAGAACACTGACCTCTTCCTGAATCCTAGTCCTTCAGTTCTCCCATGAGACTCTTCCAGAGCAGAGGCCTAATGCAAGAGGATGCCGGGGTTCAGGCAGTGTCACACAGCCTTGTGAGACGCTTCAGCTAACCCTTTTTACCTGCAAGAGGTAGGAAGATTTATGGGTGTTAACAGCATAAGTGGCCTTGGTAAAGACGGCAACCTGGGCTCTTGGCATGGATGCAAATCAAAGTGAGGCCAGTTGCCCACCCTTCAATGTAGATGGAAGTCAGCACCTAAGTAACCCCTGTTCTGGTCAAGAGAAACTGGAAACAGCTTCTCCAATGGGGGTTTGTTTTAATAAAGGCTAAAGAGCTTCTAAATCTCTACCCCAAATAAGACGTGATATTGTCTGCTGATATTGCCTAATATCCCACTGTGAAATCAACATTTGACCAAATTAAGAGGTAAAGTTGTTTTGTTTTGTTTTGTTTTTTCTCTCTTTTTTGGTGACTTGGATTTAGGCAATGAGAAGACTGACTTAGCTAGACTCTGACTCCTCCCTCAAAAATAATTTTGGTTTCAACAAACTATTCATGTCTCCTAAGATTTTTTGTTCAGAAACATGGGCTTCTGTGGCATAGAAAAACTGAGTTGTTTTAGAAGCCAAAAGCTGTTTGCCTGATTTGGAGCTGTGAGGGAAGTTTCTTTTCCTCAAGCAAAGCTGATGTTTCCCAAATACAACACACTGAATCCCAGGACACAAGGCCCGATCTCAGGAACCTCTAGTCATCAGATAGCCTCTGCTCATCCTTCACTCTTCTTCCCGGAAGTCCTGCTGACTGTCCAAGGTATTTTTTTCCATGAAGCTGGCTGTGTTAAAGCACAGCTTTGCACTATCTCAAGTTCACTACTACATTAGAAGTACAATTCATTCACTTTCCCAGTCATTGCCTCTGCCAATAAGCAAAAAATGGAAATTAGTAAAAGTTTCCCAGTACCTCACATCAGTTCTGTTAATCTATGCTTTCAAAAAAATAAAAATAAAAGCCAGCTATGGTGACACACACTGCAATCTTAACACTCCGAGGCAAGAGGATCATAGGTTCAAGCCAGCCTGAACAACTTAACAAGTTAGCAAGGCCCTATCTCAAAATTCAAAAACAAAAAATGAATAAAGAGATATAGCTCAGTGCAAAGTTCTTGAGTTCAATCCCCAGTACTGATAAAATAATAATAAATCTTTGCTTAAGCAACCCAGATGTTACCTCTGAAGGCAGTTACAAAGCAAAAATTAATCAAACCATGTAAATCAAATGCAAGGATTACAATAAAATTCAAAATTGGTAGTGTTCTATTTGGGAGAAAAATGTATTGCTTTTGAACATTACAGTCATGCAGTAGGAGGTTTTTTATTTAGTTAATAAGAGTCCAGTTATATTTGAAGTGTATATTAATTACCCTAAAAGCATTAATCAATTTGGCACGGACACCTTAATAATAATGAAGTCTCTTTATTGCTTCCATAGTAAGCTTGTGTCACCATAATCACAACTGGCTTATTGATACAAATACCTCTTCCCTCTGTTAATTTAAATAGAACATTTCTTTGGTACTTTCAGCTGATGGGATGGTAAATAATTTTTAGTCTAAGAGTTGAAGTGGATTGATTAGAAGCAATTTTTGCTGTTTTGCACAATAAAAAGATGAACTGCGTGGTTCGCCAAGCCAATTTGCAGAGCAACCACTCCTCTCTAATTGCTGCCATACTAATGTAGTAGAAGCCGAATCCCAGGAAGTAGAGAAATCCATTTACCCAGCCATGACATTTAAGTAGCAAACACAAGTAGTGGATTTTTCCATTACCCTTCATTTCAGCCCCGCTCCGTTCCACCTGTGACCCTTATGCAAGGAGGGCAATGGGCTTTCATACAATTTGGGGACTATAATAGAGGTCCACTTCAACATGTTTGAGAGCAGACTAGAAACATTTTTTAGAAAAGCATAATTAAGACCATAACCAATTTCACTAATTCCCGATAATGTATCAGAAGACCAAATTATTTCACAGATGCTCTCATAAATGTACTTCTTACTGGAGAAGGAGGGAGCGTATTTCG
Source organism: Cavia porcellus (assembly GCF_034190915.1). NCBI lineage: Eukaryota > Metazoa > Chordata > Mammalia > Rodentia > Caviidae > Cavia > Cavia porcellus. The sequence continues at coordinate 71,329,294 of NW_026947485.1, read as the reverse complement.
TCTATCACAAATAACATGCTGTTTGTCACCAGTAGTCTCAGCCCAGAACAGTACTTTACTTGGCATCAGACTTTCAGTCAACAAAAAGTAGACAAGTTCTCCAGGAACATCATAAGCTCCGTTGTTGTATGTTTTACCAGAAAAGAGAGGGGAAAACATCTTCAAACAGAATCCATAATATACATCAAAGAAGAACTTTTGTACCTTTATTGTTTACAAGTCTCCTAAAATACTTGATTCTCAGCCAGAGGTTCCGGGGTACATTCTCATCAAATTCCCAGATCTTCTTGGTCACTCTCCTCTTTGGGGCAAGGGACAGTACTAGAATGGAAGAGAGGACCCACACACATTTGTTAAATCAAGGATGAATGTCTACAGGGTCCTAGGACTTGGGACACGGGGAGACCAAAGCAATGTTTTTGAATGAAGTAAAGTAAGTTTTGTTTTCAATACCAAAAATGTTCAGAGAATTTACAGTGTTAACTTTGGACTGAAATGTCTGCAGTGATTCATCAACACCATATTTGCAGCTGAACTCAGAAACTGATTGCTCAAAATGTCTTGGGTATTGCGTCTTCAGTCTCACACAACCCTGCACAGAAGCACAAGGACCGGCAGACGGTCCTTAGAGAGTGTGTTAAATGATCTCAGTGTGTTCTCTCCCTTCACATTTGCTGTTTGCTTACACTGCTTGGATGGAAGATTTACCTGTTAGAGTTCTTCCTGTTGTGTGTTTAATAGGCTTAGTATTAAAACCATCAAGTTCAAGGTTAGAGAGAGAAAAGGGAATTTTGCTTCTCAGTGACAGCACTCTGCCCAAATAATACCCTCAACAACATTCTTGATGGTTTAATAAGTACATTTAAAAAGCAGTTAGAGGCTATGGATATAGCTCAGCAGCACAGAAGCTGCCTGGCAAATGCCAAGGCACTTGCCAAGTCATGAGTTCAATTCCTAGTACCAAAAAAAAAAAAGCAATTAGATGTGCCAGTCTTAACCTGAAAACAACTTAAAATAACACAACTCAACTCAAGCATTAAGCCCCTTCTTGACTAAGTAGCAATTTGAACTAACATGAATTCCATACTGGATATTGTTTCTGTACACTAATTTCTACATGGAGGGGGAGTGTATGCCTAGGAAGATTCACCTTACTGTGAATTCATCCTCCTCCCCCCCCCCCATTAAAAAACAAAACTGTTCATAATTGACTGTAACAGTATGAACTACCAAAAACTTCACCAGTTCAGAAAATGTGGAACATATATACCATGAGATACTATTCAATCATAAAAAAGAATGAAACTTTGTCATTTGTAACACCATGGATGGAACTGGAGATCACTGGGTTAAGTGAATTAAGTCAAGCACAGAAAGACAGGTACCACCTGATTCAACCATATGAGGAGTCTAAAAAGGTTGATTTCACAGAAGATGAGGGTAGAATGGTGGGAATCAAGAGAGTAGGAGTGAGGGAGAAATAGGGAGACTTTAACTAATGGGAACCCTAAGTCACAGTCCAAGAGGAGCACATAGTTTTGTATGCCCTTGCAGGAGGTGGCCACAGATAACAAATATGACCTCTCATTTCAAAGATCCAGAAGAAATGGTTTTGAAAGTTTCCTCATTAAAAAATGATAAAAGTTGGAGGAAAAACATACCTTTAACCTATATGCCTTATGCATGCATGTAACAAAATATTATGCATACCCATTAGTATACTTAAGTTTTGTTTCTATGTATTAGTTACAAGTAAACTTCATTGTAAGGTCTGAAAAAAATTTCACTATAGAAAATATTTATATTAGCCTCTATAACCTAAAACCTGTGAGTTACTGAACTTCCCCTCTGACGGTATAAATACACAACAGAGTAGAAGGAGCGGCAACAGGCCAGATAAACAGGATCAGTAATGAACCTGTGCTGAGGAAATTCTCTGAGACACACCTACACCAAGACTGTGCCAGAGGACCTAGACAGGGTCAGACATCATGAAGTTCTCAGTCCCAAAACTGCAGGAGCAGAGTAACAGCTACGCCTGGGATGCTGGACAGGGAGAATCCTAAAAGGACAGCTGTCGCCTGAACAGCTGAGCCATGGAGCAGAATGGGGTGTGAGGACTTGCAAGTGCTATTTCCTGCCTTATGGCCAGTTAAAGATTTCTGAGGGGTGATTTGGGGAGGCAGCATTTTACAGGGGTTGACACAAAGCAAGGAGTTGAGGTGATCAGAGACAGCTATAGGGACAAAGGACAAATACCTCTGGGCCGGCCTGTAACCAGTGACTGACCAAAGCACAAGGTGTGCTTTATTCTGAGGAATTTAAAAGTGGTTTTTGCTAATTCCCATAATGCTTCAGGTGGCCCTTCAAATGCACAATAAGCAGCTAAGAGTAAAACACAGCTTGACCTCCATTGTTGTATCCTTCATTACCTTAACACTTTGTGTGTGGATATGTTACTCATTTAGGAAAAGATGACAAATTTATTAGTCCTATATTTATCTAGCCTTTCTCATCACCCCTCAAGACACAGGACACCAAGTAACCTGAGGATTAAATACGTGGGTGTTTAGCATAGTATCCGACCCAGACAGGCCACCCAGGAGCAATCAATCACTGTTGTTACTAGCAGACAGCAAATGCTACACTAGACAAAGAACTAAAATTTTACATTAGGCGTCAAAAGGCACAAGACCCCCAGTTTGGAGTCACAATTATTTTTGTTCCTCAAAATCTTTTTTGGACTATGACCAAGTAGAAAAAATAAGCAACTAAAGGTTGAGTCTCTAGCTCCTCAAAAGTTTTCTTTCCTTTTGGCTTCTTCTCATATCCAGCCATTTCTAGGTTGCCTCTTCCTGGAAGCAGTTTATATATACTCCAAGAAATATTTATTTTCATACATGTCTAAATCAAGGGTAACTGGTAAAATAAGCTTCTGAGGGACCATCGTAGTATACTTTCCAGTGCCAAACATTTTCAAGTTATTCAATGGTCTAGGTCTCTTCTACAGACAACTGAAAAATAACTGTAGGAAGTCACAGTGCCAACATTCAGGAACTGAAATGTTTATATTAGCCCTTCAAATAAGGCCAGTACCAACCCCTTAAAGAAAAAGTCACAGACATAAAATACCCATAACTACTTTAAATTGGGTCAGTCCCACAGATACATTATTAAATCTACATGTGCTGATTTCTAATCCTCCGTACCCTAGCGTGGGGAGCTGTGAGCTGTTCACTCTGCATCCTTTTGTATTAGCTATGCCTGGCTCCTGAAGAATGAATGGTGACATTCAGGGATGGCACACTCAAGAAAAATAAGCACCCTCAGGTCCAGATCCCCGAAGGGTTATTGCTTAAATGGCCTTGACATCCCGGCTCAGGGACAATTCTATGATAATTATTCACAAATCAGAACCTGTATGATTACTCCTGAATGCTTCACTCCCTTGGACTTTGACTTGCATCTTTGTGTTCAAATGCCAAGGGGAGAGGGAGCTTGCTGCAGCTGTTGGAGGGGGGATGGATAGGAAGGTAGGAAAGAAGGTAATTTGGTCACTCTTTAAATCAAGAAAAGCTTCAGCTATGTTCTTTCCATTGTGCATTATTTTATCAGGTTTGAAAAAGTGGCTGTATTTCAGTCAGTGCTGTGGAAGCGCGCCATGCTCTCTCAGCGACATTACGTGCAAGTAAAGAGGACATCTATTTTTAAATACTCAGCCATATAAATTAGTTTGAGCCCCAGACATTAATTTTGAAGGAAAATTAGATTGGATCTAAATAATTGAAGACAAGTGGAGAAACATTTTAATAAAACTTCATAATTTGACTCACAGTTCCTTGAGCCATTAGTGCTGGCTCTTATTAAGAGGCATTGTGACCAGGTGGCCAGTATCAGTTAATAACCTGACTGCTCGTGGAACCTTTTTAGCTGAAAGCTGATTGTACTGTGAGAACTGTTTTCATCCATCTTCCCCAGCCTGAACTACTCCTTCATGCTATCTGTCACTTTCTACATTTTTATGTAAAAAGGATGCCAAGAAATAATACACATTTGTGTGGCTGCGCCTCACAGAAAACTTCCATAGTTACTATAGAATCTGCATTGTGTACCTTCAATTGAAAGTAAATCTTCCACTGCAAATCACTAGACGTTAGTGGTTAAATTTATGTAAATTTTCTCGATACAGCTCATAATCAGTAAGACTTTTATAAGGATGCTTTTTTTCTAAGATGATGATGAAGCTGGTTTCTTTTTTTATGTGCCATAAGCAAAGTCGTTGCCGATTCCGTTCACAATATAAATTTAAGAGACAATGACTCCTACAGTTGCAAAGGAAAGAAAGGTTAATGTTAATGAATGCCACGGCAACCGAGACTGTTCAGCATTTGCAATTCTGTATTTTACATGTGGTAATAGATTTAATTATTTTAGTGTGGAAGGGAGCTTGTTTAGTGGGAAGGTCACTTGTTAGTTCTCTGTAACCAATTTACCTTAAAACAGGCAAAATAATTTAATGTAGCCTGAAAAGAATTAACTGCCTATTTGCAAAAGCCTCCCAGTAAGGTGGAGGCAACAAGGAAATCCCTGCTGCAGCTGCTGCTGCTACCCTCCTAATGTAATATTCCAGCAAATGTAACAGGATGCCAAAAAAGACAGTTCCTCTGAGTGTGTACAGTCCAGAATGACTTTCATCTCTTTACTGAACCAACTAATAAAAAGAGTATCTTTTAGATGATATATAGTCATCTTTATCATTTTTTACATTTCAGATGTTTCAGGGCTTGCTTTTTGGTATACTTTGAGAATATTACTTAATTTTTCAAAGGCAATATATTCACATGGCACAAGAAGATATAAAAGTACATAGTGAAAAATATCATGTTCACCCTCATTCCCATCTGTGTTCCAATAGGTAACCACTTTTATTGCTGTCTTAGAACCCTTCTAGAGTCTTTTTGCATTTAGAAAGAGATGTGAAGATTTTCATTTCCTTCCCTTTTTCCACAAAAGACTGTATATTATGTTGCCTGTTTAACATTTCTTTAAGCAGCGCACTTATTCACATACAAGTTTTCTCTTGCCTGTCTATGTCACAAAGAACTCTGGATTTGGAAGAGATGTTGATTCTCAGTACAATTAATGTATACAAAGTATGTGCAATTTTCCTCAAGATCTCGACAGGATTTTTTTGTAAGACATGACCAATTGATTTCAAAGTTTATATTGTCCTACCTGTAAATATACTATTAAGTTAGAATAATTATAATACTACGTAATGACAAAGAAACAAATAGACTAACAAGTGAGAATAGAAAGTCCATAAATCTCTAATATGTATAAGAGAATTTAATATTAAGTTGGCTCAGGTGAAACTGCTGTTTTCAGAGAACAAAAATATTGAAAATTGGTGATTGTGCAGAGTACAATCAAATATATAATCATGACAGACTTTTATATGGACAGAGAAAATACAAATTATCCCAAAAACTGGCTATCCAATTTTTAGGGCAAAAAACTGGGTGGAGAAGAAGCAAGACCCCCTGCAAACCAGCACCATGTGTGGGCTGCCACTACCAAGGAACAGCCAGGCCCCAGCCTCTTCCAGCATTCAGGCTGGGAAACAAGAAAAAAGACAAACCCCACCCCCTACCCTACCCTAAGCAACCTGTTGATCTGGAGAAACACAGGCTGTGATGATAGCTATTGAGGTGAAATGCAATTTGATGCTTGTGGTGGTTGGCGTTTCATTGACTTTACAGGTCTAGGGCCAGTGGTCTAATCATCTGTTCAGCGGATCATGGTACACAGTGTGACATCTGTGGGGCATCTTCTGAAGGTGGTGGCCATTGTTGACTGCCTGTTGTCTTGTTTTGAGGTTCTGTATAATTTGCATTGTTTTGTTGGGTTGGGTTTTTTTCTGTTTTGTTTTGTTTTGTTTGATTTTGTTGTGTCCATTGACATGGGCAGCTCTTTCAGAGATGGCAGGATACATTATGGTAGCCATTTTGGGTTTACTGTTGTCTTGTTTTGAAGTTCTTTACTGAATTCATTGTTTTGCTTTTATTAGTTCTATTCTGTTCTGTTGTTTGATTTTTACTATGTCAGAAGATATCTACAGCTGTTTTGAAGATGATGGGAAGCATTACAGTAATCATTGTTGATTTCGTATTGTTTTGAAGTCCTGTGCCATTTACACTGGTTTGTTATGATTGGCTTTGTTCTATTTTGCTTGTTTTTATTCTCTTCAAAGTAAAAAAAAAATAGTTGAATGCTTAGCTCATTTTAAAAATGGATTATTTTTTTTTGTTGTTCGAGGTATCAGATCCATGACTGCTCACCTACAGGCAAGAGTTTAAGCCACCGAGCTAAATCCCCAGTTCAAAAATGTTATTTTGTCAATTGTATCAAAAATGTAAATCTTTTATTTATTTATTTATTTTGTCTTTTTTTTTTTCATTTTTATCGGTACCGGGGATCGAACTCACGACCACCTGCTAGAAAGGCAGGTACTTACACCGCTGAGCTAAATCCCCAGCCCCAAAAACATAAATCTTAAAACTATAAATATACTAGTTAAGTTAGGCACTGTAACAGACAAATCCAAAAATCTCAGTTGTTGAAAACTCAAATGAAAATCAAGATAAATGTTTCTGCCTGAGAATGTCTTCTCCAAGAGGTGGTTCAGACCCAGGAACTTGGGCCCTGTGGTTCCACCATCTTCAAAATGTAACTCCACTTCTCCCTGTAGAGTTTTTAAGTTAAGGACAAAAAGGGGCAAAAGGTCCCCCAAATGAGGTCCAGAAAGTGGAAATTCACCCTAACATTCCATTGGCCTGAACTCAGTAAATAGCCAGAGCTGACTGCAAGCAAGGTGAGTTGCAAAGTCTGACTGGGTGCCCAGGAGAAATAAGAAAGAGTTTGCTAAGCTGAGCCTGTCTTTTACACCTCATTACATCTTCTCACATGGAAAAAAATTAGAAGGATGCATTTGCAAGTCTGTGTGAAGGTTTTAGTTAAGCCAGAGTTGAAAAAAGTCCGTTTTTCAAAAATTTTTTTTAATTAACCATAAACAAAGTTTAAAGGATAAATGAGAATTAGGAAACACTTATAACATATAAATCAAAAGATTACTATTCCCCCAAAAAATAATATTCTAGAATACAAAAGACATATATAAAAAATGCTCAGTGTTACCAGGAATCAGTGAACTATACATTGAAACAACAAATATGGCAGATAAGAAGTTTTCACTCATCTGAGATATATATATTTATATAATATATATTTTTATATTTACAAATATATTTATATAATTTATAAAATGGCTCAAATTTAATAGAAGCTTATTTCTAGCTCACAAAACATATATATATAGAGAGAGAGAGTTTGAGAGAGAGAGAGCGAGAGTTCTGTTTTGTTTTGTTTTGTTTGTTTTTGCAGTATTATGGACTAAACCAAGGACCTCTGCACTAAATCACCTCCTTAGCCCTTTGTTTATTTTTTATTTTGAGGCAGATTCTCACTAAGTTGTCAAGCTGCCCAAGCAAGGTTCCAATTTGCAAATCTCCTGCCTCAGCCTCTGAGACTGCTGATGTTAACAGTATGTGTCATCATGCCACCTCCAATATTTTTAAAGATTTAAAATATCCAGCAATGCTACAAACGTTTCCACATATGTCCAAAGTGGAATGAAGAGTTTTGATGCTGTATCACTTATAATAAAAAACTGGAAACAACAGAAATGTCTACAAAGAAAAGAAGGGTTAAATAAATTCTAACACAACAGCACAATAGAATAGCAGGCAGTAATTGTTTTAGGTACATATAAATTCATAACCTGGAAAGTTCCCTAAATGTACACTTAAGTGAAAAGAGTAGATTATAAAAGAGTATACACATTTTGATTTCAATCCCATATGTGATTTCTACATAAACATTTAATTGCAAATGTGATAAATTAAATATGTCAAGGAATACACATCAACCTGATAGGCACAGTGAAGTGACTACATGGGGGGAAAGCTTTATAAATGGCGATATTTTTCTTATATAATCTGTACCCTTTGATTTTTACAAGAATGTACTACATATAAATTTATGTGTTGAAATGTTTTGGAAAGTGCAAGGTAACAAACTGCATATGAATTTGTCAAAAGACAAAAAGCAGACTGGAAAAAATATTCATAACATAAATACTAAAACCAAGAATACTTTTCATATGAAAAATTATCAACATACCAATTTTTAAAAAAATAAATAAATCCAGAACCTAGCAATTGGTCTGGCAGGAGGAAGCCAGGTGACAGGCTCCTCACCATATATCGAAGAACTGGGAGCCAGGGAAACACCAGCCACACAGGGGGACTTCAACTGGGGTGCACAGGCGAGACCAGCTGGGTGGGAAAGTCCGAAGCAGCAGTAACAGCGGGAATCAACCGGCATCGTGCTTGGGGACAGAGCCACATGGACTAGAAGCAGGTGGATGGGGCCTCCCCTTTCTTTCTTTTTTTTTTTTTTCTTTCTTTCTTTCCTTTCGAATTTATTTTTATGGTTATTTTTCTTTTCCTTTTTCTTCTTCTCCCCCCCACCCCGCCATCCAAACAGCTGAGGAGATCTTCAGCCACAGAAAACTAATTCCATCCCCCAAAACCAGAGACCAAGTTCAGACAATGCCTCACTCACTCCTTCAGTCCTCCTTTCCTGCCCTCTTCTCCAGGTTGCTGAAGCTTGCATGATCATCTTCTATCCTCCAGCCTCTCTACTTCTTCCTTTTCAGTTATCTTTGCTTTACCACAGGGTAGAACCACTCTACCAATGGGAAACCCTTTGCATACAATTTCCTAATTTATAATCGGTTCTGTAAATTTTGCCTCTGTGGTATAAGGTACAAAATTAAAGAGTTGTCACAGAAGCTGCACTGCCCCAGGGCAAGAACCACCAGCATCTCCTGAGATCCATATCATGTTGGAACTTAGGACACTGGAAACCAAGCAACCAGCTCGTCTCCCTGGTAAGCTGCTGTGAGCCCACCGGTTTACGGGCTGAGACTCAGACATCCCACCCCACCCTACCCCCATTAGCAAGTGGAAGTCAGAGGTCTGAGCATCTCTTGGGAGGCTGACCATATGCAATATAGCAAATAAGGAGAATTTCCTTCTACCAATCTCTTTGAAGGCAAATATTGTTATCACTTTTGCTTTGTTCTGATTAATGGTATTGCTCTATTCAATATTCTGTTTTGATAAGTTCTATAATGTTCTATATTTCATTTGATTTTGCTATACCCGATTGAAAGAACAACTATTGTAAAGATAATGAGATATACTGTTATTCCAGTAACCTGCTGTGAAGTTCTGTACCAATTTCACTACACTGTCTCAGTTGGCTTTACTCTGTCTTGTTCTGTTGTATTTTAGTACCTTCAAAATAATACTTTAAAAATTTAAATTTTAAAAAAGAGTTATCACAGCTTGTGGCTTTCTTTTAATTTTTTTTATTTTAAACAGAAAAAACAAAAACAATGATAGAGAATTTCATAAGATAATTGGAAATTTACAAAAGTTAATATATTGCGTTTTTTTATCTTCAAAGTAGTTGCTCAGTTTATAAGATATAGGCATGCAAAATTGATCAATGAAAGCACAAATTGTTCTTTTCAATGAACTAAAGGAAATTAATAGTATAATTAGCTATTATATAATATATATAATTATCTTAGTTATTATATATATTCTTACTTCCTTCTTTTCTCCTCTCCTCATCCCAGGTGTTCTTTACTTTTGACCAGTTTCTTTCCTTTTCATGATATTTGTCACAGATTTTTAGATCTTACTCTGTCAGTTTCTTACACTAAGAAGACAATACAGTGTTTACACATGTGAATCTGGTTTATTTTACTTATGAGTGTGATCTCTAGTGCATTGCTTTACCTATAAAAGCCTTGAATTTGTCCTGCTTTATAGCTGAATAGTATTCTATTGTAAAAAAAAAAAAACATATCTTTTTTACCTATTCCTCTTATTAGGCATTTGGGTTGTTTCCAAGATTTAGCTGTTACAAATTGTGCTGCTATAAACATGATAACATGTATCACTATGGTACAATGCTTTTAATTCTTTTGGAAAATACTCAGAAGAGTAATAGCTGGGTAAAATGGGACCTCTAATACTAGTTTTTTGAGGACTCTACACACTGATTTCCACAGTGGTTGTACATGCCTACCAACAGTGGAGACGGGTTCCTTTTGCCCCAAGGCCCACAGCCCCACCAGCATTTATTATTGGTTAATTTTAAGATGATAGACATTCTTTCTAGAGTGAAGTGGAATCTCAGTATTGTTTTAGTTTGCATCTCTTCAAGGACCAATAATGTTGCACAATTTTCCTTGTATTTGCTCTTGTGTTTTTTCATCTGTGAAGTGTATATTCACCTCAGATGCCCATTTTTGGACTGGGTCTTTGAATTTGGAGGGCCTGATTATTTTCATTTCTTTATGTATTCTAGATAGAAGTCCTTTGTCTGAGGAACAGTTGGCTAAAAGTTTTTCCCAGTCTATGGATGCCACAACCTGTGCAACTCTTAAGGTTCCCAGGGTGAGGACCATGAAGGATGGGAGAGAAGGGGAAGAAATAAAGATGAGACACAGAAAGCTGGTATCAAATGGAGCCCTTTCTTCTGATGAGAGGAAAGGAACTGCTCAACCACTGTAGGGGCATTTATTTATACATTTAGCAACTTAATTTCACATGACACCCTGTTGTCCTAGTAACCTGCTCTCTGGATTGTCTTGGGAGCTAGATGTTTTTTGGGCTACAGCTTTTTAATGTGATTTGTCCCAGGCACTCTTTGTTTTTGGGACAGTCATGTCCCAGCCTTGCACATGTGGTCAATTCCCAGCTTCAATGACTCCCAACAGGTGGGTTACCTATTCACTGTTGGTGACTTCTTTTGATATGCAAAAACTTTTTAACAAGATGAGGTCCCAGTTGTTGATTCTTTGGAGTGTTTCCCGTGCAGGTTTGTTTTTGTTCATGAAATCTCTTGCCTACCTCTATGTTTTCAAGATTTCTACCTACTTTCATTTCCAGTAGATTTAGTGTTTCTGTTTAAATGTTTAGATCTTTGACTAAAGTTTAGTGCATGGTGATAGACATGGATTTAGTTTAACTCTTCAGCATGTGGAAAGCTGGTTTTCCAATACCATTTATTAAAAAACCTTTTTCTTTCAGTAAATGTGTTTGGCCCCTTCATCAAAGAGTGTGTCTGTAGTTGTGTCTCCCTCTTCTATTCTGTTCCATTGATCCTCAGGTCTGTTTTTTTGCCAGTACCATGCTGATTTTATCACAGTATCTTTGTGGTATAATTTCAAAGCAGTGATTGTGATGCCTTCTACTTTGCCTTTGTTCTCCAAGGTTGCCTTTGCTATTCTAGGTCTCTTTTGTTTCCAGTGAATTTTAGGAATGTTTTCTCTAGATTTGTGAGGTATGCTAATGGCATTTTGATAAGTATTGCATTATATCTGTATAAGAGCTTTGGGAGTATGGTCATTTTCACTTTGTTGGTTGTTCCTATCTATTAGCAAGAGATATTTTTCCATTTTTAAATATCCTCTTTGATCTCTTTTTTTAGAGTACTGTAATTTTCAATGTACAGATCTTTCACTTCTTTTATTAGACTGATTCCTAAATATTTCACATTTTTTGGATTCTATTGTGAAAAGTGTAGTTTCCCTAATTTCTCTCTGTGAGTTTGTTGTTTGTGTACAGGAATGCTATTAAGTTTTCAGTGTCAAACACTACTGAATTTGGTTATTAATTCTAGAAGTCTTCTGGTGGAGTTTTGGTGGCCTTCTATGTTGACTATCATATTGCCTTTGAATAGTGATATTTAACTTTTTCCTCTTCTATCATTATTTCTTTTATTTCTCTCTCTGGTCTAATTGTTCTGTCTAATATTTCCAGAACTATATTGAATAGAAGTGGTGATAGTGGACATCTTTGTCCTGATTTTAGAATGAAAAGTTTCAGGTTTTGTCCATTTGGTAAGATGTTGGCTGTTGGTTTTTCATACCTGGCTTTTAGAAGTTTGAAGTAAAAACCATCTATTTGAATTTTATATAGGGTTATTTTATCATGAGTGAGTGTTGGACTTTATCAAAAGCTTTTTCTGCATCTATTGACATGATCATGTGATTTTTGCCTTTGGCTCTGTTGATATAGTATATTATATTTATTGCTTTGTTTGTGTTGAACCATCCCTGCATTCCTAGGATGAATCCCACTTGGTCATGTTGTATAATCTTGCTGCATTTTGTTTGCTAGTATTTTATTCAGTCTTTTTTTAACCTATGTTCACTAGAGAGATTGACCAGTATTTCTCTTTTTTGACTGAATCTTTCTCTGGTTTTGATACCAGGTTAATACTTGCCTCCAGTTATGACCTAGAGAGAATTGCTTATCTTTCAATTTCATTAAACAGTTTTAGGAGTACTGGTTTTAAATCTTCTCTAAATTTCCTGGAGAATTCAGCTGTGAATCCATTAGGATCTGGGCTTTTGTTGGTAAGTTTTTAATTATGTTTTCAATTTCATTAAATGATATTGGGTTAGCCAGAAATTTTATATCTTCTTGATTCAGCTTTGCAAACTCATATGTTTCTAGGAATTTGTCTATTTCTTCTGTGCTTTCCACCTTATAAGAATAAAGATTTTCAGAGTAGGTCTCAATGATCTGAATTTCCATAGTATTTGTGGTGATTTCACCCTTCTCATTCCTTATTGCATGAATTTGAGTTTTTCTATCCTTTTTTAAAAACAAGTTGGCTACAGGTATATTAATTTTATTTATTCTTTCAAAGAAACTGATTTTCAATTCATTCATTCTTCATATTGTTTTCTAGTATCAATTGCATTAATTTCTGCTCAGATCTTTATATTTCCTCCCTTGTATGGCCTTTAGGTTTGACATGCTCTTCTTTTTCTAGAAGCTTGAGGTGCAGCATTAGGTTGTTCATTTGTGCTTGCTCTATTTTCCTGATGCGAGAATTCACCACTATAAATTTCCTTCTTAGGGGGTCTTACCTTATTAAAAACCTTTACACACCCAAAGAAATCACCAACAGAGTGAAAAGATAACCCACACTGTGGGAAAAACTTTTAGCCAACTGTCCCTCAGACAAAGGACTTCTATCCAGAACCCATAAAGATTTGAAAAAAATCAGGCTCCCCAAATTCAAAGACCCAATCCAAAAATGGGCACTTCACAGATGAAGAAATACAAGGGCAAATACAAGGAAAACTGTTCAACATCATTGGCCATTGAAGAGATACAAATTAAAACAACACTGAGATTCCATCTCACTCCAGAAAGAATGTCTATCATCTCAAAATCAACCAATAACAAATGCTGGTGGGGCTGTAGGGATAAAGGAACCCTTCTCCACTGTTGGTGGGACTGTAGACTGGTACAACCACTGTGGAAATTAGTGTGTTGAGTCTTCAAAAAAATTGATTTAGAGGTCCCATTTTACCCAGCTATTCCTCTTCTGTGTATTTGCTAGAAGAATAAAAGCATTGTACCACATTGATAAATGCACATCCATGTTTATAGCAGCACAATTCGTAATAGCTAAATCTTGGAAACAACCCTAATGCCCATCAACTGAGAAACGGATTTTTAAAATGTGGTATTTTTATACAATGGAGTACTACTCAACCACAAAGAAGGGTAAACTTGAGACTTTTAATATGTAAATCAATGAAACCAGAGACAACATTCATAAGTAAAATAATCCAGACTCACATGTGTAAACATCATATTGTCTCCTGGGTGTGAGAAATTGAAAGAATAAATAAGATCTGAAATGTATAATAGATATTGTGAAACGGGAAATAATTGCTTAAAACGGGAAAAGAACCAGGAGAGAGGAAAGGGGAAAAGAGAGAAAATGCAAGCCAGCTATCCTATTAATGTTTCTTATTTCATTTAAAAGGAAAGTTCACACAACATTGATTGGAGATTTTTTATATCCATATCTTGTACTCTGAGTAACTACTTTGAAGATGACAATATGTAATATACCTCCTGTTATTCTGGAACCTGGCTGCACAATCATCTCTACCTCAAATGCCCAGAGAAGGGAATGGAAGAGAGCTACAAGGTGGTCTGCTTGCTCAGTGGAGCACTGGGGCTGTGCCAGCAGAACTCATAGCCCTGCTGAAAGTATACAAAAACATATTATTCTAAGGGAATTCTGCTGAGTACAATAGCTCAAACTTAACACAACTTTATTTCTTGCTCACAAAGCAGTACTGAGCAGATGAGCAGGTTGGCAGAACAATCACTCCGGGGAGCCTCATTTGCAGCCTGATGGATATTCTTAGTAGGTAAATGAGGCCCCGGTAGCAGTACCACAGGAAGGAAAGACCATGGGAGGGCACCATGAGAAGCGGCCTTCTGCAAGCCAGGAGAGGCTCGGAGGGTCAGGAAAAAATACACGCGTCTTGATCTTGGACTGTTAGGCCGCAGAATTCATTACTTAAGCCATTCAGTCTGTGGTGCTCTGTGTAGCCCGGGGAGGCAGGTACAAAGCATCAGCAATTAACCTTCCATTTAAGAACGCCCAAGGGCTTTGCCCTCTAAGCTCGGAACAAGGCAAGAACGTCTGCTGTCTTTACTCACTGCAGAAAGGTGATCTCTCAAGAAAGTCCACTCCATTGATGCCGTTTCGCGCCTTTCCTCCAATACCGCAAACAACTACGAGCACACGGGGGCGCGCACGCATACACACACACACACACACACACACACACACACACACACAATCACACCAGTTATCTGGGGGACTTGGTTAGAACGCTTTTGCCTAAATTATCAGGATAGTTGCCTTAATTCCTTCTGAGTATACAGAAGAAAATTTGGGCATAAGAGAAAGGGCCAGGGAATCAAATTAACAGCAGAAACATGAAGTCTTAATAAAAGGAAATTGAAAGAGAAAAACAATTTCAGTATGCTTAAACATATATAAAAATTACAGCCTACACAGCCATATCATGTTGTAAGGGTCAGGATACATTTGACAGAGCTTTTCTAGCTCCATTATGCTTTCTGGTCATAATATAATACCTATATCCTAAATAGAGGGAAATAAAACGATTAAAAGTCATAAAGCTTCTCAAAAACCTCAATTTGTAGCAACTGTATGAAGATTTATTTTCTCCCCACATATAATGTATCTGAGAAATTTAGAACTATAGTATGTCTAACAGATTCCACTTCACACCTAACCCTGCAAGAAAAGTTTCATGCAAAATGTGAAAATTGCCGCCAGAGCCATTAAATAGGCTACTTAACCTCTGGGTAAGCAAGGGCCACATGCTTTGTGTTGCCCTAGATGGATGTGGAAAACAAAATAAGGATGATGTTCTGAGACTGCTTTTCTCCCCAGGGCTCTTTAAACAATGCCTTTATCTGTTCCACTTTTCTAATTGTCTTTTTCAGAGATGTGGCAATAATTTAGTAGTATTATGTGCTGTCACTTCTGCATTAGTAAACATCAGGACCTGCTGAGTAATTACAGAATAACCTCATGATGAAATGCAGCGAAGGGTTCTAATTAAAATTTAATGTTGCTCAAAACTATTCTATTTTAAAATGAGAATTTTCAAGCCATGTATCCTAATGAGTTATCAGAACACATTACCCCTTCCCAAATATACAAACGAGAAGATAAACATAGACTATTACCACCAGTGGGCATGTGTGTGAATACATTTATAATCAAAATTAATACACTATGTTTAGAATTATTAAAATATAAAGACATATCAAATGCTGAAATAACAACAGGGAAACTTGTCTCACTTAGAAGGAGGAAAATGCTAAATTATTCTGCAGCCCTGTATCCAGCAACTGAGCTTGAAGCTACTTTTTGAAGGCCTGTACAATCCTGTACTCCACAATTCCTATACATTCATAGCACTGAGGAAACTTATTAGCTAATCTAAGAACTAATTTATTTTTTTCTGTTCTGCCAAAATGGCAAATTCTATTGCCTTCCAATAGAAACTCTCATATTCTGTTCTACTATCTTCCTTTGTACATCATCTTTCTGGACATTTAGTGTAAACTCCTTCAATGCTGACCTGGGCTGACACGACAAAAATCTATTACCTGTTTCTCTTTCATTCCATGGGAAGAATGCCACAATCATCTGTTCTTCCTTTACCTTACCAGAATAAATAGGTCAATTCATTTCAACTTCTGAAAAAAATCAATCCCCCTGAGTATTCCACTGTGTCTACTGAACTTTGCTGCAGTTTCTGCACATGCTTCCATCAAACCACTTACACTGTTACTTCTACTCATGGAACCCAATTCATCTCCTCTCAAGGATGTAACTTTTAAAATACAATCATGTATAGTCTCCCTAGTGTAAGAAATGGTAAGATTACATAAGATTTTATGCTAAGCATGATTTCTCATTACATTGCTTTGAAGCTTTATAATATCTTCATTCATTTGTTGGAATGGCTTTATTCTGGTTTCTTTGATTTTATTATGTGTGATGGTATAAACAGCTATTTTAAAGAAAACAAGCTTTTCCAGCACGGAAGTCCAGAACCTGAGTGCACTGCTAGGAGTCTGGCCAGCTGATAACTTTCTTGCTCTGGGATTTCTGTTGGCTAGAGGCTGTAGGAGAAGGACCGTGGGGAGCTCCTGAAGCCACACAATGGGTATTAAAATTCTGAATGTAAAAGATGGCAGATAGATAACAGCAGGCTACAGAGGCTCCTGAGATATTCAACTTAGATTCCAAAAACAATACAGCATGGGGAATCCCAAACAGAGGGAGATGGATCCTCCTGACCCAGGAACAAACTAAGCTGAGAGAAACCAACTAAATGTACCGTCCTAGTGCTACTATTGGAACAGCTGAAGGCCCGGTACTCCCGCTGCAGTGCTTAAAGTCACACAGCCGAGACTTACCAAGCTACCCAAAACCTGCTACTTCAGCTCACTGGAGACACACTCACATTGAGGTCAGGGGTCAGCAAGCAGAACAGAGAGCTGAGCTGGCGGGGAACCTGCATCGAACTGCGGTGAGTGATGGGAATAAAACCAATCCACAGAAAAAGTGGCTCCACCAGATGACATTCTGGGGCCAGGCAGACTGGCAAGAACAAGGAGCAGCAGAGACTTCAGTCAGCTGCTCCATTCTTAAGTGGGATTGGCAGGATGTGCTTGGCCTGGGTCACGCTCAGGGCTGAGACCGAATAGGTTAGCCCAAACTAAGTCCCTACGCCTGGCAGCACACCCTAATGCAGTGAAGCCCTCAGCAGGTTGACTGACCCGGAGGGGAGGGCCCAGCATATGCTACCCCTGTTTATACCTCCTTAGTACACTGCAGTGGGCAGGAGTACCTTGTCAGTACACTTCAGATGAACTGTAACCAACAAAGAAAGAAACTGGGGCCTCCTATATACACCTGTATAGAAGGAACAAAAAATATGAGAAGAGAAAGCAACAAGAAAGGGTACCCAGCCCCCAACCCTGAGGACATTGATCCAGGAAAGGTAAATACAAAAGAGATTGAGGATAGCAAACATGCAATATCAGACACAGCACCAGTGGACATAAAGCAATATCTTGGGGACCTCATAGATGAGTTCAAAAGTGAAATATTTAATGAAGTAAAGCAAGATATAAATAGATTAATAAATGAAATGCTAAGCACCTCTCAAGAAGATACAGATGGAAGAGAGGAGGAACACAAAAAAAGGGATTATGAATATAAAGAAAACATAGAATAAATGAAGCTGGCTCAAAGAGATTACCAGGAAATTAAAAACTCCATTGAATGCTGGCAAAACTGCTTGAAAGAAACTAAAGATAGATTATCCAAACTTGAGGACAGGATTGCAATGTGGGATCACGAAAGGAAAAATTTCTTAAAAATAACAAGGAAATAAGCAGTAACAATACAAAGGCTAGAAGATGACAAGAGGATCTATAACTTAAGAATAAAGAATGTGAATGAAGAAGCAGGGGTACAAACAAAGGAACTACAAAAGCTATTCACAGAAATAATAAAGGAAAACTTCCCAAACGTAGGAAAAGGAAATGATATTCAGATGTATGAGGCATACAGAACTCCAGGCACCTACAACCAAAACAGAACTACACTCAGGCATATAGTAATCCAAATCCCAGAAATCCAAGATAAGAACAGAATATTAAAAGCAATCGGAGACAAGAAACAGATTACTTACAAGGGAAAGCCCATCAGAATTACGGCAGACTTCTCGGCATAAACCATCAAATCAAGAAGAATGTTGAGCAAAGTATTCCAAGCCCTGAAAGAAAATAATCTCCAGTCAGATTGATGTACTCTGAAAAATTATCTCTAGAAATTAATGGAGAAATAAGATGCTTCCAAGATAAAGAGGAACTGGGAGAATACACAACCACCAATCCAACTCTACAGAGAATACTGCAGGACATTCTAAAGAGAGACAAAAGTACCAGGATTTCAGGAACAGTGGCAGAGAGGCCCCAACAAATGGAGCAGAAAGCCAAATGAAGAAGACAAATAGACAACTAATAATGGAAAAAGAGTACAACAGAAATGAGGCAGAGAAGGTTGTATATAATTTCTAATATAGATGGCCTAGATACACTAACTTAAGGGGAAAAGAAAAGAGACTCGCAAGCAGAGTGGGTCAAGAGATAGGGTCCACTGAGATGCTCTTTATAGGAAATGTAATTAACTGGAAGAAGGGTATCTGGACCGAAAATCAAATATGCAAAAACGGTGCTCTATGTGATAGGGAACCAGAGAGTAATAGGGGCAACTGGACCGGTATTTATGGATAGGTTGGAAATACAGGGTCTAATAGGTAAAGAAATACAACTAGAGATCAAGTCCAGGAGTGAGAAGGTTTGGAACCACTTAGGTAAATAGCAGGTTTCCCCCCTCCAGTATAAAACCGAGGCTGTTGTTGAGACCCAAAAATGCATAGTACGCCCTGGGGGGGGGGGTGAAAAGGGAGGAATAGTCTTTAAAAAGACAGCAGAAGATATTGCTAATAGTGTATCAGGAATTAAAGCCCATATTACTCACACCACTCTGCTTAGATAGAATTTATTGCATCCCACTTTGTATATAAGCACTAGATCTGAGGGCACAGATAGCTATCCCAAAAATATCAGGATGTAGCACAATAATCCTCTTTAATTTCCTACTAACTTAATCTGGATCCCTCTATAACTTATACTGTTATATCATGACTGATCTTAGTTAAATCTGATTTGTTTGATTGCTGTTTGTTATTGATAGATTTTATTCAAAACTATTAAAGTTGATAGTATCAAGTCTGAGAGTATAGACAACTATACTGAAAATGACAATGATTCACTATGACATTCTGGTTTGATTACTATCTGTTTTTGTAGTTCTATACTATCTACAAAGTTGTATTTCTATTAATACTGTTATGTAGTGATATATTCAATTATACTGTATCTGATGATATAGCCAATTCTATTGAAGAAAACAAGAGACAACACGGTAACCATGGTAGAACTCCTTGTACAGCAGTTTTATATGTGATTTTTTTAGTTTTAGTTTTATGTGTCTATAAGAATATGTTTTGTCCTGTCCTGCTTTGTTCTGTTTCTCCCTCTAGTATAGAAAGAATAGAAATACATGTTAAGACTCATGCTTGCATAGAACCTATAAACAGTTTATAAGAACTGATATTTTGACACATGATGAAATGAACAAATACTTTGAAGGAAAAAAAGGCACTACAGTACCCAATGCAGATCCCGGAGTGTCATGATGTGAAATCTAGCAATACTATTATTCTTTGTTCAGAGTGATTATTAGTCTGCTTTGGTTTGCTTAATCTTAACAAAATGAATCTATGGATAAATGTGTGTGTGTATTAGTGTATAGGACTGATAACCATATTACTAAGCTTTTATTAGATAATTGAACAGAACTATTTGCAGTCTCACTGTTTGAATTCCCATTTATATGTTCCACTTTTGTATCTTGAACAATTATTTGTAAGAGGACAATATGTAAACATCAACTACTGATTTATTACTGTTTATTTTTTTCTTTGACAGTATGTATTATTTCTACCTGTTTTCTGTTTTGTTTTGTCTTTTTTTCAATAAAATTAAAAAGATAAAAAATAAAGAAAACAAGACGTTATAATAGCCATTGCTGATTTAATACATCTTGCTTTGAAGTCCTACCATGCTTTTGTCCTTCTGTTGCCATTGGTTCTATCATGTTTTATCTTATTGGATTTTATTATATGTGATACTATAATCAAAATTTTTATGGAAAATAAGATAATATAGTAGCCATTGTTCAGTTTCTGTTATTCGGTTCTGAATGCCCTGTAATACTTTCATTCTCTTGAATAGTTTTATGTTATTTTGTTTTGTTTGATACTACTGTATGTGAAGGTATGCTCAACTATTTCAAAGAAAGAGACATTATGGTAGCTACTGTTAATATTGGGTTGTCTTGTGGTGAAGTACTGTATTGCTTACATTGTTCTGTTCTGATCTGCTTTGTTCTGTCTTCTTTTGTCTTATTATCTTTAAAATAAAAAAAGATTTAAACAAAAAATACAGTCATGTTATACCCAGCAAATATTACCTAAAAAATTCTGCAAAATGTATTCCTGCTTTGCACTTTCTATCAGCTTACAAAAATTCCCTAAGCTACATTTTATCTCTGGCTAGTTTGCAACCTTTATTTCCATTACCCAGGCTCTTTTATTATTAGGTATATATGTCCCCTTCACTTGGCTACCTCCCACTGTGGACTTTCCAAAGTTGTATACTCCATGTCTACTTATAGAAGTTGTTGACACTGCCGTATTTATTTATAGCTGACTGTGGCAAGATTTGTGGAAGAATTTTTTTATCTCTCTAGATCAAGTAGGAGAGGTAACATCTAGCTTTCCTCAGTATCTCTTGGCCAAGGCAGTGTGTCTTTGGCAACGTACGCAAAATGGCCTGCACAGTCTGGACTTTCCAGGCATCCCATAACTTTGCAAGGCTTCATGAGCTGACAAGGAAATTTTCTGTCTGTGTGTGTGGAACTGTATATGTCAGGCCGAACTGCCACAGTCATCAGACACCACAAAGTATTTGGGGAGTGGTGAGGCTTGCCACTTGAAAAACATGAAATAACTTCACTAGGCAGATGTCAGGAATCGTTTGCTTTAGGACGTGTGTTTCAGAGTCAGGCAGATGAGTTAGAATCTCAGAACTGCTACTTGCTAGTTATATTCTTTTGAGAAATTTGCTTAATGTGTCTAAACTTCTATTTTATCAATTATTGCAAGCAATCAATGAACAGCAAATGCTAAACATTTGGCATCAAACAATTCAAGTGTTTGGATAGTGAGTGGTAGCTGCTATCATCACTGCTGCTCCCCTGATTGCTTCTGTCTTTCCCCACAAGTAGTAATACCTCCTGGATGCTGTAATAACAATGCCATTCTTCCACTGAAATTTTTCTTTTTTTTTTCTTCTTCTTTTTTTTTTTTTTTTTGGTCTTTTTCATTTTTATTGGTACCAGAGATCGAACTCACGACTGCCTGCTTGCAAGGCAGGTGTTTATGCCGCTGAGCTAAATCCCCAGCCCCTTCCACTGAAAATTTTCAAAGTCATCATTTTTTCTGCTTCAGCCCCCACATTCTAAGTAAGAATTACCAAGTTTTATCAGTCCATCCTTTCACTTGCATTTGCACTGTTTCTCTGTCTTAGTTACTTTTCCCTTGTTGCTGAGACAAAATGCCTGACACCCAAAGTTAAAAGAAGAAAGGTTTATCTGGCTCACAGTTTTGTAGAGGTTTCAATCCATAATCAGCTGGCTCCAAGGCAGAGTGGCACATGGCAAAGGGGCAACAGTTCATAGCAGTAAAAGACAGCAAAAGCAACAAGAGAGAGCAAGACAAGCCTGTTTCTGTCCCTTGTATTGTATTCAGTCTACTGAAACCAGGGCAGTGCCACTTCAGCCAGCAATCACCCACCTTTAATCCCAGCACTCTTAATCCCAGCATTGTACTATGAATCAATCACACACTGTAGATTCAGCTACCTCTGAAAAAACCCTATGACTACATGAGGCTTAGGGTAACATCTAGACACAATTATAGGATATTCTTCTAATCACACCTTTACTATCTCTCCCTGGACTTTCACACAGTGCTTATTAAAATATCTACTATGTGATGTGCATGCATAATACTATTATAGCTTGTGTCTAGCTGTTCCCCCAACCCCAAAGCTTCACGCTGTCATAGGTGAGGCTAGCTGGATCTAGAGTGTGTGATGTTGGGATTAATAGTGTGTAATTACTACATTAGCCCACTGATTGGTTTGGCATAGTTCTGGAAGTGGATAATGGGCAGGTCCATGCTGGCTATGAGTGCTATCTGTCCTAAGAACATGTGGCCTAACTAGAATGTAAGGGATATAAACAAGGATGTTGTTGTCACTTGCTGCTGCTGATTCACTATTTCACTATTTCACTGTTTTGGTACCTGTTGCCTGCCGTTAACTGTTTCCCCTCTGTGATACCCATGTGATGCCTTGGAGATAGTAAACTATGAACTAAAACCTCTACAAACTGTGAGTCAAAAATAAACCTTCCCACCTCTAACTTTGGGTATTGTGTATTTTGTCTCAGCAATAGAAGTAACTAAGAAAAATACCTACGTTGAAATATTCACAGCCTGGTGGTAGAGTGGGGAAATACAGCTCTCTTAGGTAACTAGAATGCAAAGCCAAATGAAACAGAATAGAATATATAGGAAAGTTTCACATATATGTGATTCAACACAACAGTAAAATTTACAGGAAGGTTTCAGAGCCTTTACTCCTTAAGGAGAAATTCAAACAGTAAAAAGAAGAGGAGAAAAAAGATATTACAGTCTGAGAAAACAGTATGAACAAATACAAAAGCTCAAGAAACAAATCATGCAGAGAGAACAGTGCATTTAACAGTGAGAACAGAAGATGGGGTAGGAAAGACACATCCATAGTGAATACAGAGGGACTCAGTAGAGGGTGGGGCCTTCAAAGGGAAGCATGTGGATTTGGTGTCAGGAATCCTTCAAATTCTGTTTCTCCCTCTAAAGGTTTATAGCCATGCACAAACCATAAATCTTCCCTGAACTCATTTACAAAATATAGGCAATAAAATACCTACTCCATGCAGTTCTCATAAGGATTTAGAAGGAATAATCTATGTAGAGAACATTACATGATGCCTAGAATACAGCAGATACTTTTGTTTTCACTAGAAAGCTGTTGGAAATGGAATGTCCATGTCTCCCAAATATTCATAAATTGAATATTTAGCCCTCATTTTAACTGTAGTTGAAGGTGGAGCCTCTGAGGAAGTAATTAAAGTCATGAAGTGGGCCTCTGTCTTAGTCACTTTCCTGCCACTGGGAAAAAATACCCAACACTTGCAAATTAAAGATGAGATCTGTTTTAGCTCATGACTTCAGAGGGTTCAGTCCATGGTTTTCTGGCTTCAAAGCAGAAACAATATGATGGCATGGCAAAGGAAAGTTGCTCAACACATGGCAGCCAGGTTGCAGAGAAAAAAGTAGTGAGAGACAAGAACACAACCTTCCAAGTCACCTGCCAGTAACCCACTATCACTGAGCAGACCCTATCTCCAAACAGCACATTCAACCAAAATTCATCAGTGGGTCAGTCAGTCTATCAGTGACTACAGCACCCAGTGATCCAATCATTTCCCAAAAGCCCTACCTCTGAACACACAATACTTTTGGAGGACATTTTAGATCCAAACCATAACACTCTGACAGAATAGAACTGATGGTGTTATGAGAAGAGACAACACAGAACTTGTTATTTTACCATTTCCATGAACACACACCAAGAAAAGAACAGTGAAAAGGTGGTTGTCTGTAATCCAGGAAGAGAACTATCATCAGAAATTGAATCAAACTTGGGGCTGGAGATTTAGCTCAGCAGCATAAGTGCCTGCCCTGCAAGCAGGCAGTCATGAGTTCGATCCCCCGGTACCGATAAAAAGGAAAAAGACAAAAAAAAAAAAAAAAAAAAAAAAAAAAAACAAAGAAATTGAATCAAACTTCATGTTATGGCTTGTGTCTAGATACTCCCCCAAAGCCTCATGCACTCATAAATGGGGCTTTTTTTTAAAAGGTAACTGGATCCAGAGTGTGTGACACTGGAATTGATTCACAGTGCACTGCTACAATAAAGTGCACTAGGAATGAGGATGTGAATACTACCTGCCCTAAGTAGCCTAGATCAGGGATAAAAGGCAGAAAGAGCTTTCCCTCATTTGCTTTGCTACCTTTTTACAACCAAAATATGTTTCTCCTCTGTGATGCCCATCTGCCATGCCACCCTGGCTTAGAGCCAGTCGATTACGGACTGAAACTCCTACAAAATGTGAGCTAAATAAGCCTTTCCTCCCTTAACTTGTGGATGCTGGGTTTTTTGTTTCAACAACGATGAAAGTAAGACATTTGATCTAGGTCTTCTAGTTTCCAGAATTATAACAAATAATGGACCTGCAGCACTGGCCCCCAAGAAAATCCCACAACTGTTATAGATTCCAAAATTGACTCCTTCACAGCAGGTTAGTATTGGATAACAAACCCAGTGCAGTGCTTGTTATATTGCCAGAAAGTATTTAATCAGGTGGCATTTGGGAAAGGAATTAATTGATTAAGCCTGACCAACAAAACAACTCTACTTTAGAGTTCCAGTGTTATTCTCCTATAGTGACTAAGAGACAGACATGGGACACAGCTATGGAGAGGGCATGGGCTAGACATGGACCTCCCTGAGAAGCATAAGCTAATGAACATAGATGCAAAATTCCTCGATAAGATACTGGCATTTGAATCAGCAAATCACCAAGAAGATTACACACTACGACTGAATAGGATTCACCCCAGGGATGAAGGATGATTCAATATGTACAAATCAACATTGTAATATACCACTTGAGCACAGGCAATGAAAAAAACATATAATCATCTCAATAGATACAGAAAAAGGATTTGACAAAGTCAAGCACCCATGATAAAAAAATACCCACAAAAAATGGAATAGTCTTTATCTCAATCTGATAAAAGCTATCTATGACAAACCAACAGCCAACAGCATACTAAATGTTCAAAAACTAAAAGCTTTCTCTCTAAAATTCAAAGCACCATTCCTATTCAATTTAGTACTGGAAACATTAGCCAGAGAAACTAGACAAGAGAGAAAAATAAGAAATAAATGGATAAGGATAAGAAAAGAAGAAGTTAAATTATCATTATTTGCTGGTGACATGATATTTTTTATAGAAAACCTCCAAAATATCTAACAAAAGACTTGTAGCCAAAAGATTTAATAGCCAAATTCAGCAAAGTAGCTGGATACAACATCCATACTCAAAAATCAGTAGCATTCCTGGATACAAACAACAAACACATTGAGAGAAAAATAACACCATTCACAACCCCATTTTCTTGATGATAGCCACTCTTTCTCAAGTGACCAAGACTAATACACCTTGCAAAACAATCTTTCAAAATGAATGGAAGTCTAAGCTATTTCCATGGCAAAGAGCACCTTAAGAAATTCATGACCACCAAACCAGCAGTCTAAAAAATTCTGAAGGATTCTCTAGAAAGAGACAAGGCAACTAAAAATGCCAAAAAGTCTAACAGAAAGAATATACCAGGCAGAGTGAGAAGTTAAAAAGAAGTGGAGGGAAAAGGGAATCAACAACAGGAAAGAAAAGGAATCTTAGGAATAAATCAGTACTTTTCACTAATAACTATCTATGTGAATGGACTCGACTCCCTAAAATTGACAAACAGGCTCAAGAAACAAAATCCAGTTCAAAGGTACCCTGAATTACAGAACAAAACTTTGTCTCAAAAAAAAAAAAAAAGCAACTGTTGAGGGTTTAGCTCAGCAGCATAAGCCCCTGCCTTGCAAGTGCATAGTCATAAGTTCGATTCCTGGTACCAAAAGAAAAATAAAAAGCAACAAGAAAAGAAAAAAAGAAGAAAGAAAGAAAGAAAGAAAGAAAGAAAGAAAGAAAGAAAGAAAGAAAGAAAGAAAGAAAATCCAACAGTATACTGTATACAAAAAAACCATTTAAACCCAAAACAAATTTATACACTAGATATCAAGAGATGGACAACAATATTCCATGCAATGAGAACTTCAAAACAAATAAGAGTAGCTATCTTATTTTCAGATGAAGTGGCCTTCAATCAAGCCACAACTGGTCAGAGAGGCAAATAAAGTCCCTACATATTGATTAGGGGGGCAATTTAACAAGAAGAGCTAACAGTTATCTGCACAGAGCACTGTTGCACACAACTTCATAAGTCAGTACTACTAGACATAAATGATCAGAAAAATAGCAATACAATTATAATAAGTGACTCAGACCCCAGTATCACAAATAAGACCAGGGGTGCTGACATATATCAAAAATTCCAGCAATCAAGAGGCTGAGACAGGAGAATCACTATGAATTAGAGAACAGCCTGTGCTATACAGTGAGTCCAAAGCCTGCCTGAACTACACAATGAGATCCTGTCTCAAAAAACAAAAACCAAACAAACTAGATCTGGACCAAAAAAATCAACAACAAAAAAAATTCAGTTTAGCCAAAACTTCAAACAAATGAATTTGATAGATATCTACAGAGTATTACACCCAACAACAGAATATACGTTCTTAGCAACACATGGAATGTTCTTGTTAAGAGTATTCTGGTGCAAAAGAGAAGCAAAAGTACAAAATTAACAGGTTTATTGAGTTGAGGATATAGAAAGGAACAGCTGGCCTGTCTCCTTCAACCAAATACAGAGAGGCAGAGAGTTATATGACCTCTGATTAAAGTGGCACATGGGGCGGATATCAATGACGTGTGAGGAACCCATTGGAATTCTCTGTGCATATAGACAAGAAGGGGAGTTGCAATTAGGGCTGAAGAAGAAGCAGGAAATGGGAGGCATTCTCACTTTGGATTTCCACCACGTTAGACCAATGCCATAACTATACAGTAGTTTATACTAGGGCAAAACTCTTTCAGTTCTCAAATCAAGACCACATACTAGCCAATAAACACTACTTAAATAAATGCAAAAAGATCAAAATTATCCCATGCATATTATCAGATCATAGCACAGTGAAACTAGAAATAAATGGTTTTAAAAAGTCAGAAAAAAAGTACACTCATGAAAATTAAACAATATACTCTTGATTAATCAATGAATCACAAAAGAAATCAAGTAAGAAATTAGATGATTCCTAGAATTAAATAATCATACCAGTACAACATACCAAAACTTAAGTGTCACAATGAAAGCAACCCTGAGAGGGAAATTTAAAGATGTGAATGTTCATATTAGAAAAATAGAACAATCAAATAAATAACCTAACAATGAACCTCCAGTTTCTAGAAAAACAAGAACAATCCAAACCTAAAAGCTAGCTCAAGGAAGGAAATTATAAAAACAGAGCAGAAATAATAAAATTGAGGCAAAAAATGCAAAGAATCAATGAATCCAAGAACTGGTTCTTTAAAAGAATAATAAAATAGGCAAAATTTTAGCCAGTCTTACCAAAAAAAGAAAAGAAAAGATCCAAATAAATGCAATTAGAGATTAAAAAGGTGCAATCATGATGAACATCACTAAAACCTGGAACAATATCAACAACCTGTACACAAATAACTAGAGAATTCAGAATAAATTGGCAGATTTCTAGATACATATGAATTACCAAAACTGAACCAAGAAAATATTTTTTAAAACCTGAATAACACAGTAACACAATGAAATTGAAGCAGCAATTTAAAATCTTTCAAGAGAATCCTAGGATTCAATAAAGTGAGGTTCTAACACCAATATTTCTCAAACTCTTCAGTGAAACTGAAAGGGAAGGAATACTCCCAAAGTCATTCTTGGAAGCTAGAATTACCCTGCAGTTCCTTTGTTTGTACCCCTGCTTCTTCATTTACATTCTTTATTCTTAAGTTATAGACCCTTTTGTCATCTTCTAGCCTTTGTATTGTTACTGCTTGTTTTCTTGTTATTTTTAAGAAGTTTTTCCTTTCATGTTCCTGCATTACAAACCTGTCCTCCAGTTCAGATAATCTATCCTTAGTTTCTTTCAGGCTGTTATGCCAGCTTTCAATAGAGTTTTTAGTTTCCTGGTAATCTCTTTGAACCTGCTTCATGTATTCTTATCTTTTCTCTATTTTCTCCATCTAACAATTCTCCCTTTTTTTTTTTGTTCTTCCATTCTACCATCTGTTTTTTCTTGGGAGGTGCTTAGCATTTCTTTAACTATTCTACTTATATCTTGCTTTACTTGGTTAAATACTTCACTTTTGAACTCGTCTATGAGATCTCAAAGATATCACTTTATTTCTATTGGTGCCATGCCTGATATTGCATGTTTTCTGCCCTCATTCTCCTTTGCATTTGCCTTTCCTAGATCAGTGTTCTCAGGATTGGGGTCTAAAGACCCTTTCTTGTTGCCTCCTCTTCTCATATTTTTTGTTCCTTCCATATAGGTGTACATATGAGGCCCAGTTTCTTTCTTTATTGGTTTCAGTTTGTGAAGCATGCTGACTAGGTGTTCCCACCCACTGCCATGTACTAGGAGGTACAGATCTGGGCAGCCAAGGATGGGTCCACCACTCCAAGTCAACCTACTGAAGGCTTTGCTGCATTAGGATGTGCTGCCATTCACAGAGACTTGATTTGGGCTAGCCTATTGGGCCTCAGTCCATGGCATCACCCATGTCAAGTGCTCCCCATCAATCCTGCCTGAGAAGGGAATATGTAACTGACATCATTGCAGCGTCCTGTTCTGGCCAGTCAGCCTTGTCCCAGAATGTCTTCTGTTGGAGCCTCTTTGTCTATGGAAAGGACTTTATTCCTCTCACTCACTGCAGGTCGATGCAGGGTTCTCTGCCACCTCTGTTCTCAATTCGATTTGCCGATTCCCTCTCTAAGAGCATTCGCATCTCCAGTGAGTTGAAACCAATTCAGGCATGGCAGTAGCAGTGAATTCAATCAGCGAGTTCTAGCAGTGGCACCAAGACTTTAGCTGTTCCAATCGTAGCACCTGAACTGCATTTCCAATTGGTTTCTCTCAGCTTAGTTCATTCCTGGGTCAGCAGGTTATATCTCCCTCTGCTTAGGATTCCCCACACCGCACCATTCCCAGGATCTAAGCTGGTTATCTCAGATAGCCTCTGTAGCTGCTATTATCTATCCACCATCTTTTCTCACCTCCAATTGCTTTTACTGTCTTTTGCCTGTCCACTTTTTCTCCATGATGCTCCTCTTTCATGCCATCTTGCCTTGGAGACAGCCAGCTATGAACTGAAACTTCCACAAACTATAAGTTGAATAAACCTTCCCTCCTTTGAGTGTTTAGTATTTTGTCCCAGTGATGAGAAAAGTAATTAAGACTGCAACTTTTCTACATTTTTGGTGGGAATATAAATTTGTGCAACCATTATGGAAATCAGTATGGAGATTCCTCAAAAAATGAAAAATAAAAATTCCATGTGATCCACTATTCACCTTCTACATGTCTTCCTAAAAGACTTAAAGACATCATATTATATTGGTATGCACATACCATGTTTATAGCAGCACAATTCATAGTAGCTAAGTCTTGGAAGGAGCTTGCATATCCACCAACAAATACAGTACTACTCTATCATAAAGAAGAATAAATGAATCATTTTGAAGAAATAGATGATCTTGAGATCATAATTATGTAAGTTACATTAAATTAAGTAAATAAGTAAGTTACATTAAATTAACCAATCACACAAGCTAAAATATCTCATGGTTTTTCTTATACGGGAAACCCTAAACATACAGAACAAAATAAAGATAGATAATAAGAAGTAGGGAGGTAGATCTTTTCCAAATGGGAGGGAATCAAGAGATGGAGGGGTAGAGGAGGAAGCAAAAGGAAAGGAGATGAAAAAAAAAGAATTAAAATGTGTTATGCACATGTACCAACTCCCCATGAGGAATGAAATCATTATGTACTAAAAACATGTACAAATAAAAAATGAAACTGAATAAAAAAGAATTATGGAAATCAGTGGAATTCCAAGAAGACATGGACAGTCCTCACCTTTAGTTCCTTGTGGTCGTTGCTCATCCTTCCAGGCCCACCTGTCCAAAGACAGAAGCTTCCATGCAAGTCATGGAAGGCTAGGTTCTAGAATCTCAGCATCCACTGCTTTCCAAGGTCCTATCATTTCTCCAGGCCACAGATCCCCATGTCACAAAACAGGACAGTGAGGAAGAAGCGCATGGGGACATGGACTGGAAGACTGAACCACTGAGTGGGCTCAGGCTTGGCTCAGTTTCTCAACTGGAAAGTTTCCAACAAAAATAAGCTTTACTTCATAGTTAGTACTTATACTTACCCATGTCATCATCACAATAAACCTTATCACATATTTCAGATGAGGAAAAAGAAAGCCATTGCCTAAGGTCCAGCAGCTGGTAACTGGCAAAGCTACAATTCATATGAATTTCTTTAACAACAGAATCATCCTCCTGGCACCAATAAAAATCAGCAGTTTGACGTAATATTATAAATATCTTTTTTATATGTTTGTATAATACAATTTTCTTACTAGATTATTAGAATCTGTGCTAATGGGAAATTCCAAGGAAGTTACATTTAATGTTTACTGAAACCATATGGTTATCCTAGCCCAACCAGTGTATCACTCAAGACTGTGATAAAATACTTGCTCTGAATCTGTGCTTGCCTTCCAAAGATACACTTGTCTTCTGGTATCATCAAGCAGATTTGAGGATTAAGTGATTTAAACAGGATTTCAACCTAACTAACTCTTAAATCTGAATATTTTGGCAGCATCTTCAGGGACCAACTCACCCCTGTTTGTCTGGTATGGCTCCACTGAAAATTCTGCATCCTGGCCCTCCACCAGGCACATGAATGGTAACAGATATCACCGTTCATCTCTTAGGGGTCAGGGAGAAGAGAGTACAAAAAAGAAAGCAATGGATGACAATTTTGTTTGTTGGCTAGTTTGGAAATTACCATTTCTGAGGTTGTTTCAAATCTAATTTGTGAGAAGCAAAGATGTTATCAATTTCTTGGATGGTTGCCTTTGCAACAGAGTTGATGGTGAGAAAGTAACAACAAACAATAGAAAAAATAATCATTCTAGAGGGTCCAGAAGGAATACAAACAGAAACAAAGAGAGAAGAAAACTCCCGGGGCGAGATGGCCTCATATTTCTGGACAAAAGCAACCATGACTTCCTCTTCCTCTCCTATTCATACTGTCACCCTGTACCTGTGGTCACTTCTGAAATCATTTGTTAGATTTGATGCAGTTTTCTTTTTATTAATAGTTGTCATCTGGAAAATCAAGTTTTCCTCTTTACTAAAGACCTGGCATGGATGAAATGGGCAAATAATAAAATATTTTCTCCTACTTTTTATTCATAATACATTTTGATACTGAAACCATCATTCCTTCCAGTGGGCATCATTAGGACCATGAAAAGGACATATGGATAATAAACAAATATCAAAAATACTAATGTCCTTTAACCCTGTGAAGATTTACATTTATGCAGATCTATACCACATATTTGAATTCTATAAAATCTAGTTGCATTATTAGATACAACACTTCCTCTCCTAGGAGTGATTCTATTGCCTGCTTCAAATTATATATCTAATCTAATGGAGATATTTCTTTACTCAATCTTGTGTCACTAAGATTTTCCAATATTTTTGTTGAATCTGTCTAACATTTACTAATCGTTCACTGAATAATTTTGCATGAATATTATTGATTTGTTTGAAAATTTTTCTGTTGAACTTTTTAGGACAAATAAGAGCTGCAGACATCATTACAAAATCTCTGCTTTCAAGGAATGCTTGATCTGCTGTAGGAAACAAGACTTATATACAACAAAAGCTAATTATGGATCTTAGGTGAACCAATATATTTAATGAGCCAAATTGAGTGATGTAGAAAATAGTCTATGATAGTTAACTGATTGTGTCAACTTGAATACAAAACACCAATTAAACTGGATTGGTGTAGTTCTGAGTGTGGCTGGGGGATTTACTGTAGACAGAAGACCCAGCCTAGGGCACCTTGACACCTGAATGGGATAAAAGGGAACAGAGAAGAAAGGATAATTTCTGTTTCTTCATAGGCATGCCAGTCTTTGACTTCACCTTGGATGTCATCTCTTGGCTTCCATGGCAGGCTCCAGCACAAACCCTTCAGCCTCCTGATGGACACTTACATGGGACACTTCAGTGGACTCCAGACCTTCAACTGGAGCCTTCAGAGCTCCAGCATGCAGGCAGAGCTTTTGCCCTCTTCCACACCTGACTCTGTGGGTGGTCCCTGTAACTAAATCTTGAAAATTCTTATGTATTTGTGTATCTTGCATTAAATGTTTTTCTAGTAAGCACTGACTGTACCATTGATTATAATTATTTTAATTGTCTTGCCTATTACTGTATAAATGTCTTGAGAATATAATATTTTATAACCTCAGCATCTGAATTTCAACAAACATCTTATTTTTAACAAGTTTTCCAGTTGATTCTGATGTAGGCTAAAATGTAAGGATCTCGTCTGTAGACAAGTGGAAGGGATCAGTGGATTTGGGGCAAGAAAGCCACACAAAACCAATATTTAATGAAGATTCAAACAGTTCTATACAAGAGGGGCCAGGGTCTGAGAAGACTGGAGATAGAAAGGCTGGAAGGAAAGTAGCTACATTTTTCCACACATAAGATAATAACAGCAGCAGCTTTAGGAATAGTACAAAAGGAGAGGAAGGGGTAGGAACGGAAAAAGTTGAAAAGGAAGACTCACCAAACTTGGTTACTATGTGTTAGAAACAAAAAGGAAGAACTTGTAGAAACTTCAACATCTCTAGCTTAAGGAACTAGAAGAAAAATAACAATACCAGGTGACATCTTACATTGCAGAGGCTACAAAACTAGATAGTCCCTTCCTGGTTCTTCCTCACAGACAAGGTGAGACACATGACTTTTTCTTGGCATTGGATATAGGGAGAATCATGTGGGAAGCTCTGGGATAGCTTCTGCTTTCTTGATGACAGACATAGCTGCTACCACACTTGCCCTTCTTCCTTCCTCCCTCCTGCCTTAATGTGAATGTGATGTGCGAGTTGCAACAACTTGGTTACCATAGAGGGATAACCAGGAACATGCTGAAGATGGCAAAGGGGAAAGACTGTTTATAAATGGAGTCTTTGGTGGCACCACTAAGCTGCTGTTTCAAACCCAGAACTGATGGCCTGCAGAATCTTACTTATGAAATATAATTAAATGAGCTTTGCATAGCTAATGTTAACTGGTGTTCTGTTACTTGCAGCCTAATACAAATCAAACTGTTGCAAATACTGACTATATGCCAACAAGCCTTAATACCAATGTGTATAACTCCACGAGGAATATGTTATTATTATTCCCATTATACAGAGTACACACTTAAGATAGAAGTCAAATAAATTGACCAAGTCTATACACCTTGTATATAGCACAGCAGTCAACCTCCAAATCTTTCTCTTAACTACTACATATATAGTCTTTCAATAATGGTAATAGCAAAGATGAAAGTAGGGAACAGGTGTTAATAGGTAGAAATCCAAATGAGAATGTCCATTGGCCAGTTAGAAATGCCATATCTGAGGCACAAAAATACAAAGAATACTATTTAATACAAGAAGCCATCTGCATTGAAATAACTGTTCCTTTGGGACCTGTGAAAGTTTCTCATAATTACATGGTCAGCTGAATAGAACCATTAAAGCAAAATATCTACCTGGGCCTGAATAATGATCTTTTATTGACAAAAGATACCTTTAACTATGCAAAAGCTGGCTCCCTTGAAAACCGACACATTTGAGTTCTGGTTTAAGAATACAGCAGTTAAAGGAATGCTGTAAAGCATGGCCTAGGCCTCCTCTCCACTTCCTTCTGCCAAGGAAGATATTTGTGCATAAATGATTCCCCCAGTACAGGCAATACGAAACACGACCTCGTCTTCCAGCCAGCCACTGGCTTGCTAGGCTGTGCTGACCTGGAAGAACTGCCCCAAATCAGGAATGGGGCTCCCAGGAATGATGATTGTCTCATCACCTTCAATAGCCAGGTAGCCTGTGCTCAGAGATGAGAATGGATGCTGTATTGGGGTTCAGAGAACATGGACAGATGTTTAGGAGGAGCAAAAAGGAAACAGATGGGGAAGTAGATACAAGCATTCCAACCAATACAAGAGCTTGCTTCACTGAACACAACCTCTTTGCCATGCTCTGTGCTGAGTGTCTTCTGTGCATTGTCTCTCTCGAAGCAGGTTTATCTATAGCCTGCTTCTATTTTCACAAATTCACCAAGTTTCTAAAGAAAATCATTGTTAGTCACAGAAGATATTTTGGCACTTGCCATTTGGTATGGTTGGTTGGTTTTGATATTTCGTTTCCTATTTCTCTGTGGGTTTTTTTTATCTTTCCTCTAAGGCCTGATGAAGCTCAGTTGGAACATTCTAGTCATTCCCAATACCCTGCAATAATTGTCACACAAGCATAAGGGAAACAGCATTAGATCTGGCCTTCCTGGGAAAACCTAGGTCACATATAGGAAAAAGGAGCATCTGTGAACTGTGTATTGTCAACTTTGACAGGATGGTATTTACATGGTCCCAAAAGGGGGCCATTTTAATCCTCATTGATCCAACACAAAATTGTTAGTGTGTAACTGCACTGGAAAAGGACTAAAGCTGGGAAATATGTACATCAAACAATGCTGACAGAGGCACACCTGTCATGCTTTCACTCTGTGGTGATTGGCAGATGCTGCATTTCTTACAAATTGAAAGTTTACAGCACCCTTGCATCAAGCAGTTCCATTGGCTCCATTTTTTAAACACCATGGGCTGTTCACTTTGTGTCTCTGTTACATTTTGGTAATTTTCACAATATTACCAACATTTTCATTATTATATTGTTATGGTGATCTGTGTGATCAATGATCTTTGATGTTATTGTGATGACTGTTTCAGAACTCACCAAAGCATGCACATTTAAGGCAACAGGCTTAAACATTGTATGTATGTGTTAACTTCAACGGCACATACACTAAATGCTGTAGGTATACTACTGCTCTCCAGATCAGCTGTTCCTTGGTCTCTCTCCCTCTCCTTGGACCTCCCTATGCCCTGTGACATAACAATATTGAGATTAGGTCATTTAACAGCCTAATTTAACAGCTTACTTTCACAGTGTTGCAGTAAAAGAAAGAATTGCATGTCTCTCACCTTCAATCAAAAACTAGAAATCAACTTCCAGGAGAACATGGTGGATAGATAGCAGCAGCTATGGAGGCTCTCTGAGATACCCCGCTTAGAATCCAGGAATGGTGTGGTGCGAGGAGTCCTAAGCAAGGGGAGATACACCCTGCCGACCCAGGAACAAACTAAGCTAAGAGAAACCAACTGAAAATGCAATCCCAGTGCTATAACAGGAACAGATAAAGTCTCAGCACCGAAGCTGGAACCCTCGCCACTGGAAGCCGCGATTTGAATTTCCTGCTGCCGCTGCTGCATCCAAATCGGCACAGCAGGGAGAGAGACGTGCGAAAGCTCTGAGAGTGGGAATCAGTGAACGGAGTTGGGAGCAGGACTGGCAGGGAGCCCTGCATCGACCTGCAGTGAGTGAGCAGAACGGGAACCCTTCCATAGAGTAGGAGGCTTCAGTGAAGGACAAACTGGGACCGGGCAGACTAGCCAGAACAGGACGCTGCAGTAACTTTAGTCACATATTCCCCTCTCAAGCGGGATTGGTGGGGAGTGCCTGGCCTGGGTGACGCCACTGACTAAGACCCAGAAGGCTAGTCCAAACCAGGTCTCAGTACCTGGAGGTGCACCCTAGCAGTGAAGCCTTCAGTAGGTTGACATGGAGAGGCAGGCCCAGCAGAGGCTGCCCAGGTCTGTGTCTCCCTAGTACACTGCAGTGGGCGGGAACACCTAGCCAGCGTGATTCAAACAAACTGTAACGGACAAAGAGAAAAAAAAAACTGGGCCTCCTATATTCACTTGTATGGAAGGAACAAAAAGTATGGGAAGAGGAAGCAACAAAAAAGGGTCCTCAGTCCCCAATCCTGAGAACACTGATCCAGGAAAGGTGAATGCAAAGGAGAATGAGGGAAAAAAAACATGCAATATCAGGCACAGCACCAATAGACATAAAGGGATATCTGTGGAGCCTCATAGACGAGTTCAAAAGTGAACTATTTAATAAAATAAAGCAAGATATAAGTAGAATAGCTAGAGAAATGCTAAGCACTGCAAAAGAAAAAACAGATGGTGGAATGGAAGAACAGAAAAAATGGGGAGAACTGTTTGATGGAGGAAATAGAGAAAACATAGAATACGTGAAACAGCTTCAAAGAGATTACTAGGAAACTAAAAACTCTATTGAAAGCTGGCATAACTGCTTGAAAGAAACTAAAGATAGATTATCTGAACTGCAGGGCAGATTTGTAATGTGGGAGCATGAAATGAAAAACTTCTTAAAAATAACAAGAAAACAAACAGCAGTAATACAAAGGCTAGAAGATGATAAGAGGATCTATAACTTAAGAATTAAGAACATAAAAGAAGAAGTAGGGACACAAACAAAAGGACTACAAAAGCTATTCACAGAAATAATCCAAGAGAATTTCCCTAATTTAGCAAAAGGTAAAGATACTCAGATGTAGGAGGCATACAGGACCCCAACCACCTACAACCCAGTGCTATACCCAGGCATATAATAATCAAAATTCCAGAAATCCAATATAAGAACAGAATATTAAAAGTCATCAGAGACAAGAAACAGATCACTTACAAGGGAACACCTATCAGAATTACAGCAGACTTCTCGGCACAAACCATCAAATCACAAAGAGCGTGGGGGGAAATAATTCAAGCTTTGAAAGATAATAACCTCCAGCCAAGATTGATATATCCTGCACAACTATCCCTGGAAATTGATGGAAAAACAAGGTGCTTCCAGGATAAAGAGGAACTAGGGGAATATGCAACCACCAATTAATTCAACTCTACAGAGAATACTGCAGGACATTCTAAAAAAGGAAAATACAAGATTCCAGTAACAGTGGCAGAGAGCCCACAATGAATGGAGCAGAAAGCGAAATGAAGAAGACAAAGTGACAACAAACAACAGAAAAAGATCTCAACAGAAATGAGGCAGAGAAGATTGGATGGTAGGAATAGCTATTGTGGAAAAAACAAGACATAATAGCTAGGGCTGATTTAGTATCATCTTGTTTTGAAGTCCCGTCAAGCTTTTATTCTTCTGTCTCCATCAGTCTTAACAGGTTGTATCTTATTGGATTTTATTATATGTGATAATATAAGCAAAAACTTTTATAGACAAGGAGATTATACAGAAACCATTGTTCATTTTCTGATAGTTGGTTCTAAATACCCTATAATACTGTCATTCTCTTGAATGATTTTACATTATCTTGATATGTTTGGTGCTACAGTATACGAAGTTATACGCAAAGATTTCAAGGAAAGAGACACTATGGTAACTACTTTTATATCAGGATATCTTGTGATGAAACACCATTTTACTTAAATGGTTATGCTTTGACCTGTGCTGTTTTGTTGTTATGCCCTCTTTTATCTCAATCTCCTTTTTTTATTTATTTTTTTATCTTTTTAATTAAGGGATTAATTGTATTGCCCTCACCATCTTGTTTTGACTGATTTTCCCCTAGTCTGCTTTGCTTGATAGTACCAAGTTTGAAAGTATAGGCAACAACTGTGAAGACAATAAGATTCATTATGACGCCCATTCTGGTTGACCGTTATCTTCTTTTAAAGTCCTGTAATGTCTCCAGTGTTTTGGTTTTATTCTTTACTGTTTTGTTCAATATTATTATAACTGATGATATAGGCAATTCTTTTTAAGAAAGCAAAAGGCAGTATGGTAACCATTGTTGATTGCCTTGTATTTTGTTTTTACATTATCTATTATGTCCATCCTTTTGATTTGACTGACTCTGTTCTGTGATGTCACATTTGGTTTTACTCTCTTCAAAAAAAAGTAATATGAACTGTGGGAGTAATAAAACCCAAAATGTGTAATTGTCATTGTACAAAAGAGAGGAAAAGAAAGTGCTCTAAAGGATATAACTGCATATATATTTAAGTGTATAAGATAGATAACCATATTACTGAGTTTTGTTGGATCATTGAACTGTTTGCAGTCTCACTGTTTGAAAGTCCACTTTATATGCTTTAATTTTGTAACTAGAACAACTATTTCTAAGATGACAATATGTAATATATTAACTAGTGATTTCCTACTGTTTATTCTTTCTGAAATTCTGTATTACTTGTACACTTTGTCTTTTTTTTTCTCCTTAAATAAAATTTTTTAAAAAACTAGAAATCATTAAGCTTAGTGAGGAAGGCATGTTGAGAACCAAGATAGGCCAAAGCTAGGTCTCTTGTGCCAAATAGTTAGCCAAGTTGTGAATGTGAATGAAAAGTTCTTGAAAAAATTAAAAGTGCTACACCAATAAACACATGAATGATAAGAAAGTATAGCAGATGGGGAGAGAAAAAGGGGTTAAAAGGAGGGTAGGGAAATGGGAAGAAAAAAAGAAAGAAGTGAGGTATGTCATGTACAGGTACAATTTTCTATGATGAATGTGATTATGTGTATCTAAAATGTACCAATAAAATCTGATTTTTTAAAAAAAAGAGAGCCAGGGATATAGCTTAGTGGTTCAAGTGACTGCCTGACAAATGTAAAAGGTCCTGAGTTTGATTCCTGATACAAAAGAAAAAAAATGCCTGGCAAGCTGGAGCTCGTGAGTTCAATCCCCAGTACAAGAAAGAAAGAAAGAAGAGAATGAAAGAAAGAAAGAAAGAGGAATTAAAAAGCAAGCAAGCACAACAGCCTTGCTGCTGATGTGGAGAAAATTTCTATGACCTAGATAGAATCAGCTACAGCAAACATTCCTCAAAGAATAAAACCCTTACTCTAAACGAAAGCAAGACTAACAGAAGTGAGGCCAGTTTGAGCAACCGAGAGAGACCCTGTCCCAAAATAAAAAATAAAAAGGGAAGAGGGCATTGCTCAGTGGTAGAGTGCCTCCGAGTTTAGGCTTCAACACCAAAAACCAAGCAAACAAACAAACACGCTTTCTAAGGCTACGGAGCTGTTAAAGTAAATTGAAAACTTTCTGGAAGGGACTCACTATTTGAGATGACATTAAGAATATTAGTGATTTCAGGGCTGGGGATTTAGCTCAGCGGCATAAGCGCCTGCCTCGAAAGCAGGCAGTCGTGAGTTCGATCCCCGATACCGGTAAAAAAACGAAAAAAGCCAAAAAAAAAAAAAAAAAAAAAAAAAAGAATATTAGTGATTTGGGCCGGGAAAATGGCTCAGTGGCACAGCGCCTACATGGCAAGCATGAGATCCTGAGTTTGATTCCCAATACTAAAAAAAAAAAAAAAAATTAGTGATTCACAGAAGGTCAAAATATCAACATTAGTAAGAATTTGGAAGAAGTTGATTTCTACCCTTATGGATGACTTTGAAGGGCTCAAAACCAATGGAGGAAGTCACTGCAGCTGTGGTGAAAATAGCAGAAGAGCTGGAATAGAGGTGGAGCCTAAAGAGCTGACTGAATTGTTGCAATGTTGTGATCAAACTTGAAGGATAAGAACTCTTCTCAGAATGAGCAAGTGATTTCTTGAGGTGGAACCTATTTCTGACAAAGATGCTACGAATACTCTTGAACTGAAAACAAAAACAAAAAAAATAGAACACTTCAGAAACTTAACTGATAACATATAACAGGTTTTGAGAGGATTGATCCCAATTGTGAAAGTTCTACTGTGGACAAAATGTTGTCAAATAACATCACATGCTGCACAGAAACCTTTCTAGAAACAAGTTTCATTGTTGTCCTTTTATTCCTTCTGTGTTTTTCAATGGGCCTTCAAACTAAGCTACATTCCCAGCTCTCTCATCTTTTATTTCAAGACAAGTTCTCATTAAATTGCTAAGTCACACAGCCTGGGCTTGAATATGAGATTCTCCTTCCTCAGCTTCCCAGAGTGCTGCAGTTATAGGCGTGCACCTCACACACAGTTCATTGCTGTGTTATTTAAAGAAACTTCCATAACCACTGACCCTTCAGCAACTGCTACCTTGGTCAGTCAGCAGTCCTCAACATCAGTGCAAGATTCCCCACCAGCAAAAGGATTACAACTCACTGAAGACTCAGACGATCATCAGTATTTTAAGATAGTTCTGTTTTGTTTTATTTTATTGTGTTTCATTTCATTTCATGTTTGTCCTTAAGATAGAGTCTAGCTATGTACTGTGGGCTGGTCTTGAATTCAATATGTATCCCAGGTTGGCCCCAAATTCATGACCCTCCTACCTCAGCCTTCCAAGTGTTAAGTTTACATGTGCCACTATGCCTAGTAATTAAGTTTTTTTTTTTTTTTTTTTTTTGGTCTTTTTCCTTTTTATCAGTACTGGGGATCGAACCCACAGCTGCCTGCTTGCAAGGCAGGTGCTTATGCCGCTGAGCTAAATCCCCAGCCCTGTAATTACGTATTTTTAAATTAAGAGACATGCATTGTTTTTAGACATAACTGTACTATAAACTTGGGCTACAATCTACTATACACATAACTTTTCTGTCTACTAGAGAACCAAAAATTTTACATGACTTGCTTTATTTCAATATTCACTTAGTTGTGATGTTATGGAAAGAACCTTACACTATCTCTGAGGAATGCCTCTGTTGATCAGAATATTTTGTCCCTTCCTTGGTGACATGCTCCAATTAACCCAATTCTGATCTGAATGTGTTAATCTTCATCACAAATAACCAATGACATTGGAACAATCTCACTGTCATTAAATGTTTAATTGAGGTTACAATCAGTTAAGCAACTAGAGTACACAAATCAAAGCTTTAATTTACAATCTTTTTGCAAAAGCACTTCTGTTAGAATTTAAGTTAATATTTCTCTAGACTTATGTTCCAAGGCCAATCATCCTAATTAATTCTGGTCTCCCTAATTAAAGATGTGTATCTTTATCCTCCCTAAAAGTAATGGAGGCTATAAATGGATGAATTACATTATTGTTCATGATTGTGGTCAATTATTCTCAGGTTCTTAGTTTGGAATCATTTCCCTCTGGGAGGATATTAGAAAGCAAAACAACCCTACATTTGGCCGCTACCAACAATAACAACAATGAAGAAAACAGACAGGCGGGCTGGGGATTTAGCTCAGCGGCATAAGCGCCTGCCTTGCAAGCAGGCAGTCGTGAGTTCCATCCCCAGTACCGATAAAAAAGAAAAGAAAAAAGAAAACAGACAGGCAGATGAATGACCATGTATATCTCAAGCTTATTCCATAGATGAAGAATGAGACAGGATGAATCATCATGGAAAGGATGAACAGTCTAAGGCTGCAAATGGCCCTGCCAGGCCCAGTGACCAAAGGATAAGGAGTTAAAATAGCAGCTCGTGGCAATGGAAAAGTGGCTCCCCACATCAGTGACTAAATATAGGCTGCTGAGTAAAACCTATGGCTAGATATGATCTTTAATTTTAAAGAACACAAACAAGGAAGTCCTCATAGCAAGTCTTTCATAATTGTGCAGTTGATTCTTTGTTCCCCTGAAAAGAGGGGAAAGTATCTTTCCTCTTAGGCTTTAAACTCTTTAAGGAATGGTATCCAGGACAAAATAGGAGGCAAAATTAACGTGTCATAGCATTGAAGATGCAGAATGGTTGACAAAATAGGTATTACTGTCCCCATTTTACTATAAAGAAACTGAGAAAGATCAGTTTGGCAACTTCTCAGGATCCAAACTCAAGTCTTTCTGGCTCCAAAGTCAATGTTCTTTGTATTATGTCATGTTGTTGCCAGCCACCTGCAGTGTTAAATTATGAAAACTTCCTTTCCATTTATTTTCTACTTATAAAAATTCTTTACACTGTCCCTTAAGTGCAAACCCCCTTTCTATTCCAATCTCCTCATTCTCTGCAGATGCTCACTCATTCCTCTATTCAAAATGAGAGATTCTACATCAGTCATACTTCCTGCCTCTTCTCCATGCTCTCTTCTTTCACTACTGTCATAAAAAAGAGGCGACCCTCCTCTATTTCAAGGCAAAAGCTCTCTTCTGTGACTTTTATTTTCACCCATTTCTCTACCAACAATTCCCCAACCTGACCATATCACACTGCTTCTTCATTCATTTCTCTATGACTTCTTCCTGCCAATGTGACATGTGAGGTACCCTCTTACACATGTGCATGCACACACATGCCCACACACACACCCCTTTCACCAGTCTAACCCTTGAACTATGTTCCTGCCCCTTCACTAGTATCCATCTCTGCCCCTTCACTAGTATCTAGCTCCCTACCAATTAACCATGTGCAGTAAATGCTCTCTTGGAAACTGAAGGGTCAAACTCAATAGATTTTTTCTCTCCATTCTTGTCAGTCACTCTACAGAGGCCACCACTAACAATTGTTACTTCTTCATATTATCCTCTCCTGCAATTTGTACAAAGCTGTCTGCTGTTGTTCTCTGATTATATTTTCTCCATCTGACCCAAAATGTAAGTATCCTTTTGGTTATGTCCATACCCACTTCTTCCTTTATACGCTCTCCTTTGGGAAATTTACATAAGCCTTTCTATCCATCTTCATTCCTGACTGGTGCTCCAGTCCACATTTCGAAATCCTTAGACATTTTCACCCACCTGTCCTACTGACATCCCAAATGCATTATGCTCACAATATAGTCATCTCTCGTATTCATATGTATCCATGTATTACATTGTAAATACTAGTCTCTCAGTCATTGTGAAAAAAATATGATATATAATATACATATATGAATAAGTTAAAGTTGCACAGTTGAGCTAAGAGGCCAAATACTAATTACAGGAGGTCTAATACTCAAATACAAGTTACTTTTTTGCTTAAAAATTATCTTTCAGAATGGCCAGGATCAAGAAAACCAACAACAACAAATGCTGGAGAGGCTGTGGGGAAAAGGGAACTCTCCTACACTGTTGGTGGGAGTGTAGACTGGTACAACCTTTGTGGAGGTCAGTCTAGAGATTTCTCAAAAAGTTGGGATTGGAAGTCCCATTTATTCCAGCTATTCCACTTCTAGGCATATTCCCAGAAGAACTGAAAGCATCACACCACAGTGATACATGTGCACCTATGTTTATAGCAGCACAATTTGTAATCGCCAGATCTTGGAAACAACCCAGTGTCCATCAACTGAGGAATGGATAAAAAAGTTGTGGTATTTCTATACAATGGAGTATTATTCAGCTATAAAGAAGGATCACATTGAGATATTTATCAATAAATGGGCGCAGCTTGAGACTATACTCATAAGTGCAATAAATCAATCTCACATGTGTGAATACCGAATAGTTTCCCTAATGTAAGTAATGATTCAAATATATAAAAGTATGTGGTAATCATGATTCCCCATTATGTGGCCTTGAAGCCTTATAAAGTTTTCACTTATTAATTGGAAAGGCTTTATTCTGGGCTTCTTGATATGGAAATATTTGAAGCTATAGTACATGAAGTTTTATTCAAATATTTCAAGGAAAAAGACAGACACTATGGTAACTACTATTAAGTCGGGTTATTTGGTGGTGAAGCACTAGGTTGCTGAAACAGTCATGCTTTAACCTGTATTGGTATATTGTTATGTCCTCTTTTATCTCAATCTCTCCCTTATTCATTAAAAAAATTATTTAGTTATTTTTTATAGTTTTTTTAATTAAGGGGAAAATTTTTTAAAATTAGCAGGATATACTATAGTAACTTTTTTTATTTTCTATTAATTTGTTTTGAAGTCCTGTAATACTCCCACTGTCTTGGTTTGACTGATTAGACTCTGTTCCATTCTGTATGATAGTATCAAGTTTGAGGGTATAGACAACTACTTTGAAGGCA
Organism: Cavia porcellus; assembly: GCF_034190915.1. Lineage (NCBI taxonomy): Eukaryota > Metazoa > Chordata > Mammalia > Rodentia > Caviidae > Cavia > Cavia porcellus. Next base: position 71,285,115 of record NW_026947485.1, on the reverse strand, counting down.
CTAAGATTCACTAAGATGCCCATTATGGTTTGACTATTGTCTCCTTTGAAAGTCCTGTAATGTTTACAATGCTTAAGTTTTATTGGTCTTGTTCTCTACTGTTTTGTTCAACTTTATAATACCTAATGAGTTAGACAATTCTTTTTAAGGAAACAAGAGACATTTTGGTAACCATTGTTGATAACCTTGTACTCTGTTCTTACATCATGTACTATGTCTATCCTTGGTTTTGACTTACAACTTTGTTTTGCCATATTTGACTTTATTCTCTCCCAAACAAAAAAGTAATAAGAACTAAGGAGTAATAAAACCCAAAATGTGTAAATTTTGTTGTAAAAAAGAGAGGGAAAAAAAGTGCTCTAGAGGATGCAACAGCAAGTGTGTTTAGGGGTGTTAAATAGCTGACCATATTAATGTTTTTGGTTGGATCATTGAACACAACTGTTTGCAGTCTCACTGTTTGAATGTCTACTTTGTATGCTTTCATACTGTGATTTGAGCAACTATCTCTAAGATGATAATAAGTAATCTATTAACTGCTGATTTCTTACTGATTTTTTTGTAGTTCTGTATTACTTGTACCCTTACACCACTTTGTTTTGTTTGTTTTTTTCTCCTTTTCCTTTTAAATAAAAAAATTATCTTTCAAATTAATGCATATTTAATATTTCACAGTAGTTTGAACTCATATTTTAAATGAATGCTTATGCAGTAAAGCACATGGTAAAAATAAAAACTGAAAACTATTAAATTATACACAGGAAAAGATAGTTTGCCCTCCCTACCTGTCTACCTCTAAATCTCCCTAACAGCACTGTTATCAGTTTTATCAGTGTTACCAGATTACTATATATTTATACATAAATATTCTATGTACTTGCAAGTATGTGTATATATGTATCTCTTTAAAAGGTGAGCACATTTAAATAGTAGTATGCAGGGTTTGTTGGGTAGAACTCAGCAGTCAAGTACCTGCCTACACACATGAGACCCTGCATTCAATTCCCAGCACCATCACCAAAAAAAAAGTGAATTAAATGGTAGCATGTTATACCGCTATTCTTCAAGTTATGTTTTTCATTTAACAGTATATTCTGGAATTTATTCCTTAATGAACATACTTTATTCATTTTTAATGATTGCATAATAATAACTTTACGTGGATGCATTCTCCACTGATGAGCATTAAAGATGTTCCTAGTTTTTGAAATGCAACTAATGTCCCATGACTAGGCTACATTTGTATAAATAAGTAATATTGCTAGGCTGAATGTATATACATCTTCATTTTTAATGCATATTGTTCCCAACAACTATGTATGGCCAAACTATTAAGTGGAGTTAATTCAAATGGTCTTTAAAATTCTGAAAATATCCCATCTTCTACTTTCTATCAACTGTCTGATGATGCTCTCATTATAGGGTCAAGAAAAGTGAGAGAAATTGCAGTGAGAAGAGCAGGTGCAAGACAACAGGCTCAGACCCTGCTGGTGCAATCACAACTGCAACAGAAAGATGCTACATGTGCACAGACATGCCCAGGGGTTGTCATGCTATTAAGTGACCACTCAAAGGAGGTGATGCCTGTCAAGGTATCTGCAGGAACAAAGTGCCCAGCAATGGCTCTCTGAAGAATCCACTAATATGCTCCAAGGAAGTTCAGACAGAATTTGACTTATATGTACAAAGCACAGAAACAACAATAAGTTAAGACACTCCAACCTTAGTTCATTTTCTGTTGCCATAACAGTATACTCAAGGCAGCATGATTCAAAAAGAAAATAGACTTTTGATTCATGATTCTGGAGGCTTAGTAAGTCCACTGGTATCTGTTCAGCTTTCATACAGGGTCTCCTGTTGTTTCAGCTCTTGGTAGAAAATGGAAGGGCAGATACAGTTCACATGAGTGAATCTCAGGAATAAAATGTTGAGAGGAAGAAGCAAGAAATAGGTACCTACTATATTTTTCCATTTATATAAAATTTTAAAACATGCAATATTAAGCAATGTATTACCTTAGAGTACATACAGACTAGTAACAACTCCACTTTGCATCATCTTCTCACCAAGGCAAATAGGGTCTCACTAGTTTGCCTGGGCTGCGCTTATAGTCTTTCTGCCTCTGCCTTCTAATCGCTGTGATTACAGACGTACACTAAAGCACCCAGAAGTCGGTAGGTGGGTAGTGCCCTCCCTGCTTCAAGAACCCTTGTTGGTTATCTTCAACACACTGGATCAATGCAGTCATCACTCCATTTACTGGGTACTACTCGATGCCAAGCACTACTGTCTCATTTAATCTCCAACACTCTTTATGGATAGAGGATTTATCCCATTTGACAGAAGAAAACAGGCTCAGCATGGTAAAGAATGCCAAAAATCACAGCAGCAACTAATACAAGTAAGACTCAGATTCAGGTTTCTCTTACTGTGAATGTGAATTTCAGGCCATCTTCATCATGGAGCATCCCTTGACTATCCAGTTTCTCAATGAACACTCCTCCCTGTCTGAGAGCTCCTAAATAACTTAGGCTCAGTCTGCATCTAGGTTTTTGTTATGTTATTCCCTGCTGCAAACACCCCCTCCTGCTCTCCTCTATTCACCTTTTTCATTTTTTTTATTTTAAAGAAAATAAAACTAAACAAAATAGAATATAATAAAGCCAATTAAACCAAAACAGTAAAAGTGATACAGGACTTCAAAACAAGATAAGAGGAAATCAACAATGGCTACCATTATGCCTCTTGATATCTTCAAATTAGCTATTCATGCCATCATACATAATAAAATCAAACAAAGCAGAACAGAATAAAACCAATCAAAACAAAACAATGAAAATGATACAGGACTTCAAAACAATATAATAGGAAATCAACAATGGCTACCATAATGTATCCTGTTGTCTTCTAAATAGCTTCCCATGCCATCAGATATAATAAGATCAAACCAAATAAAACAGAATAGTGCTGGAGGTTTAGCTTAGTGGCATAAGCACCTGTCTGGCAAGTGCAATGTTGTAAGTTCAGTCCCCAGTATCAAAAATAAATAAATAAATAGAATTAAAATTCAACAGAATAAAACCAATCAAAATAAAGCAATGAAAATGATACAGGACTTCCAAACAAGACAATAAGGAATTAACGATGGCTACCGCTTTTCCTTTGTAGACATTTCCTCCCCTTTCACTTGCTTTTTTTTTTTAGATTTTTTTTTTATTTTAAAGAGAACAAAAGAAAACAGAATGAGACAAACAAAACCAGAACAGGAAAGTGCAAGCAACACAGCATTACACAACAAAACAACTAGACATCAACAGTAGCTAACATAATGTCTCTTTTCTTTGAAATAGTTGAGCATACCTTCACACACAATATCAAATATAACAATATAGTAAAAAAAAATTCAAAAGAATAAAAGCACTTCAGGGCTTCAAAACCAAATAACAGGACATGAACAATAGCTGCTATAATACCTCATTTTCCTCAAAAAATTTGTCTATAACATCACATATAATAAAATCAAATAAAACACAACAGGATAGAACCAATCAAAACAGAAGAACAAAAGCATGATAGAACTTCAAAACAAGATGATAGCAAATCAGCAATACCTACCATAATGTCTTGTTTTCTTCAAAATAGTGTTCATACCATCTCACATAATAAAATCAAACAAAACAAAATAAAATCAGACCAATGAATGAAAGTATTATAAGATTTCAAAACAACATAATAGGAAACCATGATTACCATAATATTTCCCATTATATTCAAAATAGCTGCCCTTACCATCTGAGAGCATAAAATCTAACAAAAGACAGAACAAAACCAAACCTAATAAAATTATATAAACAATGCAAGAGTTCAAGATAAGACAATAAGAAATTGATAGTAGTTTCCACTTTTCCCTCCCTTTGCTCTTTTTTTTAAAATTTTATTTAAAGAAAGACTAAACAAAACAGAAAAAGGGTAGAAATAATACATACTTTCAAAGAAAGAATAAGCAGTAAGAAATCACTAGTTGATATTTACATATTGTCCTCTTACAAATAGTTATTCAAAGATACAAAAGTGGAGCAAATAAAGTGGGGTTTCAAACAATGAGACTGCAACCAGTTCTGTTCAACAAAAAATCACTCTGAGCAAAGAATAATAGTATTGCTGGGTTTCACATTATGATACTCCTGGATCAGAACTGGGTACTGTAGTGTCTCTTTTTCTTCAAAGTAGTTGTTTATTTCATCATGTGTCATAAGATCAGTTCTCATAAACTGTTTATTGGTTCTATGTATGCATGAGTTTTAACATGTATTTCTATCCTTTCTGTATTAGAGGGAGGAACAAAACAAAGCAAGACAAAACAAATCATATTCCTATAAACACATGAAATGAAAAAGACATATAAGACTGCTCTACAAGGATGAATTCCTAGAAAAACACGAAATGAAAAAGACATATAAGACCACAATATTAGGTGATCTACAGTAGTTATATGCTTTCTCTTATTTTTGATAGAATTGTCTACATATTGTCTACATCTATTTTTGATAGAATTGTCTACATTGTCTATAATTATCAGACATACTATAATCGAACACAGCATTATATAGCTATTTTAATAAAAGCACAACTTTGGAGACATTGTAGGACTTCAAAAGCAGTTAATCAAACAGGAATGTTTATCTTTTACATCTTGTCATCTTCAGAGTACTTGCCTCTACTATTAGACTTGATATTATCAAGCATACCAAATTCAAATAAAAACAGTCAAGGCAAAACAGCGGTCTAACAAACCTGCTTCGAATAAGATCAGTCATAGTAAGACAATGTAAGTAATACAGGGTTTCAGTTTAAGTTAATAGGAAATTAAGGAGACTGCTGGAGTTCCCCCAGGCTTCCAGGTGCAGTGAAGGGGAGAGGTGGGTTTGAGGCTTCCACATCAGCCTCCCCATTCCGGCTTCACTTGGAGACCTGCTGAGCTCCCGATAGGTGGGCTGGCCCACACTACCAGCCTAGCCCAGCCTGTTTAGCTGCCACGCCTGGCCATAGGTCTGCAGAGGAGGAGCTGGGCAGATCTGGGGTGCCCTCACCGGCCTCTCTGCGTGTCTGGAGGACTCTGGATATCTCCGCCCAGACTGCTGGAGTTCCCCCAGGCTTCCAGGTGCAGTGAAGGGGAGAGGTGGGTTTGAGGCTTCCACATCAGCCTCCCCATTCCGGCTTCACTTGGAGACCTGCTGAGCTCCCGATAGGTGGGCTGGCCCACACTACCAGCCTAGCCCAGCCTGTTTAGCTGCCACGCCTGGCCATTGGTCTGCAGAGGAGGAGCTGGGCAGATTTGGGGTGCCTGCATCGGCCTCTCCATGTGTCTGGAGGACTGTGGATATCTCTGCAACCAAGGAGGGTCCACAGGTTCCTGAAGCACTGCGGCCTGTGGTGAGTACCCTAACCCGGCTGCGATTGAAGAACTGTGGAGCTTCCAAGGGGCAGGTGGGCGCACAGTGTCCCTGAGGCCCAGCTTGTCTGGAACTGTGAAGTTCTGAGCAGGCAGAGGAGGGCCACTGGTTCTGTAGGCCCAATGGCTTGGGGTAGCGCGGTGCCAGAGTCTCAGTAGCTCCAAACATAGAAGGGGATTTTCAACAGATCCTGAAGAAGCTTTCAAATAACACTTGAAACACAGAAATATAGGAAAATGACAAAACGAAAGACCAAATTACAACCTCAAACCTCCAGCCCATCTCAAGAAACCCTAGGAGCGATGTATATAGAAGAAAATATATCCCATCCACCTCATATATCGGACACAATAGCCACTGAAATTGACAAGCAACTCCAGGAAGCTTTAAAGAAATTCAAACTCGAAATAATCTCCCAGATAAAAGAAGAAATGATAAAAGAAATGAAAGAGATTCTAAATATATCTAAAGAAAACACAGATAAAAAATTGGAGGAACTAAACAAAAAGACTCCCTAGACGAGCAATATAAGAAACAAACAGAATACATAATGCAGATGCACAGAGATATACAGGAAATAAAAAACTCCACTGAAAGTTGTAAAAACCGCCTTAATGAAAGTGAAGATAGAATTTCAGACCTTGAAGACAGGATTGCAGCTAGTGAACAGGAAAGGAAAGATCTTTTGAAAATAACAAGGAATCAGGAAACAACAATTCAACAACTGCAAGATGATGCAAAGAAGAATAACATAAGAATGATAGGGATTAATGAAAGAGAGGGAGACAACATGAAGGATGTCAGGAGGATATTTAGAGAAGTAATAGCTGAAAATTTCCCAAGCATGAGATCAGAAACTGACATCAGGATCAGTGAAGCATATAGAACTCCAAACAGTCATAACCAAAATAAAACTACACCCAGACATATAATAATCACCATCCCAGAAATCCAACACAAGAATAGATTATTAAAAGCTGTCAGAGAGAAAAGACAGATCACTTATAAAGGAAAACCTATCAGAATCACAGAAGACTTCTCAGCACAAACGATAAAGTCAAGAAGAGCATGGAGTGAAGTATTCCAGATCCTAAAGCAAAATGATTTCCAACCAAGACTGATATATCCTGCAAAACTATCATTCAAAATAGATGGTGCAATACGATACTTCCATGACAAAGAACAGCTGAAGAACTTCATGAACACCAAACCAACCCTGCAAAAAATATTGAAAGACAGTTTAGATACACAAAGGAAAAAACCACTAAGCAAAGCAAATAATTAAACAGAACAGAAAGATAAAGATGCAACAGCAGAGAGATAACATTCCTACAATTAACCAGCATTTAACAGTAATAACCATTAATGTAAATGGTCTCAATGCACCAATCAAAAGAAACAGACTAGCAGAATGGATCAAGAAACAAAATCCAACCATATGCTGTTTACAGGAAATCCATCTAACCCAGAAGGATATTCACAGACTGAAAGTCAAAGGATGGAAAACAATTCTTCATGCAGCAGGAATCCAAAAAAAGGCAGGAGTAGCCATTCTGTTTGCAGACAACGTGAACTTTAAACCAACAATGACCATAAAGGACAAAGAAGGTCACTACATACTCGTAAGGGGAAAACTCCAAGAGGAAGAGATAACTATCTTAAATATATACGTACCAAACTCCAGAGCACCCAGTTATATAAAACAATTATTAACAGAAATGAAAACTCAAATTATCAGTAACACAATTGTAACAGGAGACCTTAATACACCACTGACACCAAGGGACAGATCAACCAGACAGAAAATGAGCAAAGAAATAACAGAACTGAATCACACCTGTGAACAAACGGTTTTGAGAGACATATACAGAATGTTCCACCCAACAACATCAGAATACACATTCTTCTCAGCAGTACATGGATCATTTTCTAAAATAGACCATATATTAGCTCACAGAACATATTTAAGCAAATGCAAAAGAGTTGAAATCATCCCTTGCATATTATCGGATCATAGCACTCTGAAATTAGAAATTAATGACAAAAGATACTGCAAAAATTCCGCAAACACATGGAAACTAAATAACACACTCTTGAGTAATCAGTGGGTCACAGAAGAAATTAAAGAAGAAATTAAACAATACCTAAAAGAAAATGAAAATGCAGATACAACTTACCGGAATCTGTGGGATGCAATGAAAGCCGTCCTGAGAGGAAAATTTATTGCACTGAGTTCCCACATCAGGAAAACAGAACGAATACAAATAAATAACTTGATGCTACACCTCAAACAGCTAGAAAAAGAAGAGCAAGTCAAGCCCAAAGCCAAAAGAAGAGAGGAAATTATAAAAATCAGAGCAGAAATCAATGCAATAGAGACTAAGAAAACAATCCAAAGAATCAACGAATCAAAGAGTTGGTTCTTTGAAAGAATAAATAAAATCGATAAGCCCCTAGCCAACCTTATTTAAAAAAGGGAAGAAAAAGCTCAAATTCATGCAATAAGAAATGAAAAAGGAGAAATCACTACAGACCCAATATAAATACAGAGGATCATCAACACCTATTTCGAAAACCTCTACTCTCAAAAGTTTGATAACACAGAAGAAATAGGCAGATTCTTAGAAGCATATGAAGTACCAAAGCTAGATCAAGAGGATATAAAACTGTTGAATAACCCAATCTCTGCTAATGAAATTGAAAATGTAATTAAGGCCTTACCCACCAAGAAGAGCCCAGGCCCAGATGGATTCACTGCAGAATTCTACAAGAAATATAAAGAAGACCTAATGCCGACACTCCTCAAACTATTCAATGAAATTGAAAGGGAAGCAATCCTTCCTAAGTCATTCCTGGAAGCAAATATTACTCTAGTACCAAAACCTGAGAAAGACCCAACTATAAAAGAGAACTATAGACCGATCTCCCTAATGAACACAGATGCAAAAATCCTCAATAAAATATTGGCAAATAGGATCCAGCAAATCATCAAGAAGATTATACACCATGACCAAGTGGGATTCATCCCAGGAATGCAAGGATGGTTCAACATACGCAAATCAATAAATGTAATCCACCATATCAATAAAGCCAAAAATAAGAATCACATGATCATTTCTATAGATACAGAAAAAGCCTTCGATAAGGTCCAACACTTATTCATGATAAGAACTTTACAGAAAATTGGAATAAATGGTCTTTACCTCAATATAATAAAGGCCATTTATGACAAACCAACAGCCAGCATCATACTAAATGGCCAAAAATTGAAAGCCTTTACTTTAAAATCGGGCACAAGACAAGGATGTCCTTTATCACCACTCCTATTTAATATAGTACTGGAAGTACTAGCCAGAGCAATTAGGCAAGAAAGAGAAATAAAAGGGGTAAAGATAGGAAAAGAAGAAGTTAAATTATCATTGTTTGCAGATGACATGATACTCTACATAGAAGACCCCCTAAACTCCATTGAAATACTCTTAGATACAATAAATAAATTCAGTAATGTGGCTGGATACAAAATCAATACTCAGAAATCAATAGCATTCCTATACACAAACAACAAAATCACAGAGAGGGAAATAAGAGAAACTGGACTATTCTCATTAGGAAGCAAAAAAATGAAATATTTAGGAATTACTCTTACGAAAGAAGTGAAAGACTTATACAGTGAAAATTATAATACACTGAAAAAAGAAATTGAAGATGATCTCAGAAAATGGAAAGACATCCCTTGCTCATGGATAGGAAGAACAAACATTGTGAAGATGGCCATTCTCCCAAAACTGTTATACAGATTCAATGCAATCCCAATAGAAATACCATCAACATACCTTATAGATCTAGAGAAATCACTCCTAAATTTCATCTGGAACCAGAAGAGACCTAGAATCGCAAAGGCAATTCTAAGCAGCAAAGACAAAGCAGGAGGCATCACAATCCCTGACTTGAAGTTATACTACAAAGCAACAGTAGTAAAATCAACATGGTATTGGAATCAAAACAGAGCCAAAGATCAATGGAATAGATTAGAAGATACAACCACAACTACAAACATACTTAACCACCTTATCTTTGATAAAGGAGCCAAGCAGGTTCACTGGAAGAACGACAGTCTCTTTAATAAATGGTGCTGGAAAAACTGCCTCTCCATTTGCCGATAACTAAAGCTAGACCCATGTCTATCACCATGTACTAAATTAAAATCTAAATGGGTCAAAGATCTGAATATTAAAACAGAAACACTAAATCTATTGGAAGACAAATTAGGTAGAAACCTTGGAGACATAGGAGTAGGTAAAGAATTCATGAACAGGACTCAAACTGCACGGGAAATACTTCCCAGAATCAATAACTGGGACCACTTCTTATTAAAAAGTTTCTGCATGTCAAAAGAAATCTCCAGCATAGTGAAAAGAAAACCCACAAACTGGGAAAAGATTTTAGTGAACTCTCTCTCAGACAAGGGCCTCTTGTCTAAAACATATAAAGAATTAAAGAAACTCAGACCTCCAAAATTCAAAGATCCAATCCAAAAATGGGCATCTGAGATGAATACGCAATTCTCAGATGAAGAAATGCAAATGGCAAATAAATAAATGAAAACATGCTCATCATCATTGGTCATCAAAGAAATGCAAATTAAAACCACACTGAGATACCATCTCACTCCTGAAAGAATGGCCAGGATCAAGAAAACCGACAACAAATGCTGGAGAGGCTGTGGGGAAAAAGGAACTCTCCTGCACTGCTGGTGGGAGTGTAGACTGGTACAGCCTTTGTGGAGATCTGTCTGGAGATTTCTCAAAAAGTTGGGACTGGAAATCCCATTTATTCCAGCTATTCCACTTCTAGGCATATTCCCAGAAGAACTAAAAGCATCATACCACAGTGATATATGTGCACCTATGTTTATAGCAGCACAATTTGTAATCGCCAGATCTTGGAAACAACCCAAGTGTCCATCAACTGAGGAATGGATAAAAAAGTTGTGGTATTTCTATACAATGGAGTATTATTCAGCTATAAAGAAGGATCACATTGAGATATTTATCAATAAATGGGCACAGCTTGAGACCATACTCATAAGTGAAATAAATCAATCTCGCATGTGTGAATACCAAATAGTTTCCCTAATGTAAGTAATGATTCAAATATATAAAAATATGTGGTAATCATGATTCCCCATTAGGTGGCCTTGGAGCCTTATAAAGTTTTCACTCATTAATTTGAAAGGCTTTATTCTGGGCTTCTTGATATGAAAATATTTGAAGCTAGAGTATATGAAGTTTTATCCAAATATTTCAAGGAAAAAGACACTATGGTAACTACTATTAAGTCAGGTTATATGGTGGTGAAGTACTAGGTTGTTGAAACAGTCATGCTGTGACCTCTATTGTTATATTGTTATGTCCTGTTTTATCTCAATCTCCCCCTTATTGTTTTAAAAAAATTATTTAGTCATTTCTTATGTTTGTCTTAATTAAAGAAAAAATTCAAAAAATTAGGATATATAAATAGTAACTCTTTTTGATTTCCTATTAACTTGTTTTGAAGTCCTGTAGTACTCCCACGATCTTGTTTTGACTGATTAGACTCTGTTCCATTCTATATGATAGTATCAAGTTTGAAGACATAGGCAACTACTTTGAAGACAATAAGATTCACTAAGATACCCATTCTGGTTTGACTATTGTCTTCTTTGGAAGTCCTGTAATGTTTACAATGCCTAAGTTTTATTGGTCTTGTTCTCTACTGTTTTGTCCAACTTTATAATATCTAATAAGATAGACAATTCTTTTTAAGGAAACAAGGGACAACGTTGATAACCATTGTTGATAAACTTGTACTCTGTTCTACACCATGTGCTATGTCTATCCTTGGTATTGACTGACAGCTTTGTTTTGCCATATTTGACTGTATTCTTCCCCCCCCCCAAAAAAAGTAATAAGCACTAAGGAGTAATAAAATCCAAAATGTGTAAATTTTGTTGTAAAAAAGAGAGGGAAAAAAAAAAGAAAAAGAGCTCTAACGTATATAACAGCAAGTGTGTTTAGGGGTGTTAAATAGCTGACTATATCAAAGTTTTTGGATCATTGAACACAGCTGTTTGCAGTCTCCCTGTTTGAATGTCCACCTTGTATTCTTTGATACTGTGATTTGAGGAACTATTTTCAAGATGATAATATGTAATCTACTAACAGGTGATTTCTTACTGTTATGTTTTTTGTTTTGTTTTGTTTTTTGTGGTTCTGGATTACGTGTACCCTTACACCGCTTTGGTTTGTTTTGTGTTTTTCTCTTTTTCCTCTTAAATAAAAAAAAATAGGAAATTAAGGATAGTTACCGTGGTATAGCCTGCTATTTTTGGGATAGCTATCTGTACCCTCAAATCTAATATGACTAGACAGACCAGAAAAAAATAAAATCAAACTAAACAAAGTGATAAGACTACTGTGACTTTTAAATCCTGATACACTATTAACAATGTCCTCTGCCTTCCTTTTTTAGGCAATTTCTCACCTTTCCCCTTCTCAGGATGCTTTGTATATTTTGGGTCCCATAGCTCCTTTAGTTTTTAGATTAGGGGGTCAGCCCATTATCTATCTGAGTGTTGCTGAACCTTTTTACCCCTGAGCTTGATCTTGAGCTATGTTCCTTTACTTACTAAAGCCACAGGTTTTCCTTCCTTCTAACTGTGTAGTTCTACACTGCCCAAAAGGGTCATAACTTTCCAGTCGATCTGCGGCTGCAGGACAAGTTGTCCCTATTTCTCTTTGGTTCCCTGTCACATAGTGCATCATTTTCTCTTCTTTGACTTTCTCAATGGGTCTGGCCTCCTAATCTACTCTGCCTGTGTTTCTTTTTTGTTAGTGTATCAAGGCTATGTATATTAAAGATTATAGCTTACTGTCTCTGCCTCATCTCTGCTATTCTGTTCTTCTGCTATTATTTGTCCACTTTACTCCTTCATTCCACTGTCTGCCCTGTTCATTGAGGCCTCTCTGCCACTGTTGGTGGAATCCTGGAATTTTTTCCTCTTTCTCTCTTTCTCTCTCTCTCTCTCTCTCTCTCTCTCTCTCTCTCTCTCTCTCATGTCCATCAGTATTTTTTGTAGGGTTGGATTGGTGGCCATGAACTCCCACAGTTCTTCCTTGTCTTGGAAACATCTTATTTCTCCATTAATTTTGAGAGAGTTTTTCTGGGTAGGTCAGTCTTGGTTGGAGGTTATTTTCTTTCAGGGCTTGGACTATTTCCCCTCAGGCTCTTCTCGATTTGAGAGTTTGTGTTGATAAGTTTGTCATTATTTTGATGATTTTTCCATTGTAGGTAATCTGCTTCTTTTCTCTGGCTGCTTTTAATATTCTGTTCTTGTGGTAGATTTATGGAATCTTGATTATCATATGTCTGGGTGTAGATCTATTTCGATTGTAGGTGGCCAGAGTTCTATATGCCTCATTTATCTGGATATCATTTCTTTTTCCTATGCTTGGGAAGTTTTCCTTAATCATCTCTGGGAATAGTCTTTGTAATTTATTTGTGATTACTCCTGCTTTTTTTCTCACATTTTGTATTCTTAAGTTATAGATCCTCTTGTCGTCTTCTAGCCTTTGAATTGCTTCTTCCTGATTCCTTGTTATTTTTAAGAGATATTTTCTTTCATGATCACACATTATAAATCTCTCTTCAAGTTTTGAAAGGCTAACTTTAGCTTCTGTCAAGGCATTTTGCCAGCTTTCAATGGAGTTTTTAGTTTCCTGGTAGTCTCTTTGGATCTGTTTCATGTATTCTAGGTTTTGTTTATATTCATCAAATGTTTCTCTTCCTTTTCTGGGTTCCTCCATTTTTCCATCTGTGTTCTCTTGGGAGGGGCTTAGCATTTCTTTTTATATCTTGCCTCATTTGGATTAGAATTTCAGTTTTAAGTTCCTCTATGTGTTCACAAAGGTATTTCTTTATGTCCACTGATGTTGTGGCTAATATTGCATGATTGCTGCACTGGTTCTCTTCTGTATTTACCTCTCCTGGGATTATTTTTCCAGGGTCAGAAGCTGGAGCATTTTTTTATTTCTATCTCTTGTCATGTTTCTGGTTTCTTTCAAACAGGTGTGTTGTGGAGGTCCCTGGCCCTCTCCGTATTGCTTACAGTTTTTCTGAAGTGTGCTGACTGGGGTTTTGCTGCCCTCCCCAATTGGCTGTTATCTAAGGTGCACACAGGGACAATGCAGGCTAGCCTCTAGCCTCTGAACCAGTCAACCCACAAGTGCCTTCAACAACTTAGCCTGTGCTTTGCGGATGTCACAGGGTCTAGACAGTTTTGTCCCTGGCTATTGGGTCCCAACCAGGGGCGTAGCTCAGCCCAAGCAGATCCCACCAATCCTCTCTGGGCCAGGGCTGGCTGACTGACACCACCATGGTGCCATGCTCTGCCTCACTCCAAGATGTCCTCCAGCCAGTGACACCCGCCACAGGACCCAATCTCCAGCACTCACCAGGATCAATGTAGTTCTCCACCTTGGCTCCACTCCACACTGCACCACGTTCTCTCACCAAGGGCCTGGGACTCACCAATTCCCATTATTGGCGGCTGTGGCTTCAGTGAGACCTTGAGTTGCTCAACTCCACGGCGCTCCCAGCACAGTGTGGACAGGTCTCAGTGAGCGCATTGGGCTCCAGCCCTCCACTCGCATTTTTCCTTCCTCTTCCTAATTTTCTTTTTCTTTCAGTTCCCTGCTGGGGTCGTGAGAGTCCCTCTCTGCTTGTCCAGCCCTCTCCATGTTGTCAAATTCCAGCATCTGAGCTGTTTTTCCAGAGAGGCTCTCCACCCAGTGACCTAGCAAGCCTCCATCTTCACTAATCTCCTCCCCTTTCACTTTTACAATATCTACTATACATTTTGGATCCCACGATCTCCTTCAGTTTTTTATACTAGGGAGATAACATGATGTTCACCTATGTGAGTTCATTTCACCCAAGAACATGATCACAAGTTGCATCCATTTACCAACAAAAGCCTCATGATTATCCTTCTGTGGCAGATTAAAAACTGGTGGTCAACTTAAACACCAACTGAACTGGGTCAGCATGGTGCTGAGTGTGGATGGCCCACTTGAGGAAAGTTGCCAGCATAAAAAGGAGACTTGAAGAGGAAGAGTAGAATTATGGGTTCACCTAACTGAATGCTGTTGTTTAGAGTTGTTGGTTCTTTTGGAGCAATTGATTCTCCTGGAAGAGTTAGTCATGTTGGCCTCCCTGTTATGAACTCGGCTGTTATCATCAAAAGAGCTCAGGACCTTGTTGCTGGGAATGGCTGTTGTTCACTTTGGGGTAGCTCTGGTCCTTACTTCAAGCATCATTTCCTGGCTCTGGAGGGGAGGATGTGTTTAATCTCCAGGAGAATTTAGCTACACTAACTTCCTGATATGAACTTAACTGTTCTCATTGGAGGAGCTTGGGACCTCATGGTCTCTGAGGATGGCTGTGGTACTTTTCAGGGGAGCCCTGGTCCTTATTTTGAGCATTGCTTCTTAGCTCCACTGCAGAACCCTCAACTTACTGGTGCAGATCTTTCACCCCACTGGCATAGACTTTCTAGCTTTCACCACTGACCTTTGGGGCCTTCTCAGTGCAGATCTGTGAAACATGCTTGCATGAGTCAATGTCATGGGCTCTGAGTTTTCAGCTGAACTCATGCAGATTACTGCCATGGGATCCAGGCCCTCACATGGATTTTCTGGGTCTTTATTGTTGTGTACAAATTTTCTGCACTTTCTTTGTATTTGATTCCTTGGGTGACCATATAAATGACACTATAAATTATGTGTTCTATATACAATTATTCTCCTTGCAGCCTCTGATTACAACACCTTCTTTACAGCTGAGTAGGTTTCCAGTGTATAAAAATCCATATCTTTCTTAGCCAGTCTGAAGTTGATGAGCAAGCTACCCCTGCTTTTATCTGGTTCCCTGTCACATAGACCATTGTTTTCTCTCCTTTGAATCTGAGTCTATGAATTTCCTTTTGAGTTAATGTGTTTCTTGCATATGAATGGATCTTATTTCTTAATCTACTCTGCCTGTGTTTCTTTTTACTGGTGAATTGAGATCATCTACATTAACTGTTATGGCCAACATGCACTGGCTCCTCTCTGCCAGCTATTTTCTTGCCATTGGCTCCTACTTTTCCCCTCCATTCAATTGCCTGCCCTGCTCAGCAGTCCCCTTCTGCTGCTGTTCCTGGAACCATGGTCATCTTTATCTCTCTCTAGAATATCCTTCATTACTCTTTTTAGGGTTGGTTTGATGGTCATGAATTTCTTTAGTTGTTCTTTGTCATGGAAGTATCTTATTTCTCCATTAATTTGGGGGCATACCAGGGATCAAACTCACAACCTCATGTCTGACACGCAGGTACTGTGCTGCTGAGCTATAACCCTGGCCGTTTCCATTAATTTTGAAAGAAAGTTTTTCAGGATACATCAATCTGGTTTGGAAGCTGTTTTCTTTCAGGATTTGACATGCTTCACTCCAATCCCATTTGACTTAATGGTTTGTGTTGAGAAATCTGTCATGATTCTGATGGGTTTTCCCTTATGGGTGATCTGTTTCTTTTCCCTAACCAATTTTAGAATTCTGATTTTGTGCTGAATTTCTGGGGTTTTGATTATTATATGTCTAGGTATAGATTTGTTCTAGACATGGCTAGTTGGAATTCTGTATGCCTCACTTACCTGTGTGTGACATCCTTTTCCCATGTTTGAGAAGTTCTCAGCTATTACTTCTACAAATAGTCTCTTTATGTCATTTGTGTTGACTCTTGCATTTCATTGATACCTATTACTCTTAAGTTATTTTTCTTTGTGTTATCTTGCAGCCATTGAATTGTTATTTCTTGGTTGTTTATTATCTTTAAAAGATCTTTTCTTTCCCAATGACTAGCTGCCATCCTGTCTTCGTGGTCCAGAAGTCTGTCTTCAGTTTTATTCACATGGTTTTGCCATCCATCAATGGAGTTTTTAATTTCTGGAATATCTCTTTGAATCTGTCTCATGCATTCCAATCCTTCTTACATTGCTCATTTAAGGTTTCCTTCATTCTCCTATACTCCTCTTTTTTAAAATCTATGTCTTCTTTAGATATATTCAGCAACATTTTTATTATGTTTGTCATTGCTTCTTTTACGTGAGATATTATTTTTGATCTGATTTCTGTTACAATCTTATGAAGTTGTTTCTTATCTTCAGCTGCTATCACTGAAGAAATTTCAGATGTGTGACTTCCACATTCTTCAACATCCATATGTCCTGGACTTGTTTTGTTTGGGCTAGAGGCCAGAGATTGCCTTTTGCTCCTTCATTTTAATGTTTTCCTCGGTCCCTCTGGATGAACATGTTCTATAGTCCCAAGCACTTCCTGCACTGGCTACCTGTCCACAGTGGGTCAGACACCTGGGTTTCTCCTAACACTGATTCCTGGGGTGTGGGTCAGTCTTCTCTGGATACTTGCAGCTTCTCCAAGGTATGGTTGGCTGGTTCTCCCAGCCTGTGCTGGCTGCAGGTCTCTGAAGACAAGGTGGGTGGCAGGCCTGCAGGGTAGGGCTGGTTACTTCTTCTTCTGGCCTGCTCTGGCTACCTGTGGGAGACTCCCAATGGTGATCTGCATGCATGTAGGGACTGCACTGGCTACTTCTCCCACTGCATCTGTTTTAAGTCTTGTTAAATCTTCAGGCTCCAAGCTTCGTTCTAGTGGATCAGTATTTCCCAGCATGAGGATGGCAGAATTAAACATGTATATTTTTTATAGTTGATTTTTAACTGCAGCCTCAGATGAGAATTTTATGCTTTTTCCAGTTCCAGATCATGTAAATATGGTCCTGGAAAACACACAAAGACAGTCATTTAAAGAAAGTTAACAAGGTAACCTGTGGGCAGTACTGGGATGCAGGTGGAGGTGGGAATTGGGATCCATGGCCTCAATCGCTCCAGACCCTGAATTTGGTCTGAGAGAGGTGGTTCACACATTTTTACACAGCACTGAGATTTATGGAGTCCAACATAGACTTAATGTAAAGAAACCACAGACCATTAACAGACAAAGCCATGAATTACTTTGCATTGTGGCACTCAAATCCTAGCACTTTGGGAGAGCATCAAATACCAAGATTTTAAAGACCATCATCATTGTGCATTCAGGAGTTGAGTGAGAATGACCTCATCAAGACTTAGATCCTCCTCAAAGGTTTCAAGTGCCATCTTCATTGAAACCTCTCACAAAAGAAAGCTGAAAGAGAATAAAGCCCATCAATACAGTTCCTAATAGCCCTTGCCTTCTTGGCCACTGGAGGCCTTCATACTGCTTATGTTTCTTTAGCCAGGAGCTAAAGAAATAGTGCTGTGGCTGAAAGTTTTTATTGGCAGAGAAACATAAACTTGGTGTGATAAGTTTGGAATTAGAGCCTTCATTATTTTCTTTTTTAAATTTTATTTAAGGAGAAAAAGAAAAAAAAACAGAAAAAGGGTACAAGTTATACAGAATTTCAGAAAAAATTAACAGTAACAAATCCCTAATTAATAGATTACATATTGTCATCTTAGAAATAGTTGTTCAAGTTACAAAATTAAAGCATATAACGTGGACATTCAAACAGTGAGACTGCAAACAGTTCTGTTCGATGATCCAAAAAAACTCAGTAATATGGTTATCTTATATGCTTAAATATATATGCACCCTTTAGAGCACTTTCTTTTCCCTCTTTTTTACAATGACAATTACACATTTTGGGTTTTATTACTCCCAGGTCTTATTACTTTTTTTTAAGAGAATAAAACCAATGTGACATAACAAAACAGAGTCAGTCAAATCAAAAGGATGGACATAGTGCATAAGGTAAAAACAATACAAGGTGATCAACAATGGTTACCATAATGCCACTTTCTATCTTAAAAAGAATTGCCTATTTCATCAGTTATAATAAAATTGAACAAAACAGTAAAGAAAAAAACCAATAAAACCAAAACTTTGGAGACATTACAGGACTTCAAAACAAGATAATAGTCAAACCAGAATGGGGATCATAGTGAATCTTATTGTCTTCAATAAGTTGTTGCTTATACTCTCATGCTTGGTACTATCAAGCAAAACAGAAGAGAGTAAAATCAGTCAAAACAACATGGTGAGAGCAGGGGCTGGAGATTTAGCTCAACGGCAAAGTGCCTGCCTTGCAAGCCTGTGGTCGTGAGTTCAATCCCTGATACCGGTAAAAATACAAAAAGAAAAAAGAAAAAAAAAAGGTGAGAGCAATATAGGGTTTCAAATCAAGTTAATAGGAAATCGAAGTGGGTTACTATAATATATCCTGCTATTTTTTATTTATTTTTCCCTTAAAAAGATAAAAATAAAAAAGTAAATAATAAAAAAGAAGATTGAGGTAAAAGAGGACATAACAACAAAACAGCACAGGTCAGAACATAACCATTTAAGCAAAATAGTGTTTCACCACAAGATATCCCAACATAAAAGTAGTTACCATAGTGTCTCTTTCCTTGAAATCTTTGAGTATAACTTCATATAGTGTAGCATCAAACATATCAAGATAATGTAAAACCATTCAAGAGAATGAAAGTATTACAGGGTATTTAGAACCAACTAACAGAAAATGAACAATGGTTTCTGTATAATCTCCTTGTCTATAAAAGTTTTTGTTTATATTATCACATATAATAAAATCCAATAAAATATAACATGTTAAGACCGATGGAGACAGAAGAACAAAAGCTTGATGGGACTTCAAAATAAGATGATATTAAATCAGCACTAGCTATTATGATGTCTTGTTTTCTCCAAAATAGCTGTTTATACCATCCAACCTTCTCTGCCTTATTTCTGTTGAGTTCTTTTTCTGTCATTAGTTGTCAGTTTATCTTCTTCAGTTGGCTTTCTGCTCTATTCATTGTGGCCTCTCTGCCACTGTTTCTGAAGTCTTGGTATTTTCCTTTTTTAGAATATCCTGCAGTATCCTCTGTAGAGTTGAATTGGTGGTTGCAAATTCCCCTAGTTCCTCTTTATCCTGGAAGCATCTTGTTTCTCCATTAATTTCTAGGGACAGTTGTGCAGGATATATCAATCTTGGCTGCAGATTATTATCTTTCAAAGCTTGAATTATTTCCCCTCATGCTCTTCGTGATTTGATGGTTTGTGCTGAGAAGTCTGCTGTAATTCTGATGGGTGTTCCCTTGTAAGTGATCTGTTTCTTATTCTAATGGCTTTTAATATTCTGTTCTTATATTGGATTTCTGGAATTTTGATTGTTATATGCCTGTAGCTCGGTTTGGGTTGTAGATGACTGGGGTCCTGTATGCCTCATACATCTGAGTATCTTTACCTTTTGCTGAATTAGGGAAATTCTCTTGGATTATTTCTGTGAATAGCCTTTGTAGTTCATCTGTTTGTGTCCCTACTTCTTCCTTTACATTCTTAATTCTTAAGTTATAGATCCTCTTATCATCTTCAAGCCTTTGTATTATTGCTGTTTGTTTCCTTATTATTTTAAAGAAGTTTTTCATTTTATGCTCCCACATTACAAATCTGCCCTCCAGTTCAGATAATCTCTCCTTAGTTTCTTTCAAGCTGTTATGCCAGCTTTCAATAGAGTTTTAGTTTCCTGGTAGTCTCTTTGAACCTGCTTCACATATTCTATGTTTTCTCTATTTTCCCCATCAGACAATTCTCCCCTTTTTTCTGTTCTCCCATTCTACCATCTGTTTTTTCTTGGGCAGTGCTTAGCATTTCTCTAACTATTCTACTTATATCTTGCTTTACTTCATTAAATACTTCACTTTTGAACTCATCTATGAGGCTCCACAGATATCCCTTTATGTCTATGGTGCCATGTCTGATATTGCATGTTTTCTGTCCTCATTCTCCTTTGTATTTACCTTTCCTGGATCAGTGTTCTCAGGATTGGGGGCCAAGGACCCTTTCTTGTTGCCTCCTCTTCTCATATTTTTTGTTCCTTCCACACAGGTGTATATAGGAGGCCCAGTTTCTTTCTTTGTGGGTTACAGTTTGTTTGAATCTGCCAGTTAGGCGTTCCAGCCCACTGCAGTGTACTAGGGAGATACAGACTGGGGCAGCATATGTTGGGCCTGTCCCTCCAGGTCAACCTACTGAAGGCTTCACTGCTAGGGTGTACCGCCAGGTGCTGGGACCTGGTTTGGGCTAGCCTACTGGGTCTTAGTCCATAGCTTCACCCAGGTCAGATGCTCCCCACCAATCCTGCTTGAGAGGGGAATATGCAACTAAAGTCACTGCAGCACCCTGTTCCAGCTAGTCTGCCCCATCCCAGAATGTCCTCTGTTGGAGACTCCTTATCTATGGAGGGGTCCTCATTCCTCTCACTCACTGCAGGTCGATGCAGGGCTCCTCTCCATCCCGCTCTCAACTTCATTCGCCAATTCCCACTCTCAGAGCTTTCGTGTTTCTATCTCTGCTGT
Source organism: Cavia porcellus (assembly GCF_034190915.1). Lineage (NCBI taxonomy): Eukaryota > Metazoa > Chordata > Mammalia > Rodentia > Caviidae > Cavia > Cavia porcellus. Next base: position 71,264,171 of record NW_026947485.1, on the reverse strand, counting down.
GCTGATTCATACACAGCAGTGGCAGCAGGAAATTCAAATCATGGTTTCCAGAGGTGCGGGTTCCAGCTTTGGCACTGAGATTTTATCTGTTCCTGTCATAGCATCAGGATTGCATTTCCAGTTGGTTTCTGTCAGCTTAGTTCATTCCTGGGTTGGCAGGGTATATCTCCCCTTGCTTAGGACTCCTCACACTGCACCATTCCTGGATTCTAAGCTGGCTATCTCAGAGAGCCTCTGTAGCTGCTGTTATCTATCCACCATGTTCTCCCAGAAGTCCCCTTCCATTATTTTCTAGAAAAAGTTGAATCAATAATATAAAAATGAAAATTAAATTCTTAAAACATAAGATTAGAAAGTAATAAGAACTGTGGGAGCAACAAAACCCAAAATGTGTAATTGTCATTGTACAAAAGAGAGGAAAAGAAAGTGCTCTAAACGATATAACTGCATGTATATTTAAGTGTATAAGATAGATAATGATATCACTGAGTTTTGTTGGATCATTGAACAGAACTGTTTGCAGTCTCACTGTTGGAATGTCCACTTTACAAGCTTTAATTTTGTGACTTGAACAATTATTTCTAAGATGACAATATGTAATCCATTAACTAGTGATTTCCTACTGTTTATTTTTTTTCTGTAAATCTGTATAACTTGTACTCTTTCTCTGCTTTTTTTTCTCCTTAAATAAAATTTAAAAAAAAAAACATAAGATTAGAGTTTATGTTTAGCATGTATAAGGCCCAGGATGTAATTCCCAGCATAAAGAAAATATTGAAGCTATGATACAGTTTAATATATTAATTTATATTTATATAGCAATGTATTGTATACTAAAAATATATATCAATATAAGTGTAACCTATACTTTTATATTAAAATACATGTTTTTGAAGTTAAATTACACTTTCAGAAGCTATGAAGTCTAGACAACAGCACCACAGCCTAAAAGCAGATGGTTATGTCTCCACTACCACTTCTTAACTAGCCACATGATAGCTGGGCAAAGTCACTTAACTTCCCTGACCCTAATCTTCATTATCTGTAAAGTAAAGTCTGATATTTTCCCCCACCTACCTCACAGGGTTGTTGTGAGGATCAAATGAAATAATGTACATTAAAAAGATTAATAAAATATGATACAGAGATCAAAAAATTAACAGTATTCTAGGAATATATGAGACAATTAAGAAATCTATTTCCTATAAGTTTGTTTTGAAGGAAGAAGAGTCAAAAGGAAGAAAGAACACAGAAAAGGGAGGGAGAGAGTAAAGGAAAAATAGGAGTGAGAAAAAAGAAAGGGAATGGCAATAGGAAAAGAAAGGGGTCACAGTCATAGCCATAGACTACTGTAACAAAATACTATCCTGGAGTCTTAAACATCAGAAATTGTTTTATCACAATCCTGGTAGCTAGATGTATAGGATCAAGGTACTAAGGTGCTCAGCTCCTGTTTAGGGCTGTCTTCCTCATTTGCAGACAGGTGCTTTCTTACTATGTCCTTACCCAGTAAGAAGGGCAAGAGTCATGTCTTCCTCTTCTTGGAAATACACTAATTCTACTGGATTAGAACCCCACCTTCATAGAAATTGAACCTGGGTCCTCTACCACTGAACTGCACCCCCATCCCTTTTTGGTTTTTGTTTTCATACAGAGTCTCACTAATTTGTCAAAGCTGAGCATGTAGTTGGGCTTCTTGCCTTAGCTTCCTGATAAGCTGTGATTATAGGCATATGTCATTAAAATCTGACAGCCATTTGACCTTAATTACCTTCAAATAGCCCTATCTCCAAATATTATCTCACTGGAGGAAAGAATACCATTCATAACAAAAGAGAAAGGAAGAGAAGAGAAAAAGGGGCCAGAGAGAAGAGCAGAAGAAGAAAGGAGTAGGATGAATCCCACCTAATAGTTCTTAATCGTAGCCTACATTACTAATGAAGATTCTGTGGGAGATCATGTCAAATGCCTTGCTGAACTCTACACCAAATGCATTCATGGTTTTTCTAGTTATACCTCATTCATTCATTTAGAACTATTAGGTGGGATTTCTAACTTAATTGCATGAGGTATACATTTCTCTAAGGAATTAACTTTCAAGTTTAATTTTGAATTACAGTAGAAATTACCTAAACAGAAGGGAGAATCCAGAAGGCAATATCTGCCAGGCAGAAAAACAGAATATAAGATTACTCAAATGCATGAAAGAATGATTGTCAATGGAATGGAAAAAACCCATGGTGGCTGCATTATTGAAAATAAAAGAAAATTGTTCAGTTTCCAAAAAAGTGGTCAAATAGGTGCCAGGTCATGAAGATCAGTTGAAGACATTTTTTTTAGACTTTAGTTTTTAAATTTGGAAAACAATAAAAATTCACTGAACAGTTTTAATAGCATGATTGGATTAGTACTTGTAGAACATCATTTTATGTGAATATATGCTACTGTCTATGCACCTACAAATCATTTGTATATATATATATACAGAGAGAGAGAGAGAGAGAGAGAGAGAGAGAGAGAGCTAGGCATGGTGATGTACTCTTGTAATCTCAGCACTCAGGAGGCTGAGACAGGAGGATTGCAATGAGTTTGAGGCTATATGAGATATATGAGCAAGTTCAAAGCTAGCCTGACACTACATAATGAGACCCTGTCTCAAAAAAATAAAAGAAAAGAAACTAGACTTTTAAAATACATCTTGTTTTATTAATTTGATATTGCAAATATATAAATGCATTTTTAATTATAAGATAGTTCAATTTTAAGACATCAATTGAAGGCAAATGTTTATCGTGTAGGGAATATATGGCACAACCACACTGAATTCAGGATGATAGGTTGTAGAGATTGAACCCAGGGGCCTTTGCTCAAAAATACATCTGCAGCCCTTTTTTTTTTTAACAAAAGATCTTCCCAAAATGAGTGTGATGTAATCCCAGCATTTGAGAGGCTGAAGCAGGAGAACTGCTGCAAGTTCAAGACCAGCCTGACCTACACAGCAAAACCCTGCCTCAAAAACCCAAAGAAAAAGAGAGCGAGAGCAAGAGTGAGAGTAAGAGCATGAATGAGAGAGAGACATAAAGAGAGAGAGAATCCCTAAATGACCAAATTTCCCAAGCTGGACTCAAAAGTTCAATCCTCCTGCCTCAGCCTTCCAGGGTGCTGGTACTACTGTCATGTGTCACCATGCCTGGAAGAAAAAAATATTTTGAATGTTTTAAATGTAATACTTTGTACATCATTAGTATAACATTCTCTAAAGAAAATAGTACTGCAAAAAATAAAAATATTAAATTATTCTCAGTAATCTCTTTGCTGGTGGTAATTTTGATATTAGTACCTTGCACATTAGTACATTAAGATTATACGTCATAAAATAAAGCAAATGAATTATTTTATTGGTTGGTGCTAATGGAAATTGGGATTTTAGGCATGGAAGAAAATAAATCCTGAGATAGTATACATGAGATTAATTAAAAAGTCTATGTCCTGAGTTTAAAGTAAAAATATAGTTTCATGGTATGTTATCTTTTCTTAAAATACATCAAGGCAGGGCATGGTTACCCATAGTCCCAGTTCCTCAAGAGACTAAGGCAGGAGGATCACTGCGAGTTCAAGGCCAGCCTGAACTCCATAGTGAAACACTGTCTCCTAAAGACAAAAAAGAAAAAGAATCAGCTCCATAAGAGACAACAAAGAAAAAAGAGAAGTAAAGATAAAAAGAAAGTTTAAAAAAAAAAGAAAATGTCTTAGTAATTGGTGCAAAATATGCAACATCCATAAATCAAAGAACAAATGTTTATTTGGGCTCAGGGTTATAGTTCATAACAGCACTCACCATTGGACTAATCCACCAAAGAGTATATTGGCCCCATGACCCAATCACCTTCCAAAGCTCTGCCTATGAGCACATGAACCTCTGGGGGGACATTTAGATATAAACTATAACCTTCCATTCCTGGTCCCCTCAAAGATGAAGGCCTACCTTTTTTATGCAAAAGGCACTTAGTCCATCTCTAAGAGTTACCAAAGTCCCAATAGTTTTGGCATTGCTGAAAATTCAAGTCCCAAGTCTCTTCTGACACTTAAAACTGTTGGCTCTGAGCCCTAGTAAAAGTCAGAAACAAAGTTAAACACTGCAGGAAACAATAGCATAAGGGTAAGCTTTCTCATTCCAAAAGGAAGGAACTAAAGGATGGATCAAAAAGAATCAGAACAAAGCCAGCCTGAAACTCAGCACAGAAAACATTAAATCCTATAGCTCCATGTCCAGCATTTGGATTTAATTGTGGCAAAATGTAAACTCCAAAGGGCTTGTGCAACTCTGCCCAGTACTGCCAGAGGTTCTGGCCCTCAGTGTCTCTGGCTCTCTGGCCCTTGTGGGATGGTTTTGCTCACCTACAATTTTTCTCAGATGTTCCACATTCTTGGCTTCTTCAACTTCCTGGGGTCTTCACTGCACTTTCAGCTTCACTCTCACAGCTTCGTGCACTGCCCTCTTATGGACACTGCCTGGCCTCCCAGGCCTTCTGCAGTCTGAAAAGAAGTCTCCCTGATCCCACAATTCTTGCATTTGCCAAGCTCCATTTGGATAATGTAAATGACACCAAGGTTTGCTGCCTTTTATAGGAGCCTCAGCTTTACAGGAGCTTCCTTTCTAGTAAAACTCAAAAATTCTTTTAAAAATCACTTAGTTGTATGAGTTAAATAAAAGCTCCCAATAGTAATGTTGCCACAGCCTAAATATTGGGCTACCTTAAAATTTCTCCCACCAGATTAACTAGTCTGCCACCCTTAGTCTCAGTATCCTGTAAAGTCTCTGGACAAGAGCAAAATATAGACAAACTTTCTACAAGAGCATCATACACATGGCCTAGAGCCCAACAGCCAATGCAGTTACCAACTGAAGCCCCTTGAACCTGGTCCTCATTGCCTATCTTTGGTCAGGATTCTGGCCTTCCAAGCTCTGACCAGAAACTCTCATCAAGCTCCGTTCACAAAATTCTAGGACAGCTTTTCCAGTTGGCACATCTAGGCCTTTCCAAACTCTTCCTGTGAACCAGTTCCAAATGTTTCTGAACCACTTGGTCAGGTAGAATCACAACAACCCTACTTCTCTGGTACTCAAACTGGACTTTGGTTGTTTTGTTTTGTTCTGTTCTGTTCTGTTTTTGGTACTGAGGATCTAAGTCACGAGCTTGTGCTTGCCAGGCAGGTGCTGTGCTGCTGAACTAAAATCCCAGACTTCCAATCTGCCTTAGTCATGCACTCAGTGACCCACCTCTTTCAGCTAGGCCCTACCTCCTAACAACCTACCAATGAGTATAGTACCTACGATACAATCACCTCCAAAAGCCCCACTAAAGGGAGTGTGAGTTTTTGAGACAACATTTAGATATAAGCCATAACCAAAAAAAAGTATGTGCTATGGCAGGGGAAATTCCAATTAACAATGCCAATAATATAAATGGCTTAAATTCTCTAAATAAAATTTTTAAAATTTTAGGTTCAGTTAAAAAAATTCAATCTGGCTTTATTCTACATACAAGAGATGCAGTTAAAGCAAAATCAGGCAAAATATTAGAAGAATGGGAATGGACATGGTAAGTAAATGCAACATGTGATCTTGGCTTGGCTCTTTGACCAGAAAAGTCTTTCTTTTGCTAACAGAAGTTCACAGAAAACATGTCTTTTAAAATTTTGTAGAATAGGTAAAAGTTTTGTATCAATATTAATTTCCTAGTTAGATTTTCCTTCCTTGTTTTTAGACAATAGAAACAGAATTACTAAGGCTGGACTAGTCGCTCACAACTATAATCTCAGCCGAGGCAAAAGTTCAGGCCAGAACCTGCCTCAGAATGAATAAATAAAAGTATTTTTAAAAGGATAAAGATGAGTCATAACTGCAATCTACTTTTCAAATTTTCAGAGAAAAATATGGTATATTCAAATGCATACAGATAGAGACAGAAAGAGAGAGACAGACAGAGATCAAGCGAAATGGAGAGACTGAGAGAAAGAGACAGACAGACAGGCAGGCAGAGAGACAGAGAACAGTAAAATGTTTATAAAATGCTAACATTTGAGGAACTGGTAAGGGGCATATAGGAATTTTTGCAGACAATTTTTTACAATGTCTGTAAATCTAAAATCATTTCAAAAGTTTTATTGTGTTTCAGTACTAGGATTGAACCCACGGCCTCACACATACCTGGCAAACATTCTACCTCTGAGCTATATCCCAAACACACTTTAAAATTTTACGTTAAAGTTTGCCCTCCTTATGAATTGGCAGAAGGCACACTGGGTCTGGAAGGAGCACATCAAGAAGCCAGTTTTCCCTTCCAGTAAGCCATGCAAACCCTGTGAGGTCCAGGAAACCATGTGTGCCAGTTCATCTTTCTGTGAGCTGACTGGGGCAGGCTGACAGTCAAGAGCACCCCTCAACCCTGTAAGTGACCGGATGGTATAGAGGACAGGCTGAGTTGTGAGCAACTGAGGTACAAAGGCAACTAAATGCTTGTGTTATTTGGTTTACTTTTGTAGGCCTAGGGCCAGTGATCAGGGTATCTGTTGGGAGAATAACAGTATGCAATGTAGCAAATATGGGGGATTTCCTTCTGTCTTGTTTTTGAAATCTAATATTGTTCTCACTGTTTTTGCTTTGTTCCAATTTATTGTTTTGTTTTATTCAATGTTCTGTTTTGATTGATTTTTTTTTTTTTATTTTACTATGTCTGATGGAATGGACCAGTATTGTGAAGATAGCAGGATATATTATGGTATTTATGGTATTATCTTGCTTCAAAGTTTGTTTTTTTTTTGGGTTTTTTTTGTTTTTTTTTTTTTGTCTTTTTGAGACAGGGTCTCGCTGTGCAGTTCAGGCTGGCTTTGAGCTCACTTTGTAGCCTAGGCTGGTCTCAAACTCACAAGGATCCTCTTGCCTCAGCCTCCCGAGTGCTGGGATTACAGGCGTGAGCCACCACACCCGGAGCTTCAAAATTTGTACCACTTTCACTGCTTTATTTTGATTGGCTTTACTCTGTTTTGTTTTGCTGTGTTTTAGTCTTAAAAAAAAAACAAGCATGGTGGTATACTCCTATTATCCCAGGATTTGGGAGGCTGAGGCAGGAGAATCTTTGCAAGTTAAGAGACTAGCCTGGGCTACTAAGTGAGCTTAAGGCCAGCCTGAACTGCATTGTGAAACCTTATCTCAAAAAGACAAAAGTAATAATAATAATAAAATAAAAATTTTACTTTGAGTCAGGTTCTAAGCTACCATCATAACCACCTCAAAACAAAGTCCTGTAAAATAGTGCATTAATCAACTTTTCTGTTGCAGGGCACAATGCCAAATGTACCTCGTTTAATTAAGGAGAGGTGTAAGTCGGCTTACTATTTTAGAGAGTTTAATCTATGGCTGGCAGTCTGTTAGGCAGGAATATCATGGCAGAAGAAAATGGTGGAGCAAAGATGTATATAGTCTGTAGCATCTGGGAAGCACACCACCAGGGTCCACATATAGCACCCCAGGTCACATCTCCAATACTCAGTCAGAAACACCCAGAAATGTGTTCCCCCAACTCCTAGGTGGCTCCCAAACCCATCATGATGATGCAACCATGCTTAACCATCACACAGGGATTAAAGCATAAAATACTATCAAAAGGGAAAGCAGTTAAAGCAACATTAATGCCAGACAAAATAAAACTGAAAGCACAAAAAAATTAAATGTAACAAAAAGAGCTATTGCATAACTAGTTTTAAAAATCTACTGAGAAAAGATATCCTAAATCTTTTTTACCTTATAACTTCAAAATATATAAACCAAAAATTTAAAAAATAGGTAAGGCAAAATATACCATTCCCAACCATTCCCACAGTCAAAGACTGTCAGAAATCTAACACATAGGGGATTTTTGGGAAAATGTCAGAGCGCTAAGCCACAAGTTAGGCTTTCCAAGATTCAGAATACAGACACTGGAAAATAACAATTTGGGGAAGAAAAAAAGGAAGGAAATGGATCCCGAGGACCCAGGAAGGATATGATGGGAAAACTGGAGCCAACAAATCAACTGAAGAAGCAGAATACAACACAGAAAAGGGAAGGGGCCATCTGCAGTTTCCCCCAGATCATACCTTGCATTTCAGGAGAAAGAAAGACCGAATCTACAAAGCAAAAGCAGAGGAATCCAGAGGCTCCAGGGTAACAACAGCAGTGGAATTGACCCACAGGTGCTGTCTGCTGCCAACAGCTGATGAGTAGCTGTAGTCCAAGCACCTGGCATAGTTCCCTGAAGAGTGTAGAGAAACACCATTGGGGGAGGGGTCGATGGAACCTGGAGTTCAGAGTGCCCTTGGCTTCATTTCAGGGCTCACAGTGGTACAATCCCACAGTCACTGGGTGAGGGACACCCGCTGCTGGGGAGCTGTGGTCAGGCTAAGAGGCCACAGGTGCAGTTTAAACGAAAGGACTCAGGCCCCAGCCTTAGAGTCAAACAACTGGCAGTCCCGTTTCAGTTCCTACAGCCGCTGGGGTATGCCGCCAACATGGATTTGTGATGATTGCCTTCATCTTCCAGCGTGAGCAGGCTACTGCCCCAAAATTGTAGATGCTGGAAGCAAACCACATGTTCAAAAGAACAGAGAACTTTGTTTTTGTTTGATTTTGGTTTTTGTCAGTGAATGCATTGTTTTTAGGGTTTTTTTTTTGTTTGTTTTATTATGGTGTTTTGCTTTTTCTTTTCTTTCTTTCCCTCCTTTTGTCACCAGATTCCTAGGGCTTGGCAAACTGTCTTTTGTACTTCTGCCTCGCTTTCCTTTTTTTTTTAAGGCAGGATCTCAGTGTACAGTCAAACTCACTACATAGCTGAGGCTGGTGTCAAATGGTGATCCTCCTGCCTCAGCCTCCTGAGTGCTGGGATTACAGGTGTGTGCCACCACACCCAGCTTGCTTTGCTTCTTATCTCTTTTTCTTTTTTAACTTTTCCCTCTTCCCCATTTTAATTTTTCTCCCTTTTGCCTTTTTTCTCTTATTCGTATTTCTTCCCCACAATATTTGGTTATCTTTTTTTTCTTTTATCTGCTATTTCTTGGCAGTTTTTAAACTACCTTTATCTAATTCTATAAATATCCTCTACTCACAAATAAGATCCTTTGTATCACTTCTGTCTCCTCCTTCTCATATCATAGCTTAAGACTTCAAACTTTTCTTCTTGTATTCCCTCTTACCTAAGCACTGCATCTTTAACAGTATAACCATAAAGCTTTGGTAATCTTTTGACAATTAACTCTGTAAAATTACTGTTGAATTCTACTATTAGTGGAGATGTAGAAATCACATTTATTATGCATTAGCTGTAAGTCAATACCTGAGTTGCCTTAATGTTTATATCATAATCATAGATTTTTTTCTCTAGTGCTAAGAGGTACATAATTGGTGCTAAGTGCTAGTGCTAAGAGGTACTTAATTGGTTAATATGTAATTTGTTTTAAACAATACTACTGTAGTTAATCTGTTTGATATTAACAGGGTCACATAATTGTTGCTATTTCTCTTTAAGCCAACACTCAGATTGCCTTCGCAACATTAATAATGTAGAGAACATGCCCAAAGACTTGATACCAGGGTTACTACACTCCACACTCCTCTCCCAGATTAACCAAGGCTGTTAGAATTTAGGGCTGTGGCAAAGAATGACAGTTAACCATATCCAAAGTACATCACCAAAAAGCAACTAACAAGATCCCTACAATAGTAACAAATTTTTTAGACTATAAGAATCACAAAGCTCAGCACAAAACAAAATAAACAAACAAAACAACAGAAACATGAGATGACAAGGTAACAAAATGTGTTCTGAAAACTGCCAATTTCCCCATAGTCAATCCAGGGGAGACCTAGGGGCAGAATAGCAAAAGACAGCGGTGGCAAAACTATGGAACACAAGCCACAGCAGGCACACAGGGCCCTCTGTGTTGACCCATGAGCAAGTCACCCCAGCAGGATAACAGTTGTTTTTTCTAAACTTAAACTTCAGTATTCAGGTTTCGATGCAGTGTTGTTGGGTTGCAGTAAATAAGTGGGTTTTGTGTTATAGTTTGGGCACTTGGTCTTTAAAAGATTTATCATCAGTGGCATAAGACACACACCTGAATTAGTAAAAAATTAACAGAGGAGTTAGGAAATAGTTCAACGAGGGATTAGAGACAATATAACCAAATAAACAATGGAAGTAGTAACCAAAAAGATGCAGGAGCTTTCTGAAGACACTGATAAAAAGCTAAATGAGTTAAAAGTATACAAACATGAATAAAAACTTTACCAATGAGTAAGAATCTATGCAAAGGTTTCAATCAGAAATTCAAGAGATTAAAAATCACATTGAAAGTATGGGCAGCAGAACTGAGTAGTATAAGGATAGAATTTCAGAACTAGAAGACAATCATGCTTTCAAAGACCAACTGCTCAAAGACACCTCAGTAACAAAGGAAAACAAAAAATGGATCAAAAACTGCTAGGTGATGGAAAGGAGACTGACATAAGAATAACTGGAATAAGTGCAAAATCAGAAGACAACACAAATTGCATAAAAAGCCTGTTGACAGAAATAATGTCATAAAACTTCCCAGATATAGGGAAAGAAATAAACATCCAGATAAGATAGGCATATAGACCCCACAGAGCCTTAAAGAGAACCTCTTTGTGACACATTACACTCAGAATACTGAAAGTCCATCACAGGGAGAAAATCATAACACTGTTAGAGAAAGATGATGAATCAGACATAAAGGTAAACACATTAGAATTACAGCAGAAGGTGGAGAACTTCATTGGCTCTCAGTGAGTATTGGAAATTGGGTCCCGTGGAGCAGCTGGAACTACCTAGCTGCACCAGAGGAGGCCACGGAGAGGACCATGCACCTGGGTGCCAAAGCTGGGCGCCGTGCAGTTTTCTGAAGAGGCAGGGTGCCGATCTAGATGTGGAAAACCCACATCAAGCTAGAATCTACCTCTCCAGAGGAAGGAAAAATGCAAGTGGAGGGCTACGTGCTCCCTGAGACCTGTCTGCACTATGCTGGGAGCATCGTGGAGTCAGGTGATTCAAGGTCGAGCTGAAGCAACAGCCACTGATAGCGAGAATTGTTGAGTCCCAAACCCTTGACAGGAGGATGCGGCTCAACAAGGAGTGGAGCCAAGAGGAAAAAACTGCATTGATTCCCAGTAAATGCTGGGGTTTGGGTCCCACAGCTGCTGTGGCTGACAGAGGACATCTTGGAGTTGGGCAGAGCCTGGTGCCGTGGGGGTGTCAGTCAGCCTCCCCTGGTGCAGAGAGGACTGGTGGGCTCTGCTGGGGCTGAGCTACACCTCTGGTTGGGACCCAGTAGCCAGGGACAAAGCAGTCATGACTCTGTGACATCCACAAGGTACAGCCTAAGTTGCTGAAGGAAATTGCGGGTCAACTGGCTCAGAGGTTCAAGGCTAGCCTGCATTGTCCCTGCATCCTTGCATGTACATCAGATAACAGCAAATTGGGGAGGGCAGCAAAACTCCAGTCAGCACACTTTGGAAAGACCCTAAGCAATACAGACAGAGCCAGAGACCCCCAGGACACACCTGTCTGACAGAAACCAGAAACATGAAAAGAGAGAAAAATAAATTAAAAACCCTCCAGCCACTGACCCTGGGAAAATAAGCCCAGGAGAGGTAAATACAGAACAGAACCAGTGCAATAATCATGCAATATTAGACACAACATCAGCAGACATAAAGAAATAATTTTGTGACCTCATAGATGAATTTAAAACTGTACTTCTGATCCAAGTGAGGCAAGATATAAAAAGATTAATTAAAGAAATGATGAGCCTCTCCCAAGAGAACACAAATGGAAGAACAGAGGAACTCAGAAAAGGAAGAGAAACCTTTGATGAAGGATATAAACAAAGTCTAGAATACATGAAACAGATCTAAAGAGATTATCAGGAAACTAAAAACTCTATTGAAAGCTGGCAAAATGTCTTGACAGAAACTAAAGTTAGCCTTTCGAAACTTGAAGAGAGATTTATGATGTGTGATCATGAAAGAAAAGATCTCTTAAAAATAACAAGGAATCAGGAAGAAACAATTCAAGGCTAGAAGATGACAAGAGGATTTATAACTTAAGAATAAAATACGAGTGAAGAAGCAGGAGTAACCACAAATGTACTACAAAGACTATTCACAGACATAATTAAGGAAAATTTCCCAAGCATAGGAAAAAGAAATGATATCCAGATAAATGAGGCATATAGAACTCCAGCCACCTACAACCAAAACAGATCAATACCCAGACATATAATAATCAAGATTCCATAAATCCACCACAAGAACAGAATATTATAAGCAGCCAGAGAAAAGAAGCAGATTACCTACAATGGAAAAATCATCAAAATAATGACAGACTTATCAACACAAACTCTCAAATCAAGAAGAGCCTGAGGGGAAATAGTCCAAGCCCTGAAAGAAAATAACCTCCAACCAAGACTGATCTACCCAGAAAAACTCTCTCAAAATTAATGGAGAAATAAGATATTTCCAAGACAAGGAAGAACGTGGGAGTTCATGGCCACCAATCCAACCCTAAAAAAATACTGATGGACATTCCAGAGAGAGAGAGAGAGAGAGAGAGAGGAAAAAATACCAGGATTCCAGCAACAGTGGCAGAGAGGCCTCAATGAACAGGGCAGACAGTGGAATGAAGGAGTGAAATGGACAAATAATAGCAGAAGAATAGAATAGCAGAGATGAGGCAGAGACGGTAAGCTATAATCTTTAATATACATAGCCTTGATACACTAACAAAAAAGAAACACAGGCAGAGTAGATTAGGAGGCAGGATCCATTGAAATGCTCTGAACAGGGAATACACTCAACCTGAAAGAGGGTTAATAAACTGAGAGTCAAAGATTAGAAAACAATGCTATATGTGACAGGAAACCAGAGAGAAATAGGGAGAACTTGTTCCAGTCTGTCTACTCATATGAGATTTGAGGGTGCAGACAGCTAACCCAAAAGTAGCAAGTTATACCACAGTAACTATTCTTAATTTCCTATTAACTTAAACTGAAACTCTGTATTACTTACATTGTCTTACTATGACTGATCTTATTTGAAGCTGGTTTGTTAGGCTGCTATTTTGCCTTGACTGATTTTATTCGAATTTGGTATGCTTGATAATATCAAGTCTAAAAGTAGAGGCAACTACTCTAAAGATGACAAGATGTGAAAGATATCCATTCCGGTTTTGATTATTAACTGCTTTCATGTCTTACAATGTCTTCAAAGTTGTGTTTTTATAAAAATAGCTATGTAATGCTATGCTTAACTATATAATGCCTGATGATATAGACAATCCTATTGAAAATAACAAGAGAAAGCATAGTAATTACTGTAGATCACGTAATATTGTGGTCTTATATGTCCTTTTCATTTCATATTTTTCTAGGAATTTGTTTTGTTGTCTTGTTTTGATCTGTTTTTCCCTGTAATACAGAAAGGATAGATATACATGTAGAGATTCACACATGGGAAGAATTTCTAACCTATTTACGGGAACAGATTATATAATACACAATGTAATGAACAGATACTCTGAAGAAGAGACACTAAGAAACCCAATGCTAATTCTGTAGCATTATGATATAAAATCTAGCAGTACTATTATTCACTGTTCAACGTGGTATTAGTCTAGTCTCATGTTCAATTTCAGCATACATAAAGATAAAGACAGCTACTATGAAGAGAATGAGAGACATTATGGTAGTCATTATTGACTTAGGTCTTGAAAACCTAAAAAGCCTTCATCATCCTGTAATGATTTGATTAGTTCTATAATGTTCAGTATATATTCAGTGTGTGTGAAGATGGGGATAACTATTTGGAAGAAAACTAGAGACAATAAGATAGACAGCAAAGATCTCCAGTGGACTTGCTTTGAAATCTGTGTTTCTTTAAATTGTTTCCTTATGAACTGTTCTGTTCTGTTTTGTCATGTTTAATCTTACCCTCTTTAAGATAAAAAAAAAACAAGTGTGTAGGACTGATAACCATATTACTAAGTTTTTGTTGGATCATCGAGCAGAATTGTTTGCAGTGTTATTATTTAAATGTCACTTTGTATGCTTTAATTTTGTAACTTGAACAACTATTTCTAAGATGACAATATGTAACTTATCAACTAGTGATTTCTTACTGTTTATTTTTCTGAAATTCTGTATTATTTCTATCCTTTTTTCTGTTTTTTTTTCCTCTTTAAATTAAAAAAAAGAAAGAATTACAGCATACTTCTCTATATAAACCTTAAATGTCAGAAAGACTTGGAGTGTTTCAAGCCCTAAAAGATAACTTCCAAACCCAGCTTATGTATTCTGCAAAATTTTCCTTTAAATTTGATGGAAAAATAAGATATTTCCATGACAAGTGCCACCTGAAGAATACATGACTGCCAAACTGTTGCAAAATATTCTCAAAGATGTCCTAGAGAGAGACAATGATCAAACAAGGCCAACAGTCAAAAAGAATGAATAAAACTGGCAGGATGGGTAATTAAGCAAAAGCAAATTAAGGAAAAGCGAAAGAAAATTAAAATACTTAAGGAAAAATGAGGAAATCTTCAACAGGAAAATAATGCAAAGACAGGAATAAGTCAACACCTCTCTGTAGTAACTCTCAATGTGAATGGTCTCAATTTCTCAAGCAAAAGACACAGATTGGCAGAATAGATCCAGAAACAAAACCCCAATCGTATACAGTACACAAGAAACATACTTAGTTAAAAAAAAAAGAAGCAGGTTAAAGTTCAAAGAAAAATTACAAATCAAAGAATGAAAAACAATATTCCATGCAACAGGAATCCAGAAAACAGGAGGAGCTGCTATCTTAAATTCAAACAAAGTAGATTTCAAACCAAGACTGATCAGAAAGGACAAAAAAGGTTACTACATATTAATTAAAAGAATAATTCAATAGGAAAAGTTGACAACTGTAAACATATATGTTCCAAATACTGGTGTTCCCAACTTCATAAAACAAACACTAATGGATATGAAAAATCAGATAAGCATCAATACAATTGTAATGGGGGAACCTCAAAACCCCACTGTCACAAATGGAGAGATCAACTAGACACATAATCAATAAAGAAATATCAGAGTTGAAACCATTTGTGGTGGCACATGCTTGTAATTTCAGCACTCAGGAGGCTGAGGCCAGAGAATTGCCATGAATTTGAGGCCAACCAACTACTTAGTAATTTCAAGAAGAGACACTGTCTCAAAAAAAAAAAAAGCAGAGTTGAACTGAACCTTTGAATAAAGGTACTTAAATATCTACAGAGAGTTTTATCCTGTACAACAGAATACAGGCAAGCCATAGACTTTCTCCAAGATAGATCACATATTAGCCCAGACACCAAACTCAAGTAAGTACAAAAGAATTGAAATTATAAATTGCATATTATTGGGTCATGGTACAATGAAACTAGAGATCAGTGGCAGACACCACACACAAGTACATGGAAATTAAATAATACCAGCAATAAATGGATCAGAAATGAAATTAAACAAGAAATTAGAAAGTTCCTACAATCCAATAAAAATACCTGTATGACATATCGGAACCTATGACATACATAGAAAACAGTCCTAAGCAGGAAATTTATGGCAGTGAATGCTACATCAGAAAAACAGAGCAAACTCAAATAAATGAGCTAATTATGCATCTCAGGGTCCTAGAGAAGCAAAACAATCCAGACCCAAAACTAGTTCAAGGAAGCAAATTACAAGGATCAGAGCAGAAATTAATGAAATCAAGTCTAAAAAAAACCAGAATCAATGAATCAAAGGATTGATTCTTTGAAAGATTAAAACAGACAAACTCTTTGCCAATCTTATGAAAATAAGGAAAGAAAAGACTCAAACCCAAGCAATTAGAAATGAAATAGGTAAAATCACAATAGAATCTACTGAAATCTAGAAGATTATCAGTAGCTACTTTGAGAACCTACACTCTAATAAAATGGCAAATTCTGAAGAAATGGATAAATTCCTAGACACATATGATTACCAGAGCTGAACTAAGATAATAAAATCCCCAATAATTCAATATCAGTGAATTAAATTAAAGAAATAATTTTTTAAGCTACCAATTGCTAAAAGTCTAGGTCTCAGTGAATTCACTGGCAAATTTTACAGAAACTTTAAAGAAGATATAATATCAATACTCCTCAAATGCTGTAATGAAATCAAAAGAAAAGCAGTACTCCCAAAGGTATTCCTAGAAGCAAGCATTGCA
Organism: Cavia porcellus; assembly: GCF_034190915.1. Lineage (NCBI taxonomy): Eukaryota > Metazoa > Chordata > Mammalia > Rodentia > Caviidae > Cavia > Cavia porcellus. The sequence goes on along the minus strand of NW_026947485.1, from coordinate 71,247,841 downwards.
CTGATTCAAAAGCTAGAAAAGGACTTAACCAAAAGACAAAACTGCAGGCCAATATCTTTAAGCAAAATAGATATAAAAGTCCTCAATAAAATACTGACAGACTGCAGTGAATTATCAAAAAAAGCATACATACCTACATAATTACCATATATATATACATATATTTATACATACATATCAAGTAAAATTCATTCAAAGATGATCAACATATACAAATCAATAAATGTAATTCATTGCATAAACAAAAACAAGAACAAATATCACATGATCATCTCAATAGATGCAGAAAAAGCACTTGACAAAAACCAACATCCATTCATGATAAAAACTCTGAAGAAAATAGGAATAGAAAATCTCTATCTCAATCTGATAAAGCTAACCATGACAAACCAATGGCCAACATCATACTTAGTGGAGAGAAGTTGAAAGCTTTCCCTCTAAACTCAATAACAAGATAAGGATGTCCACTATCACCACTCTTGTTAAAAGATACAACAATTAGACCATGGAAAGAAACAAAAAGGATGTGAATATCAAAGAAAGAGGTTAAATTATTATTTGCATATGACTTGATACTCTACATAGAAGACCTCAAAAACACAACCAAAGGACTCCTAACATTAAAAACCACATTTATTAGCATAGCAAGATGCAAAATCAGCTCTCAAAAATCAATAATAATCCTGTGCACCAGTAACAAACTCACTAAGAGGAAAACTAAGGAAACAATGCCCTTCACAATACCATAAGAAAAATGAAATACTTAAGAAGTAACCTAACAAAGGAAAAGAAAGACCTCTACAATGTAAACTATAGTACTCAGCCAAGCATGCTGAGTAATCCCAGTACTCAGGAGGCTAAGGTAGGAGGATTCCTGTGAGTTCGAGGTCAGCCTGAATAGCAAAGTAAAATCTTGTCTCTAACAGACAAAAAAGAAACAAAGAAAGAAAAAGGAAGTAGGAAGAGGAAAGGGAAAAAGAAAACTATGGTACTCTGAAAAAGGAAATCAAAAAGGACATCAAAAAATGTATAAATAGCCCCTGTTTCTGGATAGGTGGAACCAATATAATCCAAATGACTATACTTTCAGAACTGTTAATACAGATGTGATGCAATCCCAATCAAAATACCAATAGCATTACCTACAGAACCAGAGAATGCAATCCTAAAATTCATATGACACTAGAAGAGATAGAATAACAAAAGCAATTCTGGGCAACAAGGGCAAGGCAGAGGACAGCACAACCCAGGGCATCAAGATACTACACAACTACAGTGATAATAATAGCATGGTATTGGGCACCCTCACCCTTAAAAAAAGGACTTGTGGATTAATGGAACAGAATAGAGTGTACAGAAACAACTCCAAGCACACTCAGCTACACTATTTTAAACAAAGGGCCCACATCCTTTTCTTGGAAGAAAGCCTTTTTTAACAAATGATGTTGCAAAAATGAGCTCTCCACATGTCAAAGACTGAACCTAGGCCAATGTCTCTCACCAATCTAAAATCAAAATGGATCAAAGATCTAAACATTAGCACAGAAACAATCTATTGGAAGACATAATAGGTAAAGCACTTGAAGACATGAGAATAGGCAAATACTTTCTGAACAGAATCCATGTGTAAAACAAATAATAGGCTACAGTTGCCCCAGGGGGAGAACCACCAGCATCTCTTGAGATCCACACAATGTTGGAATTTAGGGTGCTGGGAAACCAAACAACCAGCCCATCTCCCATCTCCCTGGTAGGTGGCTTTGGTGTGGCAGGCTGCAGCTGCCCCAGGGGGAGAACCATCAACATCTCCTGAGATTCATGCTATGTTGGAACTTAGGGTGATGAGAAACCAAGCAAGCAGCTCGCCTCCCTGCTAAGCGGTAGGCGCACAGGCTGAGAATCAAACATCCCACCTCCCCCCAGTTAGCAGGTTGGAGCCAGAGATCTGAGCATCTCTTGGGAGGTTGACCATATGCAATATAACAAATAAGGGGGATTTCCTTCTGCCATCTCTTTGAAGGCAAATATTTTTACCACTGTTTTGCTTCATTCTGATTAATGGTATTACTCTATTCAATATTGTTTTGGTAAGTTCTATAATGTTCTGTATTTCATTTTATTTTGCAATACCTGATTGAAAGAACAACTATTGTGAAGATAACAAGATGTACTATGGTACCTATTACTGTTATCCCAGTAACCCGCTGTGAAGTTCTATACCACTTTCACTACACTGTCCAAATCGGCTTTGTTCCATCTTGTTCTGTTGTATTTTACTACCTTCAAAATAATAAAAATTTTTAAAAAGAAATAATATCAAGAATCAACAAATGAGTTCATGTCAAATTAAAAATTTTCAACACAGCAAATAAATCCATCAACAAAGTAAACAGACAACTTATAAAATGGCAGGAAGGGGATTCAGCTCCTCCTCAGACAAAGGACCAATATCTAGAATATATAAAAAACTCAAGATCCAGGTGTGGTGGCAGATACCTACTTTTCTGTTTGTTTGTTTGTTTTTATCAGTACCAGGGATCAAACTCACGACCTCGCGCTTGCAAGGCAGGTACTTATGATGCTGAGCTAAACCCCCAGCCCAGTGGTACATCCTGTAATCCCAGCACTCAGGAGGCTGAGGCAGAAGGATTACCTGGAGTTCACAGCCAGCCTAAGGTACAAGGTGAGTTCAAGGCCAGTCTGAATTGCATTTCAAGACTCTATCTCAAAACAACAACAACAAAAAAAGAATTAAAAAAACTTAGCCCTCCAAACTAATGACTCAATCAAAAACTGAGTAACAGAGATCTAGCAAGTGGAGCAGCATGGCCCAGCCTTTCAGGGTGTGCCTGAGCGAGGAGGCCCCTACACAGGAAGTCTTCAGACAAAATCTTTTCCAGGAGGCTGAGGAATTCCTCCATCAATTTTTGCCACTGAAAAAATCATATCCTTGATTCACCTCTTGCACAAAGACTCCCTCAGTGTGGTAGACTTGACCTCCCTTTGGGCCCCACTGGACACCTCTACCCTAGACCCTACACCCAAGGATGATGAGATGGAAACAGATAAGGAGGAATAGAAAGAAGTTCCTAAGTGCGGCTTTCTCTCTGGGAATGAGATGCTCCTAACACTACTTGCTCTGGTTAATACAGAAGTATGGGCTCTCAAAGAGAAGTGCATGGATCCAGCCTCTGATCCCCAAGATTGAGGGGGAAATGACTCTGGGATAGAAATCCAAGAGAAAGTTCTGGAAAGTGTGAATGCAGTCAAGACCAGTAGAAAGGAGGACTTCCTTCTACCATCTCTTTGAAGGCAAATATTTTTATTACTGTTTTGCTCTTTTCTAATTAATGGTACTGCTCTATTCAATATTCTGTTTTGGTAAGTTCTATAGTGTTCTATATTTCATCTCAATTTGATATACGTGATTGAAAGAACAACTATTACAAAGATAACAAAATATGCTGTGATACTTATTACTGTTATCCCGGTAACCTGCGGTGAAGTTCTGTACCAATTTCACTGTATGATCTTAATTGGCTTTATTCTGTCTTGTTCTGTTGTATACTTTCAAAATAAAATTTAAAAAAAGAAGACCAGTAGAAGCCTAGCAGACAACCATTTCAGTGTACTTCTCAGAATGTAGGAATACTGTGGCCAAGACCTCCAAGGAGACCCACATAATGGATTACTGGGGCTTGGTGCATGAGAGAAATGAGGCAGTCTATTGGATTCTTCAAGGCTGTGGTGCTGGACTTGAGGACCTTCAATGCAGAGCATTATTATATCAGCAGCAGCAACCTGGAGAAAACTGTCAACCCAAAGGGTGAAGAGAAGCCATCTATGAATTGAGTCCAAGAAGACTAAGAGGAAAATAAATTATTCCTTGTGCCAATTTAAAAAAAACTGGGCAACAGAAAGTAATAGACACTTCTCAATAAAGAAGTAAAAATAGCCAATAAAAAAAATTTTTTTCAGCATTCCTGGCCATTGAAGAAATGCAAAATAAAACAATAGTAAGATTCTATCTCACTAAAGATAGAATGGATACCATCAAGAAATAACCAGAACTCTGGCCCCATGCTTCCCCTAACTATCTACATGCTGAAGGTTGCAGGCTGATAGGATTCAGGGCACAAGTGGGCAGAGACGAGTGATACAGCTCCTGGTGGTGGTCCTCACATGCTCCTGGTGGCCACATGGCAGCCCTGCAGGCCAACTTCAGCCACACCACTGCCAGGGGTGCTCAGGACCAGACCATAGGCACCTTTGAGTTCCACAGTGACTATGGTCTTCTGTGTGTCAGAATCAACAACATAGCAGTAGCTGTTGGAAAAGAGGCTAAACTACACCTGTAATAGCCCAGGAGAGGCTCAAGCCACAACAAAACAATCATGATTATAGTTGTAGTAAAAAATTATCTAGACCTCAGGTAACATGACACTGAACCAGACAGATTCTGTATCCACAAATGCTTCAGGCAAACCAATATACATACAGAGGTGACATGGAGAATTCTTAGGTGGAAGATACCCAATTTGAAATGGTATCACAAACCCCAGATGCCTAAAGGGAATTCATTTGATGATTTTAGTTTCAGAGAATCTGGGTTATATGAGTTCTTTTTCCTCCTACTCCTAGTGTACTTTGTGATTACTTGTATTTGTGTTCAATCCTTGTGGCAGGCTATTAAGAAAGGTGAACCCATGCATCTAATTTTAAAGGTTCTGATAACTGCAAGCTAGTTCAGCTTTAACTAATTACATTCATTTCTTTAAGTACTCCAAAGATGGAATTAGCATATCCCTTGTGGGAAGTTTGGCAGGATTTTTTTATTTCTCCCAAATCCAGACGCTATATTTATTTCTGAGTCTATGCATGTGGTGGACAATAGCAAGAATGAAAAGAATTCTCAACCTCCCTTCCCTGGTAAGCAGTGGCTGTGTGGCAGACTGCGGCCCTTCCAGAGGGAGAACCACCAGTGTCTCCTGAGATCCCTGCCATGTTGTAATTTAGGACGCTGGGAAACCAAGCAAGCAGCTCCCCTCCCTGGTAAGTGACTGCAGTGTGGCAAACTATGGCCCCTCCAGGGGGAGAACCACCAGTATCTTCTGAGATCCACACCATGTTGGAACTTACGAAGCTGGGAAACCAAGCAACCAGCCTGCCTACCTGCTAAGCAATAGTGAACCTACTGGTGCAGTCAAACATCCCACTTTCCCTACCCCCTTGTCCAATCTCCCCCACCTCCCCCCGCCCCCGTTTGCAAATGGGAACCAGAAATCTGAGCATCTCCTGGGAGGTTGACCACAGCAAATAAGCGGGATTTCCTTCTACCATCTCTTTGAAGGCAAATATTTTTATTACTGTTTTACTCTATTCTGATTAATGATACTGCTCTATTCAATAGTGTTTTGATAAGTTCTATAATGTTATGTATTTCATTTTATTTTGATATACGTGATTGAAAGAACAACTATTGTAAAGTTAATGAAATATATTGTGATACCTATTACTATTATCCCAGTAACCTGCTGTGAAGTTCTGTATCAATTTCACTGTACGATCTTAGTTGGCTTTAGTCTGTCTTCTTCTGTTGTATTTTACTACTTTCAAAATAAAACTAAAAAAAAAAGAATTCTCAAAACAGACCTCTCCAGTGGAATTCTACCTCTGCATCCACTTGAATTGTAGTATCCATTGTCATAACACAGAGCATTTTGCTACTTTGGGAATAGTTTGAAGATGCCAGTCATCACAGCTCTTTTTTGCACCATAACTTAGCAGGATCCTTTTACACATTGTAAGAATTGGCCTGGTACTGTCATTAGGCTTTGGATACTATCAGGCCATCTCAGTGGAGAGAAACAGCCTCAAAAGAGAATTCTACATCACTTTCCCCAAAGGCTGTGTTTGTGGTTTGATTCTCTCTGGGTCTAGCAAAAATTTCTGTCATTTTTAGTGACTACCACAAAGATGTGTTCAACAGGTATTATCCTTTGCCAGTCTGTTTCCATTGCTATTTCTATAGACTCTTCTTCTCCCTCAGTCTAAGTTTCTTTTTTTTCCTCAGTAACACTGCCATTTATCATGCCATCTGTATATAAAAGTCAACCTCACTTCTGATAATTAGTTTTTGTTAAAAGGAAAACTGAACTGATTGAGCAATAAGGGTCCAAAAATAGTGACTCTATTTTTACATTTTACATTTGGTGTGGAAAATTCAACAGTGAAAGTAAGTAAAGCATGTTATTTGTAGAACTGCATTTAAGCAATACCAAAACTCAAAAAACATAAGTGAAATGTTTTGAAATATACTTAAACAATAAACTTCTCAGAAAGAGTGTTCTTATAAGGTGATCAAAAGACTTTCTATATAGAAATGTGAAAAAGAATTATATGATACTTTGGTAACATACTACTTATAATGCCTCATATCAATAGCTACCTCAGGTTTGATAGTCCTATAAAAAGTAATCAGTTAAATGATTGCTTGCTTATACATATCTAAAATAGTCCAGCTAAACAAAGAAAAAATTAATAAATGTATAAAACTTTTAAAAATCTACAAATAACAAATGCATCTACAAATAACAAATGCTGGCTAGGCTGAGGGGCAAAAGAAACCCTTCTTCACTGTGGTAGTGTTAACCATTATGGAAATCATTATGCCAATTCTTCAAAAAACTAACAATAGAAATTTCATTTGACTCAGTATTCCTTTTCTAGTTATTGTCCCAAAAGACTTAAAGACATCACACTACAGTGATAATGCATACACATGTTTATAGGAGCACAATTCATAACAGCTAATTCTCAGCAGAGACCTGTATGTCTATCAACAATGTCCACACAATGAAGGTAATCATTGTGTACTGCAAATATGTACTGTGCTAATAAAAATTTTAAGGAAATTTAACAGATAAAACAGTTTTCTGAGACAAGGTTTTGCTTGTAGTTCAAGCTGGCCTTAAATTTACTAGGAAACAACACTAGCCTCAAACTTGTGGTAATCCTGCCTTAGTCTCCCAAGTACTGGGATTACAGATGTGCACTATCATCCCAAACTTGGATAAAAGAATTTTAAAAGCATAAATATGGACAATTTAGGTAATACAAACAATCCTGTAGCTATATATAGAATCTGGATATAGTCAGCAAAAGATCTACAAAAACGTCTTTAGTAGGCCACAGTTATTTTGTCTGCAGTGTAATAAAATTGGAAATGAACAATATTAAAGAAAAAAATCTGTTTTAGTTTATATCTAGATGTCCCCTACAAAGCCTCATGCTCTCATAGGTGGGCTTTGAGAGGTGATTAGATTATGGAGGTGTGGTACCCATCAGTGGACTGGTTCACTGATGAGTATATAGCTAAATGTGATTTGAAAGGTAAAGCCTGGTGGGAGGGGGTGGCCACTGGGGTAGTGGACTGGAAGGGTCCATCTCCCTCCCTCCTCCCTTGATCTGTCTCTCTGCTTCCTGCCTGCCATACCATAAGCAAGCCCCCTTTGCTGTACCTGTCTGCCATGCTACCTTGTCTCGGAGTTAACCAACTATGGACTGAAACCTCTATAAAATGTAAGTTATAATAAACCTTTCCACCTTTATGTTGTGGGAGCTGGATGTTGTATCTCAGTGATGAGAAAGTAACTAATACACATCACATTCATTTGAAACAAATGTTTAAATTCTCTTAAACTAAGAAATTTAAAAATCACTAAAAAAATAAAATTTAAAAATGATGTTTGAAATTAACAGTGAGAATACTATATAGAGCATACACTACACCTCACACAATATATCCTCAAAGTAAGTGAAAGATACAATTACAAGAAAATGTAAGTATGGGTATGGTGGCACATGCCTGTAATCCCAGAACCCTGGAGGCTGAGGCAAGAGGGTCTCACTATGCACGTTAGGCTCCCTTGAAATCATATTGTAGCCCAAACTGGCCTCAAACTCACAGTGAGTTCAAGGGAACCTAAAGTGTATAGTGGGCCCTCTCTCAAAAAGACAAAAAAAAAAAAGTCAAAGCCTGAAAACTAAATGACCTTTACATATAATTCAAAAAGTTAAGAAAACAGTAAGTTTTAAAGTATGAAATAGATCAGCCACCATCAGGGACACTTCCCACCGGTAACCCCTTTAGGCTGGGAAAAGCAGCAGCCAGCTGCACACCAGCACATCCACTGGCCACCGTCAGATACCTGTGGCCATCACTGGCCAGAGGAACCAAACAGTTATGCTTCAGAGAAAGTGCAGCCAATGGAGGAAGTGCCTGGGACCCTGCTACCTGCTTGTCTAGAAGAATCCAGGAAAATGTCAAGAAGAAGAAGCAAAAGGCAGTCTCTGGTTCTAACTCATTAAGAGGAGGTCGAGATGTAAACATGGAAGAGATTAGGAAACTTTAGGCACATGTAAAGTTTCTGAGGTGATAGTAACTTCATGAGACTACAAAACAAATTAGAACAGAAATATCATGGGTTAAAAAAGAAATCAAAAACGTAATAAATAAAAGAATTGCTAAGCATCTCTAAAGAAGAAATAGATAAAAATGAGCATAGGAAAATGAGGGAAACCTTAAATGAACAATATAAGAAGGATTTAGAATGCATGAAACAGATTCAAAGTGATACCCACGAAATCAGAAATTCCATTGAAAAATGACAAAGCTACTTGATAGAAACTGAAGATAGACTTTCAGATATTGAAGACAGGATGACAGCTAGTGATTGGGAAAAAAAGATCTTCTAAAAATAACAACTAGGAAATAACAATTCAATGGCTGCAAGACAGCATAAAGAAAAATAATTTAAGAGTGATGCATGTCGATGAAAAAGCAGGAGTCAATACAAATGACATAGACTATTTATTGAAGTAATACTGAAAACTTTCCAAGTATGGGGAAAGGATCTGGCATGCAGATAACTGATGCATACAGAACTCCAACTAGCCATAATCAAAATAAATCTACACTCAGACACATGATAATCAAGATCCCAGAAATTCAGCACAAGAACAGTATTAAAGTTGTTAAGAGAAAAGAAACAAATCATCTATAAAGGAAAACTCATCAGAATCATGCCAGTCTTCTCAACACTAACCATCAGATCAAGAAGAGCTTGAAGTAACATATTTCAAGTCTTGAAAGAAAACAATTTCCAACCCAGAGTGATATACCCTGTAAAACTACTTTAAAAATTAATAGAGAAGCAGGAATTCATGACCACCAAACCAATCCTACAAAGAATACTGAAGATCATTCTAGAAAGAGATAAAAATTAGCACAGTTCCAGAAACAGTGGCAGAGGGGAATCACCAATTGGGATATACGATTGAATGGAGAGGAAAAATGGGGAGCCAAAGGCAGGAAAATAGTATGGCAGAGATGAGCCAGTGCATGTTGGCCATAACCATTAATGTAGGTGGCCTCAATTCATCAATAAAAAGAAACACAGACAGAGTGGATCAGGAGACAAGATCCATCAATATGCTTTATACAAGAAATACATTTAACTCAAAAGGAAACTCATAAAATGAAAGTCAAAGGAGAGAACAATGCCCTATGTGACAAGGAACCAGAAAAAAAGTGCAGATAGCTTGCCCCTCAACTGCAGAATGGATAAAAAAAGTTATGGCATTTTTATACAATGGAAAGCTACTCAGCTACAATGAAAGATAACTTGAAGGTACTTGTAGGTAAATGGATAAAATTTAAGATCATGCTTATGAGTGAAAATGTTCAGAGTCACACGGGTGAACAATGTGCTGTCTCCCTAGTATAAAAAACTAAAGGAGTTAGTGAGATTCAAAATCCACAATAGATATTGTGAAAGTGAAAGGGGAGGAAATGTCTAAAAAATGAAGGCAGTGGTCATTGTTAATCTATTATGTTTTGAAACCCTGTATTATAGTCATTGTTCTGTTTAGTTTGGCCTTATTCTGTTTTGTTTTCTTTGATTTTATTATATTTGATGGCTATTTCAAAGATAACAAAATGTGAGCATGAGCAGAGAACCAGCAGATCTGCCTTTGCCTGCCAGCCTCCACCACCAAAAGGCTTGCTTCCTGTGGGCAGCTAGCACAGACAGAGAGACCCAGTAGATTCATCTCCATCTTCCAGGCCCTGCCACTGGAAGGCTGCTTCCTGTGGGCAGCCAGCAAAGGCAGAGAGAACCAGCAGATCCACCTCTGCCTGCCAGCCCCTATCATCAGAAAGCTTGCTTTCTGTGGGCAGCCAATATGAACAGGGACATGCAGCCAGGTAAGCCCCATGCACCTGTAGACCACCACTGGAGGCCTTTGCTTCCTTTGAGCAGCCATCACCCATCAGAAGAATCACACTCCTGTACAAACACACTCCTAGATGCCTGGCAGTATTGTAAGAGTCCCAATGTAGACACACAGGCTGAGAGAAGCAGCCCTACCACTACATACTGGCCATTAAGGAAGCTCTAGTGTACCTGCACAGATCTGGAGAAACCTGCCCTGCTACCTCCCTTAAACCTGGGGTCAGAGGAACCCAGATATCTGTCCCATTCCTCTACACCATAGAGGGGCTGCCAATGTAAGAAGTGCCTGGGCCCCCACAACCAGCTTGTTGGGAGGAACCAAGGAAAATGTCAAGACGAAGGAGCAAAAGGCAATCTCAGACCTCCAGCCCACACAGAACAAATCTGGGAGATAAAGTCATGGAAGAAAATGGAAGTTACATACCTGAAATCTCTGAGAGGATAGCAACTGAAGTAAAGAAACAATTGTATAAGACTGTAAAAGTAACAAAATCAGAAATGAAGTCTCAGGAAAAGGAAGAAATCACAAATATAATGAAAGAATTGCTCAGCTGGTCTAAAGAAGACATGGATAAAAAAGAGGAAGCAACAAGCCATCCTTCCTGGTAAGCAGTGTGAGTGAGCCACAAGCACACCAGGAAGAGAATAAGTCAGCAACTTCCCATGAATCAGCTATGCTGGAACTTGGGGGACCAACCAAGAAAGCAATGAGCCAGGCTTCCTAGTAAGCAGTGCAAGTGAGCCGCAGGTGTGCCATGGAGACAACAAGTCAGTGTCTCCGAGAATCAGCCATGTTGGAACTTAGAAAGCAATGAGCCAGCCTTCCTGACAAGTGGCATAAGCATAGGAAGAAAATACGTCAATGTCTCCCAGGAGCCTATTGGTGTGCAGCCTGAGAATTAAATATCCCATGTCCCCATTAGCAATTGGTTTTGAGGTCAGCTAGAGTTGGTAGCAACTAAGGTACATAAAGCAACTAAATGCTTGCATTAATTATTTGCATTGATTATGCTCACCTGGAGCCAGAAATCTGAGCATCTCTGGGGAGGATAACAGTATGCAATATAGCAAATATGGGGGATTTCCTTCTATCTTGTCTTTGAAGGCCAAAATTGTTTTCATTATTTTGCTTTGTTCTAATTAATTGTTTTGCTCTATTCAATATTGTTTGATTGGTTTTATAGTTTTCTGTTTTTGGCTTGATTTTGCTGTACCTGCTGAAATGGACAACTATTGTGAAGATAAAAAGATATACTACAGTAGTTATTATTATCCCGGTATCCTGTTCTGAAGTTCTGTACCAGTTTCATTGCACTGTTATGACTGGCTTTATACTGTCTTGTTTTGTTGTACTTCACTATCTAAGAAAGAAAGAAAGAAAGAAAGAAAGAAAGAAAGAAAGAAAGAAAGAAAGAGAAAAGAAAGAAAGGAAAGAAAGAAAGAAAGAAAGAAAGAAACAAAGAAAGAAAGAAAGAAAAAGAGAAAGAGCAAGCATAGGAAAATGATGGAAACCTTGAATAAACAATATAGAAAGAAATTACAATGCATGAAACACATTCAAAAAGATATCCAAGAAATTAAAGTCAATCAAAAGCTGGTGGGACTAGTTAATGGAGACTGAAGATAGTCTTTCAAACCTTGAAGACAGCATTGCAGCTGGTGATCAAGAAATGAAAGATCTCTAGGAACCAGGAAGTAACAATTCAATGGCTACAAGACAATGCAAAGAAACATAATTTAAGAATGAAGGGCATCAATGAAGAAGCAGTGGTCAACATAAAAGAAATAAAAAGGCTATTTACAGAAGTAATAGCAAAAAACTTCCCAAACATGGGGAAAGAATGTGATATCAGATAACTGAAGGACACAGAACTCCAACTAGCTATAGTCAAAATAAATCTACACCCAGACATATAATAATCAAGATATCAGAAATTCAGCGCAAGAATGGAATATTAAAAGCTGTTAGAGAAAAGAACCAGATCACCTATAAAGGAAAACCAATCAGAATCACAGCAGACTTGTGAACATAGACCATCAAGTCAAGAAGAGTTTGGAGTGAAGTGTTTCAAATCTTGAAAGAAAATAACTTCCAACCTAGATTGATGTACCCTGAAAAACTATCTTTCAAAGTTGATGGAAAAATGGGATACTTCCATAATAAAGAATAACTGAAGAAATTCATGGCCACCAAACCCACCCTACAGAGAGTGCTGGAGAATATTCCAGAACAGCAGCCGGGGGCATGGCCAAACAGGGAAGGATGGAGGACCAACAGCAGGGGATAGCATGGCAGAGACAAACCAGTGTATGCCGATTGTGGCCACTGATGTAGATGGCCTCAATTCAGCAATAAAAGGTAACACAGGATAACTTGCCCATCAACTGCAGAATAAATAAGATATGGTATACAATGAAAAGCTACTCAGCATAAAGTAGGATAGTCATGAGGCCCTTATAGGTAAATGGATGCAACCGGAGATCATGTTCATGGGTCAAACAGTTTGAACTCATACAGGTGAACCCTACTATAAAAAACAGAAGTTAGTGGGATCCAAAAAGCACAACAGATATTATAAAAGTGATAGAAGAGGAATCACCTAGAAAGGAAAGGTGGTTACCACTGTTAATTTCTTATTGTCTTAAACTCTTGTATTGTCTTCACAATTTTGTTAGGTTTGGTTTTGTTCTGTCTTGTTAGATTTTACTGTGCCTGATGGTATGGGCAGCTATTTAGAACATAATGGGGTATATTATAGTAATCATGGTTGATTTCCCATTATCTTGTTTTGAAGTCCTGTAATGCTTTCATTCATTCAACTGGTTTTATTGTTTTGATTTTATTACATGTGATGGTCTGAACAGCTATTTTGAAAAAAAAAGAGACATTGTGTAAATAGCCTTTTTATTTCTTTTGTGTTGAGCACTGCTTTTTCACTTCAAATCAGCCTTTGCTGATTTCCTATCATCTTGTTTTGAAGCCCTATTATGTGGGGATCTTTTGTTTGGATTGGTTTTATTCTGTCATGTTTTGATTTTATTATGTGTGGTAGCATAGACAACTGTCTTGAGGAAAACAAACACATTATAGTAACCACTGTTCATTTCTTGTTATCTGGTTTTAAAGTCTTGTAATGCTTTCATTCTTTTGGTTGATTTTATACTATTTTTCTGTTTGATATTGTGTGAAGGTCTGGACCACTAGTTCAAAGAAAACAAGACATTATGGTAGTCACCATTGATATCCTGTTGTCTTGTTTTGAAGTCCTATGTTGCTTATATTGTTCTGATTTGCTTTGTTGTGTTTTGGTTTGTTTTATTCTCTTTAACATTAAAAAAAAATGTATTATGGTAGCCATTACCGATTTCCTAATGTTTCCAAGCTCTGTATTGCTTTATTTGATTTTATTATGTCTGATGATATAGGCAGCTACTTTGAAGATAACAAGAGACATATGATAATCATTGTTATTTTCCTATTATCTTTTGAAGTCCTGTATTGCTTTCATTGTTTTGATTGGTTTGTTATGTTTTGATTTTATTATGTCTGATGATATGGGCAGTTATTTTGAAAATAACAGACATTATGTTAGTCATTACTGATTTCCTTTTATCTTGTTTGAAGTCCTGTATGTTCCTTGTTTTGCTTTGATTGGCTCTATTGTTTTGTTTCACTTGGTTTTTTCTTCAAAATAGAAAAGAGTATGAAATAAATTGAAATAAATGTAACTGTGGAAACTAAGAAAGTAGAAAGTTTTTTAAAATTTTATTTTAAAGAGGGTAAAACTAAACATAAAATAGAACAAAGCAGATCAGAAGAAAACAATGTAAGAGACACAGATTTCAAAGCAAGACAACAGGAGATCATGACTGTCTATTATTGTCTCATTTTCTTCTAAATAGTTGTCCATATCTTCACACAAAATGAATTCATACAAAACAAAATAGTACTAAACTGATCAGAACAGAATGATGAAGGCATTTTAGGCCTTCAAAACCAGCCAATAGGGAAATCAACAATGGCTGCCATGTCTCTCATTCTCTTCAAAATAGCTGTCCATACCTTCATGTATGTTGAAAGTAAGTAATATAAAACAGACTAAAATCACCCTGAACAAAGAATAATAGTGTTGCTGGATTTCACAGCATGACATTCTGGAATCAGCACTGGGTACCGGAGTGTCTTTTTCTTCAAATTAGCTGTTCATCATATATTATATAATCAGATTTCATAAACTGTTTAGAAGTTCTATGCAAGTATGAGTTTCTACATGTATACCTATCCTTTCTGTATTAAGGGAAAAATAAAACAAAACAAATTTCTAGAAAAACACAAAACAAAAGACAAATAACAACAGCAAAGAGCCCAAAACACTGACAATATAGGCCTTTAAAACAAGGTGGTAGGAGCATAATTGGGGTTATTTTACATAATGATCTTCAAGAGTTCCTCAGATCCCCACATAATAATATGCACAACTGTTCTAACCCTATGAATGTTTAACTATTTTGTTCCAAGAAATTATAGACTTTGTAGCACAATCATCTTAGCTATCCTAAGTATGTTATATAATTTGGGATATTTTTTCTTTTCCCTTCCTTTTTCTTTTTCCTCATTTTCCCTGAGATATTATTTTTCCTCTTTAAGCAGATTCTTATCCTTTCACTGTATTTATTTTTTGTATCTTATGTACTCTTACCGTTTCTTACACTAGGGGGACTATATGGTATTTAAACATGTGAGTTTACTTCACTTATGAGTATGGTCTCAAGTTGTATCCATTTACTTATAAATATCTCAATGTGATCATTCTTTATAGCTGAGTAGTACTCCATTGTATAAAAATACCACAAAGTAGAGTTTTAAAAGTTAGGAAAAGTAGAAACTTTTAAAAGCTGTAGAACTAATTAATATAAAATAAAACGAAAACAGAAGTTTCTTTGAGAGAAACATATTTAATAGGTTTAAGAAAGAAAGAAGGAAAAAATAACAGGGAAAAAACATAGACAGGATCCAGGCACATTGGAGTATGCTATAGTCTCAGACCTTAGGAAACTGAAACAAGATTATAAATTAAGAATCCTGCCTGGTCAATTATCGAGACCCTTTCTCACAATAAAAAGGAAATGCAGGTCCAGAGTTTAATACCCAGTACCACAAAAAGGAAAAAAGGGGGAAAAAAAGGAAGACTGGGAAAATAATTCCACTACTTCAACAGAGCACAAGTTTATAATGTGTGAAGTTGGGCTGGGGATTTAACTCAGCAACAAAGTGCCTGTCTGAGAGGCAAAAGGTCCTGAATTCAATTCCATACACACACACACACACACACACACACACACACACACACACACACATATATATATATATATATATATATATAGAGAGAGAGAGAGAGAGAGAGAGAATGTGTATAGAACGTGTAAGGTCTAGGTTCAATCCCAAGATGATGAAAAATTTCAAGACTCACATGTGGTACTGACCGTAGTAATCTATACTTGGGGTATGTCAGCACACAATTTAAACCATGAATAATCAATAATAGGGAAGAAATTAAATCTCACTCTTCAAGTTTGCTTTTATTGTGTTTGAGGCAGGGCCTCTCAGTGTAGTCCAAGCCGGTCTCAAACTCACCCTCTTGCCCTAGGCTCCCAAGTACTGAGATTACAAATATGTGAATCACACCTAGTTTTTTCGTTTTTTTTTTTTTTTTAAGATAGGGTCTTGCTATATACTACAGGCTAGTCTTGAATTCCCTATGTAGCCTAGGCTGGCCACAATCTCAGTGATCCTCCTGCCTTGGCTTACCTAGTGCTGGGATTACAGGTATTCACTGCCACCCACAGCTCAAATTTTTATACAGCTTAACATCCAGTCTTTCTCTCCTGAAGGTCAACAGATGGGGCCTTCTCTAACTTGCAGATGATCTAATCAGTTGGTCTGTCTCAGTGTCCCATGTTAAGTCACCCTATCATAAACTCAAGTGTATACCCATTATGAACTACCATCACAGACTATGCAGGGGACTGAGTTAATTAAAACTAAAATAGCAGACATCCTGCTGTGAAAGTTCCCTCATGCCAGCTTTTTATGATGAACACGAGTTTTATCAAGTGCTTCTTCTGCAAGCTGTAGACTATAAATTGTAGTGACTAACAGGAATGCAAAGAATTATCCATAAATATTCAGATTTCCCTTCTCCACTGAATAGAGTACTTGCCTCCACCTGTACATTTAGTTTGAAAATTTCTTTACTTTGTATCAATTTATACTTTGATTTTTTAAAGAAAATCAAACCTTTTTTGAAAATTATCTTCTCTCAGGAAGAAATGAAATGTAAGATTTTTTGTGCTTATTTTTATAAAGCACAATTCATTTAAGGTAAAGATCAGTAAACTATTAAAGTAAGCCAACCCAGCTAAGACTAGAAACAATAATAGCACATAGAATATAGGATTGGTGGCAGCTTTTTTCAGTGACTGAATATGAAGGGAGAAAATAGGTCTTAAATTTTTTAAGCAACACTCAGAGACACTATGAGGAGAACACTTAGGGGGAAAAAGATAATTTCCCTTAGATCTCTAAAGTAAAAGAGCATATGCTAGAATATAGATACAATTACTGTCAGAACACATAAAAAGCAAGGTCTGTTTTGTTGTTGTTGTTGTTAACTGAGGTTATTAGGCTTCTGCACATTGGCATATCTTTATTCTATTTATTTTCCCCTTCCCTTTCTCTTCACCCCTTGTTCTTTCTCCCTTGGACCACTTCTCTATTGCAAGAGAGCTATCTCCTTGTCCCTTTCTATCCATTCTTCTTAGTTGTACTTTACCTCACTCAACTGAGAGACACCACACACTGTTCAGCTTATATATCGTTTATTTCACTCAACATTGTATTTTCCAGGTATGTCCACTGTCTGATGAATGTTTCATGACTGTCATTCTTTACAGCATACTAGTATTCCACCATACACAAATATATTTTCTTTAACCAATCAATTGTTGATGGATATATAGGCTTTTTCCAGGATTCAGCTATTACAAATCATGCTACTATAAATATTGGTATGCATGTATCACTGTAAAATGTTTTCCCAAGCTTTTGTGGAAAGACACCTAGCAGGGGGATTATAGGGTCATATGAGATTTTTAAAAAAATCATCTTTATATATGTATTCACTTTTCTTCTAGATATTTCCTGTTACATTTTTACTAAAGTAAAGCACAATGTCTTGATATTATTGAGCATTTGTTTAATGACCTAAAATTCAAGGCACTTTACACATTTTTAAAAAAATACATTAATAAAAGTAACTTTACTTCTCAAACATTCCTTTGTAACAGCAAAGTGGAAGAGAAGTAACAGCCTCACATTAAAACAATTGACACTCACAATAAAAATAAAGGAAGACTCAAGTACAGTTAATTCACAAAGGGGACAGTTACATTTAAAGATGGATCTTAATGTTCTCAATACCTCATTTAAACTATTCTTTAACATATTTTGGCAAAATAAAAACAGCAAAACATAGTCGTGAGTTCGATCCCTGGTACTGATAAAAACAAAAAAGACAAACAAACAAACAAACAAAAAAAACTAGAAAAACAATTGCATCTGAAAGCCCCTTCTTATCAACTGATTTTTAATTTTTTAAACCATATAAACAACAAATCTTTTGGCGTCTTCAACATATTAGAAATAAAATTTATTAACTTTCAACAATATAACTCAACAGGGAACATCAATATTATCAATACTTTAGCAATAATAAGTGGAAGAACAAATTTCTCAATAGTAGATTGCCAAATTCCTTCATCTTAACAGTTATCAGTTTTTTAAAAACTTATACATACAACAAACATGATTAAACACTTTTTAATCACATGTATCTACCTACTCTTCAAATTGAACATAGTATCGACTGCATTCCTGTAATAAAAATTTGAAAAGAAAAAAATACTGCATAAAATAACAACAATGGAAGCTCAAAAATTTGCATTAGTTTGAGTAAACTAAATAAACTACTGAATTAAGTAACAAATATTGTAGGAAAAACTGTTTTCAACTACAGTGAAATAAGTAGTTGATGGGATTGTGGTGATTTTCCCACCTTGCCCCCAGATTTTCAGAAGAAACCAGACAGAAAATTGACTGCGGTCAAGAAAAAGTTGAAGAAAAACAGCATTGGCGGACCTGTAGGAGTGAAAACAAAAGATACAACAAACTATAATAACCCTGAGACAACCACTGCTGGTGACTGTCACTTACCTGAGGATGCATACAAAGATCAAGCTACTTCTTCCTCACCACCTTCGACTAAAAATGCAGTGACATTTGGCAGTGTCCTTCCCCAGGTGCTGCTTACTGTTGTCACTTCAGAACCATGATGCTGAGCCTTCAACACCAGTCTTGTGTCTTAGCCTACATACTACATTAAAAGGGATAATCTGCAAAGATGAAGGACCAAGAGAGCTGGTACCAAGAGCTAACAGCAGCCCAGACTCCAGCTATCAAACAACTTAGTAGCAAGGTAGAAGAATCCAAACAGCAGAACCAAAATGCTCTGGAACAGCTGGAAAAAGAAGTAATGTCAACAGAAGTTGACAAAGGAGGAGGTGGCTCTACAGGAAAAGCCGTACAGGAAAATCTCATTTCATATTAAGACCATAAATATTATGATGTCTCAGAAGGAAGAATTACACATGACCATGGCTGATGTTCATCAAGCAGCCTGCTAACAGCAAAAGTCTGAGGAATTTGCCACCCACCTGATATCATTCTGTCTTGGACGGAGTGACAGGGGGTGGCAAGCAGAAGGAATCAACTGGAGAGGTTGGAGTTGTCCAAGAACAAAAGCAATGAGTGAAGCTGCAAAACTCAGAATTGTGAGATCTTCATATCCTCACAGCAGAAAATGTATCCATGTACTTGAGAATGGAGGAGCTACAAAGGAAGTTGGAGGTGTTCACTTCTATTCCAACACTTCTCCAGCAGGTATGAATTCCCTCTAAAGTTACATCAGGCCAAAAGAAATGGGCGCGGCAGGAGATACACGTTGGCCCGATGGAGTGAAACTACCACAGTTAGAGACACTCCAGGCTGCAGAGTGAAAGAATGCCATGTGTTTTTTTTTTTTTTTTTTTTGGCCTTTTTCCTTTTTATCGGTACCAGGGATCAAACTTACGTCTGCCTGCTTCCAAGGCAGGTGCTTTATGCCGCTGAGCTAAATCCCCAGCCCCCAAAAGAATGCCATGTTGCAGCAGAGGCAGCAGCAAGTGTCAGAGTGGTCCCTATCTATCATGAGACAAACAGCAGACAGATACCAAGAACAAAGTGTGACATACCAGGGTCAAAAGCAAGGAAACCAAGAAGCTACAGTACCAACAGAAACCTGGAGATGACAGGATGTGACACTTCCAGGATAGGATTCAGGAACAGAAAAAGAGTAAGAGGAAAAGCTAAGAAATCTAAATGATGGATTTTGATGAATGATGTGTAGATAATATTTCAATAATAGACATATCCTTCCAATATAAGGTATTAATACCATAATAAAGGGAAACAGAAGCTGAATTAAAAGAAACAAAGTGAAATAGGCTATGAAATCTCATTTTTTTAATGAAAAACAAAACCAGCAAAGAAGCTAGCTTAAACTGATGTTTAACTGTCTAAACATGAAAACCACTGCACTTATTTAAGAACTTGTTTACATTTGTGAATCCCATTCTTTTATTAACAACAATTTTGTTATAACAAACTGACATTTCCTGCTGTTTTTATCAGTCACATTTTCATTTTCTAGCAGAATATGATCATACTTCAATTTCAGAATTCTTTTAGAATATGTAAAAATGTTTGTGCAATTTGTAGTAGAAATGAAATGATTTGGATTACTCAAAAATAGTCACAACCCCATAAAGTTCCAGAAACTAAGTCACATAGTCCTTGAAGACAAAGAACAACTTTTCTGAAATCTGAGCCTCTCAAAAAGTTTCAAAAATAAAATTGTGAACAAATTTAAATATCTCCTTGTTGTAAACTGTTCTCTAATACTATTTTAGTAAGTTTATTTATTCAACCGCTTCTTTAGATCCTCAAGGTGTTCCATATTAACATCCTGTAATGCAAGTACCATTGCTTTACACAAGGAAGGATTAAATGAAATAGTCATCAAACAGCACAAATCTATTAGATCTCTCTGACATTTCTGCAAGCCTTCCAGGAACTTTTGGTATTTAGGAGGGTCCTTTTTTAACTGTTTCATTTCTAGTACTGAAAACCCTATTAAACTGGTAAGTATTTCATCTACAAAGTCTACATCTAGATATGCAGTGCCATCAGAAATCTTAGCAGTTACACTCCAAATGCCACCAGAACTTGAGAGATTGCCAGTCAAAGTTACAATAAACGCTTTGACCTTCACAGTTGTAACTTCCTGTGGTTTGTTGGCCATTAGAACAGACAGATAAGTGAAGGGTGGAGAATACAAATCTGTGCCAACAGAAAGATTAGTGCTACTCTCTGACTTTACAGAACACTCCTGTAAGTGGGGACCACGTTCATTAGAATCCTGTAAACTCTTAACTGGCTCTCTACTTAATATTTTATCATTTAAAAAATGTCCATCCAAACTGCTGATAGTTTGTTTTACTTTATTATCTATCTCTGAGTTTTCTTTATTTGTAAAATTAGGTGCTAACGATATAATACAATGACCTAAAGAAATACCACTGTTTTGGTCTGTAGCAGATGAACAACCAAAAGACCTGTTTTCATGAATCATCTCTTTAAGTAAAGTTTTTTCATTCCCATTATTATTTCTTTGTTTGCAAATCAAAGAAAAATCATTCAGAGTATTAGGTTTATGTGAAAATCTCTCCATATTTTTATTTGTGTTTTTGTTCAAAGTCAATGGCTGCAATTCTTTAGTTTTCATGTGTTCTTTTTGGATAGTTTCTTCTAAAAGCAAGGCCTCCTCCAATGAAAAGTCACCCAATTCCCCATCAGTGCATTGTATAAATTGATTTGGTGGTTTCTCCTCTGGTCTTTGAGAACTGAATGCTGGCTCAAAACTTGACTGTCTCATAGGAATGCTGTTCAAGGAACTACCAGTGTTGGTACATCTTTCCAAGGTGTCATTATTTGCTTCCAGCTCATCATTTTCCTCAAGACTTGCCAAGAGTTCTTCATCAGAAAGTCCCAACACAGGCTCTATAACATCTACAACTCTGGGGATGTTTTGATTAGAATTATTTGGTCTGAATGAAACTACAGAATCAGGCTCCCCAATTAATCTTGAAAGTACTTTTTCTTGTGCATATTCTTCTAAAAGAGCATCTACTTCACCTCCTAACACTTTTACATTATCTGGTTTCAGTAGGAGAACGCCAAGACGGAATGAAATGTTTCCATAAATCAAAATTTTTGTGCCTGGAGGAAGATCACTATGAAGAGCAGAAATAGACTGATATTCCATTCCCTGAATTTGTACTAATCCATCAGTTAGCTGTAGCATCAACATTCGTGAAGGCTTTGCTTCCCAAGGTTTGGGGGTAACTTGTGTTTCAGCTGTAACTAGATCATTTGTTGTATTCTTTCCTCTCAACTGTTGTATCTGAGAATATGCAGGCTGACTTACATCAACCAAGGAATTAATCTGTAGAGCATAAAATCCGTTCAGTTCTCCTTTTGGAATTTCTAAAATGTTATCAGGTAAAAGAGGATGTTCCAAATCTCTCAGGTCAGTAAGTAACCATTGCTCAAATACTTGTTTATTTATCTGTGCCTGACTCAAAGTAACATTATTATTTTCTTCTAGGATCCAATTAATACACGCTTCCAGCCACATTAGAGGTACTTTAACATGCCATGTAGCTGAAAGCCAGGTTTCAACTCTTAATGCAGTGCTAGTTACACTCATTTTTAAAAATAAAATAAATAATATGCATCTGTTACCTGGAAACAAAAATAAAAATTATAATTCAGTACATTTAAATACAGCTTTTAAAAAAATATATAGCTTCTATAATTCTCTACAATGTAAAAATAGGCATAACCACCACATCCGTTAAATTTTTCTCCCCAATACCTTGAAAATCTAACTTTCTACTTGGCCAATATCAAACATGAGAAATAATCAGATGGTATAATGAGGAAAGTAAAATGCTTTAGACAGATATACCAAAGTCTGAAAGCTGGCTCTGTCGAATCACAAACTATATCACCTAATAAATGATTCTTCAACACACTTTCCTCATTTGTAAAATGTCAATTCCACCATCTAACGGAGTTTAAAGAATTGTAAGGATAATATTTATAAAGCATACAGATTTATGAAGGATACTCAGTAAAAAGTAATTATATTAAAATGATCAGATTCTAATGATTTAAAATTTAGTCAAGTTACAATGTTCACTGAAGTTGCATTGTAATTAACACTAATTTAACTCTATTCTAACATATCCCTGTGTTTGGCCAGTTAGCACGTAAATCGGCATTCTAACAATAAAAACATAACAAGTAACAGTAGACTCTGAGATGATATTAAGTATCTTATTTATTTAACTAAAATATCCTCAAGAGTCTTGCCAGGTAAATATACTCTGATTTTCTCAGTATAATAAAATAGTAGGAAAAGAATAATAGCTAAATAATAATCTTTAATTGCTAAAGAATAATCAATTACATGTCTACAAAAGTTGGATTTATTTCTCCTATTGATGAAGATATTTAAGACAGAATTTATCTAAGTTTTAATATGTCCATAAGAAAACTTACCACTTGGAACAGCAACACAGGATTGGATGACAGGATCCTGAATTGACTGTTCAGTCAAGTATTCAAAAATCTCTACTGCTTAGAGATGGCCCTGAGAGAGAAAACAAGAAACAGAAAAGATTATAAGATAAAGCTGTAGAAAGAATTTTTGTCCTATTTTCATTAGTGCAAGACATTCAAGATTCTATTATCAGTCAGGATAGAATAAAGACAACATAGAACAGAACCAGGAGGGCTGGAGTGAAATAAATAGAAAAAAAGTGACGACGAGAAAGTTAATGTTTCTTTTTTTTTTTTTTTTTTTTTTTGTCTTTATTGGTACCAGGGATCGAACTCACAACTGCCTGCTTGCAAGGCAGGCGCTTATGCCACTGAGCTAAATCCCCAGCCCCAAGAAAGTTAATCTTTCTAAGCCTATTTTATTTCTATACTTACTTTACAGGCAGCTGTGACAATTAAAGACAAGTCAGGCAGTATTTGAGATATCAGTTCAGAGTATAACTCTGGTGCCAGATTGCATTTCACTTATAAATCGCAACCTTAAATTATTCAACCTCAAGGTATCCTAAATTAACTCATTTGTAAAATTTAGAATAAAGCATTTTCCTCACAGACTTGTTGAAAAGATTAAATTAATATGGAAAAAAACAACACTGACACCCTAATAACTCAGTAACTATATTGCTAAGGTACTTATACACAGCACCTGGCAAAAACCAATCACACAAAATTACAGCTGTTACTTACTTTAGCGTGAATGACTAGTTCCCACATTGGATAAAGTCCCAGACTTCCCTGAACATTGTGAACTGACACTTTTTTTAAGTTTTCAAACTAGAAAATAATACCTCTACCCATTTTAGAAGAAAAGGCTGGTAAAGCAGCAACAAAACTATTTCACACTGTAACTCAAAAAAAAAAAAAAAAAAAAAAAAAAAACAACTGAATGATGCCTGAAAAAAGCAAACTAAAACTTCAGTTTATTGTTGATCCTAAGGTTACCAAACATCTTTTCATATTTCTCAGTGATACCGAATCTTTATAAACTGCCTCTAACCTCTTATTCCTCTTTGGACCTCTATTTCTGTCCTAGCACATAATAAGTTTCCTGTCATCAGTACTTTTGCTGCTATCTTTTAACCAATCTATAACTAAGCATATAGACGCACAGGGCTCTCAGGAACCTACATACAGTAAGCATATTATTCACTTTAATTATAGAATTGGTCAAGTTTTATATTGAAAACATGATTGACTGAGAGTAAAATTTTTTTAAATGTCTATATGAAATCAAAGTAAAATTGCCTATTGTGATAAAAATAAACTATGTATGGTCAAACAGACAAGGATCTTTAAAAAGACACCAACATAGCAAATTCAGTAGCACAGCTAGACACAAAGTTGACACTCAAAAATCAATAGCATTCCTGTACACTAACAACAAACTCACTGAGAGAAATTAGGGAAACCTACACCCTTCACAATAGCATCCAAAAAACTGAAATACTTAGGAATCAATCTAACAAAAGAAGTAAAAGTACTGTACATTAAAAATTATAGCACTCTGAAAAAGGAGTCAGAAGATAACAGAAAATAGATATCCCTTGCTCATGGATAAGAACCACCAACATTGTGAAAATGGTCATACTGCCAAAACTGTTCCACAGATTTAATGCAATTCCAATCAAAATACCATTAGCATACCTCACAGAATTAGAGAAAACATTTCTAAAATTCATTTGGAAACAGAAGAGACCTACAATAGCAAAGGTAATACTAGGCAACAAAGGCACGGCAAGAGACATCACAACACCTGACTTAAAATTATACCACAGAGCTACTGTGATAAAAACCAGCATGGTAATGGCACAAACACAGATGCAAAGATCAGTGGAATAGATTACAGGCTGCAGACACAACTACAAACACACACAGCCACCTAATCTTTAACAAAGGAGCCAAACATACTCAATGGAAAAAAGAGAGCTTCTTTAATAAGTGGTGCTAGAAAAAACTGATTCTCTACATGTCGAACACTAGCAGATCCATGTCAACCACCATGTACTAAGGTCAAAATAGATCAAAGATCTAAATGTTAAAATGGAAAACCATGAATCTACTGGAAGAGAAAGTAGGAAGAAATCTTGAAGACACAGTAATAGGCAAACAGCTCATGAACAAAACCCAAACTGCATGGAAAATACTTCAAAGAATCAACAATTCATCTTACTAAACTTTTTGCACATCAGAAGAAATCACCAACAAAGTGAAAAGACAATCCACAGAGTGGAAAAAAATTTTAACCAAAAAATTTTAACTCAAAGGATGTTCATCTAGAACTGAAAAAACCCAGACCCTTCAAATTCAAAGACCCAATCCAAAAATGGGCATCCAAGATGAATACACATTCTCAAAACATCACTGGTCATTCAAGAGATGCAAATTAAAACAACACTAAGATTCCATCTCAATCCATAAACAATGGTTATCATCAAATCAACCAGTAACAAATGCTGGAGCAGTTGTGGGGTAAAAAAAACCATTCTCCACTGTTGGTAGGAATGCAGACTGGTGCAACCACTGTAGTAATCAGTATGGCGATCCCTCACAAAGCTAGCATTAGAGGTCCCATTCAACTCAGCTATTATCCTTCTGGATATCTTCCCAGAATTAAAACTATCACACCACAACAATTTATGTGCACCCATGTTTATAGCGGCACAATTTGTAACAGCTAAATCTTGGGAAAAATCCAACTGCTGATCAACCAAAAAACGGATTTTTAAAAAGTGGTATTTTTATATGATAGAATACTGTTCAACCTTAAAGAAAGATAAACTTGAGATTTTTATAAGTAAATGGATGCAAGTTGAGTCCATATTCACAAGTAAAATAAACTGAATGCGTATGTAAACATCATATTGCCTCCCTGGTATGAGAAACTGAAAAAGTAAATAAGGTCGAGAACATATAATAGATATTGTGACATGGAAAGTAATTGTTTAAAAGGAAAAGGTACTAGGAGGGAGGAAAGGGGAAAGGAAAGGAAAAGGGAGAAAAATCAAGTTAGCTATACTATTAGTGTCTCTAAGTTCAATGAAAAAGTTCATGCTAATATCAATTGGAGAATTTTTTATATCTTATATTCTAACTACTTGGAAGATGATAATATACAACATATTAATTCATGTCATTCTCCTATTATTTTGAAATTGTTTTATCTTTTTTCAACTTAAGAAAAAAAAAGTCTCTCCACGAGTTCTCTGATTTAACAAATGGAAATATTTCCTGATTATAAAGAAAAGCAAAATACAGGGCTCCGGATGTAGCTCAGTAGTAGAACATATGCCTGTTGTGTACAAGACCCTGAGTTCAATATCTGACAATGCAAAAAGGAAAAGGAAGGAGAGGGAGGTAGGGGAGGAGAAAAACACAGAACAGGATATACAGTATACTAACTTTTGTACACACAAAATTCAAGAAAGTAAGCATATTCTTACTTTATATTCATTAAAAAGTCTTCAGAAGGCCTTATAAGAGATAAAACTACATACAGCCAGGCACTGTTGGCACATGCCTGTAATTCCAGCACTTGGGAAGCTGAGGCAAGAGCAGCACTGAGTTCAAGGTCAGGCTTACACTATAAAGTGACTTTAAGGTCAGCCTGAACTACACAGGGAGACTCTGTCTCAAAACTACAAATGGAGAGCCAGGGACAGCTGCCATGGGAATGGGAAGAGAATCAAAGTCAAACCACACCTTCCTATGAGCCACCAATGCAGGGGCTGGGAGACAAGAGCAACACCCCCACCACCCCGCTTCATTCCCTGTGAGTAATGGGCTGATTCAAAGGAAATCAGGCTGACAGCAACTGAGGTGAAAGGAATAGCTTGATGCTTGTATCCTTTGACTGACTTTGCAGCCCTGGGTTTGCTGGTCTACACACCTGTTTGGAGGACCGCAGTGTGCACTGTGGCAACTGTGGGGGATTTCCTTCTGTTATTTTTGAAATCCAATGTTTTGTTTCATTTTACAGTTTTGTTTTATTCCTGTATCTGGTAATCTAAGCAACTATTTTGAAGATAACAATATGCAATATAACAACCATTGTTAGATTCCTATCATCTTGTTTTGAAAACCTATACAGCTATTGTTTTTTGTTGTTTTTAATTCTTGATTTTTGTTTTCTCTTTAAAATAAAGAATAAATTAAACAAAACAATGGGAATAAATACACAATTAAATTCAATAATAAGAGCAAATTCCCCCTCTGGGTATCTTCCCAGAAAAATTAAAAACATCGTATCACAGCAATATATGTGCATCCATATTTTCAGCAGCAGAATTTATAATAGCCAGATCTTGGAAACAACCTAAATGCCCATTAACTGAGGAATGTATAAAAACGATGTGGTGTTTTTATACAATGGAGTACTATTCCGCCTTAAAGAAGGATAAAGTGGAGCTTTTTATAGGTTAATGGATGCAACTTCAGACCATACTCATAAGTGAAATAAATAAGACACATGTGTGTAAACACTGTATTATCACATTAGTATGAGCTGAAAGAACATATGTACATGTATATATATGTATATAAGAAAATAGTTAAAATAGTTATACTACTGATTTATCTGAGTTCACTGAAGAGAAGATTTGTGCCGGTATTTTTTGGACAATTGAATGCAGATGTCTTGTGCTCTGGGTGAATTATTTGGGGATGACAATGCACAATGTATGCACCATTGTTGCCCCATTGACGTGTTTTGAAATTTAGTTTTATGGTTCTTTCTTCTTTCCTTCTTTCTCTCTCTCTCTCTCTCTCTCTCTCTCTCTCTCTCCTTCTCCTTCCTCCTCCTTCCCCTCCTGAAATAAAATGGATTTTTGAAAAAATAATAATAATAAGGGCAAAATCTTCCTGGTCAGGAACAGAGAACTTTTAACAGTGGTAAGTGAGCACAACACCCCTGCAGCTTCTGGGACAGGAACTTAAAGCATGTAGCCCAATCAGTCCAGTATACCATGCCCCAAGCAGAAGACCATGAAGGACAGATATGTCACTAGAATTGAGGCAAAAGAAAATCCCATCCAACACAAATTTATGGAGAAACAGATATAACCCAACGATGGAAACTGGGCTTACACAAAATACATTCACATATACATACTATGGTCCAGAGTTAAGACTTCACATAAATTAGAAACTTAAATTCCTAAATCCTTCATAAAACAAATGATCTAGAATCAGCCCTGAGACAACTCCAAAATTACCCCAAAAGGGTTTTGTAAAATTCTTATAAACATGAGCTATTAAATGAAATTGTAGTATTTCAGGAAAATTATAACCATGAACCACATCAGTAGAAACAACAAACTGAAAACTTTACACCTGAAGGAAAAAAAGTTCTAATGAAGAACCTTTTGTTTGTTTGAAAAGGATATCACCATGTCAGACTAGACTTGAATTTACTATGAAGCCCATGCTGACCTAACACTCATGGTATTATCTTCCAGCCTCAGCCTCCCTAGTGCTGGAGTTACAGGCATGCACCACCTGACCTACCCCATAATCAGCATTTTTTTTTTTATCGGTACCAGGGATTGAACTCACAACCTCCTACTTTCAAGGCAGGTTCTTATGCCACTGAGATAAATCCCCAGCCCCCATAATCAGCATATTTTTAAAATTTCACACTTCAGAGCCAGGCAGGATAATGCATGCATGTAATTCCAGCACTCTGGGAGACTGAGGCAGGGAGATTACTAATTCAAAGGCTGAGCAATTTAACAATGTAAGAAGATCCCATCTAAAAAACAAGACAAAACAAAACAGACCAGACTGTGAGACTAAAACTGGGGATGTAGCATGCCCTATGTTCAGTCCCTAGAATTACTGAAAACACACACATACATAAGTATATATAAAGTATGGCAAAATGCACAACATTAAATATAAAGAAAAAATCTTAAGGCCCAGCAAACTGGATTTAAAATTGAAGTAAGCAAAAATGTAACAAACAGCCAGCCAGGGGGTACATGTCAGTAATCCCAGCACTCAGGACCCTGAAGTAGGAGGACGCCCTCGAGTCTTGAGGTCAGCCTGGGATACATAGTGAGTTCAAGGATAGCCCAAAGTGCCTAGCAAGACACTCTCTCGAAAAACAAACAAATAGGGGCTGGGGATTTAGCTAGCGGAATAAGCACCTGGCTTGCAAGCAGGCAGTCGTGAGTTCGATCCCTGGTACTGATAAAAAAACGAAAAAGACAAAAAAACAAACAAACAAGCAAGTAAACAAGAATGGACCGGGCGTGGTGGCTCACACCTGTAATATCAGCACTCAGGAGGCTGAGTTGGGAGGATCACTGTGAGTTTGAGACCAGCCTGGGCTACAAAGTGAGCTCAAGGCCAACCTGAACTGCATAGCGAGGCCCTGTCTCAAAAAAAAAAAAAAAAAAGAAAGAAAGAAAGAAAACAAACCAAGTGAAAAACAGCCAGATTCAAACACCATGGGAAGCTGAAGCAAGGAGACATAACAGAACAGAGTCAATCAAATCAAACGGGTGGACCTAATAGATAATGTAAAAGTATAATACAAGGTGATCAACAATGGTTACCATAATGCCTCCTGCTATCTCTAATAGAATTGCCTATATCATCAGTTATAATAAAATTGAACAGTAAAGAACAAAACCAACAAAACCAAAACATTGGAGACATTATAGGTTTTCAAAAGTAGATAATAGTCAACGAGAATGGGCGTCATAATGAATCTCACTATCTTCACAGCTGTTGCCTAAACTTTCGAACCTGGTACTATCAAGCAAAACAGAATAGGGGGACATCAGTCAAAAACAAGATGGTGAGAGTAATACAGGGCTTTAAATCAAGATAATTGGAAGTCAAAGTGGGTTACTATAATATATCCTGCTATTTTTTATTTATTTTTCCCTTAATTAAAAGGATAAAAATTAAAAAGTAAATAATGAAGTGGAGATTGAGATAAAACAGGGCATAACAGCAAAACAGCACAGATCAAAACATAACCATTTAAGAAGAATAGTGTTTCACCACCAGATAATCCTGATCTAAAAGTAGTTACCATATTGTCTCTTTCCTTGAAATCTTTGAGTATAACTTCGTATACTGTAGCATCAAATATATCAAAACAATGTAAAACCATTTAAGAGAATGACAGTATTACAGGGTATTTAGAATCAACTAACAGAAAATGAACAATGGTTTCTGTATAATCTCCTTGTCTATAAAAGTTTTTGCTTATACTACCATACATAATAAAATCCAATAAGATACAACCTGTTTAGACCAATGGAGACAGAAGAACAAAAGCTTGATGAGACTTCAAAACAAGATGATACTAAATCAGTATTACCTATTAAGACGTCATTTTCTCCAAAATAGCTGTTCCTATCATCCAATCTTCTCTGCCTCATTTCTGTTGAGATCTTTTTCTGTCATTAGTTGTCAGTTTGTCTTCTTCATTTTGTTTTTTGCTCCATTCATTGTGGCCTCTCTGCCACTATTTCTGGATTCTTTGTATTTTTCTTTTTTAGAATATCTTGCAGTATTCTCTGTAGAGTTGAATTGGCGGTTGCATATTCCCCTAGTTCCTCTTTATCCTGGAAGCACCTTGTTTTTCCATCAATTTCCAGGGATAGTTGTGCAGGATATATCAATCTTGGCTGGAGATTATTATCTTTCAAAGCTTGAATTATTTCCCCCCACGCTCTTTGTGATTTGATAGTTTGCGCAGAGAAATCTGCTGTAATTCTGATGGGTGCTCCCTTGTAAGTGGTCTGTTTCTTGTCTCTGACAGCTTTTAATATTCTGTTCTTGTATTGAATTTCTGGAATTTTTATTATTATATGCCTGGGTGTTGCTCTGTTTGGGTTGTAGGTGGCTGGGGTCCTGTATGCTTCAAACAACTGAGTATCTTTACCTTTTGCTAAATTAGGAAAATTCTCCTAGATTATTTCTGTGAGTAGCTTTTGTAGTTCATTTGTTTGTGTCCCTACTTCTTTTATGTTCTTAATTCTTAAGTTATGGATCCTCTTATCATCTTCTAGTCTTTGTATTATTGCTGTTTGTT
This sequence comes from Cavia porcellus, assembly GCF_034190915.1. Taxonomy (NCBI): domain Eukaryota; kingdom Metazoa; phylum Chordata; class Mammalia; order Rodentia; family Caviidae; genus Cavia; species Cavia porcellus. The sequence goes on along the minus strand of NW_026947485.1, from coordinate 71,216,658 downwards.
TCTTTGTTACTTTTAAGAAGTTTTTCATTTCATTCTCCCATATTACAAATCTGCCCTCCAGTTCAGATAGTCTGTCCTTAGTTACTTTCAAGCTGTTATGCCAGTTTTCGATAGAGTTTTTAGTTTCCTGATAGTCTCTTTGAACCTGCTTCACATATTCTATGCTTTCTCTACTTTCTTCATCAAACAATTCTCCCCTCTTTTTCTGTTCTTCCATTCCACCATCTGTTTTTTCTTGGGTGGTGCTTAGCATTTCTCTAACTATTCTGCTTATTTCTAGCTTCAGGTCATTAATAACTTCACTCCTGAACTCATCTATGAGGCTCTCTATATGGCGCTTTTTGTCTATTGGTGCAGTGACCGCTATTGCCTGTTTCTCAGGATTGAGGGCCGAAGGGCCTTTCTTGTTGCTCCCTCTTCCCATATTCTTTGTTCCTTATATATGCAAGCATATATAGGAAGCCCAGCTTCCCTCCCTGTCAGCCACAGCCTGATCGAATTGCGCCGGCTAGGTGTTCCCGCCCACCGCAGCACACCAGGAAGTTGCAGACCAGGCAGCCTACAAGCGGGGCCCACCCTTCCAGGTCACCCTCAGGCTCTGGCATCTGGGTTGTGCTAGCCTACTGGGTCTCAGCCAGCAGCGTCACGTAGGCTAGGCACTTCTCACCAATCCCGCTTGAGAGGGTGATACGTGGCTGAAGTCGCTGCAGCGCCCTGCTCCCACAAGTCTGCCCAGTCCCAGAATGTCCTCCGCTGGAGTCTCCTAAACTGTGGAAGAGTGTCAGTTTCTCTGACTCACCTCACCACAAGTCAATGCACAGCTCCCCGCCTGTCCTGTTTTCAACTCCGTTCGCCGATTCCCATTCTCAGAGCTTCCGCGCGTCTCTCTCCCTGCCAAGCCAATGTAGAGGCAGCCGCCACGCGGCAGGAAACCCAAATCGCGGCTTCCAATGGCGCAGGCTCCAACTTCCACACTGAGGCTTTTCTGTTCCTGTTATAGCACCAGGATTGCATTCCAAGTTGGTTTCTCTCAGCCCAGTTCATTCTTGGGTCACCGGGGAATATCTCCTCCTGCTTATGATTCCTTACTCAGCACCATTCCTGAATTTTAAGCTGCGTCTTTCAGAGAACCTCCGTAGCTGCTGCTATCTGTCCGCCATGTTCTCCCGGAAGGCAAAGTGAAGTATTTTAAGCCCTAAAAGAAAACCTCCAATCTCTCTTAAAATCCATGAAGAAATAAGACACTTCCATGACAAAACAACACCTGAGGAAACTCATGAATACCAAACCAATGTTAACTGCAATAAACCTCAACAAAGGAATCCACCAAGCAAGGCAGACAATTACATGGGGGTGGGGGGGGGAATGACACATGCAGGAAAATAACATGACAAGGATAGATCAATATATATCAGTTATAACCATCAATATTAACAGTCTCAATTCACTAATCAAAAGAAACAGCTAAGCACAACAGATCAAGAAAAAAGATCTACAAATATGCTACATACAAGAAATATTTAAATCAAAAAGAAACTCATAGCCTGAAAGTTAAAGGATGGAAAACAATGCTCCATGTGATGTTAACCCAAAAAAAAGAAAGCAGGGAAAGCTATTCTACTTTCAGACAAAATAAATTCCAAACCAAGCTGGATTAAGAGAGACAAAGAAAGTCACTACATCTTTGTATAAGGAACAATCCAAGAGAAAGAGGTAACAGTCATATATATAACAAATACCAGTACATTCAACTATATAAAACTTTTAATAGGCATAAAAAAATCAAATAAGCACTAACACAAATACACTGGGACTCTCGATACCACACTGTCATACATACACAGATCAATCAGACAATCAACAATGAAATATTAGAACTGAACCAAACATTTGAACAAATACACTGAGATGTCTAGTGTTCCACACATCATCATCTTAATACATATCTCTCTCAGCTACATATGGTGCTTTCTCCAAATCAGACCACATATCAGCTCATCAAATATGCTTAAATGCAAAGGAACTGAAATGATTCCATGCCTAGTAACAGACTATACTGCAATGAAATTAGAAATCAATGGCAACAGAAATCACAAAAACTTCATGACAACATGAAAATTAAATAATACCTTCCTGAACAACAAATGCTTCACCAATGAAATTAAAGAAGAAACTAGATAGTTTCCACGATTAAATGATAATGACTGTACAACACACCAGAAGTTATGGGACACAATGAAATCAGTCCTCTGAAGGAAATATATAGCAGGAAATACGCATATCAGGAAAACAGAGCAAGCTCAAATAAACAACTTAAATGTTGGAACTCAAACGTCTAGAAAAACAAGAGCAGGCCAAGACTAAAGATCAGATCAAAGGAGAAATTAAAAAGATCCAAGCAGAAGTTAATGCAATGTAGACTAAGAAAACAATACAAAGAATCAATGAATTTAAGAGTTCGTTCTTTGAAAGATTCAACAGGGGCCAGGGATATAGCTCAGCACAGCACTTGGCTAACATGTCCAAGGTCGTGAGTTAAAAAAAAACCAAAAAATAAATAAAATTAACAAACCCTTACCCAACCTTATCAAAAAAAAAAGAGGAAACAAAAGACTCAAACTCATGCTGTTAGGAATGAAAAGGGTGAAATTACAAGGGATTTTGCAGAAATTCAGATCATTAATATCTACTTTGAAAAACTATATTTTAATAAGATAATGCAAAATGGACAGATTCCTAGATACATATGAATTACCAAAGCTGAATCAAGAAGACATAAAAATTCTAAATAAAACAATATCAGTCAAAAAAAAAATCTTTCAATGAAATTGAGGATGTAATTTAAAACCTACCAACAAAGAAAAGTCCAGGCCCTGATGGACTCAATGCTGAATTCTATAAGAAAATTACAGAAGACCTAATAACACTACTTCTCAAACTCCTTAATGAAATTGAAAGGGAAGCAATAGTCCCAAAGTAATTCCTAGAAGCAAACATTCATTACTCTGATACCAAAACCAGAGAACCCAACTAAAAAAAGAAAACCTACCAGCCAATCTTCCTAATGAACATTGACGCAAAAAATCCTCAATAAGATACTGGCAACCAAAATGCAGTAAATCATCAAGAAGATGATTCTTAATGAAATTGAAAGGTATTCACCTGAGGAATACAGGGACAGTTCAGTATATACAAATTGGTAAGTAGTCACCTGACAAACAAATATACAAATCAATAAATAGAATATACCTTATTAACACAGCCAAAGAAGAAACCATATTATCAGCTCAATAGATGCAAACAAAAGAGCATTTGACAAAGTCCAGCACCCACTCATGATAAAAACCCTACAGAAAATTCAAAGAGATGGTCTATATCTCAATCTGATAAAAACCATCTATGAGGGGCTGTGGATTTAGCTCAGCAGCACAAACGCCTGCCTTGCAAGCCTGTGGTCATGAGTTTGATACCTGGTACCGGTAAAAATACAAAAAAAAATCTATTGGGGCTGGGGATTTAGCTCAGCGGCATAAGCCCCTGCCTTGCAAGCAGGCAGTCGTGAGTTCGATCCCTGGTACCGATAAAAAGGAAAAAGACAAAAAACAAAACAAAAAACCATCTGTGACAAACCAACAGCCAACATCATACTAAATGGACAAAAATTGAAAGCCTTTACTCTAGAATCAGGAACAAGACAAGGATCTCCACTGTCACCCTCTTTATTAATATAGTTCTGGAAGCATTAGCCAGAGCAATTAAAGAGAAAGAAATAAAGGAATGAGGATAGGAAAGGAAGAAGCTAAATTATCATTATTTGCAGCTGACATGATATTCTTCTACACAGAAAAACTCCAAAAACTCCACCAAAATACTTTTAGATTTGTAAGCAAATTCAATAGCATAACTGGATCAAGTCAGCACTCAAAAATCAATAGTCTTCCTGTACATAAATAACAAGTTCACTAAGACAGAAATTAGGGAAATAACATTTTACACAAAAGTTCTCAAAACAATGAAGGCCATGTTGGAACTTAGGGTGTTGGGAAACCAAGCAACCAGCTCGCCTCCTTGGTAAGCAGCTGTGAGCCTACCGGCACACAGGCTGAAAATCAAACATCTCATTTCCTCTTCTCTCCCCTTAGAAAATGGGAGCTAGAAGTCTGAGCATCTCTTGGGAGGTTGACCATATGCAATACAGCAAATAGGGGGGATTTCCTTCTACCATCTGTTTGAAGGCAAATATTGTTATCACTGTTTTGCTTTGTTCTGATTAATTGTATTGCTCTATTCAATATTTTTTGATACGTTCTATAACGTTCTGTATTTCATTTGATTTTGCTATACTTGATTGAAAGAACAACTACTGTGAAGATAACAAGATATACTATGGTACCTATTACTGTTATCCTGGTGACCTGCTGTGAACTTCTATACCAATTTCACTGCACTGTTTCAACTGGCTTTGTTCTACCTTGTTTTGTTGTATTTTACTACCTTCAAAATAATAAAAAAAAATTTTTTTAATGAAATACCTAAGAATCAATCTAATGAATAAAGTAAAGGACCTCTACATTGAAAACTATAGCCAGGCGTGGTGGTTCACGCCTGTAATCCCAACACTCAGGAGGCTGAGGCAGGAGGATTGTTGCGAGTTCGAGACCGGCCTGGGCTACAAAGTGAGCTCAAGGTCAGCCTGAACTGCACAGTGAGACCCTGTCTCAAAAAGACAAAAAAAAAAAAAAAAAAAAAAAAAAGAAAACTATAGTATTCTGAGAAAGGAGATTGAAAAGGCTATCTGAAAACAAAAAGATACCCCTTGCTCTTGGGTAGGACAAACCAAATCCATTGAAGATGGCCACACTTTCAAAACTGTTATACAGATTTAATGCAATTCCAATCAAAATTCCACAACATATCTCACACAATTAGAAAAAGAATCCTAAAATTAATTTGGAACCAAAAGAAACCTAGAACAGCACAGGTAATTCTGCGCAACAAAGGCAAGACAGGGGGCATCACAATCCCTGACTTGAAATTATACTACATAGCTTGGCACAGTGTCTCTCTGGCAAGAGCAAGGTCCCAGGTTAGATTTCCCACACAAAAGAAAAGAACAACAACATGGTAATGGCTAGAAAAAAAAAATCCAAGGATCAATGGAACAGATAAAAAGATACAGAAACAATTTCAGACATGCTTAGCCACGTTACCTTTTCTGTTGTTTTTTAATTTTGTTTTGTTTTTTTGAGACAGGGTCTCAACATGCAGTTTAGGCTGGCTTTGAACTTACTTCTTGGCCCAGACTGGTCTCAAACTCACAAAGATCCTCTTATCTCAACCTCCCAAATGCAGGGACTACAGGCATGGGCTACCACATCCAGCTTAGCCATCTTATCTTTGACAAAGGTACCAAACACCGTCACTAAAAAAAAGATAGGCTCTTTAATAAATGGTGCTGGAAAAGCTGGCTTTCCACATGCCAAAGACTATAAAGCTGGACCCATATCTTTCACTATACACTAAAGTTGAAATGGATCAAAGATCTAAATATGAAAACAGAAATATTAAATCTGCTGGAAGACAGAATAGTTAAAACTCTTAAATAATTTGGTGTAGACAAAGACTTTATGAACCAAAGTCTGATCACACAGGAACTATCACAAAGAATCAACAACTGGAATCTCATCTTAAAAAGTTTTTAAAGTTAGGAGTGCTGGGGATTTAGCTCAGTGGTATAAGTGCTTGCCTGGCAAGCACAAGGTCATGAGTTCAATCCCCAGTACCAAAAAAAAGTTTTTTCACAGCAAGAGAAATCACCAATACAATAGACAACCCACAATGTAGGAAAAAATGTTTCCAGCTGTTTCTTGCACAAAGGATTACTATAAAGAACATATAAAGAACTAAAAAACAATCAGACCTTCCAAATGTAAAAATCAAATAAAAAAAATGGGCATCTGAGATGAACACATGCTTCTCAGATGAAATACACAGGGCAAATAAATATATGAAAAATGTTCAACATCCCTAGTTATTTGAGAGATGCAAACTAGACTGGGGATTGAACTTACAACCCTATGCTTGCCAGGCAGGCACTTAAGCCACTGAGCTAACTCCACAGCCCCAAGAGATGCAAATTAAAACAACACTGAGATTTCATCTCATCTCATAAAGAATGGCTACTGTCAAGAAATCAACCAGTAACAAATGCTGGCAAGGCTGTATGCTGGCAGGGCTGTAAGGAAAAAGAACACCATCACTTTTGGTGGGAGTGTAGACTGGTGCAACCACTGTAGAAATCAGTGTGGAGAATCCTCAAAAAACTAGGACTAGAGGTTCCATTTGGTTCAGTTATTCCTTTTCTTCATATCTTTCCAAAATAATTAAAAGCATCAGACCACAGCAATATAAGCACTCCCATATTTATAGTGGCACAATGTGTAGTAGCCAAATCTTGGAACAACCCAAATGCCCATCAACCAAGGAATGGAAAAAGAAGATGTGGAGCTTTTATACAATGTATCACTCACTCTGCCATAAAAAAGAATTAAGCTTGAGATATTCCTAGGCAAATGGATGAGCCTTGGGGCTGGGGATTTAGCTCAACAGCATAAGAGTCTGCCTTGCAAGCACACTGTTTCCAGTACCAAAAAAAAAAAAAAAAGGATAAGCCTTGAGATTATACTGTTAAGTGAAACAAATCATACACACATGTATAAATACCATGCTGTTTCTCTGATGTGAGAAACTGAAAGTATTGTCAAATAGCAAAAAAAAAAGTTCGAATGGGAAAGGAACAAGGGAGAGAGGAAAGAAGGAGAAAGGAAAAGTAAAACAAAAAACTGAGAAAAGGAGGAAAAAATGGAAACAAAGCTTTAGTAAATGGGGGGAGGAGGGAGCTTTAAGAAGGGTATGGGTAGGAAAAAGAATCAAGTTACACCGTGTACAGGTACAAATTCTCTATGATGAATATGATCATTATGTATATCTAAATATACCAATAAAATCTGATTAAAAAATTCTCAACACATCTGTCAAATAAATGGTTCATAAATCCTTCAGAGTCTCACAATTTCAAAGACATAGCTCTGTTATGATGGCTTTTAGTTCAAAAAGTTATGATATGTATTTTTTTTTAGCATTACTACTGACGCATATAGAAGTTTTTATTGTATTTCCCTATCAATGTGTTTCAAAACATCTTGTAGCACGCTATTACAATTTCCAACACCGAACTGTAGTTTTGGCATTCTGTCAGCTTTCACCTCTGGCAAGAACCTAGTAACATTTTCTGACCTAGCTCCCCATCTTGGATTATACAGGTGTGCGTGACCATTTCACAGCATTTTGACTCAAATATTTATTTATATTACTGCTTCCTTACTCATATGAATCAAAGACTTCACTCTGTATTTCTCCATCATATCTTACTAACTTCTTTGGCTTACATGATCCAACTCATCCTCAATAGTTGAATCACCTGATAACTCACTTTAAGCCTCCTCCTAAAGTTGTAAATGCAGATTTTCATCCAACATTGTACTGAATTGGGCTAATTCCACAAGAAAAATTGAAAGAAAAGATGTAATATGGGCCAGGGATATAGCTCAGCAGTAAAGCACTTACCTGGCAAGTTCCAGGTCCTGAGTTCAACTCCCAGTCCCAAATAAGATGAAAGAAAATAAAGAAAAGTTGTAATAAAAAAATTACAAAAACACAAAAAGGTAATATGGCATATAAAATGGGGAAAACTTAACCATTTACACTTTGACACATGTGCACTCACTTTGCCACTAGTTGTACCGAGTGAAAACAGATTGCTTCTTATATTTTCCCAGCACAGCTACTGAGACACACAGCCAGTTACCATTACACTAAAGTATTTTCATTAGAAAAATATGGTCAACACACTCAAAGGTGAAATAAATCAAACTCACATGTATTAATACTGTATTGTCTCCCTAGTATAACAAACTGAAAGTGGAAAATAAAATACAAAATCTTCAATAAATACTGTGAAAGGGTAAGAAACTGCTCAAAGGGAACAAAATAATTCAGGGAAAAAGAAAGAAGATACAAATTTGTATATACACACTTAAGATAGCTAAGATGATTGTGCTACTAATGCTATTAGTTCTTGGAACAAAACAGTTAACATTCAGAGGATTAGATCAATTTTCATGTTTATATCTGGTAACTCTGTTGAAAATAACTATGCAAAATAACCACCTTAATTATGTTCTTACCGCCTTGTTTTGAAAGCCTATATTGACACTGTTTTGGACTCTTTGTTATTGTTATTTATTTGTCTCTTTTGTTTCTTACTTTTCTCGTAATTTGTTGTTTTGTTTTTTCCTCTAATACAGAAAGGATAGATGTACATGTATAGGCTTATACATGCCTAGAACTTCTCCTAAAGCGTTTACAAGAATTGATTTTATTACATATGATGGGATGAACAGCTGCTTTAAAGAAAACAAGACATTATGGTAGCCATTGCTGATTTCCCATTATCCTGTTGTGAAGTCCAATAATGCTTTTATTTTTTGTTTTGACTGGTTTTATTTAATTTCAGTATGTGTGAAGATACGGACAGCTATTTTGAAGAGAACAAGAGACATTGTTGATTTTCCTACTGTCTGGTTTTGAAGGCCTGTAATGCTTTCATTCTTTTGTTTTGATCAGTTTTATACTGTTTTGTTTTGTTGAATTCATTGTGTGTGAAACAACTATTTTGAAGAAAACAAGAGACATTATGGTAGCCACTGTTGATTTCCTATTGTCACTTTGAAATCCTGTGTTGCTTGCATTTTGTTCTGATCTGCTTTGTTGTTTTGTTTTATTCTCTTTAAAATAAAAAAATTAAATAGAAAAAAGAAAGAAAAAATATGGTCAGACGTATTTATCCACCATGATGCCCCTTGCAGAATTCCATAGGAAAATATGACTGTATTTAAGTGTAAGGTGGAGAATTGGAAACATGCCCTCTGTTTGTTGTCTTTTTGAGACAGCACTTCACTATGTAGCTTAGACTATGAACTCTCCTTGTAGGCTGGATTGACCTTGAATTCATGGTGATCCTTCTGCTTCAACCTCCCAAATGCTAACATACACTCTTATAATCCTCCAAAACTCCATGAAAAGCAGATTACTAAAAAGTCATAAACTATAAGAATAAAGAAAACTCTTAAGAATGAAACAATGTCAGCAAATTTTAAAAACTGGCACACAAATAGAGAAGTAGTACATAACTACCAGAAAATAGACTGCTAAGCTGATGGAACCCACAAAAGGTAAAACCAAATATGCCTGGAAGACTCTTAAAAATGAAACTGAATGGAGAAACTTGACTTGGTTACTTTTCTCTCATTGTTGAGACCAAATGCCTGATGCCCAAAATGAAGAAATGAAAGGTTTATTTCTTACAGTTCTTGCCCCCAAGTCCATACTCAGTTGACTCCAAGGCAATGTGGTGTGGAGAGACAGTCCTTTGTGGCAGCTGTAACAGCAAAAAGCACTAACTGCACGAGACAAAGACACTTCTGCTGTTATACTGTATGCTGGCTCCACCTCTGGGCAGGTGCAGCACTCACACCACCAATTTCAGTGGCAGACAACAAACCAATCACAACTGCTAGATTTGGCCATATCCATGACTGCCTGACGCTTGCAGGGGGGAGGGGGGCCCACCGGCATAAACCATGACAGAACATAACACCTTCAAGCCTGTCACAACACTAGTCCACATCAGAAAGAATAACTACTCCTTGTACTCCTCAGAGGGAAGAAATAAAACTGTCACTAGATTGGAGGTGACAGTTGAAGGGACACCACAATGAAAGTAGGAAAAACAAGTAAATTTGTCTACAAAGCTCAAAAAAAATCTCAGCAATATGGCCTATACGCTCCAGAGAAGATACTGAAAAATCTTTCCCTGGGCCAATCTTAACCACCAATGGAAAGACCTAAAGATATTAACACAAGAGGTTTCCAATTCAGTAGCCCATTTACTACAGACTTCTCTGTACTCCTGAGTTCTAATCAGCTTTCCAGTTCCCCAGTCTTAACTTTGATGTTATCTGAGAAAAGCCTCTAACAAGAAATTATATCAAACATAAAAACATAAAGAAGTGACAAGCAGGGGCTGGGGATTTAGCTCAGCGGCATAAGCACCTGCCTTGCAAGCAGGCGGGTCATGAGTTCAATCCCTGGTACCGATTTAAAAAAAAAAAAAAAAAGTGACAAGTATGAAGGGTTAAAAAAACTTTAAAAACTCTATCATTAATATTTTCAAGCAGATAAAATATCATATTCATAAAAATAGGATGCTATTACAAAGAACTGGCCGAGCCACTGATATTTTTAGGATCAAAAAGGAATTTAAAATATGAGAGCAAAAACTCTGAGGAATTTAAAATATGAGAGCAAAAATGACAAACTCAGTAGAACACATGCAACATAAAGAAAATCACCAGAAGTAAAACATTAGTACAATGAAGTCATTGGTACACAGAAGAGACAGAAAAATTTAAAGAAAAGGATAGCTCAGGAAACTTTACAGGATATACAACAAAGAGGAGGATTTAAAAAATAAATTAAGAAAGTTTCCAGAACTTTAAGACAGGAGCTACAGGTGGAAAGGAACCCACACAATGGATAAACACAGGGTACATCACTGCAAAATCTTAGCAACCAGGAATGAAAATTGCAAGCTCCTCAAGAGAGAAATAACAACAGGTCACACTGAAAGGAAGAGCAATAAAAATGGCTTTATGTTTCCTGATGTTAGCTAGAAGGTACGGGAGCAATTTCTTCAAATTTCTGAATGAAATTTATTTTTGGCCTTGTAATTCTTTACTCAAGTAAACTATTACTCACAAATGATTGAATAAAAAACGATTTTCAAACCAGTATTGCCCATAATTTTTGGAATATAGGGTGTGCATAACAGAAGAATAACCCAAAAAAGAACACGTGACATTCTGCTGTCACACACAAGTAAAAGTCAATGCGCTCTGGTGAAGAGTATTTACAGAACATAAGGATGAACAGTCAGTATCAGGAGAGATTGTTTTTCAAGGAAATGAAACTGCAAGACCAGTATTTTCAAGACTTCACATAACCCTTTCTCTTGGTATACATCTGTGTTACAGTGGACCACTGATGCCTCTCAATATAGAAAGTTTTGACTGATAAATATACAGCAAACTAAGAGGAAAAACAAAGCAAGGTAACTCAAGAGAACACCAAAAGCTGTACTATTTTTACATCGAATAACTTAATAATAGAGGATATACACTATACCAACCTGATAAAAATTTTAAGGGAAAAGGAAAAAATAATTTTGAGAAGTTAACTCTAAAAATTGAGGAAACATTTATATAATGACTAAATCCAAAAGGAAATAATCAGAGGTTTATGATCATCCATAACCCAATGTGAGAAGAGTCTGAAATCCAATTCTGTTATAAGATCAAGGACATGTTCTTTACCTTTTCTTAGTTTTAATTTTCTCACCCGTGAAATAAAAACCACAGCTTACAAAAGGATTGCAATAAACATTAATCTACCAGCATAAGATCTGAGAGATGTAATTCCTACACAACAAAGAACGCAAGAAACCGTTATAACATTTTAAATAACGGTGTTTAATTTCAATTATACTAGCCTTTTTAAAGTAAATCCCACAACTAACACTAGCTCTAAATTCACTGAGATCCAAAATGAACACTATATCCTTATATCATTTACACCAATTAATTGCACCAGACAGAAGTCACTAAGTGAATCAAATTAGCAAGCCCTTAAATGAAGCCAGGGTTGACTGGTTGTTTTGGTGGTGCTAATGGAACCCAGGACCTTGAACTAGGCTTTTTGCCACTGAGCTACAACCTCAGACCTGAACATATGCTTAAAACCGAATTGAACTATCGTTTTTACATAGAGGATGAAAGGACTGGGGAAAAAGACTGATGACTTTCCTATTATTTAAAGAAATTTAAAAGAATAAAAGGCACATGTCTGTAATTCCAACATTCCAGGAGACAGATTTAGAAGGTTGAAGGATTGAAATTCCAGCCCAAACTGGGCCATTTAAAGATCCTCTCCCAAATAAATAAAAACTGAAGGTGCATCTCAGCGCAAAGACTAAATCTTTAGCAGGGCGTGGGAGGCGGTTTTAAGGAAGAAACAATCTTAACAGGTACACAACCGTCCCACAGTTTCATCAATAGAAGGCTGTGTAACAGAGAGACTGCAGTCAAAACAGTGAAACTCGGTGAAAAAGGACTATAGAATTTCCTTTGATTCCCATAGATCACTGCTTATCAAAGCAGACTATAACCTTAAAAACCTATCATTATTACACTACTCCTGTGAGTTCATAGTATTATTGAAATGTCTCCGATTTTCAATGAAAGTCAAAGTTTCAAACACTGACACACTAAATCTCTACAATCTAAGTAATCCCAGCTCCTTCACACACTCACCAATTCTTGTATGAATATCTAATCAAAATCAGAAGAACCAAAATATGAGTTATGCTTTCCCTCGATAAAACTATACAGAAGCTGGGTGTGATGGCACAAGCCTGTAATCCTAGCAATTGGGAGGTTGAGGCTGGAGAATCATTTCGAGGTCAACACCAGCCTGGGCTACAAAGTGAGCCCAAGGGCAACCTGAACTGCATAGTGAGGCCCTGTCTCAAAAAGACAAAAAAAAAAAAAAAAAAAAAAAAGTCTATTCTTCTTTGTGTAGGTCATTAAAAATTTGTATTACCATTTAAAAACTTTAAAAGCTCCACAACTCTTTGGTCCTAGCTGTATTTTACTAATGCATTCTCCGAACATGTATGCGTGAATGTTAGTGCTTCACAGCCCTCAGTTCCACCAAAATTACTCTTCTGAGGCAGGAGTATCCCCGCGAGTTCGAGGCCGCTCAATCACAAAACCAGAGACACTGTATAGTTTTCTTCCTGATCACAGTGCGTGTAAAAAGATTACCGACGGATGGAACCCCTAAACGGCTAAGGAGCCGTCACCTTTTTGCAAATTACTCAAAAAAACCAAGTCACGCCGAGACTGACTAGATGTGAAACACGCCCCCGGGCGAAGGGGGGAGCCGGGTCCACGCCGGCCGGGGCCGACTCGGGGCACGACCGCGGCGGTCTGAGGGGCTGAAGGCCGCTGAAGGCAGGCGGGCTGCTGTTCTCGTCCCGGCCTTGCCGATACCGGGGCCCGCGTGGAGCGCGGCGACCGAGGGGCGGCCCCTCGGCCTCCGCTTCTGCAGCTCAATACGGAGCTCGCTCCCTGGCGTTCCCAGAGCACTGCACCGACAATGAAGCACGGGAGCAACACGGCTCGCCTACCGCCATCGAGAGGGCGGCCCCGCGATCCGGCAGGGCCAAGAACGCAGAAGGTGCGGGGTGGGGCGCGCGGCGGGCCGTTCACACCCGGGGCCGTCCAGGCCGAGAACCCACCTGGGCATCCGGCCTTCTTCCCACACTCGCTGCCACGAGCATTGGGACTGCCAGCGCGCGCGCCCCGGCGTTGTTTTCACTGCTTCCCGCCCTACCCGCCGCGCACGCGCCCTTCCCCGGAGCCGAAAACCTCCCTGCGGCTCCGAAACGCCCTGGCCCCGCCCTCTGCGCGCGAACCCTCGTCCTCACGTCTCGCGAGAGGCTCCCTCCCCACCCCCAGCCAGTGAGTGCGCGAACGGGCGAAGAGGAGGGCGCTCCAGGCGAAAGCACTGCGGCCGCCATTATCCTCCGTTTCTCTGCTGCACCGCTCTCGACGTCCTACTGATCCCACTTGTTTGCGGAGCATAGGTAATTGGAGTTACTGGGGTTAGGGTACTATGGACTCAAGTAGGGATTCGGCCTCCCGGCAAGACTGCTTTCACTTTTTCCAAACCTGACTTTTCTCGGGCCCAGTCCCTTCACAGCCCGAAGGGAGGTGCCGGCGGGAGGCGCAGTGTTCGTCTCTCCGTCGAGCTGATTGACAGGGCCTTGGGCCAATCGCCTCGCCCTCGCATCATCGCCGAAACCCGGGCAGCCAATCGGGCGCAACGGAGGGGTAGGAGGCGGAGGAGGGGGCCTGCACTAGCTCTCTGTCTAGCTCTGACCAGAGTCTAGGCGGCGCGGCAGTGAAGGAAGGCGGACTTGTGGGGTGAGGAGCCTAGGTTGCGTGGGGGGCGAGGGTCGCTGACCAAAGTTGCCCGCTTGAAGGAGGCGTTCTGGGCTGTTCGAAGGTTAGCCACTTAGAAAGGAGACGTTGCGTGGGCTCCCCTCCCCCACTCCGCCATTTCCCTGAGCGAACGGTTGCATTTCGCGTGTCAGAGCTGGAGGATCCGGGGAGTGGAGAGGCAGAACCAGGAGAAGAGCAGTAGTCGTGCAGTGTTGGGAGCCGACACTTACGTAGAAGGACCAGCGGCTGGGCGAGGCGGCCGGGATGCGAGGTGTAACGTGCTTTTTGTGTAGGGCCCTTGACTCGGCTGCCGGCCGGGAGCGGCCCCGGTGGGGTCGGCTGCCCTGCTGCTTTGTCTCGCAGTGGGGGAGGTGCGGGCCGCGGCCGGGCCGCGTGGTGGGGGGAGGGGCCGCCGCTCCGCCTCAAGCGCGCAGGCGCCATTTCGGCCGCCATTTCCTGTGGTCCGGACGCAGAGCTGCGACTGCTCCGCCGTCGCCTGGCGGGTGTCTTGAGGTGGGAGCGGAGTGGGGTAGGATTCCGCCGGGCGAGGAGACCTGGTCCGTTCCTGGTGGGCGTTAGAGGAGTAGGGGGAAGTGAGCCGCCTGCCGTAGCGGCTCTATGGATGGACTGCTCGTTTTTGCGTGGATTCCTTTCTCTCGGTCTTAACCTTACCACCAACTGAAAGACGGGCCGGTAGGAAACCGTTGTAGTCGGTCGTTAGGGGAGCGATTGCGCTGGCCGGCGTTGGGGAAGCGGGAGGAAAGAGCGTTGCGGCGGTCTGAGCGGTTCCGCCGGCTTGAAAAGCCCGGGGCTTTTGTGTTGAGATGTGATTGTCGGGCTGTGTTCTTTATAGTCTTGTCGTAAAGGCTCCCTAGTGACGATGTTAGTGAAGGGAAGCACCATGAGCCTTGCAGCTATCCTTCTGTAGTCTTGTGACTGGCTTGTATTTGTAAGCTAGAAAGTTCAGAGAACAGCGATTCTAGTCAGCAGTCAGGGGGGAAAAGAGTGATTTGAAATAACTAGTTTACAGTTAGGGCATGGTAAGTGAGACATACCTTTTCACAAGCTTAGCCTTCGTGGACAAAATTTAAGTACACAGGCTCGTCCCTTTCCAAGCTTTAATGAAAATACAGTGTGAGACACCGCGTACTTTACTGGCAAAGAAATTGGCCTCCCTTAAATCTCGCTTAGGCAGTGACTTGAATTTTAAGATTCAAAACTGAAGTCAACTTCTAGAAATAGCTGTTTGTTGTGCTCAAACTGACGTTGTAATCAAAAATTGTTTGGTAGTAACCAAAACAAAGCAAAACTGATTTGTGTTGGTTTCTATAGGCTACTGCGGCATTAGTTGGTCCTGGCCAGCACACTACAGTTCTGCTCTGCAAAGATACGAAACTTGTATGTTTTAGAAGTACAGTCGTACATTTAAAAATATTGAGCAAGATGCACAGCTTACTTTCCAATAAGCCAAATGTACTAGCTGTTTTGTTTTTTCAATAGATTGGTTTGTCCATTTAATACGAGAAAATGGAAACTGAGCAGCCAGAGGAAACCTTCCCCAACACTGAAACCAATGGTGAATTTGGTGAGAAGACATTTTAATTATAACAATTGAGTATTTTTCATTCCATTGATTTCATTATTCCCTTGATTGGCATGGTCTGGTACACTATCATTATCTCTTATTTCAGTTTCTAGGCTGAGATATTCATCAGCTCCGTTTTTAGATTTTATGGGGATAAGTAACTAGGCTTTGTATGGTAAATTAAACGACAAAAATAAAATTTTGTGATTTCTTGTCCTTCAAAATACTTAAAAGTATTTTGTTGAATCATACTACAAAGGACCAGAAAGCTAAGACTAACATTGCGAATTTTCTTTTTGTAACGTACATAGGATTAGTTGGAAATCATTTTAACCTGCAGGTTAATACTAAAATTTAATTCGTGTTCTCTGCAAGTTTTTTGTTTTGTTTTTTAATCTGAACTGTTGATTTGTAGGTAAACGTCCTGCAGAAGATATGGAAGAGGAGCAAGCATTTAAAAGATCTAGGAACACCGATGAGATGGTTGAATTACGAATTCTGCTTCAGAGCAAGGTATAATATTTTGTCCTTAAAAATTTGAAGGTGGCTCTGATAATAGAAATTAAGATTTAAAATTTTAGTTGGGCTCTGGAAGCTTTCGGAGCTTTAAAGTTTGAAAATTTGTATGATTCTTTGTAAACAAAACTTGTAATCTCTGATAGTAGTGTTACTTTATCAACAAGATAAATGTCTTTACTACAGTAAGGTACTACAAGCAAAGCTAACAGAAGAATGTAAAAGTAGTAATTCTTAAAATGTTAATGAATTGAATCATATTGTGGGCTCCCTAGGAAGCATCTTGGTTAATATTTGTCTGAGTCGCAGTGTGAAAGTGCCTACTACATGATGCTGAAATTTTTCTGATTTCTTTTTGCAGTTTTTTTGTTTTCTTTTGAGACAGCATCTCACTACACAGTTCAGGCTGATCTCAAGCTCACTTTGTAGCCCAGGCTGGTCTCAAACTTGTAACAATCCCCCTGCCTCAGCCTCCTGAGTGCTGGGATTACAGGTGTGAGCCACCACACCCAGTTTTGCAGTACTTTAAAATTAATCGTGTAGCCGCCATTCTGAATATTCCAAAGCTCAGTCTTAAAATATTTTTTGCTTAACACATACAGAATCTTGGTTGTTCCCCTCCCCAGTGATGCTGTCCCCCTAGAGATTTGAGGAAGGGGTTAAGCACAGGTAGACTAATTTTAGAGAAAAGCAAAAAAAAATTTTTTTTTGTATCTTTTCTAGAATGCTGGGGCAGTGATTGGAAAAGGAGGCAAGAATATTAAGGCTCTCCGTACAGACGTAAGTATTAACTTAAGCTACTGCACAAGCAGATTCATCTTATGTGTTCTAGAAATTTGAAGGTTTACATAATGGAAATCACTTAATATAGCTACACACCATTTGTGAAAGTTGGGTTACATGATTTTGAGGTTTGCCATTCTTGTTTTAATAAAAGCCCAGATTAAGGTGAAAGGTTTATAGTAAACCTCTTCACTTTCTAAGAAGATTCCACCAAATTATTCACTTGAAGCAAGGTAACATCTTAATTCTAAAAGCTGCAGTGTGACAGTTCTTAATCATAACCACTTCCCAAGTGTGTGAATCAATTAAAGTATTACTGAAAAACCGTTGATAGGTAGCTATTTAAAACCCAGGAATTTTTATTTCCTTTTTAAAAAGCCATCCATCAGTTCTTTTAGCAGCTTGCACAGTGTAGCAGAGTTCTTAGGGTTGAGGATGCATGATTTAAATGTGGAGAAAGAATAGGCACGTAATCATATACCTTGGAGATCATCAATGCCTATTATTTGAGTCTTCGTATTTTATAGTGGGTTGACTCTTGTGATTAGACACATTAAATGTTGGCAGTAACAAGTGAACATAGGACTCAGCTACACTAAAATTTCTAAATTTTTTTCTTGTAGTTATGCATTTCTTAATGTTTTTCTTGCTCAAATTGAGGCAAATAACTGTGTTGAGTACTTATTTGACAGTATTTCATTTCTCTCTTGGTCGCAGATCTTTGTATGTTTCTCTTGATTACTGTAAACTGAACTTGAAAATTTGTTTAAAATTTTTACAGACCTTCCTGTTACAAGCTAGGTTGCATTTTGATCCTCAGGAAACCAAACCAGTCTTTTATTAGTTGTGGTTTTTGGTGTAGGAATTTTTGTTTTGTCTTTTATAAACCTCTCTCCTTTTAATCCAGATGTTCTATAGTATTATCTGGGTTATGAATTTCCCCACTTTCCTCGAGAATTTCAGTAAACTTTGAGTCATGACAGGTTTTGTGTCTACCCTCATGAGCCAGCCTGCTACTGAAACATCGTTCGTTTTATTTTTTTTTTTAACAGCTAGAACCATCATTTAAGATCCTTAAATGTTAAGCCACAGTCAGATATAGAGAAGTCCATTATTGTGTTAGTCTTCAGAACAACTTAAACTTGTTTCATTAATTGAGAGTATGAGTATAGTTTGTATTAAATTAAAATTTATTGCTTTTCCCCCTTTTCCCTCTCCTTGTTTTTTTGGCCATATATCTCCGTTGCCCATGTACTGGATCGACTTACCCCTGCGTTGCCCACCATGACGTTGGCCCATCCGCCCCTGAACGCCCATGTGAAAACCCTGGTTGGCTATGCCCAAAAATGTGCTCGTTGCCAAACGGGTACCATACTTGACAACTTCTGATTGAATGCCCATGCCCAATGCCAACATCCACGAACGCCAATGACCAATGCAGTACAATGCCAGTGTTTCAGTCCCAGACAGCAGTGGCCCCGAGCGGTATGTCCCAACAGTTTATGCCTCACTGCCTGATTAGAAAGAGAGAAATGTATTTTATTACCTGCCTTTTATATAATTAAATAGTATCCCCTTTAGACGGTGTATTGTTTTTCAAGTTTCTGTCTTATTTTCCCCATTAAGTCTTTTTGTCACTGAACTTTTACCGTGAGTTGCCCACCCAAACGGTCCACTAATTTTATTTCGATGGAAGGAGCACAGCTTCAAGTGTTGCATATTTGCTGCATTGTAAATCAAATTGTTACCAAAATAGTCTCTCGCTCTGTCTTTGTGGCCCACCTTGCTTCCCAACATTGCCTGTTCATAATTTTTCTGATGAAATGCTAACTCTGGTTCACTCTTCCTTCACTTCTCATTTGTATTGTCTTTGTTTTGTCTTGCATTTGTATTTGTTTTCTTGCAGAGCCCATTAGTAATCTAATTGCTAACTGGTATCCATAACCTTACTCCAGATACAATGTTCACCACTTGCATAATCCCCCACTTTGCCTAAGAGAAAGGTGTGCCAGTTTTACCAATGTTAACAGCGAGGGTATCCTTAACTTGGTGGCGGGGAACATAAGTATTCGACTCTGCTTCAGTTCTGGTCAGTTTATTATTGCCCACTTAATCTGAGCCCTTCCAAAAGCCCATTCTTTCTGTCTTCTCTCTGCAAGTCTCCTAATACTGTTTATTATGTCTGTATGGGGCATAAAATAAAATGCATGTGAAAATCTATAAATAGGTTTCTTTAAATGGGGAAATATTGTTAATGTTGCTCCTGTAAAAGTTTATATGACTACTGATGGCAAACACAAAACTCATTTTTCTTTTCCACCTTTTTTGTACTATCTGGTATTTGTGATGTTTGGCAGCATATTGAGTATCAGTGCTGATATTGAAACAATTGGAGAAATTCTGAAGAAAATCATCCCTACCTTGGAAGAGGTAGGCTTCCTTTTTTCTTCTAATATATTTGCATCATATAAGGGGGATGTTTAATAAAAGTATGTTTCATTGGGAAGGAAAGAAAAACTGCAATGGTTTGTAGCAGCAACACCTTGTAGCCTGCTGAGTAATGCATAATATTAGTGTGTGTGACTTTAATTCAAGGTGACCATTCAGATATGAACTACTTGTGATCATGTGTCTGGCATACATTTTAAAGGCTTTAATTTTACAGTGCCTTTAATTAGAAACATTAATTGTGGGAATATGTCCAAAAGGAGAAGTTAGTGGTGCTTGAGGATGTTGGCATTCTCTATCCCTTGACTTGTTATATAAGGTATTTTATATTGAATCATAAAGTTTAGCTAGCAGTCTCATTTAATTATGTATAGATATAAACTATGTTGTAGTAGCTTTACCAATATATGCGACAATAGCCTGATCACACTAGACACTTAACCTATTACTCTTATTTTTCTACTTTCAGGGCCTGCAGTTGCCATCACCCACTGCAACCAGCCAGCTCCCGCTCGAATCTGATGCTGTGGAATGCTTAAATGTATGTCATAGTGCCATTGAACCCCACTGAAGTATGGAGCCTGGCCCATAGGATTGATTTTATTTTTAACATAGTGTACTTTTCCCATTGCTATAGAAAAAAGGCTTAAGAACATGATACACAAATGGTCTTACAACTCACTGTTGACCCTGCTCCATGCTGCAGTGGGAATTAACTACATTTGCAAAGTGCTTTGCAGTCATTTTTATTATGGTGTTATTTGAATGTTAATAATTTTGTGGTAACAGCGACATGCTAAATGGCTGCAGTGTGGGTATGGTGTTGCAGGACCTGAAAATAAAATAGTTTTTTAAGGTGGTGCAGAATGTCCTTTTTGGGCCTGGCTATTGAGGATAATAAGCACATAACTGGTAAAGTTATTGAAATATAAATTCAGGTTGCTCACTGCAACAATATAATTGTTACGCTTATAGCTGATAAGTATGTTATTGGGGGATTATTTTTGGGAGACTAAAATTTTATAACTCTCCCTCCACAGTACCAACACTATAAAGGAAGTGACTTTGACTGCGAGTTGAGACTGTTAATTCATCAAAGTCTGGCAGGAGGAATTATTGGGGTCAAAGGTGCTAAAATCAAAGAACTTCGAGAGGTAAAGGCATTTTTGTTTTCTGCTGCCATATTCCATAGTAAATGATCTTTTGTGTAATGGAAGTTCAAGAGCAATAGAAAGTTTTGTCAGAATGCCTATGGTATTGTTGGGTCCTGTGTTAATCATGGTTTTGTGTGAACAGAAACTCAAAATTAATCTGAACATAGAAAATGTCTTTTCAATGTATTCTAATCCTTTTTTTGGGGGGGTAATTTAATGTAGAACACTCAGACAACAATCAAGCTTTTCCAAGAATGCTGTCCTCATTCCACTGACAGAGTCGTCCTTATTGGAGGAAAGCCTGATAGGGTTGTAGAGTGCATAAAGATCATCCTCGACCTTATATCTGAGGTACCTTTAAAGTACTCTGCTTACATTCAGTTTCTTAAAGTAGTTTCATAATGTTTAGTATGTAACATTTTTTGCCTAGAAATTTCATGTAGGGCTTTATATACAGCCTGAGTTCTTCAAAGAAATCCTTACAGTGGTGTTCTTTAACATTATGCAATTCCCATTTGACGGCCTCAGGATAGATTGTACTCTTGCTCAAGATAACAGTAGCTTCCACCCTCAGAGTCAGTGACTTTAGACCCAGTGTGGTATATGCTTTGTAGTTTATGAAGAGGAGTCTTCTATTTCTTCCTGCTAAGGTAGTAAAATGCACTTTCATTATGGACTTGAAAATAGTTTTTGATTTATTGGGGAGAGGGTGGCCAATAGTATTTTTGAAAGTCCTTTTATGGTCTTTGACTGTCCATTTGTCCTGTCCTCCACTACATTCTGGGAAAAGTAAGTTTAAAGGGTACTGTGAACTAAGGCTTTCTTTTTGTATAAGGTGGTTGTATTTTTGTTTTTAGTCTCCCATCAAAGGACGTGCACAACCTTATGATCCCAATTTTTACGATGAAACTTACGATTATGGTGGTTTTACCATGATGTTTGATGACCGCCGTGGACGTCCTGTAGGATTTCCCATGCGGGGAAGAGGTGGTTTTGACAGAATGCCTCCTGGTCGGGGTGGGCGTCCCATGCCTCCCTCTAGAAGAGATTATGATGATATGAGCCCTCGTCGGGGACCACCACCCCCTCCTCCTGGTCGAGGTGGCCGGGGTGGTAGCAGAGCCCGGAATCTTCCTCTTCCACCTCCACCACCACCTAGAGGGGGGTAAGTGTTTTTCATTTGTAAATTAAAATACAAGAGATTGCATTCAGTGTTTTAGATACATATTGGGGTATGTGAATGTATGAACTGCAACTATAGCAAGTATTGTACTTTCAGAGATCTAATGGCCTATGATCGAAGAGGAAGACCTGGAGACCGCTATGATGGCATGGTAAGAAAATTGGTGTTTATATCAGGGCTGTGAAGGGGTCTCAAGAATTAAGGTAAAATTTTGTTGAAGATTATAATTGAAAACCTTTATTAGATAATCATTTCATTCATATTTATTTCCTCAAAATACCTAATTGCTGCTGCCAATACATTTGTAGTGTTCAGAAAATTGGGCATGTAAAAATGGTAGCGCTATGACCAGTATAGTGCAAGTTCATGTTAATCCTTCTCTCGTAACACAGGTTGGTTTCAGTGCCGATGAAACTTGGGACTCTGCAATAGATACATGGAGCCCATCGGAGTGGCAGATGGCATATGAACCCCAGGTTGAGTATTGATGAGTGTTAGTGTTGAGTATTGATGAGTGTTAGTGTGTATACATGAATCATTTCAGATGCCTACCTATTAAGTCTTTTTTTTTTTTTTTTTCCTCCCTTTTTTGCAATGCTGTATACCTGGATCCCTGTTTATCCCTTCCCTGAGGATTGTTTTCTGAAATTAGCTGATTGGAAATACACTAGGGAGTTTTTTTATTTTCTAAACTAAAGGAATTTTATATAAGACAGTAGCTTGGGTTATTTTTGAAGGCAAAGTAATTTTCTATTTTTTCTTTTTTTAGGGTGGCTCTGGATATGGTAAGTTTTCTGCTTTATAAACTCAAACATTATTTCATTCTTTCTAAAATGAACTTAATGCTCATTATTTAAATCAGATTATTCCTATGCAGGGGGTCGTGGCTCATATGGTGATCTTGGTGGACCTATTATTACTACACAAGTAACTATTCCCAAAGATGTAAGTATCTTTAATGTGCTACCAGGAATGTTTAATGAAACACTTTCATGACTGTTGCCTCCTTCTGTAAGTTTTCTTTATATTCAAAGGATTTTGTTTATTAAAGCTTCCTTTTAGAATTGAGGTTAATGTTTAAGGACAGTGAGGTTTCATTCAGAGGTTTGAGCCTTTTTGAGTGAACTTGAGTGCAACTAATAAAACTAGAAGGTTCTGATCCTTAGTAAGCTTATTAAAGAAAATACTAGTGTGTATTCACATAGATAATCCAAATTTTGACTAGGAGATTAGTTCATGAGTCACTGAGTAAATTACCTCAGAGTCAATATTCTTCATGGTTATTGAGAACACAGGTGATAACTTTTCTTTAAAATCATCATAAATGCTTGTATTTAAAAATCTTTTCAGTTGGCTGGATCTATTATTGGCAAAGGTGGTCAGCGGATTAAGCAAATCCGTCATGAATCAGGAGCTTCTATCAAAATTGATGAGCCTTTAGAAGGATCCGAAGATCGGATCATTACCATTACAGGAACACAGGACCAGATACAGAATGCACAGTATTTGCTGCAGAACAGGTCAGTCAGAGTTTAGCTTTGTGTTAACTTGTGCATACTAAACTTTCAAAAGCTCTTCTCAAGTGATTTCTTGGTGTTTCAGCCATTTGGGGACCTAACTTCTAAATATTCTAATAGCTTTGCCTTAATTTTCTTCTGCTTTCTTACTAAAAATGAAGACATTCAATACTAATCTTGCTGGAAGAAGCCTTAACCAAGCAAACTTCTCATTTTCTCTGGTGAAAACTGCTGCCAAAACCACTCACTTGTTACAAATTATACAGAGCCTGTAGAAAATAATAGAAGATTCATTGGATGTTGGCTTAGTTCTGTGTGGAAGACTAGTGATTTTGTTGTTTTTAGATAACTAAATCGACAACAAATCACAGTCTGCCATATGGCACAGGCCACCTCTACAGGACAAATGATTGGTGCTGTAAAATGCAGCATTTCACACCTTACTGGCATCTCTTTCTACTGAGTATTAACAGCTTTCAGTTTCATTTCTTAATTCTAATTCTGCTCTGCTAATGTCTGATTTACTGTAAATCATTTTTTCCTGAATTTTACATTGCTTTTGTTTATAATTGCTGTTTTTTAAAAATTCTTATTTCTAACTATAATGGACATGTTTATCATTTAATTTAGCATTGAAATTGTCTTGATGTTGATTTAAGGTGTTACGAACAAAAATTCTAATTCGTACTTTTTTTTCTTTTCTTTTATAGTGTGAAGCAGTATGCAGATGTTGAAGGATTCTAATGCAAGATTATTTTTTCTTTTTTATAGTGTGAAGCAGTATTCTGGAAAGTTTTTCTAAGACTAGTGAAGAACTGAAGGAGTCCTGCATCTTTTTTTTTTTTTTATCTGCTTCTGTTTAAAAAGCCAACATTCCTCTGCTTCCATAGGTGTTCTGCATTTGAGGTGTAGTGAAATCTTTGCTGTTCACCAGATGTAATGTTTTAGTTCCTTACAAACAGGGTGGGGGGGAGGGCGTGCAAAAACTAACACTGAAATTTTAAAACAGCAGAGTGAGTGGATTTTATTTTTTGTTCATTGTTGGTGGTTTAAAAATTACCCCCTATGTAATTATTGTGAGCACCTTGCTTTGTGGTCACTGTAAACATTTGGGGGGGGGTGGGACAGGGAGGAAAGTAACAATAGTCCACATGTCCCTGGCATCTGTTCAGAGCAGTGTGCAGAATGTAATGCTCTTTTGTAAGAAACGTTTTATGATTTTTAAAATAAATTTAGTGAACCTATTTTGGTGGTCTTTTTTTTTTTTTTTAATAGTCAATTTTCATATGGTGGCTGAGTTTCCCAGTGCACCCCAAACTAAACAGTTAAATTTGATTTTCAGCTAGCTCCTCTGTTGGAAATAAATACATACAAGCAAAATATTTTGGTAAATTCAGTTCTGGTGATTCCTTGATTGTTTGAGTCATTGCTTGGGAAGATGGTCCATCATATATGCCATACTTAAAATAAGCTGGAGAGTTATTTTTGTTTTTGCAAATGCTTGCCCCTACTTTTCAGTATTTTTCTGTTACTAGTTGTAAAGAACTAAGGTGATCAGCAGTACTACAAAGTGGAAAAAAAAGTATATTCCAGGAGCCTAATTGGCAGTGGGTTTTATTAAAATAATGTGGTTATGAAAGTGGTGGATGCTGAATAAATTCTGATTATTTTTATTACATTTCTCACGTACAGACTTACTAAACTGTCAATCTTCTAGTGTCTATTAGTTAAACTTTGTATAAATATATATACATGTTTTTCCATTGTATGCAAACTGCAAGAAAAAGATGTACCATTTCTCTGTTGTATGTTGGATTATGTAGGAAATGTTTGTGAATTATTCAAGAACAAGTTGAAAGACGTTCCTGTGGATGTTTTGTGTAGTATCCTGGCATTTGTATTGGTAGTTTAAAAGTTGCGCTGCACAATAAAACTCCCCATGATGCTAGATTTGATGTGTGCCCAGTTTGAAAAAGGTTGGTTGACACCTGTAAAAATCTGTTGAAACAGAAATACAGTAATCTTACATATTTTTTTGTGTGGAGTGTTTTTCTAGCTTTGATAAATTTAACCTCAAAGGGAGGGTACATTTTTAAAATCCAGTAGGTAGCTTTTGTTAGGGTGATGGCCTTATAAGGTAGTTCTACGTTCCCCGTAATAAAGTTGGGCAGTTTTTCTTGGGTATATGCATATAAAATAGACCTTTTAAGGGAATTACTTTAGTGATGCTTGGGTTTAGTTGGAAGGATTAGAGTTCTTTTGGTTACTAGCACATGAAATGCCTGAACACTTGGAACTAGTGAATACTACCTGTGATACAATTTTCTCAAGGAAAAGCTAAGTTGCTTTGCCACATATGTGTTACTAAAACACACTTAGGTATTTTAAATACGAGTGAGTTGGGATTTCTTAGAGTGAAATTAACCCTTCCAGAGAAAAAAATTAATAGTGAAGATACAGTTAACTCGTGGAGAAAAGCATCTGTGTGGATTGGAGGTTTTCATCAAGTTCTTGCACAAAGTTACAAAAGTTAATGAGTTGTTACCTGTTTTTAACATAACTCAGACCTTTCCTTGTGGACCTGATGGATAAACTAAAGGCTATTTGGCCCTGGTAATCAAGCTGCAGCTTTGAGAGAAGTTTACATTACCACTGTTAATTGGTAAGTGATAAACAGTTGAAGATGAGAAGGGTTAAAAATGAACAAAAACCTTACAGTCCATTAGGGCACGAGCAACGTAAGTAGTGACTACTACAATATTGAAAGTGACGTTAAGATGGGCACAGTAGCACATGCCATACAATGCCAGCAAGGTCAGAGGCTATAGCAAGGAGATAAATGGCTCTGCCTGAGTAACTTGGTGACATTAGTGAGACCATCTTCAAGAAGCATGTAGCGAACCTTAAGGGAGGATGACTGTTCAATCCCTCCACCACTCAACTTTTGGGTCCCAGGGGTGTTAAAACTAACTTTTAAAGGTCTTGAGTCTTAAAAAGCAAAATGCTGATAGGTACATTGAAAACCAGATGGCACCAGGGTTCTATAAAAATGACCAGGAAGGGCTTTTAATGCTTATAACCATAGCGCATGAGGTTGAGGCAGCAAGGTGGCCATAAATTTGAGGGCAAAACCCAAAAGTAAAACCTAATAACTTTAATGTTTCCACTCAATCTAGTTTTTTAATACTCTAAAACACTAAAACTTTAATACATAGCCAAAAAAATAAAATGCAACAGCAATTTTTCCACTGAAAAACTTGTATCATGTGACTCAGCCAGGCAAGGTGGTATGTGTGTAACACGCATATAGGAGGAAGCTAAAGCAGAAGGTAGTAAGTTTGCGGCCTGCTTGGGCAATTTAGCGACTTAGTGAGACCCTGTCTCAAAAAAATAAAAAAATTAGTGTGTATGTAAGCTCAGCGCATGATCTAGTTTCAGTCCCAGTGCTGAAAATGGGTTGGTCTCCCACAAGTTGTTTTTAAACTGGTACCAGGGATGGAACACACACAAGGCAGGCACTTACGCCACTGAGCTAAATCCCCAGCCCCTAGTTTTTTGTTTTTATGGTACATGGGATTGAACAGCTTTCATGCCACACTTTGGTTGGAGAAAACCTTGATAAGTTGCCCAGGTAGACTCGAGATTGCTGTCTCGTTTCAATGTTCCAGGTATGCACTATTGTGTCCAGCATTTACGCACTGTTTGTGTTTTGGTCTTTTTTTGTGGTGTTTTGTTTTGAGGGGATTGTTTTGTTTTGAGGTAGGGTCTTTGTAATCCAAGATGGAGAAGCTGAGGCAAAAGTACTTATGCACAGAGTTGGGCATACTGCCGCAGCTTCTCCATCCTGGATTATACCTGCCTGGCCTAATGTACAACATTGTTCCACAAGCAGATGATGATTCATTTAATGTTGCTAGGTAAAGAGACTTGTGTTTTAATTTTTTCCCTTAGAATGCCATTACACCAGTGAAAAGTTACATCCGTCGTTCAGTGCTGTGAAAAATAGTTTTTTTTTGAAAAGTCTGATGTACTTCAACGTAAATCAACCTTATGCTACGGCTGTTACTAAGAGTTTAGGGACCCAGGATTTAGCTCAGAGGCCTAAGTGCCTGCCTGTCAAGTGCAAGGTCATGAATTTGGTCCCTAGTACCAAAAAAAAGAAAAAAAAAAAAAGATTATCTCATTACCAGCAATATTGGAGTAAATGGCCCTTTTTTCCCCAGTACTAGTGACTGAAACCAGGGCCATCCACATGCTAAGTGAGCCTTTTACCACTGAGTTATATACCAGCCCTTTGTTTTACTTGTAAATTTTGGGTTTGGGGGCTGGGGGTTGGTTTTGGTTGTTTAGTTAAGATATAGTATGTATTGCAGATGTCTTGGCTTTCTAAATTGGCCTTCTAAACCAGTCTTCCCCTAAGACCTCATGTGGCTAATTTCCACTGCCATGTCCTGCTTCCCTCTATCCCCTTCATTTGAGGACCTACTCCCAGCCAAGAATCCCAGGACTGGCTTCTACTTCCCTGACCTAAGAACAGCTAAAGCAAGAACAGAACTGTACATCACCAAGACCCTGAACTTAGATCATGCTGCAGATTGGCGTTATCTCCAATGAGATATCTGCAATATCTCATTGCACAGATTGGCATCTGTGCAATGAAGAGTTGTTTTATGAAGAATTAACTGCATTGTTAGGACTGTTTGTTTTGGTTTGCACTCCTGGGTTTCGTTGAAACCTAAGGCATCACAGATGCTAGGTAAGTATTCCATCCCTGAGCTGCAGGCCCCAGCTGTCGGCCTTTTTAAAAATGTTTGAAACAAGATATCACTAAGTTAGGGGCTGGGGATTTAGCTCAGTGGCATAAGCACCTGCCTTGCAAGCAGGCGGTTGTGAGTTCGATCCCCGGTACCGATAAAAAGGAAAAAGACGACAAAAAAAAAAAAAGATATCACTTAAGTTACCTAGGGTGAACTTGAATCTGCTGTCCTCTTGTCTTAGCCTCCCAAGTAACTGGGTTTACTGGTATGTACCACCATGCCAGGTAGCAGGACTATTTTTGAAAGTAGATGAATGGGAAGAAAATCACTTAAATGCTAAACCACCAGAGGGACAAAGAGCAAATGTTTTGCTAACAGCATTCATTTCTAACAGCACAGTTTTCATTATGGATTTTTTTTCTCTCCCCATTGTATATAGACTTGATGAGCTAGAAGTCCTGGTCCTTGGAGGTCTTCACCACCCAAGGGGGAAGTATTTGACTAAGGCTTGGTTAGTCAGGTCTTTCTCCTAGGATTTTCAATAAGAGTAGAATGATGCAAGCAAGCTGTAATGACCATTGTTACCTGTTTAGCAACACTGGAAGAGAGCCATAGCAGTGCATGCAGCTCTCAATACTCTAAAGCTTCTTGATCTGTTTATTATGAGTCTGGTTCCCCAGCCTTCCCTTCTAACCTGTGACTTTTTCTAATCTTTCAAAACATCATTTTGCTTAAACAGGCAGGAATGGTAGTGCTAGTGCATGCCTTCCCAGCAGTCGAGAGCCTGAAGCAGGAAGACTATGTATGAATCTGAGTCCAGCCAAGATTATGTAGAAAGCTTGAAGGGGGCCTGGGCTCCACAGTGAAACCCCGTCCCAACCCCACTCCACAATGCCATTTTGCTTAAATTACCTAGAATCAGCTGCTACTTCATATAGCCCTTCAATTACAAAGGCTTATTTTGTATTGGCAGCATTGTTAATTCCGGGAAGGCAGCGGCAAAGCACAGACAACTGCTCAGCTCAGCTGTCCTTGCTGCCAGCCAGTGTCACGACTCTCACTGGACAGCCAGGTCTGGGCTCATCGGTCATTTGGTTTTTTTTTGGTACCAGGGATTAAACTCAACCTCGCGCTTGCTAGGCAGGTACTTAGGCCACTGAGCTAAATCCCAGGCCCTCATTGGTCATTTCTAGGGACTGTCAGGTGCTACCCAAAGACTGCTACTAAACCTCTGGGACAATGCACAACACTGGAGTTTTTTTTTTTTTTTTTTTTTGGTCTTTTTCGTTTTTATCGGTACCAGGGATCGAACTCAGGACTGCCTGCTTGCAAGGCAGGTACTTATGCCGCTGAGCTAAATCCCCAGCCCCTACACTGGAGTTTTGTGGCTCCTCTTTGTGCTTTCACACTTCAGTAAAATGCCATGCCTTAAGAAGTAATGGATGTGATATCCTCAGCTACTATCAAAGGGGTATGATGATGCAACCTACCATTTTATTTATTATAAGACGGAATCTTTGCTGTGTAGTCCAGGCTAGCCTCAAACTCACAACGGTCCTCTTGTCTGTTTCCTGAGTGTTAGAACTATAGGTGTGTGCCACCACGCCCAGCCACAATCTAGTTTTGGAGGAATCAACTCCCTATGAGACATCTGACCAGCAGGAAACAGGAAAGGGAATTTTCTCTTCTTCCATTACAAAACTACCCTAAAGAAAAGTTTCTCTATATAAATTATTCAAAAGCTTTACTACTGACTGTGCCAAGGTGCTTGAGGGACCAGCTGTGCGTCCACTCTACCTTAATAATGTCAGCGTGCACTTCACAGAGGGCTGGAGGCTCAGGTGTGTGCTCAGCTAATAGGTGCAGCAAAATCCCTGGTCTTATCCCCAGCACCACACACATACTCACACACACTCACTTGGTCCTTAATCTGTGGCTCAGTTCTGTTTTTGTCTGTTCTCTGCTAAGGGTACTAGTCTATCAATCACTTTAAGGATATTGAGAAAAGCAAAGTAATGGAGGTGTTTACCTTCACAAAATTCATTTTACTTCTTTGTATAACTCTTGCATGAGAGAAGACCACAGCCTCCTTGCTAGCAGTGTTGACTCTGCACACATTGTTCTAACCATCCTACGATACCTTTTTTTTTGGCTGGTTTGTGTGCACAGTATTAGGAATTGATTTGAAAATAGGGCCTTCATACTGTTTTATCTGCAATTTCCATTTTTTTAAATTTTTGAGACAGGGTCTCATTAAATGGCCCATGCTGAGCCTAAACTTGTGATCCTCCTGTTTTAGCCCCCTAGGATGCCGATTAGAGGCATGTTACCACACCCAGCCCAATAACACCTCTGATTAAATACCTGCCACAGCCTATCGTGACAAAATATAGAAGACATGTCAGTAATTATTGCCAGGCGCTTAACATTTAATTTAGCTGTTCATAAGGCTCTCTTTTTTTTTTCTTTGTTCGTTTTTTATCAGTACCAGGGATCGAACTCATGACCGCCTGCTTGCAAGGCAGGTGCTTATGCCGCTGAGCTAAATCCCCAGCCCCAAGTCTGTCTCTCAATGAATGGAATGATCTGAGTACTCTTCTAGAGAAGGAGATGCAGAAACACAACACTATTGATCACACCTCTTTTACTTGTCCCCCTTTAAATGCAAGGATAGGGCAGGTGTGGTGGCCCATGCTTGCAATCCCAACACTCAGGAGGCTGAGGCAGGAAGATCACCAAGAGTTTGAAGCCACTTAGGCTACAAACTGAGTTTGAGGCCAGCCTGAACTGCATAGCGATACCCTGTTTTAAAAAGGAGAGAAAAAAAAAAAGCAAAGATAGGGATTCTGTGGAAGTTATCATTGCCTAGGCATCAGGGAAACCATAGCACTCAGAAGCTGATTATTCAGGGCTGGTCAGGACTACACCATGAGACCCTGTTTTACCTCCCCGCACCCAAACAGAGGTCATTGTGATGTCTTTCAGGTGGGTGCAGTGGCACCAGCCTATACTCTTCACCGCTTGCAGCTCAGGCTGGAGGACCCAGAGTTTGAGACCAGTCTGAGCAATATAACAAGACTTTATTTTTCTTTCTCTCTTTTTTTTTTTTTTTGTCTTTTTCCTTTTTATCAGTACCAGGGATCGAACTCATGACTGCCTGCCTAAAAGGCAGGCGCTTAATGCTGCTGAGTTAAATCCCCAGGCCCCAAGACTTCATTTTTCAAAAAATAATTCTTCAAACATTCATAGGTATAAGGTAGAGCTCCTGGCAAAGATTTTCTTTTCACTGATTGATTGAGACAGAGCGTTGCTTTGTAGTTCAGGCCATGCTCAAGCTCACTATGTAGCACAGCCTTTCTTGGAACTCTTAGTATTTCTCCTGCCACAGTCTCCCAAGCACTGGGACTGAGGGCATGTGCCAACATGCCTACTAAAGATTTTCAAAAGAAACACTACCTAGGAATGGTGATACATGTCTGTAATACCAGCATTCTGAGAGGCTGATGCAGGAGGATCATATATTCAAGGGCAGCTAGGCAACTTAGTGAGACCTTGCTCAAAATAAAAATAAAAGGGGGTCA
Source organism: Cavia porcellus (assembly GCF_034190915.1). Classification (NCBI taxonomy): domain Eukaryota; kingdom Metazoa; phylum Chordata; class Mammalia; order Rodentia; family Caviidae; genus Cavia; species Cavia porcellus. The sequence continues at coordinate 71,184,951 of NW_026947485.1, read as the reverse complement.
GGGTTTAGAATGCTGGGAACATAATATGGTACAAGGGCTCTGGGTTCAATCCCCACCCAGCACAGCAAAAAATAAATCCTCAATTGGCACTTCAGTCTTTTTCCTTTTTTCCTTCTATGGGCACAATCCTCTGAGGATAGAGTCATTTACAATTCTAACGACAAAAGCCACTTAAGTGTTCTCTACTGCTTAAAGTATAATCCTACCTTGGTATCGCTCTTCTCATGTGATCATAAAGTGTCAGAGCCACCTCTGCCTTTACTTCCTGTGTAAAATCTTAAGTTTTCACTGAAATAGGAAACTCAGTGCAAAACATTTCAGGGCTGGGAACGTGGCTTAGAGATAGGGCATTTGCCTAGGGTGAACAAGGCCCTGCATTCAATCCCTGGCACCACAAGACAAAGTGAAAATGGCTTTAAATGACACAGAAGTTGTTGATGGTCTTGTTTTTGTGTTTGTGTTTTAGCAGGGTTCTTTTTGTTGTTGTTGTTTTGTTTTTTGGTACGGGGGATCGAACTCATGGCCGTGCACTTAGCAAGGCAGGCACTTATGCTGCTGAGCTAAATCCCTGGCCCTTTAGCAGGATTTGTATGTTAGGCAGGCAGCATCAGGAGCTCCAAGAAGTTATTAACAGGTAACTGAAAATCCAAAGGTAGAGCAAACTGACAGGGATGTAGCTCAGGGGCACAGTGCCTGCCTGTCAAGCGCAAGGTCATGAGCTTCATTACTGGTACCAAAAAAAAAGAAAAAACAGCAACCTGAAGAACTGATGTTATCCCATTACTCCAGCTCCATTTCTCTGCTGCTCTTTTAGCTGGGCACCCCTGCACGAGATGCCTTCATATCCAGGTACCATTCAAAGGACTGGATAATTCCAGTACTGCACATGGAAGCTCAACCATATCTAAAGTATGACTCACTTCTAGGAAGTCTCATTGGAAGACAAAGAAAAGCTTTTAGCCTTGCAATTTATTGAGGTAAAATGGGAAATATGCACAATTCTAATCCAGTTTCCGACCACAGAAGTATTACCAGTCCCTAGATGGCCTGAGGATGCTGAACTATATGGGCTACAGTTAAAAAAGAAGCCTCTAGGAATAAGGGTTTCTTGAACAACATCTGCTGGGAAGAAAAAGAAAGGAAAAAATGCCGAGTAAGAAAACGTCTTTGGTAGTACGAGGGATTGAACACAGAGCCTTCATACTGAGCTATACCCCCAAGTTTTTTCATTTTTTGAGACAGGGTCTTGCTACATTGCTAATTGCCTAATCTAGGTTTAAATTTGTCCCTGTGTGCTGGGACTTCAGGCATGTGCCACCACATTCAACTAAAAAAACCTCACTTTTTGAGCAGTGATCATGCAGGCCTGGGAAGAGAAAAACAAGATTCTAATTTGCCTTTCCCATGAGCCAACTGGTGCAAAGGCTGGGAGACAAGCAGGGCCCCCCTCCTTGTTTTCCCCTACTTGCTTCCTGTAAGCAAGCCAGTGGAGGATAGCAACTGAAGTACAAAACAACTTCATGTGTGTATTGTTTGAATGACTTTGCAGGCCTAAAGCCAGTAGTCTGAACATCTATTTAGAGGATAACAATATGCAATACTGCCGGGCGTGGTGGCTCACACCTGTAATCCCAGCACTGGGGAGGCTGAGGTGGGAGGATCATTGCAAGCTCAAGACCAGCCTGGGCTGCAGAGTGAGCTCAAGGCCTGCCCGAACTGCATAGTGAGACCCTGTCTCAAAAAAGACAAAAAAACAAACAAAAAAAACCCCCCCAACAATATGCAATACAGGAACTATGGGGGATTTTCTTCTATCTTGTTTTTGAAATCCAATACTGTTCTGTTTTATTGTTTTGTTTTCTTCAATGTTCTGACTGGTTTTATTCTGTTCTGTTTTGATTTTATTATGTCTGATGGTATGAGCAGAAATTCTGAAGATAACAAGAGGTATTACTGGGGTGGGGATTTAGCTCAGCAGCGTAAGTGCCTGCCTGGCAAGCATGAGATTGTAAATTCGATCACCGATACCAAAAAACAAAACAAACGAACAAGAGGCAATATGGCAACCAATGTTTATTTCCTATTATCCTATTTTGAAGTCCTGTATCACTTTCACTGTTTTGATTGGATTTATTCTGTTTTATTTTGTTTGGCTTTGTTCTCTTTAAAATTAAATTAAAAACTCACATTTTGTTAGTCTCAGCATTAGACATACTTTAAAAAAACAGAAACCTAAAGTTTATGATGTATCTCAACACTGAGAGAATAAAACATGTTTTATTCTTATAATACTCAGTATGTAGCTGAGTTGTTGATTTTTTTTTTTCTGTTAACAAACCTCAGCCAGAGAAAATGGCATGTTCTTTAGCTTCCTAGATTCTTTTGTAGATTGTTAGATTTCTCCCTAATTTCTTTGGCTCCCAATATTTATTTACTTATTTATTTATGTCTTTTTCATTTTTTTATCAGTACCAAGGATCAAATTCATGACTGCTTGCTTGCAAGGCAGGCGCTTATGCCACTGAGCTAAATCCCCAGCCCAGCTCCCAATACTTAGCTGCAGAAAGAAACCAACAAAAACATCATAAACACACAGAAATGAAATAATACCCTCCTGACCAGCCAATGCATCAGATGAAATTGAAGAAGAAATTAGACAGTTGCTACAATGAAATGATAATGTCAATACAATGTACCAGAACTGGGATCAGGGATTTAGCTCAGCAGCATAAGAGCTTACCTGGCAACCATGAGGTTGTGAGTCCAATTCCTGGTATTAAAAAAAAAAACAACAAAAAAACCCACAATATGCCAGAACTTATGAAACACAATGAAAGCAAAAACAAACAAACAAACAAACAAAAAAATCCGTTAAATGAAATTGAAGATTTAATTTAAAACCTATCAAGAAAGAAAAGTCCAGGCCTTGATGGACTCAATGCTGAATTCTATAAGAAAATTACAGAAGAGCGGGGCTGGGGATTTAGCTCAGTGGCATAAGCACCTGCCTTGCAAGCAGGCAGTCGTAAGTTCGATCCCTGGTACCGATAAAAAGCAAAAAGACAAAAAAAAAAAAAAAAAAAGAAAAAAGGAAAAGAAAATTATAGAAGACCTAATAACACTACTTCTAAAACTCCTTAATGAAATTGAAAGGGAAGCAATACTCCAAAGTAATTCCTGGAAGCAAGCATTGATTCATTACTCTGATACCAAAACCAGAGAAGAACCCAACCAAAAAAGAAAAACTACAGACCAATCTTCTTAATTAATGTAGATGTAAAAATCCTCTGTAAGATGCTGGCAAGCAGAATGCAGCAAATCATCAGAAAATTATACACTATGACTGAGTAGGATTCATCCTAGGGATGCAGAGATGGTTCACAATACACAAATCAATAAACAGAATACACTATATTATCACAACCAAGGACAAAACCATCTGATCAGCTAAACAGATGCAGAAAAAGCATTTGAAAAAGTCCAGCACCCATTCACGATTAAGAACTACAGAAAACTGGAAGAGATGGTCTATATCTCAATTCAATAAAAGCCATCTATGACAAACCAACAGCCAACACCATACTAAATGGTCAAAACTGAAAGTTTTCTAACTCTAAAATCAGGAAGAAGACAAGGATACCCACTATATGACTCCTGCTTAATATGGTTTTGGAAACATTAGCTGGAGCAGTTAGACAACAGAAAGAAATAAAAGGAATAAGGCTAGAAAAGGAAGAAGTTAAATTATTTGTGGATGATATTCTACATAGCAGACTCCAAAAACTCTACCAAGAAACTTTGACTTTTGGGGGTTTTTTTGGTACTGGGGAGTGAACTCATGACTTCACGAGGCAGGCACTTATGCCACTAAGCTAAATCCCCAGCCTCTGAGACTTCAACATTTAATAACCAAATTCAGTAGCATAACTGGATAAAGTCAAAACTCAAAAATAAACAGTTTGCACTTTGGAGGTTGAGATAGGAGGATTGTTGGAAGTTCAAGACCAGCCAGGATTACAAAGTGAGCTCAAAAATAGCCTGAACTGCATAGCAAGACCCAGTCTGAAAAAGACAAAAAAAAAAAAAAAAAAAAAAAAAAAAATCAATAGTTTTCCTGTACATAAGTAACAAGTTTACTGAGAAATTAGAGAAATAACATCTTTCACAATAGCATCCCCAAAAATGAAATACCTAGGAATCAAACTAATCAAAGAAGTAAAAAAACCTCTACATTGAAAACTACAGTACTCTGAAAAAGGAGGTTGAAGAGAATATCACAAAATGAAAAAACATCCCTTGTTCTTGGGTAGAAGAACCAATATAGTGAAAATGGCCATACTTCAAAAACTGTCATATAGATTCAATGCAATCCTGATCAAAATTCCAATAGCATATCTCACAAACTTAGAGAAAACAATTCTAAAATTCACTTGGAACCAGAAGAGACCTAGAATAGCAAAAGCAATCCTGGGCAACCTAGGTAAGGCAGGGGGCATCATAATTGCTGGCCTGAAACTGTACTACAAAGCTACAGCATAGTAAAATAAAAAAATAGCATGATACTGACAAAAGAATAGACCTGAGGATCAATGAACAGATTACAGGATGCAGAAACAATTCTTAACATAGTCAGCCATCTTACCTTTGATAAAGGAGCCACTATGGGGGCTGGGGATTTAGCTCAGTGGCATAAGCTCCTGCCTTGCAGGCAGGCAGTCCTGAGTTCGATCTCCAGTACCGATAAAAAGGAAAAGACAAAAAAAAAAAAAAAAAAAAAAGATAAAGGAGCCACTGGAAGAAAGATAGCCTCTTTAATAAATGATGCTGGGAAAACTGGCTTTCCACATGGCACATTCCACATTAAAACTAAGACCGTATTTTTCACCATGCACTAAAACAAAATCAAAATGCATCAAAGATCTAAATATTAAAAGAGAAACACTAAATCTGCTGGAAGGTAGAATAAGTAGAAATCTTGAAGACTTTTGTATAGGCAAAGACTTTATGAACAAAACTCTGATTGTATAGGAACTATAACAAAAAAAGCAGTAACTGGAATCTCATCTCCTTAAAGAGTTTTTACATAGCAAAAGGAAATCACCAATAGAGTGAAGAAAAAGCCTACAATGTGAGGAAAAATCTTTGCTAGTTGTTCCTTAGACAAAGTCCTACTATCTAGAATATATAAAAAAACAAAAAACAACAAAAAAAATCAGATTCCCAAATGTAAAGACCCAATTCAAAAATGGGCATCTGGGTTGAATACACACTTCTCAGTTGTACAAGTAGAAACAAGAAATAAATATATGAAAGAGTGGCCAACATCCATGGTTATTTGAGATGCAATTAAAACAATACTGAGGTTTTCACTCCAGAACAAATGGCTACCATCAAGAAATCAACCAGGGGCCTGGGGATTTAGCTCAGCGGCATAAGCGCCTGCCTTGCAAGCAGGCAGTCGTGAGTTCGATCCCCGGTACCGATAAAAAGGAAAAAGACAAAAAAAAAAAAAAAAAAAAAAAAAAAAAAGAAATCAACCAGTAACAAATGCTGGAAGGGTTGTGGGGGAAAAGGGAACCCTGTTGATAGGAAGGTAGACTGGTACAGCTACTGTGCATATTCCTCAAAAAACTAAAACAAGAGGTTCCATTCGACCCACCTATTCTCTTTCTGAAAAGAATCAAAAGCACTATGCAACAGTGATATATCCACAACCTATGTTTTTACAGCGGCACAGTTTGTAATAGCCAAATCTTAGAAACTGCCCAAATGCCCAAGTTGATACAGGGCAAATGCTAGGTGTCAAATACACTGAGTTCACATTCCCTGAAGTCAAAGGATGAATTCTAAGAAAACATGAAGGTTAAGAATAGAAAAACTTACTGGATAAAAGGAATGGGGAATGAGGAATAGAAATAGCTCTTGAGAGACAGGCGGCGTCTTGAATGGGTTGCCAATGAGACCACCTGTCAAAAGAAGTTTTGTAGAGCAAAATCATGAGGCAGGTACAACGTGGGTCAAAATTGTGTTCAAAGAATAAGATTGTAAGTATAGTTGCTTAAGTATTATTGATCTAATGGTAGCAAGGGTACATGGGTGACATCATTAACCTTGGTTGATAATCCATAGTCTTGGCCTTGTCTTTAGTTTTAGCAGTCTTAGTCTTACTCTTAGTTTTAGTCTTAGTCATAGTAGATGAGAGAGGATGTCCCGCCATGAATGAGACATGGGAAAGCTCAAAAGGATGATACCGGGGCTGGGGATTTAGCTCAGCGGCATAAAGTACCTGCCTTGCAAGCAGGCAATCGTGAGTTCAATCCCTAGAACCATAAAAAGGAAAAAGACAAAAAAAAAAAAAAAAAAAAGGATGATACCAATAATCCCAAACCTCCCCTCATCCCTTAGAGAAGTAGTAAAACCAACCCTTTAGGTGACTTTAATCTTCAGACGCCCTTCCCACCACAGTCCCCATGGATTCTCATCTTCTGCACTGACTCACTGGAAGGCCCAGAACTGCTTGACTGCCTACTATGTTTCTACCTAACTTGGCTGACTCTAATAAACTTCTGAATGGATAAAGATGTGTATATATCTTTATGGATATAAAGATGAATGGACAAATATATATACACACACTCACACACATACACACAATGGATTACTGCTCATCCATAAAGGATAAACTTGACATTTCTAGGTGAATGGATGCCACTTAAGACTATACTCTGAAGTATATTTAGGAGTATAGTCTTAATACAATATACAGATGGGTATTTATAAGTGAAACAAACACCCATCTGTAAATATTGTATTGCTGCTCTGGTGCAAGAGACTAAAAGTGTATGAACCAAGACCTGTAAGTGATATGAAGTATAAGTAATAGGAAGAAAGTGTTCAAATGTTCAAAAGGGTAACGAGGGTGGAGGAGGAAAAGAAGAAAGAAAAAAAGCAACAAGGAAAAAATGGAAACAGCTTATGCAAATGAGAGGATGAGGGATTGCAAGAGAAAATATATTATGTATAGGTACAGATTCCCTATGATGAATGTGATTGTTATGTATACCTAAAATGTACCAATAATTAAATAATAAAAAGATGTAGCTGCTGGAGTAGAATCTCAAGGTGTTTATCAAGCACATCTAGCATGTATGAAAGACCCTGGATTTGATTCCCAAGCACTGCTGCCAAAAACAAAGCACAGAAAAAAAATCTTCAAGCCATCAGGGATACATTTACTCAACAGTGGTGTTAATGTAGTACTGACTTTCCTTTTCCTAATAAAACTGAAGAAACTGGGGGGTTAGCTATTCTGCTTCTCTAGGGTCACAGTTATTAAAACTCCAAATCTCCCCCAAAATTCCAAGAAAGGCAGGGATACAGTGCAATGGCACAAGCACCTGCCTGGCAAGTACAAGGTCCTGAGTACCAAAAAATCTGAAACAAAAACTCCAAGATTTTATGGTGAGTATCTAACGCTTGCTACTGATTTTTTTTTCCTCGTGATCCTGGAAAACCCAAGGATTCCTGCATGCTAGGCAAGGACTCTACCTACAGCCCCAGCCTTGGAGGATTTTTTATTTTTTGAAATAAGGTCTCACTAGGACTGGCCTTGAACTTGCTACTGTAATGTAGTCTTGGTTACCTCAACCTTGTTTATTTTTGGTACCTGGCATCTTGTGCTTGCCAAGCAGGCGCTGAGCTACTGGGCTATATCCCCGGCCCTCAACCTGTTTTTCAATACATGATTTTTTTTTCTTTTTTTGAGACGATTTTGCTATATATTACAGCCTAGCCTTGAACGTGTAGACCAGGCTGACCATGAACTCATAGCGATTCTCCGGCCTCTGCCTCCCAAGTGATAACAGGTATACATAATTTCTAAACATGTAATATTTCAGGTCGTCTATGGAGATTTTAGGCCTCTGGAGCATAATGCTGCATCACTAAGCAAATGTGGACCATCACTGTTTTATTTCAGTACCTTTGTTTTATTTGTCTCCTCAGCTGGGCCCTGGAAACGGTCACTACTTGACCAGGACAGCGGCGCGGGCGCTGGACGTTGGCTCAGCTGCACTGCGCTGGGGAGACCGGATCAGAACGGGTGTGGATCCCAGCCCAAACACTGCGGGAAGGGGCTGGTCACTGAACCACTCTGCTTCGTTTGCAAACCAGGAATTACTAAAGCCACTTCCGTCACGACGCAGACTAGATGAGATTCAGTAATTAAGCACAAACTGTTACCGATATTCTCTCCCCTTGTCCCCACACTTCCCAACATATCCTTAACGCCACTCGGCCTCCAAACAGGCCGGGAATTTGGCAGGGTAAACTGAAGCCAGCCCTGGTTTAGGGGCGGGGTGTGGACCCCAACCTTGAGGGCGCAGGCGTCCCGGAAGCGTCTCTCCGAATCCGCCAGGGCATAGAACAGGCGGGGCGGGAGCCGGAGGCCACGCGGCACCCAAGGCGCACGCCTCGCGCGCCCTCCCGCACGACCAGGAAGCGGCACAAGATGGCGAACAGCAGAGCGCTCAGCCGCGCCACTTCCGGAAGTGGAACCGGAAGCGGGGCCTTGTGCGCTAGGGGGCGGGGCCACCGTGATGGAAACCCTCACGTCTCTGCCTGGCGCGCGGCCGGGCTTAGCGGCTCGCGGAGCTTAGTGATATCGCGGGGTGGCCCGGCACTGGACTTCGACCCGTTAGAAGACAAGTCGAGGCCCCGTTCTTTGCATCAGAGGCAGGCGGCATGGACAGTCCCCTTCCGCCCCGGGAGTCTGCCAGGTTCGTGGCCGAGCGCAGCCGAGACGTGGCCGTGGACGGCGAGGGCGTGCGCAGGGTGGCAGAGCTGCTGCTGGCGGCGTCCACGGGGCCGGCTTTGCGCGTGGACGGCTGGCGAGCGCTGCACGAGCTGAACCCCCGCGCGGCCGACGAGGCGGCGCTCGGCTGGGTGTTCGTGGTGGACACACTCAACTTCTCCTTCTGGGCTGAGCAGGAGGAGCGCAAGTGCCTGGTGACCTACAAGGGCAAAGCCTACAGCGGGTACTGGTCCCTATGCGCCGCGGTGAACCGCGCCCTGGACGAAGGTAGGTGCCAGCCAAAACCCCTCGGGCGGGCTAGCAGGGCTGGACAGCCGCAGCAGTCGCGGTCAGGATCTGAAGGAGGCACCTTTATGGAGCAGCAGAGGGACGGACGGGCATGGTAGGAGTTAGAAAGGAGCCCGGCCAGGCGAGCGAGTAGGAAAAAACACCTTGCTTGTTCATCCACCTGGGTGCATTTCTGCAACTTTCATTTGGTTTCATAGGAATTGCACATGATAGATCTAGGGGTCTAATGAAATATAAAAGTATAACATTGTTTCCCGAATTTCCTTTTTCTTTCCAAGGGATACCGATAACCAGTGCCTCCTATTATGCTACCGTGACCCTGGACCAGGTTCGTCATATATTTCGTTCTGACACTGATGTCCCCATGCCTTTAATGGAAGATAGACATCGTGTTCTCAATGAGGCGGGAAGAATTCTGTTGGAGAAGTTTGGAGGCTCTTTCCTTACCTGCGTCCGAAAAAGTGAAAGAAGCGCGCAAAAGTTACTGCACCTGATTGTTGAAAATTTTCCTTCTTACAGAGATGTGACTCAGTTTGAGGTGAGTGGTTTCTGGTGGAGATTTTAGAGGTCTTTTATTTTTTATTTATTTATTTTTTGTCTTTTTCCTTTTTATTGGTACCAGGGATCGAACTCACGACTGCCTGCTTGCAAGGCAAGCGCTTATGCCACTGAGCTAAATCCCCAGCCCCTGATTTTAGAGGTCTTAATTCTTTCAGAATTAACTTACTTGCTTCCTATCTTAGTTGTATTCTCGTTGCTGGGACAAAATATGGGATACTCACAAATTAAAGGAGGAAAGATTTATTTCAGCTGACAGTTTGTAGAGATTAAAGTCCGTAGTCAGCAGGTAGGGCAGAGTGCATATAGAGGAAAAAAACGGTGCAGAGCAGGCCAAGCGGGAGAGTTGTTTTCCTAGCACACACCTACCAGAGCCATCTCCTCCCCCCAGCCTTTACCTCCCAGCTTGAACCTGTCAGTGGACTAATCACCTGAGATCCAGTGGCCTCCCGATGAACACCTTGAATATATACCATTAGACTTCCTGAATTCCATTTAAAAATAACAGTTTATATTTGAAATGTGTTCAGTATGGACAAGAAAAAGTAACCAAATTGAAGTATTTCAAAACTTCTTTTATGATTATTTCCTAGTCGGTATATTTCTTTTTTTTTTTTTCTTTTTTTTGTATCTTTTTCATTTTTATCGGTACCGGGGATCGAACTCGCTACCACCTGCTTGCAAGGCAGGTGCTTATGCCGCTGAGCTAAATCCCCAGCCCGGTATATTTCTTTTGCTCTGTCTTTTTTGTTTTTTGGGGGAGGGTGCTAGAGATTGAACTCGGGGCCTTTAGCACTGAACAGCACCTTTAGCCATCCCCCCTCCCCACTAGCCATTTTTATTTTTTTTATTTTTGAGACTGTGACTTACTAGGTCAGTAAATTGCCCGCACCAGGAATGAATTTGTTATTCTTCTGCCTCAGCCTCCCAGAGTGCTGAGATTATAGGTGTGTACCATGTTGTCAGGCTACTTTTGTATTTTTATTTTTTATTTTTTTTGAAGGCAAGGTCCCACTGTGTAGTTTAGGCTGGCCTTGAATTTACAGTGGTGCTGCAGCCTCAACTTCTTGGGTACTGGCATAACAGGCATGTTGGTCACCACACCTGGCTTCTTGTCCTTTTAAAATGTTTCATACCTGAAAAACATTGAACCTTCCATATAATGCTGTCCTTGAGGATAAGGTTCTTAAAAATTTGCATATTGGATGAAAATCAGAATGTATCTAAATTCTCTAATAAAAGGTGTTCATGGCAAAGTTCAGTGTATATATGTTGTTTTTTTCAAGCAGCATACTTTCACAGTATTATTTGTTTTATGGTACAAAAATTTAAATAATTAAGTTTAAATTAATTGAAATAAATTAAAAATTTAAAATGATTAACTGATGTACCCTCCCAGTGTGCATCTTGATTTTGTTTTTGTAAAATTCTTTTGGAATTCTGATTACTTTGACTGTGATTCAGAAGTATAAGCAACTTCAGAAAATCATAACATAAATTTATAAGTTAGTGAAGCCTTACATCAAATTAAAGTTTTAAAACTGTTTCTTTTGCAGTCACAATTCAGCAACTAAAATTACCAACATATTGTTTAAATTACACTTTGTGATTTGATGGTATTCATGCATATTTTTTTTTGGACTGATAATCAAACTCAGAACCTTTCGTTACCAGGCAGGCACTTGTGCTGCTGAGCTATATCCCCAGCCATGCCATCCACATTTGATTTTTAAATCAGCTTAAGGGACCTAAAGATGTTAGGAAGCATTATTATCCCTTGTTTGTGGGTTTTTTTGTTTTGTTTTGTTTTTGTTTTTTTGTACTGGGAATTGAACTCAGGACCTTGTGCTTGCCAGGAAGGCCCTGTGGTACTGAGCTATATCCCCAGCCCCTGTCCCTTGTTTGTAGACTAGAACTAATTTTGAAACATTAAATGGTCGGTCTTATGTTATTTAGTTAGGAAATAGCTAGCCTTTGATTACTATAAAATGAAAGATTCTTAATTATGTGTGTTAGTGTATATTTGTACACTACATTTGTACTCACATACAAGGCAGACATACTGCCACTGAGGAATATACCCATATGTTTAAAAACATACCTTTTTAAAAATTTTTAGATAGTCTCCCTGAGTTGCCCAGAGCAGCCTCAAACTTTTGATCTTTCTGCCTTAGCTTCCCCAGTGACTGGGAGTACAAGTGTGCACTACTGTGGCCTCCTAAGATTTTTTATTTTATAAATTGCAACTACACAGACACTTCTAGAAAAAGCTGAAGCAAAAAGTTGTATCGTTTTTATTTTATGAAAAAATTTCACAACAAAATACAGTAATAACAATAGTTACAACACTGTATTATTACCTTCAAAGTATCACTCAAAGTACAAGATGTAAACAAGAAAAGATTCTCTTTTACAAAGAAGGAACAAACAGTTAATAGCACAAAACTTTCTTTTTAATGAGGCAAAAAGGAGTTTTATTATTTTTGTTTATTTATTTTGGTATTTTTGAGACAGGGTCTTGCTATGCAGTTCTGGCTGGCCTTGAGCTCCATTTGTAACCTGATCTTGAACTTGCAATGATCCTCCTGCTTCAGAACTCCCAAGTGCTAGAATCACAGGCTTGTGCCACTATGCCCAATATAAAAAGGAATTTTAGATGAACCAGGGACAGCCTGGACAGGGGATTGTAGCTGACGAGTTCAGATTCTCGCCTGTAGCTGTTTTTCCCTCACTTTGGAAGTTTCTCCAGGAAGTATCAAAAGTTACTGATAGTGAATTTTGCATCTTGTTGCTTGAGCTACTGGAGAAAGAGAGAGGCAGGCTCAGTGCCAGTCACAGCCCTGAACCACATGTGTTATAGCAGGTAGGTGTGGCCTCAGCAGGAGCTGAGATGTAGTTTCCAGAAAAGTCTCCAGGGCTCACTGTTCATTTTTATTCTGCCCTATTAACTAATGCAAAGGTTACTCTGAGATTTATCTTTTTGTTTAAAGTATATCATTTCATAAATAAGACATGTAAACGTTGTCCCACTCGTGAGCAGCTGAAAGAAACAATATATATGTATATATCTATATATTAAAAACTAAGATAGTTTTAAAAAATAAATCTTAAAAAATAAATAAATAAATAATTCTTTGTTCTTTTAAAACTGCCTAACTCAGTTATTGCTTCATGGCTTTGTAATTACTTTCTTGATCCTTGTAACTATTAGAGTGTATCTAAACATAAAGAACAACAGCAAGCAACCGAACAAAAGAGCAGATCTCAGACCCAGTAAAACTTGAAGAAAAAAAATAAAGTATATCATATCAGCCTTGTTTTTCAGGAAATGCAGGATCAAATTCCGTGGTCTCTTATTAAGGCCATCTAACTATAATAAATAGTATATGAAATAAAGCAATCCACCAGTCACATGGTTCAGGATACATGATCTTTCATTTTGGTATTTGATAGTTTGTATGTGATTGTAGCACAGGAAAGGCAGAGATTACAGTTAATATGCTGAGGTGAGCACAGGGAGAAGAGAGGAAGAGGAGGAGCATCAGTGAACAGCAATAAATTAGTAAATACATCTGTCTCAATTTTTTTCTGTGCTTCAAGTTTATAAATCCTAAAATAAACAACTCAATTTAAAAAAATAAAAAAATTTAATGTAAATAATGTAGCCTCAGGGTGGAATGAATTCAGAATACCATGTACTGCAGTTCTTTTGCTTTTTTTGTAGTTTGTGTTTATCCATATAAAGAGTGAGTTTTTGAGTTTCTATTTAATTTACCAGGACTTAGATTAATTTTTAAGACTGATTCCCAATTGTGTTTATACAGTTTATTTTGTAAATTGAGTGTTTTGTGGGTTTTTTTTGGTACCAGGGATTGAACTCATGACCTTGCGCTTGCCAGGCAGGTGCTTAAGCTACTGAGCTAAATCCCCAGCCCTTGTAAATTGAGTTTTACGTCTTCCTGTTTTCAGTTTCACTGGGTTATAAACAGTATTGTGCAACATCTTAATCCTCAGACATGTCTGTTATTACGGATTCCTGTGGTTAAGTTACTGAGTCACAGCATGGTCAAGGTATTCAGGCTTCCAACACATAAAAAGCTTAACTATTCTCCAGAAAGATGACAAAAAGCTCAACCCTTCGTAACATTGATTACTTATTTTCTTTGCCCTGTCCTAAGAATTGAACCCAGGGCCTCACACATACTAGGCAAATGTTCTCTACCACCAAGCTGTATTCCCAGCCCCTTTCATTTATTTATTTTTTATTTTAAAGAGGATAAAACCAAGCAAAATAAAGCATAAAACCAGTCAAAACAAACTAGTGTAAGTGACACAGGACATCAAAACAGAAGGAAATCATCAATAACCACAATGCTTCTTATCTTCAGAATAACTGCAGATACCTTCCAACATTGTAAAAATCAAAAACCAGAACAGAATAGAGACAAGGAAAACAAAATAATGAAAGCAATAAAGGACTTCAAAACAAGAGAATAGTAAATCCAAAATGTTTACCGTAATATATCTTGATGTCTTTGAAATAGCTGCCCATGCATCAGATACAACAATATCAGAGAAAATACAATAAAACACAACCCAGCGAAACAATGAAAATGGTACAGGACTTCAAAACAAGATAATAGGGAATTAACAGTGGCCACCACCCTCAGAAGGACATCGCCCCTAAATGTCACACTGCGTACTGCTATCCTCTGAATAGATGATCATACCACTGGTCCTAGACCTGCAAGGTCAGTATAACACCAAACACCAGAGGCATCAGATTGCATTTCACCTCAGTAGCTATCACTGCAGCCTGTGTTTTCTCTGGATGCACTGGTTGCTTACAAGGTGGGGAGGGGGTTGGCTCTTCTTGCTTCCCAGCCCACGGGCTAGAAGAGGCTGGGGTCTGGCTGTCCCCTTGGTGGCAGTGGCCCATGCTTGTTGCTGATTTGCAAAGAAGGCTTGCTTCTTGTTGACTTCTCCCCTGCAGTCTGCAAATGGTGCTGATTCATGGGGAAAAGCATTCGTAATCTTTAACCTTAAATTTATTGACTTTTTTTCAAACAAATTAGTTCATGAAAAGAGATGGGGAAAGAAGCTACAAGAAAAGGTTTTGAAAGTTTTGTTTGTTTTTTTGTATCCTGTTTATTTCTTAGAGTCTCGCTATACAGTTCAGGCTGGCCTTGGGCTCGCTTTGTAGCCCATCCTGGTCTCAAATTTGCAGTGATCTGCCTGCCCTAACATGCCCAGCTTTTTTTTTTTTTTTTTTTTTTTTTTTTTTTTTTTGTATTTTAAAGAGAATCAGGCTAGGGATTTAGCTCATAGGCATAAGCATCTGCCTGGCAAGTGTGAGGTCCTGAGTTTGATCCCTGGTATCACAAAGAAAGAGAAACAGAAAAAAATCAGGAAGCATGGGGCTGGGGATTTAGCTCAGCGGCATAAGCGCCTGCCTTGCAAGCAGGCAGTTGTGAGTTCGATCCCTGGTACCGGTAAAAAAGGAAAAGGAAAAAGGAAAAAAAAAAAAAATCAGGAAGCGAACAAACCTAAAATACAACAAAAGCAAAATGACCACAACAAAAGAAAACACCAGTAGCTATATAGGTTTTCAAAACAAGATGATAGAATTTTTTTTCTTTTTTTTGTCTTTTTCCTTCTTATCGGTACCAGGGATTGAACTCACAACTGCCTGCTGGCAAGGGCCGCTGAGCTAAATCCCCAGCCCCAATGATAGAAATTTAACAATGGTTGTTATACTGGATATTGTTATCTTCAAAATCCTGCTCAGGTAACCAGATATAAGAATAAAACAAAACAGTAAAATGGAATAAAACATTAGATTTCAAAATCAAGACAGAAGTCCCCCCACAGTTGCCACAGTGCACACTGCTGTCCTCCAAATAGATGTCCAGACCCCCAGCCTCAGGCCTACACAATCTATCCAATGATACAAGCCTCAAGCTACTCCTTTCACCTCAGGTGCTATCATCTCACCATGAATTCCACTCAGTCAGCTAGTTGCTTGTGGGGTAGAGGGATATGCTCTGGTTTCCAAGCCCGCGTACCAGCTGGCTCACGGGAAAGCATAGTTCTTCGATCCCCATGGTGGACCCTAGCTCATGGGAAGGCATGGTTTGGCTTCCTGCATTTGAAGTTTTTATTGCCAAGAAAGTAAATGTTTGGGAAGGTAAAACTTTAGATATTAGGCAGTCTGTACATGTGTCAGCCCATCAATTTGTCCAATTTTTTATGTTTTTGGTGTATTACTTATTTTAAAGAATAGAGGTGGCTGTGGTAGCCCAGGAGTCTGAGGCAGGAGCATCATTATGAATTCAAGGCCATTGTATAGCATGGGCCACACAATGAACTTAAGGCCAGCCTGAACTACATACTGAGATCCTGTCTCAAAAAACCAGTAAAGAAGAATAAAAGAGATTTTTTACAAAAAGCAAATTAGCTGGGCATGGTAGTGCATGCTTGAAATCCTACTACTCTGGGAGGCTGAGGCAGGAGGATTGCAAGTTTAAGATTAGCTTGGAGAATTTAGAGACTTAGTGAAACTTTGTCTTGAAATAATAAAAAGGTCAAGGGCTGGGGATTTAGCTCAGCAGCATAAGCGCCTGCCTTGCAAGCAGGCAGTCATGAGTTTGATCCCCAGTACCGATAAAAAAATAATAATAAAAAGGTCTAGGCATGTAGCTTATGGTGATGCCCTGGTTCAGTCCCCAGTACCAGGGGGAAAGTAAGTTAATTCATAGTCATAGAATTTTCCAGTGACAATTACTTTATGAAAGTATTACTTTGAAAATATTAGCTGAGTGTGGTGGCACACACTTGTAATCCCAGCACTTGAAAGGATGAGGCAGGAGGGTCAAGTGCAAAACCAGCCTGGGCTACAAAGTGAGCTCAAGGACAGCCTAAACTGCATAGAGAGACCCGCCTCAAAAAAAAAGGACAAATAAATACATTTATTTTGAAAATACTTTCTTCACAAAGCAATATTAGCAAATATATAGGGAATTATTGGGGAACTTACCGGTATTTTCAGTGATACTGGTTAATATTTTAGGGACCCAGAATTTTTTCTCATTTATTTTTGTTGTTTGAGGTGCTGGGAATGGAACCCAGGGTGTACTCCTGAGTCTCAGGATTTGATGAACTCAAATAATTTGATTACAGAACCACAGTTAACTTAGCAAAAAAAATTATGAATTGTTTTTAAATTTGTCCCTTGAATCTCAACTTTTTATCCTTTTTTCTATTTTAAGTGAATTATAGTCTCTTCTGCTACCATGGCAACAATGATTGTGCTACAATAATTTGTTTTTATAGGTGTTAGCATTCATTTTGTTAATAAATTTGATTCCTAGTCTATTTTGTTTTGAATCTTGTTAAAAATAGATCATAGCCTTTGTCTAGTATAGTAAGCTTTCCTTTTCTTTGCTGCTTTTTCTTTTTTTATTTTGAGACATGATCATGCTCTGTAATTCAGGCTGGCCTTGAGCTCACTTTGTAGCTCAGGCTTGCCTCAAAACTCACGTTGATTCTCCTCCAAAGTGCTGGGATTACAGGGTGCATCACATGTCCAGTGTAAACTTTCTGGTAAAATTGTAACATACAGTTGTATTTTGCAAATTCGGTTTTGTATCTTGCTAGAAACCTAGTTAACAAATACTGTATAAATCTAGTGCTAGAGGAATAAATTACTGGGTAGGTTTAGGAATTTAGTGTCATAGCATAATGTAGGAATCTTTCTGTCTTTTTTTTTTTTCTTGACACAGGATGTCACTACACAGTCCAGGCTGACCTTGAACTTACTTTGTAGCCCAGGCTGGTTTTGAATTTGCAGTAATCCTCCTGCTTCAGCCTCCTAAGTGCTAGGATTACAAATGTGAGCTACCACGCCCAGCTTTGTAGGAATGTTTCTTAATGGTGATTTATTTTCTCTCTAACCCATCAATATAATTTAGAAACTTTACAGTATGTCACAAAGTTGAGCATATGTGTTTACGTTGAAAAGCAATATTCTGGATTATTTTTATTATTATTATTTTGAGACAGGGTCTTGCTGTGTAGTTCAGACTGGCCTCAAGCTTATTATGCAGCCCAAGCTGGCCTCAGACTCACTGCTACGCTCCTGCCTCAGCTTCCTGAGTGCTGGGATTACAGGTGTGTGGCACCACAACCAACTAAAATTCTGAATTTTGGTGGTTTGGAAAAATTATTTAGTAAGTATAGGTTTGGATCAATTGCACTGGCTCTACTTTTTTTTTTTTTTCTTTTTTTTTTATGTCCTGGGATTGCACCTAGCAATGCTGTGGTGCTGAGCTGCATCCTCAGCCTTTTTAATTTTTATTTTAGACGGGGGTCTTACTGAGTGGCTCAGGTTGGCCTTGAATTCATGTGAAGTAACGCCATTAAAAAAGGTAACAGAGTCATGTAACTTATGTTTTATGTTTTACATGATTGAGGAAAACAGGAAGTAAAATGGGAATGGTAGAGATGACTGCATGTTAACTAGATCCTCTGGTTCACTGTGAAAGGTCTGCACTTCCCAAAGAGCAACATTATTCTGCTCTAGAAAAGCTGTCTTCAGTTTGTGCTTTTGAGAGGAATATAGCCAACTCTCAGACACGCAGGGAACATTTATGTTTTTTCCATTCCTCAGGGGAAAAGAGTTGCTTTTTACAAACGAGCCCAGATCCTTGTAGCAGATACCTGGAGTGTGCTAGGGGGCAGAGGAGACGGCTGCTTTCCAGACATCGCCAGCATCACGATGTTCGCCGACTATCGACTGCCACAGGTCCTCGCCCACCTCGGAGCCCTCAAGTACTCTGAGGAGCTGCTGGAGAAGCTTCACAAAGGTCTGCAGCCTTGACAGGGCTGTTCTCTGTTATTCTGAATTATTGTGACTCCACATTTAGTTTCTTTCACAAAAACTCTTTGCCTAAAAAAGGGGCACTTTTTACTGATAAAAGTAATCAAGCTAGCGTGGTGGCATTCCCAGCACACAGAATGCTGAGGCAGGAGGTCTCCAGCTTGAGGCCAGCAGTCCCTGTCTCATGCAGAGGCAAGTAAAATATGGAGCAAGTGATCGTTTTCATTTTTTTTTTTTTCTAGTACTGGGAATTGAACCCAAGGCTGCATGCATACTAGGCAAGAGCTCTACCGTTGCACTACACCCCAACCCTGTTTTATTTTTTTATCTTTTATTTTAAGACAGGATCTTGCTATCTAGCTCAAGCTATCCTTGAACTTACTATGTTCAAGGCTGGCCTGGACTTCTAAACTGCCTGCCTCAGCCTCCAGAGGAGCTGGGGTTACAGGTGTGCACCACTGTGCCCAGTGGGCTGTGTACTTTTCTTACTGCGGTGTGGGATATGGACATTGCTAATTGAACATCATAGTTTCAGCCTAATACAATGAATCCTAAACTCCTGCTGTGTGAAGGTTTGTGACCCAGGTGTAACATGTAACAGGTGTTCGCGTAGCTAGAGAGAGCACTGCATTGTGGAGGAAAGGGTGGGCCGTGGGCTAAGAGATGGCGCATTATAGACAGGATTGTGATCAGAGGCTCCTGGGGCCACTGGGTGTCTCCCACAAGTCATTCCCTTCCTCATGTTTAGTCACCAGTAATGGAAGAAGTGATAATTGATTCAGAACCGGGAGCCTCATTTTATGTAAGACTAGAAAAATTAGATTGAGAAGTTTGTGTGAAAATTACTCTTTTTTAAAAAAAAAACTAAAAACTTCTTTTTTAAGATAGGGTCTCACTGTGGAGTTCAGGCTGACCTTGAACTTCTTTGTAGTCCAGGCTAGCCTCAAACTCTTGGAGATCCACTTGGCTCAGCCTCCATCCTGAGTGCTGGAATTTCAAGAATGCACCACCATGCCTGGACAAAAGAACAACTGGGCCAGGGATACAGCTCAGCGACACAAGCACCTATCTGGCAAGCACAAGGTCCTGAGTTCAATTCCTAGTACTCCTCTCCCCTCCCCAAAAAACACAGTCACTTCTTTGTGTGAAAAAAAATACTACTATTTTCATGTTAATTTCTCTTTTATACCTAGGATTTTATGTGACATTTATAATATATTTTTATGAGAAAGTAGTTTTGCTATTGAATAATTTTCTCTTGTGAAATGGGTTTTTTTCTTGTAGTGTTGGCTGGCCTTGAACTTAATATGTAGCCCACACTGGCCTTGGACTCAAAGTGATCCTCCTGCCCCAGCCTCCCAAGTGCTTACATTACAGGTGTGTGTCACCATACCTGGCTAGCGAAATGGATTTATATTTTCCCAAGTAATAATACAGAATATAAAGGTATCATTACTCCTATGGTTGATTTTACCAGCTTTTAAGTTTCCTCAGACAATCCATCATATCCTGTTTCCTTGTTTGAAAAATAATACACTGTGTTATGTCATAATGCTCATGAGTTAGATGACTAATTCTTATATGCCTTTAAAAGGTACAACATTTATCAGTCACAAGATTTTCCATGTACCCAGATGCCGTTCATTCCTGTCTTGAAGCATTCTTGTTTTTTTCTTGTTGTTTTGTTTTTTTTTAACATTAGTCTCACGGTATAGCTTTAAGGTAGATTTCACTATATACTAAGTAGCCCAGGCTGGCCTCCAATGTGAGATCTTCCTGCCTCAGGCTCCTGAGTGCAGAGATTATGGGCATGTACTACCACACCTGGTTTAAATTGATGCTTGATTAGTTTCCCTTTTTTTTTTTATGTCTTTTCAAGACACATCTTGTTATGCTGGCCTCGGGCTCACTTTGTAGCCCAGACTGATCTTGAATTTGCAGCAATCCTTCTGCCTCAGCCTCCTGAGTGCTGAAATTATTTGTGTGTGCCTCCACACCCATCTTGATTAGTTCCTAATACTTGAAAATTAGGAGATTTCACATAAAAAATCAGACTGGCTACTCATATAAAAGTAGAGAAACATGGAAACATGCTATTCTTATTTTGTTTCTTTGAGACAGGGCCTGGCAGTGTAGCTCAGGCTGACCTGGCATTGTCTGGTAATGTAGGGTGGTCCCAAACTCAGGATCCTTCTGCCTCAGCCTCCTTAGTGCCATACCACCTAGAAAAAGCCACATCTCTGTTTACCAGGTGCTTATTTGGGGAATTAGTCTGTGCAGGGTGCTAGGCTAGGTCCTGAGAAGACTGAGACCGATTGGCCCAATTCTCATGAAATGTAATAGGTAACTTCACATTCACACTTAAGTCAAGGAATGATTTTTTTTTCTTTCTTTTTTTTTTTTTTTGTTTTGGTACTGAGGATTAAATTCATGATCTTGTGCTTGCCAGGCAGGTGCTTATGCCACTGAGGTAAATCCTCAGCCCAGAATTCTTTTCTGTTTTAACCCTTGCAGGAGAAATGCTCTTGTATGGGGATAAGCAAGAGGTTGAAATCAGAGGGTGCTCACTTTGGTGTGTCGAGCTGATCCGGGATTGTCTTCTGGAGCTTATTGAAAAAAAGAGTGAAAAGCCTACTGCTGAGATCAACTCCATCCTCCTGGATTACTACCTATGGGACTATGCCAGGGACCACAGGGAAGACATGAAAGGGATTCCGTTTCATCGCACACGCTGCATATACTACTGACCCAGCCATGACGCAACCCAGACTGCTGCTTTGGGAGCAAACTGATGAGATCACAGAACCACGTGTCCACTTGGCTTTGGTGTTAAGAGGGTAGAAATTATAAATTGATTACACAGTTCACTTTAAAATTGTTTTCCTGAGCCATGCGCAGTGGTGTACCCAGCTACTTGAGAGATTGAGGCAGAAGGATGACTGGTCTTGAAACAATATTTTTTGACATAGTAACTTCTTTTTTTAAATCTGATCTTATTGGAACTTTTCAAATGTACATAGTGATTACATTCAGTGTGGAGAATTTGTACCTGTATATGATGCAACTTTTCTCATTGCCTTCTCCCTTCAACCCTTCCCACTTACAAAAGCTTTGTTTCCATATTCTCCTTTTTTAATGAGCGTGGTTGGTACAAGGGATTGATCGAATTCACAGACCTTGCACTTAGGCCACTGAGCTAAATCTGGAGCCCTTTTCTTTTTGGCCTTTTTAAGGGAGGGTCTCACTATGTAGTTTAGGTTGGCCTGGGGCTCACTTTGTAGCCCAGGCTAGTCTTAAACTTGCAAACAATTCTGCTGCCTCAGACTCTCAAATGCTGGAATTACAGGAATGCACCACCACACCTGGCTCTTTCCTTATTTTTTACTTTTTATTCCTTTCCCCCTCACTCCCTCCCTGTTCCCCTTCCCATTTTCCTCCTATTTCACAATATCTGTTAAACACTTTGCCCCTTATTTACACTTTCGGTTTCTCACACCAGAAAGACAATGTGTTATTTACACATGTGTGTCTAATTTATTTCATGTAAGTGTAGTCTCAAGAGGCATTCATTTACCCAGAAATGTCTCAGGCGTGTCCTTCTTTATGGCAGAGTAGTATTTCTTTCTTTCTTTTTTTTTTTTTTTTTTTTTTTTTTGTCTTTTTCCTTTTTATTGGTACCAGGGATCGAACAGAGTAGTATTTCACTGTGTAAAAAAACTCATATCTTCTTTATCCATTTATTACTTGATGGGTTTTTGGGTTATTTCCAAGATTCAGCTATTACAAACTATGGTGCTATAAGCATGGGTGAGGTTATTATTGCTGTAATGTGATACTTTTAATTCTTTTGAGAAGAAACCCAGAAGGGGAATAGCTTGGTCAAATGGGACCTCTAACCCTCATTTTTTGAGAAATCTCCATGCTGATTTTCACAGTGGTTGCTTCAGTCTACAACAGTGGAGAAGGGTTCCTTTTTCCCTATAGCCCCACCAGCATGTTATTGGTTGATTTTTTGATCTCACTCTTGAGTGAGATGAAATTTCAATATTTTTAAAGTTTGCATCTCTCAAAGGGCCATAAATATTGAACACTTTTTCATGTATTTATTTGCTGTTTGTATTTCTTAATCTGAGAAATATGTATTCATCTCATGTCCATTTTTGGATTGGGTATTTAAATTTGGGAGGTCTGATTTTGTTTTTGTTTTGTCTTTTTGAGACAGTGTGCTATGCAGTTCAGGCTGGCCTTGAGCTCATCTTGTAGCCCATGTTGGTCTTGAATTTGTAATAATCCTCCTGCCTCAAACTCCTAAGTGCTGGGATTATAGGAATGTGCCTGGTTAGCACAGTAATTTTCTTTTTTGGAGTACCAGGGATCGAACTCACAACCTTGAGCCTGCCAGGCAGGCACTTGTAGCACAGTAATTTTCTATAAACCCTAATCATTTAATATATAGGGGCTGGAGAGGAACTAAAATCAATGTATAAACTATTGCTTTTGTAAAAACTTTTTTTAAAAGACAGTCTCACTATGCAATTCAGGCTAGTCTTGAATTCACTATGTAGCCCAGGCTGACCTTGAACTTGAGGTGATCCTCCTGTCTCAGCCTTCTGAGTGTTAGGATTACAGGTGCGCACCATCATACCTGCCTGTAAAAATAAATCTTGACACTTTTTTAAAAACTACTTATAGATAATGATAGTAGATTTTGTACATAATGATTTTCAGTTAAAGATAATCCACCTAGTGTTTACATTGAAAGTGAATAAAGATCTTCAAATTTTTTCTTAAGCTGAGAGATTGGTCTCACACTCACTGAGATTTTCCTGCCTTGGCCTCCTGAGTGCTCAGATTATAGGCCTGTGCCATCACCTTCCTATACACTTTACATTGTTTCTAGACGGCTTATACCTAATATAGTGCAATCTGTGTAAATAGTTGTAATATTCCATTATTGAGGGAATGATGGTGTTCAAAAGGTTTGGATCAGGATATTTTTGATCTGTGGATGGCTGAATCTATGGCTGTAGAGCCCAAAGATAAGGCATCCTTGACTATCTGTGTCTGAAAGGCGCCATTCTCCAAGCACTTTGTTGCCATCTGCTGGAGATTTGTCACACTGTCCTCACAGCTGAGCACAGTTTTGTGAAAGGGGCCTCCTGGCCCTTTTACAGTCACCTTGTCTATCTCAGATGCGACTTAAGGGAGCATGGTCCCTGCTCAGTTCTGAGGTTCGAGGTATGGGTGACACACTCTGATAATCCTGTCTCCATCCTTCCCATGATGGCTTTGGTAATGGCTAAGTAGTCTACTCCCTGCTCTTGAGATGGGAGAGAAGCCCACTGGGAGGATTCTGGAGAGGGATTCTGTTTCTCTGATGATATTCAATCTTGAGTGTTATGTGAGTGGCCCCATCCTGCATGTAGAAGGTGTTAGGAGTAAAGAAAGAAGCAGTTGCTTCAAGTACCTGCCAAGTTCTCTCCCTCTGGCCTGCTCTGCTGCCAATCCCACCCCACCCTGTACATTCTCAGTCCAGATGCTTATATAGAATGGCACCGCATTTGCGTATAGTCTACCAGCATCTTCTGATATACTTTAATTTTTTTTTTTTAAATCGGTACTGAGGGTCGAACTCATGACCAGGCGCTTGCAAGGCAGGTGCTTACAAGGCAGGCCTTATGCCCATGAGCTAAATCCCCAGCCCCCTAGTATACTTTAAATTAGCTCTGGATTACTTGTACCTTAGCAGTACAAATGCTATTAATTGTTACATCTATACTGTACTACTTAGGGAATAATGACAAGGACAGAAGTCTGTATATCGTCAGTACAAATGCAGTTATTTATGTATATATTTATATATTTTGCAGATTTTTATGGAAAAATTTCATAACAATAGGGGAATAACAATAGTTAATACATATTTTTATCTTTGAAGTAATTACTCAAAGTACAAAATGGAATAAATTCTCCAAATGATATTTTGTTGTCTATGTATTATTGACACTGCATCAATCATCCAAGTTTCTCTTTTTTCCATATATTACATTTTCTTTAGGATTTTGTCTCTTTTGGGTTAAGGATATTTTTAATTTTTTTGTTTTCTTTTTTGATTCAGGATCTCACCTTAAAGCCCAGGCTGGCCTCCAACTTGTGGTGATCCTGCCTGAGCCCTTTTGAGTGCTGGATTTTTTTTTTTTTTTTTTTTTTTTTTGTGCTGGGAATCAAACTCAGGACCTCATGTTTACCAGGCAGATGCTGTGCTGCTGAACTAAATCCCCAGCCCCGAGTTCTAGGATTATAGACATATACCACCATGCATGGCTCAAAGATGTTTTTGTTTTAAGTGAAAGAAAAAAACTGAAATTAACTTAGTGAAATTGGAACCAATGATCAACAGGCCCAGGAATAGAGCTGACCTTGAGTGTGCTTGTGGACTAGTTATGTTCCAGAGATTGAGATGTACAAAGCCCACACTTCATTTGCTTTGTGCTCTGTTGTAAGAGATGACTAACCTCTGGTAATTCCAGGGAACAGAGTAACTTGTGTGAAATTCCAGGGCGTGGTTGAGAAATAGAGTTTGGATCACAGGTCTCCCACTGACCTGAGGAAGAAAGGACCAAATGATTGGTGAACCTAGAAGGTAGACCTAGGACTAGTTTTGGAGAAGAAGATGAGACTAGAAGACAGCCTTGTTTTCTATACCTGCTTGTGTTCCTCAGCAGGTGGGTATGGGAAACAATTTGAGTGACTTGCCTTCTATGCAGAACAATTGCTGCAACTTTGCTTATATCAAGACTTACTTCCTTATACAGATATGTACAGAGCTGGCTATGGTATTTCCTTCTCTCTTCATTTGGCTCTAAGCATTGCAGATAAGGCTAGCCGAGGTACTTATATGTACTCTCTAAAGCCATCAGACAGTCTCTTGTTTCCTCCCATAATGCCTTTCTCTAAAATATATAAGCACAGGGGGATGGTAGTCAGTCAGGTCCAGGAATGTCAACTGGGTATGAGCCTCAAGGTAAAGAGGCTATGACTCCAGGGCACAAAAGTTTACATACCAAAAACCAAATACAATTCAGTTTCCACCTTAATTGAATTATGCAAGTTGCTCCTTCTGCATATGTTTATCTCTGCAGTTTGCAGAGATGCTTTTCTCACTATCTGACTAGCCAGCTCATGGTACTCACGTAATGCTCACCATCCTCACTGTCAAGATAATAAATTCTGGGAGAGGCCTAGGATCAGGGCCTTTTTCCACACAGCCTCATGGGGATTGGACTTAGGACCCCTTGGCTGTCCTTAACTTAGAATATGTCTTGGTGTCTACTTCCACGGTGTGTTGCATGGTTGGAGGTGGTAGATTGGAATTAACTTGCTGGGATTCCAATGACGTGTTAATGGGATTACAAATATAACTTTTTGGATTGTGACGAAGACTGGAAAAGGGATTATAATACTTGGATGCAGGTACTCAATATTTGGGATTATGGTAGATGAGGATCATTTCAAGTTGAGCACTATTGCAGCAAAGGTAGGGAAAGAGCAAGCTACCTACCTTGGTTTCAGGCAAGAACTAATCCACCTGTCTGCCTAGAGATGGAAAACATAGTGACTGTCCCTTGCTTCCTCATTCGCATTTCACCATCCTAAGGATAGACCAAGATTGGTTGGTATAGAATACTGAGTGGTATACTTCGGTTGCAGGGTGAAATTCAATTAAGGCTCAAAAACGTAAACTTGAATTAAAGTGGAAAAATAACAATGACAATAGGCCATAATAGTATTTAATGAAAAAACCTGGACATTCTTACGTGGAGAATGAAAAATGGTACTTGGGAATTAAGTAAAAAAAAAAAAAAGAAATCTGAGTTCATAATCACATATATCCACTCAAACCCACCCCCCAAAAAAAGGAACATAGTTCAATTTTGGTTAAGGGTCAGTTCATTACTCTCAAAATTTGTGTTTATTCTGTAATTCTTTTTTTAGACCCCACCACCACCTATTCTGTAATTCTTATACTAATTGAATTTCAGAATAATTTGATAGAGGAAAATTTCTTTATAGAACAGTTCCAGCTAATGAATACAAAAATCTGTAGAACGTTAATACTTTGCAATCTCTAATGAAATAATAGATTTGGAAAACGAACATCAGTAGCTACTAAAGCCATTGGGTATAATGTTGATGAGGACTTGATGGATGATTAGGCTGAAAAAGACATGAATTTATAAATTATCTGAGTCTCACTAGAAGCAGGCTATGCAGACTTTACCTACTTACTGGAGTGTCGCAATGCGAAGTACAAAGCCCCATCTATGAATATTCTTGTCAGAAGTTTGCACATGAATCTAATCAAGAATCTAGATTTAACAAACTGATTCACAAGAGATGGAAGAAATAAAGGAACAAATTAAATGAAGATATAAAGATATGCTCAGCCACATCTACTGTGAGAAATTCTGTAGGTAAGTGACATAGTTTCTTTAACAAGTGGGGGAGGTGTCAGTTTAGAGTTAGGAGGTTCTCTTGTGAGTCATGCAGCCAGGGAAGACACTGAACCAGAGAAATGTCTAAAGCTGTCTTTATTCTCTGGTGCCACTGTGTTTTCCCAGTGGCTCAGCCTCTCCCTCCAGCTGCTGTCCACTGGCAGGAGTTCTCAGCCCCTGCAGTGGAAAGGCTACTGTGCAAACTTAGGGGAGTCTCCCTGAGTCTGGTCTGGCGCAAAAAACAGGATAGTGGTGAGGCTATGGGAGGGAAACAAGGGCAGCCTCTGAACAACAATCAGCAAGGATCTGAATCTTCAAGTCCAGTAGGACTCAAGAAAGCACTTCTGCCACCTCAAACATGAGCTCAGCAGAAAGCCCTGCCCCCATCGACCCTGAAATGGTCGTGGCCTAGGCTGGTACTTTTGAGGTAGAGAGTAGAAGGAATAAAGGAAGTAGAAGGAATAAAGATATGTAGAAAGGACATGAGGAAATTACAATTTTAAAAATTGTACTTTTTTGTGATACTGAGGTTGAACCGAGGGCCTTCTCACTATGTTACACCCCCAATCCTCTGTTTCTTATTTTGAGACAGGTGCTCACTAAATTGCCCCCAGGCTAGGCTCAAACTTGTGATCCTCCAGCCTCAGCCTGCGAGTCTGCTGGGATTCTAGGCATCATTGTGCCAAGCTAAAATTGTACCTTAAGAAAACTGCAGCTTCAAGACTCAAAGTTAGGAGGCCGGGGATTTAGTTCAGTGGTATAAAGTGCCTGCCTGGCAAGCACAAGGTCATGAGTTTGATCCCTGGTACAAAAAAAAAGACTCAAAGTTACCTAAGATAGGGCTGGGAAGTTAGCTTAGCAGCATAAGCACCTGCCCTGGCAAGCACCAGGTCATAAGTTTGATCCCCAGTAACAAGAAAAAAGTTACCCAAGTCTACATAGTGAGACCCTGCCCCAAAAATCCATAAATTTGGCCTGTGTTTTCCTTCCAATACTATAAATCAAGGTGTTTTGGGGTGGGGGTGGTACCAGGAATCGAACTCCTGCCCTTGCACTTGCCAGGCAGGCGGTTATGCCGCTGAGCTATATCCCTAGCCCAATATTATACATCTGTAAGTTCCAATGACTCCATTTTCTAAGAAACAGTACTATTAATTGGGTACAGCATTTCCAATTAGCAATAATCACGCCTCAGGTAAACCTCATTAGCTAAGATAACTGCCACTGAGCAAAGCATTTCCAAACTTCACACAGGGTTTAGATTTTGGACAATAAAGCCGGTTTTTGCCTTAGGCTACTAATGAACAATCCAAGTTTAAGGAAACAAGCATGGTAAATAAGTCTCTCAGAGATAAAGCACTGCAGATCATCTATCTGGAGGATACCCCAAGACCTCATGAATGCTCCCTCCTGGGTGTGGTATGTCCGAGCCCTGAGTGCCACACTTTTACTTTGCCTGTGCCTCTCACCATGATTAATCAAGAACTTCCTCTAGAGTAAGTCGAGGTCCCAGCACCACTTTGGGGGAACTTTCTGCAATCCCATCTGTTGAATTTTGGGACGAGAAAATAATTCACTCCAGCACCGTTAGGCATTTACAGGCCCCTTTCTGGACCTTGTGGCCTCATCAGAACTTCCTTGAGCTGGGTATGGTGGCATGTGCCTGGAGTCTCAGCACTCTGGAGACTGAGTAGGAGGAAGGAGTTGGAGAGCAGGCTGGCCCACATAGTGAGACCTGGTCCCCAAAACTAAAACAAATGAAAAACCAAACCAAAACAGGGAACTTCTGCTGAGCCTTCTGGGTGTTTCACAACTGAACTGTTTTTTGTTGTTGGTGGTGGTGGTGGTCCTGGGAATTGAATTTAAGACCTTAGGCTTGCCAGGGAGGCACTGTGACCATTGAGCTACATCCCCATCTGCCAAGTTTAAATTGTTACATTATTATTGTTACTTACTGAGAAGACCAGTAATCTCATCTGTCAATTCAGAGTCACCATGTACAATAGAATTCTTTAAAAATGGGTTCTAAAAATACAACATATGATATTGTCACTTTTTTTTTTTTTTTGAGACAAGGTTTTGCTGTGTAGTTCAGGCTGTCCTTGAATTGATAGTGTTCCTTTTGCCTCAGGCTCCCAAATGCAGGCCTGTGCTACCACATCTGGCTAAATTTTTAAAATTAAAAACAACTAATGAGGCTGGGGATGGTGGCACACAACTGTAATTCCAGCACTCAGGAGGCTGAGGCAGGAGGATTGCTATAAATTTGAGGTCTGCATAGGCTACATAGTGAGTTCAAGGCAGCCTAAACTAAATAGCAAGACCCTGTCTCAAAAAAATTAATGAATAGTTTTTTTCCCTCTTGTCTTCGCTCTGAAGTTTCATGAAACAAGAAATGCTTGTTAAAGAGTTTAAAGTATGCTACTAAAGGGAAGGACTAGATATTTAAAAGTTTAAACACAATTAATTACCTTACAGGCTAAGAATGTGGTTCTGTGGTAGACTGCTTGCTTAACATAGAGGAGCCCCTGGGTCCAATCCCAGAACTGTTATCCCAGTATTTGGGAGGCTGAAGCAGCAGGATGGTGAGTTCAAGGCCAGCCTGGACAAACAAAACAAAACTGTAATAAAAAGAGTTAACATAGGGGTCAGCAATTTCAATCCAACTGTATATTCAAGAGACCTAAAAATATATTCAAACAAATACTTGTACATGAATGTTCACAGAAGCATTATTTGGATTAGCCAAAAATAGAAATAGTTTAAGTGTCAGCTGATGACAGCTAATGAATAGGAAGGTAAACAAAATGGGTAAAAGCCACACAGTGGAATACTTACTATTCAGGCATAAAAACAGAATAAACATTCTAATGGTTGCTACAAGATGAGTGAATCTGGAAAAAATTTTCAACCCAAAGAAACCAGGTGCCAAAATTCACATACTACATGATTCTGTGAATATGAGATAGACAGCATAGGAAATTCACAGAGAAAATGTTGCAGAAAAACCAATATCAAACCAGATGGAGGACTGTTTGCACCAAGGAATCTAGAAGGCAACTTTATTGATCTTAATGGTAGTGGACTAGGGACAATAGTATCCAAGTCACCAGCAGTGAATCAGGTCTGAGTTCATTTTAAATAGTTTGGAAGCAGGAAGTACAGGGCAGACGGCAGGTGGTTACATGGCTGGTTACATGAATTACACTAAGTCACATACTGTCAGGCAAGCTATGTCTAAATAGGTTTACTGAAAAAGAATTGTTTACCATAATGCAGGACATCCTGGGGACAAGAGGAAGGCATTTGAGCAGAGCAAGCAAAGTTAGAAGTGTCTTTGACTGGGTCACTTTGTCCAAACCAAAGTCCTTGAAGCCAGTTGGACATAATGAATATTCTTTTAACTAAAAGAAACACAGGCTGATAAGTCAAATCGATTCAGCACATTATCAGAAGAAAAGCAGCTGGATCCAGACAGTTAAGGTGGATTGAGTCTAGCAGGATGCTGATATGATAGCTGATTTTTAACTTGCTGTAACATGTCTATAAGTTTGATATTCTATTACTGTGCCTTTACTATTTTATAATAGTGTCTTTACAAAGGAATTACCAGGGGCAAGAGAGAGAGGCCAACTGGAAGAAGTGGCTGCTGCTGAGATAGGAGATTAGGGTAGGGAAAGCTGGCTGGGCAAGTAGCTATGACTTGTTATACAAGATCCTAGAATATATGCTCAGAACAGTTCCCAAAATCCTGCACCTGGACTCCTCCAGAGAACTCAAGCAGGTTCTCAATAGGCTGGCTCAGTCTGAGACATAGAGTTCCAACACCAGCTCTCAGAACCAGATGTAGAAATTCTCAGGCTCAACTTGGACATGACTTTCCCAGAACCCGACTGCTGATGCTGGTTTTCAGCAGCAGCAGCAGTATTAGTCTCAGAGAAAATCCAGCTTTGCACTGGTGCTGCTGCCCTTGGCAAACATCAGACAGGATGTCATACAGAAAAGATAAGACAGAGCATTGAATCTTCCAAGCATCAGGATATCTGAAAACATCTATACATTTATACCAGACACCCTGATAACTTTGACTATTGAGGCACTGGAGAACTTTGACCACAGATAAAGATACAGGGGTTCTAAGTCACAACGATCATCTGATGTCAGTCTGACTTGAAAAGACTAATTGTTAGGGTTCCAGCATTTATGTGAAAATGTAACCATTTTATATCTTTTTTTTTTCTTTTTCCTTTTTATCAGTACCAGGGATCGAACTCACATCCGCATGCTTGCAAGGCAGTGCGTATGCCACTGAGCTAAATCTCCAGCCCCAATGTAACCATTTTTAAAGAAGTACTTGGAAAAAAAATTGGTATGGACAGTGAGTCTTTTTGTTTTTTTCTGTTGAAAGTGAATTTAGTGCTGAGGAATCCCACCCAATTTTTCTTTATTTTTATTTCAAAGGGGGTAAAATTAAACACAACAAAACAGAACAAAATAGGACATAAGAAAGCAATGTAAGAGATATAAATTTCAAAGCTAGACCTGAGATCTTCACTATCTATCATATTGTCTCTTGTTTTCTTCCAAATAGTTGTCCATGTCTTCACATATGGAGAAGTCATACAAAACAACATAGTATAAAACTGATTCGAACAGAATGAGGAAGGTATTCTAGGTCTTCAAAGCCAGACAATAAGGAAATCACCAATAGCTGTCATAGAGATTCTTGTTCTCTTCAAAATAGCTGTCCATACTTTCATGTGTATTGAAGTTCAACAAAACAAAACAGGCAGCAGGGGACGGGTTGCTTGGGCTCCAGGTCCCAGCATGGCTCCGGTCCCACTAAATGCCAGAGGCTCCTATGGTGGGCCACTGGAGCCCAGTGAGTCTTCGTAAGGTAGAATGTTAAAGCTTTCCAGGCATCGAGACTATCCTGGCTTTGGACCAAACCCAGAACAAAGCATAGGTGAGGCTTAGGTACACACAGTTGCCTTGGTGCTACAAACTAGATTGTGTGCGTGACAAACTCACTTTAAAAGAAGAAATTGTATGGTTGTAAAAGACATTAACTTGTATGAAATAGCTTCCTCTGCTAGAAACCCCAGGATTTTTATTTGGTACTTGAATGGTATTTTTGGAGAGAAAATTATCACTAAATTAATATGACTCCAACAGAAATATTATTTTATTGTATTAATGAGTACTGTATTGGTTTGCCAAAAGCTTTGTAACTTAGTAAAAGTATTACTTTCTTTGGATTTGTACTTTAAGACTCAGCATACTGTACCATGGGCTGGTTTATGCTAACTAAAGCAATAGAACCTGAGTTTTGCAGCCCTCTTTTTTTTTTTTAAAAGAGAAAGAAATGAAAAAAAAATGGATAAAAAAGGGTAGAAATAATACAGAATCACAGAAAAATAAACAATAAAAAAGTCACTAGTTGATAAGTTGATAGTTGATAGTTGATATTGTCATCTTAGAAATAGTTGTTCAGGTTACAAAATTAAAGCATATAAAGTGACATTGAAATAGTGACATGGCCAACAGTTCTGTACAATGATCCAACAAAAACTTAGTAATATGGTTATCAGTCCTACACATTTGTTTTATCTTAAAGAGGGTAAGATTAAACATATCAAAAGAGAACAAAACAGTTCATAAAGCAACAATTTAAAGAAATACAGATTTCAAAGCAAGTCCACTGGAGATCTTCACTGTCTATCTTATTGTCTCAAGTTTTCTTCCAAATAATTGTCCCTATCTTCACACACATTGAATACATACTGCATGTTATAGAACTAATCAAATCATTACAGGATGATGAAGGCTTTTTAGGTCTTCAAGATCTGACATTGGGAAAGTCAATAATGACTACCATAATGTCTCTCATTCTCTTTGGAGTAGCTGTCCTTATCTTTACATATGCTGAAATTGAATTTAAGAGACAAGACTAATAGCACTCTGAACAGTGTATAATAGTATTGCTATATTTTATATCATAATGTTACAGAATTAGCATTGGGTTTCTTAGTGTCTCTTCTTCTTCAGAATATCTGTTCATTACATCTTGTATTATATAATCTGTTCCCATAAATAGTTTAAAAAATTCTTCCCATGTGTGAATTTCTACATGTATATCTATCCTTTCTGTATTATAGGGAAAAACAGATCATAACAAGACAACAAAACAAATTCCTAGAAAAACATGCAATGAAAAAAAGACACATATGACCACAATATTAGGTGATCTACCGTAGTTACTATGCTTTCTCTTGTTATGTACAATAGAGTTGTCCACATCATCAGGCTTAATATAGTTAAGCATAGTATTACATACCATTTTTTTTGCTTTTTTCTTTTTTACCTCAACTTGTGAGAATGGAAACATAGCTATTTTTATAAAAGGGCAACTTTGAAAACATTGTAGGACTTGAGAGCGGTTAATAATCAAAACCGAAAAAAAAAAATCAAAACCGATATGGATATTTTTTTACATCTTGTCAATCTTCAGAGTAGTTGCCTCTACTTTTAGACATGATACTAGCAAGCATACTAAATTCAAATAAAATCAGCCAAGGCAAAACCACGGTCTAACAAAACAGATTCAAATAAGATCAGTCATAGTAAGACAATGTAAGTAATATAGGGTTTCAGTTTAAAGTTAATAGGAAATTAAGGATAGTTACATGGTATAACCCTACAACTTTTGGGCTAGATGTCTGTGCCCTCAAATCTGATATGGGTGGACAGACCGGAACAAAATATAGTCAAACTAAACAGAGCGACAAGGCTACTGTGACTTTTAAATCCTGATACACTGTTAACAATGACCTCTGCTTTCCTTTTTTTTTTTGTCTTTTTCGTTTTTATTGGTACCAGGGATCAAACTCACGACTGCCTGCTTGCAAGGCAGGCGCTTATGTCACTGAGCTAAATCCCCAGCCCCTGCTTTCTTTTTTTAGGCTATTTTTCACCTTTCCCCTTCTCAGGATGCTTTGTACGTTTTGGGTCTCACTAGCCCCTTTTAGTTTTTAAATTAGGGGGCCAGCCCGTTGTCTACCTGAGTGTTTGCAGCCCTCTTAAACAGAACACTTAACACTTAAACAAGAGAGCTGCTGTTCACATCTCTTAGCATTTCACTTTTGCTTATTTTGTCAAATGTCAAAATCATGGTTTTGTAATTGCTAAGGCATGTCAGGTTATTTGAATGTAATTATTTTTGAATAACTGTGACCACAAAACATCTTTTTTACATGAAGAGCTGTACATCATTTGAAATTACTCAAATGATTTCTAGATCTGAAGTATAAATCCCAGGTACCTAATTTTTTTTTTTTTGTACCAGGAATTTAACTCATGACCCCACATTTGCCAGGCAGATGCTTGTGCCCCTGACCTCAATCCCCAGCCTCTAATTTTTTTTTTTTTTTTTTTTAAGACAGGGTCACTCTGTGCAGGTCAGGCTGGCCTTGAGCTCACTTTGTAGCCCAGGATGGTCTCAAACTCACAATAATCCTCCTGCCTCAGCCTCCCAAATGCTGGGATTACAGGCATGAGCGACCATGCCTGGCTCTTCTAATTTGTTTTATAAATAAGGATTTCCTTCTTCATCCACCCAGTGAACTATAGGATCCTAAAGTAGTTGGAGAGCATGTAACTCCGATATGTTGAGTCTTCAGCCCCTTCTGGCTTGAAGAATCTGGAGAAGACAGAGACTTCCACTCCCTGGGCACCCAACAAAAAAATACAGGGATTTGCACCTTGGGGGAAATGAGATAGATCAGGGCCTGGCAAAACTGGTGGGGAAGTAGTTGTGACCTGTTGATTACAAGATCTCAGAACACATGCTCAGAATAGTTCCCAAAGGCTTGCACCTAGACTTCTCAGAGTGACTCCAATAGGATAGATTCCCCAGATCTGATGCCTGAGATGTGGGGTGCCTGAGAAGCACTGCCTCTTAGGACCCAGTTGTAGAATTTCTTTCAGTTTTCTTCGAAGTTTGGACAGTCTAAAAGAAGAGGCAGGCATGAAGAGCTTGCAATTGTGGCTTTTCCTTACTCTGCTTTCTCCAGGGTGTTCTTTTATCTTGCCTTTTGCTCTTTTACTAGTTCCAAGTTTGCTCTGCAGAGCCAGTTTCTCCCCTACTCTTCACTTTTACTTTCTCAAATAAACTTGGCCACTGCTGTTTGCTCATTTTATATAATTCTTTGTTTGAGTTAAAGAAAAAAAAAAAACAAAAAACTTGTTCAGAGGACAAGAACCCAGAGGGAGAGCTGAGTAATCCAGGACTGGGTAACACTTAGTTGGCGAGCCACTTTTAGAAGCGAGCTACCCAGTGACACTACGTGGTATAGGGATTTTCTTTGGAGGTGATGAAAATGATTCAGAACCAGACACAAAAGTTGTACAGCATGAATGTATTAAAAGAGACCATAACCCCAAAACACAGTACCATGGCAGGCAGAGTATTTTAAAGGAATTTAGAAGGCAACAGATGCCAACAGAGACTATATTATCTGCTTGTCTGCTTAAAGTCCAGACCACCAAGAAAGAAAATTGCTTTTTTTTCCTGGAGCTCCCTTAGCTAATGTCCTATTGTAAGGGGGCATAGTGGCCATACCTGAAATTTCAGCACTCTGGGAGGCTGAGGCAGACAGGTTGCTGCAAATTCAAATGTAGCCTAGGGAATTTTAGCAGGACCCTGTCGCAAAATAAAAATAAAATGGACTGGAGATGTGGCTTGGTCCCCACTACTGGAGAGTAGAAAGTCACACTGCAAGGCAAAGAACAACAAACACATTTGGCTAGACTTTTAACACATTTGGAAAGATTTATGCCACACATCATTGTCTTTCATTTTGGCCTTATTTGATATTTCAAAAAGAATCATTTACAATTAATTGTTCTTAGGCCTAATCAGGCCATTTTGTATTTCTCCAAGACCACTGAGTTCCCCTTAAAATCGCTTATCGTTTCCTTAAAACCTGTCTTTTTCCCCTCTTCCATGGAAAATTGCTGTGTAAAGTTTGAAATCATACTGGCTCAGCTGGTAATCGCAGTCTTACAACATCACTTCACTCCTTGCCACTGTGATTCCTTCTTTTTCACATTAATAAATTTTTACACCTTCCCTTTGGTCGGTTCATTCCATCAAAGGCGAGGGGGCATCTTTCATTTTGCCTTTAAATAGTAAACACCACTGAGTTGTAACCTTTGTTTATTTATTGTAATACTGCCAGTTGAACTTTTGCATTGAGCTACTTTCCCAGCCCACTTTTTAAAAATTATGAGACAGGGGTTTCACTAAGTTGCTAAATTGCCCAGGCTGGGCTGAGTTTGAGACCCACCTAACTAACAGTCTCTCAGGGTGCTGGGATTACACGCCCACCACCGCGCCCAGATAACTGCAAACTATAAAATGGATTATTTTGTTTTACAAATATTACTTTAAAAACTCTGACTCGGTAGTCAAAATACTGAGGAGCGTGGAATTAGTCTTACATTCATTTTACCAAGGGTAATACTACTCAGCACTTGAAGACGAGTCCAAGTGAATGGTACCAGTCTCGAGGGAGAGTGCCTAGGGGGCGCTGCGGAGCCAGGCAACGCCAAGGCGGGGAGGGGCGTGGTCTAACTGGGGGCATGGCCTATAGGGAGCGTGGTTAGGGCGGGCCGAAGGCGGCGCTTCTGGCGCGCAAAGAGCCTGTTACCTTGAGAACGCGGAACAACAGAAGGCGCGGGAGGCCGCGGCCCTACGGAGCGAGGCGGGGTGTACGGCGCTCCCCATCCGAGACCCGGGCTTCCTGAGCCGGTCAGTGTGGGTTGGCGCGGGGAGCCGGCGCCACCCTGAGCCGGCCCCTGGCCCGCTGTGGAGGAGGCGCGGCGGGGCGCAGAGAGCTCCTGGCTCTGCGTTGGGTCCCGGCGAGTGGCCCTGAGAAGCGCTGCTTCCGGAGGGAGGTCCGGCGCCCCCCACCACCCCGAGAAGGAGGAGTAGGGGTTCAGGGTTCTCCCCAGGAGGGGGTCGAGTTCCCCTCCAGGAGAAGGAGGGGGTCGGGTTTCCCCCAGGAGGAGGAGGAGAAGGAGGTCGAGGCCCCTCCAGGAAGAGGAGGACGACGAGGAGGTGGAGGTTGGTCCCCTAGTGTGTGGATGTCTCGAGGGACGGCGAAGGGTTCGCGGGGTCACAGGCTCACTTGGAGATTGAAACTTCAGTGCGTCCCGCGCTGCGGAGATACGAAAGCCGCTTCTCCGTGACTGGTGATTTTGGAGAAAGAGCAAGGGGATCCAGATTCTGTCTTTGAAACCCCTCTTATATAACACTACCCCTCCAATTTTTAAAATCTTTGCTGTTTTCTTTACTCAGCTGCCTTTTTGATGCATTTGAAGCGTGTTATGAGCTGCTTATGTGATTCCCTATCCCTGAACTGGAAAATTCTTTATAAGAATATTAGTCATTAATCAACCAGAAGTTTTAGACAATCATTTTCTGAGAAACTAAGAGCACAGGATGGCGTTGGTATTTAGTGATACTCATTCCTGATCAATGACATGACACTAAGGATCCAGTAGCTTGCCTTTATCACACTTCCAAACCTACTAAGAATCTGAAGAAGTAAATTGCTATGGAGTTTCAAAAAACTTATTTTTATGAGCCATTATGAATGATTGGATGGATTTGAAATGCCTGTTCCACCAAATTGTAGTTAGATATTCCCATTATGAAACCAAGAAACAAAGTATGTGAAAGTATACCAGTTACTTTTTGTGTGTTTTGAGAAAGAGACTCTCTACCTACTGTAAGGAGGCTGGCCTTGAACTCACTAGGTAGCCCAGGCTGGCCTCCAGCTCTGGGGAATCCTCCTGCCTCGGCCTCTAGAGTGCTGGAATTAGTGTCATGTGCCACTAACACCCAGTTGTATTTGGCATTTTTTACCAGCAATTTCATTGAAAGCAGCTTTCGCTTAACATAGACCATGACCTGTGCTTCAGTTTGATGGCATTAAAAAAAAAGAAGAAGAAACTGATATGATAAATTGGAGATATTTGGAGACATTTGGAAAAATCTAGTTAATCATCAGGCTTGCTGTGTGAAAGTTTCTAGTACCAGTGACTGTAAAACCCTTTAGTTTCTAAGAAAGCATTTACCATGTATGTATTTCAGTGCAGAATTTCATTCGAATAATTAAATCCACCAATATTAGATGTATCTGTTCCGGCCACTAATAGTGACTTGTTGACTCTGTTTTGGGATTTGGCAACCCAAGGTACCTGATTTTTTTTTTTTTTTTTTTTTTTGAATTCTCAATGGGATCCTAGTAATGTGATGTAAATAGTTTTTGTTTTGATCCTCTTCAGACTGTACACCTAACTATAAATGCAAAGTACTGCTGCTGAGTTTTTAAAAAA
Source organism: Cavia porcellus (assembly GCF_034190915.1). Classification (NCBI taxonomy): domain Eukaryota; kingdom Metazoa; phylum Chordata; class Mammalia; order Rodentia; family Caviidae; genus Cavia; species Cavia porcellus. Next base: position 71,146,517 of record NW_026947485.1, on the reverse strand, counting down.
GGAATATTAAATATGTCGTCAATATTTCCATAGTATGTAGAATGTAATTTTCTGTCCAGTTGTCTCCTATGTTAATGATTATGTTCAAGACTCAGGTTTTCTAAAGAGCCCATCTCATCCCAACCTGATCATTTTTCATCATTTGCACTCAAAAAGTAATTATAGATCAGTTACCTGTTACTTTTTAAAGCTTTTATGTGGTTGTAAGTTTGATCTTAAGACTGAAAATCGATGTTCAAAGTCATTTTGCAAACTTGTCTTTCATTTTCCTTGAGAGTAGAATTGCTGGGTCAAATGATAGTTCTTTTTAACTTTCTTAGGAACTGGCTGTTTTCCATAGCAGATGTACATATTACCTTCCCATTAGAAATGCAGAAGGGTTCCAACTATATACCCTTACCAACACTTTTGATTTTTTTTTTTTACATATTTTTTTTTTTTTTCTGAGACAAGGTCTCAATATGCAGTTCGGGCTGACCTTGATTTCTCTTAGTAGCCCAGGCTGGTTTTGCATTTGCAATGATCCTCCTGACTCAGCCTCTTGAATGCTGGGATTACAGATGTGTGTCATGGGGCTGGGGACTTAGCTCAGCGGCATAAGCGCCTGCCTTGCAAGTGTGTGGTCGTGAGTTAGATCCCTGGTACGGATGAAAAAAGAAAAAGACAAAAAAAAAAAAAAAGTTAAAACAGATATGTGTCACCACACCCAGCATTCTTTTTCTTGAAAATTTTTTTTGAATGAGAGAGAAACTGTCTCTGCAGAGTAAACTTAGAAGAGTAAAAGAGGAAAGAGCAAGATAAAAGAATATCCTGTGGAAAGCAGGGCAGACTATTATGAAGAAAGCCACATAGCCTTTAAAATTAATTTTATTGGAACACTTTCGATGTATGTAATGATCATATTCATCATAGGGAATTTGTACCTGTATATAATATATCTTGATTCTTTTTTTCCCAATCCTCTCTCCTGCCTTCAACTCTTCTTCCTCTCCTTACTAACAAAAGTTCTTTCCATTCCCTCCTTCCCACCTTTTTTTGGATTTCTTAAGACAGGGTCTCACTGTGTAGCCCAAGCTGGCCTTGAATTGTTGGGTTATCCTCCTGCTCAGCTCCTTAGTGTTAGGAGTACAGGTGTGTGCCACTGTTGCCAAGCTTATTTTTTTCCTTTCATTCTCTATTTTTTCCTTTTCCTTCTCTTCCCCTTTCCTCCTCCCTTGCTCTCCTCATATGAACATTTTCTTCCCATTTCCCAATATTTATTATATATTTTGGTCCTTATTTATACTTTTGGTTTCTCACACCAGAGAGGCAATGTGGTATTTTCATGTGTATCTGATTTATGTCACTTAAGTATAGTTTCAAGGTACATCCATTTAACTAGAAATATCTTACGCTTATCTTTCTTTATGTCAGAATAGTACTCCATGGTAAAAAAAAAAAAAAAAAAACCACATCATCTTTATCCATTCCTCAGATGATGGGCATTGGGCTGTTTCCAATATTTGTCTATTACAAACTGTGCCACTATAAACATGGGTACACATATATTGCTGTGGTACGATGTTTTTAATTCTTTTGGAAAGATTCCCAGAAGGGAAATAGTTGCTCAAATGGGACTTCTAATTCTAGCTTTTTCAGGACACCCTACACTGATTTCTCAGTGGCTACATCAGTCTTCACTTTCACCAACAGTGGTGAAGAGGTTCCTTTTTCTCCACAGCCCCACCAGCATTTGTTAATGGTTAATTTCCTTTTTTTTTTTTTTTGTCTTTTTGCTTTTTATCGGTACCGGGGATTGAACTCATGACTGCCTGCTTATAAGGCAGGCGCTTATGCCGCTGAGCTAAATCCCCAGCCCATTGCTTAATTTCTTGATGGCAGCCATTCTTTCTGGAGTGAGATGGAATCTTAGTGTTGTTTTAATTTGCATCTCTCAAATAACCAGGGATATTGGACATTTTTAATATATTTATTTGTCATCTTAGATGCCCATTTGTGGATGAGCTCTTTAAGTTGGGGGGGGGGTCTGATTTGTTTTGAGTTTTTTTATTATAAATAGTAAGCCTTAGAGGAATAGCTGGCAAAATGTTTTTCTCACACCATGGGTTGTTTATTCACTCTGCTGGTGGTCTTTTTGCTGTGCAAAGCTTTTTAATAATTTGAGATCCTAGTTGTTGATTCTTTTGTGTTAGTTCCTATGAGATAAAGGTTTTGTTCATAAAGTCTTTGCTTACACCAGTGTTTTCAAGATTTCTACTGTTTTAATATTTAGATCTTTGATCCATTTCAGTTTTAGTTTGGTGCATAGTGAAATATATGAGTCTAGTTTTAATCTTTGATATGTGGAAAGCCAGTTTTTCCAGCACCATTTATCAAAAAGCCTATCTTTCTTCTAATGACGGTGTTTGGCACCTTTGTCAAAGATAAAGTGGCTGAGTGTGTTTGGAGTTGTTTCTGTGTTTTCTAATCTGTTCCTTTGATCCTTGGGCCTCTCTCTAGTCTTTTTTTTCTACTAGTACCATGCTGTTTTTATCAGTGGCTTTGCAGTACAATTTCAAGTCAGGGATTGTGATGCCCCTGCCTTTCCTTGATTCTCCAGAATTGCCTTTGCTGTTCTAGGTCACTTCTGGTTCTAAATGAATTTAGGATTCTTTTTTCAAATTCTATGAGATATGCTATTGGAATTTTGATTTGGGTTGCATTGAATCTGTATAACAGTTTTGGAAGTATGGCCATTTTCCCTATAATGGTTCTTTCTACCCAAGATCAATGGGTATTGTTCTATTTTTCCAGTATCTTCTTGATCTCTTTTTTCAGAGTACTGTAGTTTTCAATGTAAAGGTCTTTTACTTCCTTTGTTAGATTGATTCCTAGGTATTGTATTTTTTTGGATGCTATTGTGAAGGGTGTTGTTTCCCTACTGTCTCTTAGTGAGCTTGTTATTTATGTACAGAAATGCTGTTGATTTTTTTTCAATGTTGACTTTATCTAGCTGTGCTACTAAATTTGGTTATTTAAATGTAGAAGTCTTTTGGTGGAGTTCTTGGGGTCTTCTATGTAGAGTATATGTTAACTGCAAATAATGATAATTCTTCTTTTCCTATTCTCATTCCTGTTATTTCTTTCCATTGTCTTAACTGCTCTGGCTAATCTTTTCAAAACTGTGTTAAACAGGAGTCATGATAGTGGGCACCCTTGTCTTTTTCCTGATTTTAGAGTGAAAGCTTTCAGTTTTTATCCATTTACTATGATGTTGACTGTTGGTGCCAAGGAATCTGTCCATTTCTCTTGCATTTTTAGTCTTACTAACCTACAGGCTCTCAAAGTAGATATTGGTAATCATCTGAATTTCTTTCCTTCTTTCTTTTTTTTTCTTTTTGAGACAGGCTCTCACTTTCTAATTCAGTTTGGCCCTGAACTCTCTATGTAATCCACACTGGCTTTGAACTTGAGGCAGTCCTCCTGTCTCTGCCTCCCAAGTACTGGGATCACAGGCATCTGCCACCATGCCCAGCCTTCATCTGGATTTCATCTGAATCTGGAAATTACGTGAATTTCTGCAGGATCCATTGTGATTTCACCCTTTTTATTCCTAATTGCATTGCTTTGAGTCTTTTCTTGCTTCTTTTTGATAAGGTTGGCTAAGAGTTTGTCAGTTTTACTTCATCTTTCAAAGAACTATTTGATTCATTGATTCTTTGTGTAATTTTGTTAGTCTCTGTTGCATTAATTTATGTTGAGGTCTTTATAATTTCCTCCCTTGTACATGCTTTGGGATTTCTGTTTTCCAAATCCATTTTATTTCAAAGAGAAAAAAAATAACCCCAAAATTTCAAAACATGTCAATCAGGGCATTAAGTTACTGTTTTTTAAGTTACTGTTTTTTTACTGTGCTTTAAGTTAATGTTTTTCTTGAAGCTTGAGGTTCAACATTAGATAATTTATTTGAGCTTGCTCTATTTGTCTGGTGTGGCAATTTATCACTACAAATTTCCCTCATGGGATTGTTTTTATTGTTTCCCATAAATTTTGGTATATTGTGTGGCATTGTCATTTAATTGTAGAAATTGTTTTCTTAAATTTCATCTGTGACCATTTGTTTTTCCTTTTGCTGTTTATTTCCAATTTCATTGCACTGTGTCTGATAATATGCAGAGAACAGTTTCAAGAGTCTTTTGCATGTCAATGAGCTAGCTAGTCTGAGGTGGTCTTGGTGAAAGTCCTGTGTGTAGCTCAGAAGAATATGTATTTAGTCAGTGGGGGTGGACCACTCTGTAGTGTCGACTGAATCCATTTGTTCAAAGGTTTGGTTCAGCTCTGATACTTTGTTGATTTTTTGTGTAGTTGATCTAACTATTTTTGACAGTGGACCATTGAGGTCTCTCATTGGAATTGTATTACTGCTTATTTGATTTTTCATGTCTGATAATGTTTGTTTTATATAGTTTGGTATGCTGATACTTGGTGTATATGTTTATGATTATTATTGCTTCTTCTTGGATTATTCCCTTAACAAGTACATGGTGTGACCTTTGTCTCTCTTGATGAGTCTTGGCTTGAGATCCACTTTGGAAATAAGAGTAGGTACTCCCACCTGAGCTCTTTTCTTGGTTCCTATCACATGGAATATTGTTTTCCATTCTTTGATGTTCAGTCTGGGGTTTTTTAGAATTTTATTTATTTTTTTGTTTGTTTCTTTAATGGAGGATATTGTTGGATCTTGTTTCTTTTTTTTGGTACTGGGAATTGAACTCAGGACCTTGTGTTTACAACCAGGTGCTTGTGTGCTGAGCTAAGTCCCTGGCTGTGGATCTTATTTCTGATCCATTCAGCCAGTCTGTTTATTTTGACTGGTGAATTGAGACCATTTATATTGATGATTATAACTGATATGTATTGACTTACCTATGACATATAATTTTCCTGTTGTTGGTGCTCTTCCTTGCCCTTCTGTTTAATTGCTTGCATTAGTTGGTGACTTCTTTCTGTTGGTATTCTTGGAATTGAGATCTTTGCTAGGTCTTTGTAAAATAGCCTTCAGGACTTATTGGATGTGGGTTGGTAGTCATTAATTTCTTCAGGTGTTCTTTGTTATGGAAATGTCTTTCCATCAATTTTGAAAGGTAGTTTTGTGGGGTACATCAGTCTGGGTCGGAGCTTGTTTTGTTTTAGGGCTTGAAATACTTTACTCCAAACTCTCTTTGACTTGAGAGTTTTTGTTCAGAAGTCTGTTGTGATTCTAATGTGTTTTCCTTTATATGTGGTTGATTTTGGTTAATGGCTTATAAGATTCTGTTTTTGCTAGGTGTGGTGGTGCACACATGTAATCCTAGCACTTGGGAGGCAGAAACAGAAGGATTGATGTGAGGTTGAGGTCAGCCTGGGTTATGAAATGAGTCCTAGGCCAACTTGAACTGTATAGCAAGACCCTGCTCAGAAAGACAAAAAATTTCTTTTCTTATGTTGAATATCTGGAATCTTAGTTATTATATGGTTTGGTTTAGTTTTTTATGATCACAGCTAATTGGAGTTCTATACACCTTACATCTGTCAAGTTCTTTTTCCATGCTTGGGAGGTTTTCTGCTATTGCCTTTGTGAACAGATTTTTTTTTATGTCCTCTTTCTACTGATTTTTTTCATTGATTTTAATCAATTTATGGTGTTCTTTGCATCATCTGGCAGCTGTTGGATTGATTTTCTGTTTTCTCTTGATATTTTTTTTTTGAGACAGGGTCTCACTATGCAGTTCAGGCGGAGACAGGGTCTCACTATGCAGTTCAGGCTGAGACAGGGTCTCACTATGCAGTTCAGGCTGGCCTTGAACTCCCACTTTGTAGCCCAGGCTGGTCTCGAACTTGCCACGATCCTGCTGCCTCTGCCTCCTGAGTGCTGGGATTACAAGTGTGAGCCACCATGCCTAGCTTCTCTTGATATTTTTTTTTTTTTTTGTCTTTTTCCTTTTTATTGGTACCAGAGATCGAAACGACTGCCTGCTTGCAAGGCAGGCGCTTATGCCGCTGAGCTAAATCCCCAGCCCCTTCTCTTGATATTTTTAAAAAGTCTTTCTTTTGATAATCACAAGCCTGTTTTCTAGATGTGATATATTATCCTCATATTGGTTGATTCTGCTACATATACCTTCAATAGAATTTTTAATTTCTTGGCTGGCTGCTTGCATCTGTTTTGTTGAATCCATTTCTTTCCTCTGTTGGGCATTCATGGTTTCTACCATTTTTCTAAGTTCTTTATTTTTTAAATCTATTTATATTCACTGATCATGTCCTTCATTATGGTCATCATCTATTTGGTTATCTGAGAAATGATTTCTGATTTGTTTTTTTCTAGAACCTCATTCATCTGCTTTGTTACTTCTGCTGTTGGCATTTGAGTAAATTCAGATGGGTGGCTTTTGATTTCTTCCATCTCACTGCTCCCTGGATCTAGTGTGGGTGAACTAGAGGTCTGGAGTTACATCTTGCTTCTGTGTCTTTTCATTTTTAAAAATTTGTTTTCTTTGCTTGTAGCTTTATTATTAGTGTGGAGACCTCCTTAGAAAATTATTACTTTTCAGTTGTCTCTTCTAGATGTAGCTGGCTTTTGGCTTTTGAGTCTGTCTCAAAATCAGATGTCTTAAATTTATTAGGGATGAAAAGTTGTTGCCAATTTGGCCTAGCACCTGCCTCTTTGGTACTATTGTAGTATTGTGTATGACCTTCAGATAATCTTGGTATTGGCACACAAGGAAGAGAAACTGACCATAACAACTAGTCATGTTGGCTGGAGTACAGTCAGTAATAACAATAGCATCAAACACACTCTAGAAAATGACAAACTGTGGTAGCTATTAATTTGCTGTGTCCAATATAGCTCTAGAACTTCCTGGGGGACAGATGATAGAGGACAGAAGAGAATTTTCCATGTCCAGTATAGCTCTAGAACTTCCTGAGGAACAGATGATAGAGGACAGAAGAGTGAGAATGCAGAAAACTGAGGTCAGGTGGAATCTCCTTTCCTGATGGGAGAAAACTGTCCTACCACTGCAGCTTGTTTGTTTATACACTCAGGAGGTTGTCATGTGACACCCCTCTGCCTATCAGCTTGTTCGGATTGCCTTGAGTTCCCCATGGTCTTGGGGCTGGCCTTGCTTTAGCCCTGCACACCTTCAGCTGCTCCCTATGTTAGTTTGCCATGTTTAACTATAGGAACAAGGTTTATAGTGGTGTAACAAAATCTAAAACAAAGCAGTAAAATGTATATATAGTAAATATCCCCTCAATGGAGTGATTTTACATACAAGGGAGAAAATTTATAAAGGATTAGAGGGGGCTGGGGTTTAGCTTAGCGGCATAAGCAACTGCCTTGAAAGCAGGCAGTCATGAGTTCGATCCCCGGTACCGATAAAAAGGAAAAAGATAAAAAAAAGAAAAAAGGATTAGAGGACAAAGTAGAAAAATAGAAGAGAAAGAGATTAGAACCAAGTCCGAAGGACAAAGGCAGGTTGTCCAAGCTTTGGGAAACTGTCAAAGACAGGAAGCAAGGAGAAGGAAGAAATAAGAACAAAACAGAATGAAACAAACAAAAAACTAAAGACAGTGTTCATACTCATGAAGAAGTAAGAACAAATAAAAGAAAAAAATCAAATGAAAAAAAGAAGGTCCAGACTAGGCATGGAGGTGCACACCTGTAATCCCAGTTCTTAGGCAGCCGAGACAGAAAGATCACTGAGAGTTCAAAGCCAGCCTGATGAATACAGTGAGTTCAAGGCCAACCTGCCCCACAAAGTGAGACCTTGTCTCAAAAAGAGAAAAAAAAGAAAGAAAAGAAGCCAAGCATGGTGGTGCATGCCTGTAATCCCAGCACTCAGGAGGCTAATGCAGGAGAATCTTTGGCTAACCTGGCATATCAGGTGAGTGCGAGGCCAATTTAAAAAAAAAATTTTTTTTAAAGAGGGCAAAATTAAACACAACACAACAAAACAAAATGAAGAAACACAGATTTCAAAGCAAGACCACTGGAGATCTTCACTGTCTATCGTATTGTCTCTTGTTTTCTTCCAAATAGTTGTCCATATCTTCACACACAGTGAATACATACTGAACAATATAGTACTAAACTGGTCAGAACAGGATGATGAAGGCATTTTAGGTCTTCAAGACCAGACAATAGAGGAGTCAATAGTGGCTGCCACAATGTCTCGTTCTCTTTGAAATAATGGTCTATATCTTTACATATGTTGAAATTAAACAAGAAAATAGACTAATATCACTCTGACAGAGAATAATAGTATTGTTAGATTTTATATCATAATGCTACACAATTAGCACTGAGTATCTTAGTGTCTCTTCAGGGTATCTGTTCATTATATTGTACATTATATGATCTATTCTTGTAAACTGTTTAGAAATTCTATACATGTGTAAATCTCTACATGTATACCTATCCTTTCTGTATTATAAGGAAAAGCAGATCAAGACAACAAAACATTCCTAGAAAAACATGAAACGAAAAAGACATATAAAACTACAGTACTAGTATACAGTAGTTACTATGCTGTCTCTTGTTATTTTCCATAGAATTGTCTATATCATCAGGCATCATATAATTGAACATAGCACTACATAGCAATATTAATAAAAACACAACATTGGAGACATTGTAGGACTTCAGAAGCAGTTAATAATCAAACAGGAATGGTTATCTTTTACATCTTCAGAGTAGTTGTCTCTACTATTAGACTTGATATTATCAAGCATACCAAATTCAAATAAAAACAGTCAAGGCAAAACAGCGGTCTAACAAACCAGCTTCCAATAAGATCAGTCATAGTAAGACAATGTAAGTAATACAGGGTTTTAGTTTAATAGGAAATTAAGGATAGTTACCGTGGTATAGCCTGCTATTTTTGGGATAGCTGTCTGTGCCCTCAAATCTAATATGACTAGACAGACCAGAAAAAAAAATCAAACTAAACAGAGTGATAAGACTACTGGGACTTTTAAATCCTGATACACTATTAACAGTGTGCTCTGCCTTGCTTTTTTAGGCAATTTCTCACCTTTCCCCTTCTCAGGATACTTTGTATATTTTGGGTCTTATGGCTCCTTTAGTTTTTAGAGTTCAACCCATTATCTCCCTGAATGTTGCTTACCCCTGAGCTTTATCTTGAGCTTTACTCCTTTGCTTACTAAAGCCACAAGGTTTTCCTTCCTTCTAGCTGTGTAGTTCTACACTGCCCAAAAGTGTCATAACTTTCCAATTGATCTGTGGCTGCAGGACAAGTTGTCCCTATTTCTCTTTGGTTCCCTGTCACATAGAGCATCGTTTTCTCATCTTTGACTTTCAGTTTATTAACCCTTTTTCAGGTTGAATGTATTTCCTATTCAGAGCATTTCAATGGACCCTGTCACCTGATCTACTCTGCCTGTGTTTCTTTTTGTTAGTATCCCAAGGCCATCTGTATTAACGATTATAGCCAACCTTCTCTGCCATGCTATTTTTCTGCTATTGTCTACTTTACTCCTTCATTCCACTGTCTGCCCTGTTCGTTGAGGCCTCTCTGCCACTGTTGCTGGAATCCTGATATTTTTTCCTCTCTCTCTTGAATGTCCTTCAGTATTTTTTGTAGGGTTGGATTGGTGGTCATGAACTCCCACAGTTCCTCTTTGTCATGGAAACATCTTGTTTCTCCATTAATTTTGAGAGAAGTTTTTCAGGGTACATCAATCTGGGTTGGAGGTTATTTTCTTTTTTTTTGTCTTTTTCATTTTTACCGGTACCAGGGATCGAACTCACGACCGCCTGCTTACAAGGCAGGTGCTTATGCCGCTGAGCTAAATCCCCAGCCCGGAGGTTATTTTCTTTCAGTGCTTGAACTACTTCATTCCAAGCTCTTCTTGATTTGATAGTTTGTGTCGAGAAATCTGTTGTGATTTTGATGGGTTTTCCTTTATAAGTGATCTGTTTCTTTTCTCTGACTGCTTTTAATATTCTGTTCTTGTGATGAATTTCTGGGATCTTGATTATTATATGTCTGGATGTAGATCTGTTTTGCTTGTAGTTGGCTAGAGTTCTGTGTCCCTCATTTATCTGGATATCATTTCCTTTTCCTATGGTTGGGAAGTTTTCCTTATTTCTGAGAATAGCCCTTTTAATTCATTTGTGTTTACTCCTGCTTCCTCGCTCAAATTTTTTATTCTTGTTATAGATCCCCTTATCATCTTCTAGCCTTTATATTATTGCTGTTTGTTTCCTTGTTATTTTTAAGAAGTTTTTCATTTCATGCTCCCACCTTACAAATCTGTCCTCCAGTTCAGATAACCTATCCTTAGTTTCTTTCCAGCTGTTATGCTAGCTTTCAATAGTTTTTAGTTTCCTGGTAATCTCTGAATCTGCTTCATGTATTCTATGTTTTCTCTATTTTCTCCATCAAACAATTCTCCCTTTTTTTCTGTTCTTTCATTCCACCATCTGTTTTTTCTTGGGTGGTGCTTAGCATTTCTTTAACTATTCTACTTATATCTTGCTTTATTTCATTAAATATTTCACTTTTGAACTCGTCTATGAGGCTCCAGAGATATCAGTTTATGTCTATTGGTGCCATGTCTGATATTGCATGTTTTCTGTCCTCATCCTCCTTTGTATTTGCCTTTCCTGTATCAGTGTTCTTAGGACTGGGGACTGTGCACCCTTTCTTGTTGCTCCCTCTTCCCATACTTTTTGTTCCTTTCATACAAGTGTATTTAGGAGGCCCAGTTTTTTTTTTTCCTCTTTTTGTGTTACAGTTTGTTTGAATCGCACTGGCTAGGTGTTCCCGCCTACTGCAGTGTACTAGGGAGACACAGACCTGGGTGTTCCCGCCCACTGCAGTGTACTAGGGAGACACAGACCTGGGCAGCCTCTGCTGGGCCTGCCCCTCCAGGTCAACCTACTGAAGGCTTCACTGCTAGGGTGCACTGCCAGACGCTGGGACCTGGTTTGGGCTAGCCTACTGGATGTTAGTCCATGGTGTCACCCAGGCCAAGTGCTCTCCACCAATCCTGCTTGAGAGAGGAATATGTGACTGAAGTCATTGCAGTGTCCTGTTTCAGCTAGTCTGCCAGGTCTCAGAATGTCCTCTGTTGTCCTCTCTGTTGGAGCCTCCTATTCTATGAAAGGGTCCCCGTTCCTCTCACTCACCACAGGTCGATGCAGGGCTCCCCGCCAGTCCCGCTCTCAACTCCGCTCGGTTCGCTGATTCCCACTGTCAGAGCTTTCGAGCGTCTCTCCCTGTTGTGCTGATTCAGATGCAGCAACGGCAGCAGGAAATTCAAATCACGGCTTCAAGAGGCGTGGGTTCCAACTTCCGTGCTGAGATTTTATCTGTTCCTGTTATAGCACCGGGACTGCATTTCTAGTTGGTTTCTCTCAGCTTAGTTTGTTCTTGGGTCGACAGGGTATATCTCCCCTTGCTTAGGACTCCTCACACTGCATCATTCCTGGATTCTAAGCTGGCAATCTCAGAGAGCCTCATTGGCTGCTGTTATCTGTCCGCCATGTTCTCCTGGAACTCTGTTATTTTTAAGAGATCTTTTCTTTCACGAGCACACATTGTAAATCTATGTTCAAGTTTTGAAAGTCTAACTTTAGTTTCTGTAAAGGCATTTTGCCAGCTTTCAGTGGAGTGTTTAATTTCCTGGTAATCTGTTTGGATCTGTTTCATGTGTTCTAGATTTTGTTTATATTCTTTATCAAAAGTTTCTCTTCTTTTTCTGGTTTCCTCCATTTTTCCATCTGTGTCTTCTTGAGAGGGGCTTAGCATTTCTTTTATTAATCTTTTTATATCTTGCCTCACTTGAATTAGAATTTCAGTTTTAAGTTTGTCTATGAGGTCACAAAGGTATTTCTTTATGTCTGCTGATGCTATGGCTCATACTGCATAATTGCTGTCCTGGATCTCTTCTGTATTTACCTGTCCTGGACTTATTTTCCCTGGGTCAGTAGCTGGAGGCTTTTTCTTGTTTCTTTCTCTTGTCATGTTTCTAGTTTCTTTCAGACAAGTTGTATGGTGGAGGTCTCAGGCCCTTCCATATTGCTTATGGTTTTTCTGTAACGTGCTGGCTAGGGCCTTGCTGCCCTCTCCAGTTTACTGTTATCTGAGGTGCATGCAGGGATGATGTGGGCTGGCCCCTCTCCTCTGAACCAGTCAGTTGGTGAGTGTCTTCTGCACATTAGTCTGTGCTGTGCAGACGTCACAGGTTCGGGACAGTTTTGTCCCTGGCTATTCGTTCCCTGCCAGGGGTGTTACCCAGCCCCAGCAGATCCCACAGTCCTCTTTGGGCCAGGGACGACTCACTGATGCCACAGAGGTTCTGGATTCAGGCCCATCCTGCCCAACTCCAATATGTCATCCAGCTGGTCACCCCCCCCCCCCTGTGTGACCCAATTCCTAGCACTCACTAAGCATTAATGCAGCTCTCAATGTTGTTTCTGTTCTCTGTTGTACTGCATCCTCCCATCAAAGACTAAACTCACCAATTCCCGATTCCAGCAGCCCAACTTCAGCACAGAAGTAGTAGTAGTAGATCTACTTCAGGTGTGTCTCTGCTGTCACTGGTAGGCAAAGAAGGCAAAGAGAGCCCAGATTCATATTGGATGAGTTAGGATAGGGTGGTAAATAATCCCAGCAAGCCAGCACTTTCAGTTCTACAGAATGTAGGCTGATCCTGGCCTCTGGCTGTGAGGATGGGATTTAAGATATTCAGCCCACAACACTCTGGGTGTCTCTTGTTGGTTTGAACTTGGCTCACCGACCTTGGAGGTCTTCCACAGCTGCACCTCAGCCAGACCCTCAGAGCCTTGAGATGAAACAAACCCACAGCTGCTCTGAGCTCGGGTTCAGCTGGCTTCTTCCCAGAATGGTGTTGGCTGCTCATCCTCTCTCGGACACGTTTGTACTATAGTTACTAGCCGACTGTTGCAACTCACGGCATCCACTGGTCCTTTGCACTGCAGTACTTCTTCATGGAGTCCGCTGTCGCCATGGCGGCCTTCAAGGAGTTGCCTGTCCTGCTACACCTTTAGGTTTGAACCCCATCTCACACCATGAGCTGGGAAGGTGCTGTTTACCACCTTCCTCTTCTGCCATTAATTTTGTACTAGTACATGTTTGTAGTACTTAATGATTAAGTTTATCATTGGGAATTTGTACATATACATAATGCATTTTTAAAAAATTTTATTTAAGAGGAAAAAGAGAAAAACACAAAACAAAGCGGTGTAAGGGTACAGGTAATACAGAACTACAAAAAAAAAATAACAGTAAGAAATCACCTGTTAGTAGATTACATATTATCATCTTGGAAATAGTTGCTCAAATCACAGTATCAAAGAATACAAAGTGGACATTCAAACAGAGAGACTGCAAACAGCTGCGTTCAATGATCCAAAAACATTAATATAGTCAGCCATTTAACACCCCCAAACACACTTGCTGTTATATCCGTTAGAGCCCTTTTTTTCCCCCTCTCTTTTTTACAACAAAATTTACACATTTTGGATTTTATTACTCCTTAGTTCTTATTACTTTTTTGGGGGGGAGAGAATAAAGTCAAATATGGCAAAACAAAGCTGTCAGTCAAAACCAAGGATAGACATAGCACATGATGTAGAACAGGGTATAAGGTTAACAATAATGGTTATCAACGTTGTCTCTTGTTTCCTTAAAAAGAATTGTCTATCTCATTAGATATTATAAAGTTGGATAAAACAGTAGAGAACAAGACCAATAAAACTTAGGCATTGTAAACATTACAGGACTTCCAAAGGAGACAATAGTCAAACAAGAATGGGTATCTTAGTGAATCTTATTGCCTTCAAAGTAGTTGCCTATACCCTCAAACTTGATACTATCATACAGAATGGAACAGAGTCTAATCAGTCAAAACAAGATCGTGGGAGTATTACAGGACTTCAAAACAAGTTAATAGGAAATCAAAAAGAGTTACTATTATATATCCTAATTTTTTTAATTGTTCCCCTTAATTAAAACAAACATAAGAAATAACTAAATAATTTTTTTAAAGAATAAGGGAGAGATTGAGATAAAACAGGACATAACAATATAACAATAGAGGTCAAAGCATGACTGTTTCAGCAGCCTAGTGCTTCACCACCAAATAACCCGACTTAATAGTAGTTACCATAGTGTCTGTCTTTTTCCTTGAAATATTTGGATAAAACTTCATATACTATAGCTTCAAATATTTCTTTCTAATTAATAAGTGAAAACTTTATAAGGCTTCAAGGCCACATAATGGGGAATCATGATTACCACATATTTTTATATATTTGAATCATTACTTACATTAGGGAAACTATTCGGTATTCACACATACGAGATTGATTTATTTCACTTATGAGTATGGTCTCAAGCTGCGCCCATTTATTGATAAATATCTCAATGTGATCCTTCTTTATAGCTGAATAATACTCCATTGTATAGAAATACCACAACTTTTTTATCCATTCCTCAGTTGATGGACACTTGGGTTGTTTCCAAGATCTGGCTATTACAAATTGTGCTGCTATAAACATAGGTGCACATATATCACTGTGGTATGATGCTTTCAGTTCTTCTGGGAATATGCCTAGAAGTGGAATAGCTGGAATAAATGGGATTTCCAATCCCAACTTTTTGAGAAATCTCCAGACAGACCTCCACAAAGGCTGTACCAGTCTACACTCCCACCAACAGTGCAGGAGAGTTCCTTTTTCCCCACCGCCTCTGCAGCATTTGTTGTTGTTGGTTTTCTTGATCCTGGCCATTCTTTCAGGAGTGAGATGGTATCTCAGTGTGGTTTTAATTTGCATTTCTCTAATGACCAATGATGATGAGCATTTTTTCATGTATTTATTTGCTATTTGCATTTCTTCATCTGAGAATTGCGTATTCATCTCAGATGCCCATTTTTGGATTGGATCTTTGAATTTTGGAGGTCTGAGTTTTTTTAATTCTTTATATGTTTTAGACAAGAGTCCCTTGTCTGAGAGAGAGTTCACTAAAATCTTTTCCCAGTTTGTGGGTTTTCTTTTCACTATGCTGGAGATTTCTTTTGACATGCAGAAACTTTTTAATAAGAAGTGGTCCCAGTTATTGATTCTGGGAAGTATTTCCCATGCGGTTTGAGTCCTGTTCATGAATTCTCTACCTACTCCTATGTTTCCAAGGTTTCTACCCAATTTGTCTTCCAATAGATTTAGTGTTTCTGTTTTAATATTCAGATCTTTGACCCATTTAGATTTTAATTTAGTACATGGTGATAGACATGGGTCTAGCTTTAGTTTTCGGCAAATGGGGAGCCAGTTTTTCCAGCACCATTTATTAAAGAGACTTTCGTTCTTCCAGTGAACCTGCTTGGCTCCTTTATCAAAGATAAGGTGGTTGAGTGTGTTTGTAGTTGTGGTCGTATCTTCTAATCTATTCCATTGATCTTCGGCTCTGTTTTGATTCCAATACCATGTTGATTTTACTACTGTTGCTTTGTAGTATAACTTCAAGTCAGGGATTGTGATGCCTCCTGTTTTGTCTTTGCTGCTTAGAATTGCCTTTGCGATTCTAGGTCTCTTCTGGGTCCAGATGAAGTTTAGGAGTGATTTCTCTAGATCTATAAGGTATGTTGACGGTATTTCTATTGGGATTGCATTGAATCTGTATAACAGTTTTGGGAGAATGGCCATCTTCACAATGTTTGTTCTTCCTATCCATGAGCAAGGGATGTCTTTCCATTTTCTGAGATCATCTTCAATTTCCTTTTTCAGTGTATTATAATTTTCACTGTATAAGTCTTTCACTTCTTTTGTAAGAGTAATTCCTAAATATTTCATTTTTTTGCTTGCTAATGTGAATAGTCCAGTTTCTCTTATTTCCCTCTCTGTGATTTTGTTGTTCGTGTATAGGAATGCTATTGATTTCTGAGTATTGATTTTTGTATCCAGCCACATTACTGAATTTATTTATTGTATCTAAGAGCCTTTCAATGGAGTTTAGGGGGTCTTCTATGTAGAGTATCATGTCATCTGCAAACAATGATAATTTAACTTCTTCTTTTCCTATCTTTACCCCTTTTATTTCTCTTTCTTGCCTAATTGCTCTGGCTAGTACTTCCAGTACTATATTAAATAGGAGTGGTGATAAAGGACATCCTTGTCTTGTGCCCGATTTTAAAGTAAAGGCTTTCAGTTTTTGGCCATTTAGTATGATGCTGGCTGTTGGTTTGTCATAAATGGCCTTTATTATATTGAGGTAAAGACCATCTATTGCAATTTTCTGTAAAGTTCTTATCATGAATAAATGTTGGACCTTATCAAAGGCTTTTTCTTTTTTTTTTTTTATTTAAAGAAAAGGAAACGAAAAAAAAATACATGGAGATTTAAAAAAAGGGTAGAAATAATACTAAATTACAGACAAACAAAAGGTAAGAAATTGCCAGTTGATAAGTTACAAATTGTCATCTTCGAAATGGCTGTTCAGGTTATAGAATTAAAGTATATAGAATGACATTCAAAAAAATGACCCTACAAACCATTCTGCTCTATGGCCGAACAAAAGCTCCGTAATATGATTATCAGTCCCACCTATTTGTTTTACATCTCTAAGAGGATAAGGTTAACCATATCAAAACAGAACAGAACATTTAAAAAAAATAAAAAACAATTTAAAGAAATACAGATTTCAAAGCAAGTCCACTGGAGATCTACCTTATCTAACTGTCTCTAGCTTCTTACAAATAGTTGTCCCTAACTTCACCCACTTTCTATATTTATTGCATATTATAGAACTAATCAAATCATTACAGGATGATGGAGTCTTTTTAGGTCCTCAAGTTCCAAATTAGGGAAGACAATACCAACTACCATCGCATCTCTCATTCTCTTTGTGATAGCCGTCCCCATCTCTGCATATGCTGAAGTTGAGCTGAAGAAACCAGTCCAGAGTCATTTTAATCAGCAAGCAATAGATTGCTAGAATTTATATTATAATGCTACAAAATAAGCCTCGGGTTTTTCAGGTCTCTTCCTCAGAGTATTTGTTCCTATCCTCTCTGTATTATAGGGAAAACCAAGTCATAACAAGACAACGAAACAATTTCCTAGATAAACATGCAATGGATAGGACTTATAAAACTATAATATAAATGATCTTCCGTAGCTACTATGTTTTCTCTTGTTATTTTCAATAGATTTGTCGACAACACTGGCTTATTATAGTTAAACATACTATCACCTATTTTTATAAAAACTTATCTTTGACTGCATTGTAGTATTTGAGAGCTGTTACTGATTCATACCAGTATGGATATCCTTTACATCTTGTCATGCTCAGAGTAGTTTCCTCTACTTTTAGGGTTGATTCTAACACGCATACCGATTTCAAATAGGATCAGTCAAGGGCAACCAATAG
Source organism: Cavia porcellus (assembly GCF_034190915.1). Taxonomy (NCBI): domain Eukaryota; kingdom Metazoa; phylum Chordata; class Mammalia; order Rodentia; family Caviidae; genus Cavia; species Cavia porcellus. The sequence continues at coordinate 71,129,079 of NW_026947485.1, read as the reverse complement.
TCTTATGATTCAGATACAATTAAGATCAGTCATAGTAAGACAATGTAAGTAATACAGAATTTCAGCCTAAGTCAATAGGAAAGTAAGGATAGTTACCGTGGTATAACCTGCTATTTTTGGTTCTAGAGGTCTGTGTCCTCAAATCTGATATGAGTGGACAGACCAGAACAAATTTAATTCAATCTAAATATGGCACTAGAACTACTGTGTCTTTTAAATCGTTATACACCATTAGCAATGACCTCTGCTTTTTTTTTTTTAAATATAGTTTCAGAGCTGTCTCTACTAAAGACTAGCTTAACGTCTCTGCCTCATGTCTGCTACTCCACTTTTCTGCTATAATTTGTCCACCTTATTCCCTCATTCCATGGTCTGCCCCGTTCACTGAGGCTTCTCTGCCACTGTAGCTGTAATCCTGATATCTCTTCCTCTCTTTCTCTGTAATGTCCTTCAGCGATCTCTGTAGGGTTGGATTGGTGGCCACGAACTCCCACAGTTCCTCCTTGTCTTGAAAGTATCTTATTTCTTCATTAATTTTTAGAGAGAGTTTTGACGGATATATGAACTTAGGTTGCATATTTTTTTCCTTCAGGACTTGGAATATTTCTCCCCACTCCCTTCTTGACTTAAGAGTTTGTGTTGATAAGTCTGCTGTTATTTTGATAGATTTCCCGTTATAGGTAACCTGCATCCTTTCTCTGGCTGCTTTTAATATTCTGTTTTTTTGGTGGATTTCTGGGATCTCGATTATTATATGCCTAGGCGTAGATCTGTTTTGGTTGTAGGTAGCTGGCGTTCTGTATGCTTCTTTTATCTGGATATCATTTCTTTTTGCTATACGTGGGGAATTTTGCTTTAATATCTCTGTGAATATTTTTTGTATTTCATTTTTGGATGTTCCTGCTTCCTCACTCACATTCTTTATCCTTAGGTTATGTATCTTTTTATCATCTTCCAGTTTTAGAATTGCTTCTTTCTGGTTCCTTGTTATTTTTAAGAGGCTTTTTCTTTCACGTTCATAAGCCCTAAATCTCTCTTCAAGTTTCAGAAGGTTGTCTTTAGTTTCTGTCAAGGCATTTTGCCAATATTCAATGGAGTTCTTAGTTTCCTGATATTCTCTTTGGATCTGTTTCATGTATTCTAAGTTATGCTTAAATTCTTTTTCAGATGCTTCTCTTTCTTTTCTGATTTCCTCAGTTCTTCCATCTGTGTTCTCTTGGGCGGGGCTTGTCATTTCTTTAATTAATCTCTTTATATCTTGCCTCACTTGGATCAGGAGTACATCTTTAAATTCCTCTATGAGATCATGTAAGTACTTTTTAATTTCGGCTGATGCTGTGTCGAGTAGAGGATGGTTACTGTGCTTGTTCTCTTCAGTGTTTAGTTCTCTTGGGTTTAATTTCTCCTGTTGAACAGCTGGAGATTTTTTTTTTATTTTTATCTCTTGTCATGTTTCTGGTTTCTTTCAGACTGTCCTGGAGTTCTCTGGCCCTCTCCGAATTGCTTAGGGCCTTTCAGAAGCGTGCTGGCTTGAGTTTTTGCTGTCCTCCCCAATTTGCTGTTATCTGGGGTAGGCTGGGATATAGGGGCGGTACAGTCTAGTCTCTAGCCTCTGTGTCAGTTAGTTCATAAATTAGGCTGTACTTTCTGGTTGTCACTGAGGTGTGACTATTTTGTATCTGCTTATTGGGCCCCAAGCAGAGGCTTGGTTTAGCCCCAGTAGCTCCTGCCAGTTCTCTTTGAATCAGAAGCAGCTGAGTAATGGCACAGGATTCTGCCCAGGTCCCAGCCGTTCTCTTCCAAAGCTCTCTGTGATAGGAGCACCAGAAAAGCAGATCTGCCCAAAACCAATATGGCTCCCACTAAGTTCTCTGTGTGGAGCTGAAGCCAGCAAGTAATCAGGCTCTGCCAGGACTCAAGATGTCTTCCACCAGCCCTCCCTACAGGGGGACCTGGTGATGTCACCAAGCTGCGGTTTCTGCCGCCAGGCTAATATGTCTGCACCAGACTCTGTGTTATTGATTTCCCCGTGGTGGCGGGCCAGCTGTTCTCTGGCCAAACCCAGCAGCCGCGGGGTTTTCTGTACTCACCAGAGTCCGGTGCAAGTCCTCGTTCCGGGACCGCCGCACACCAAGCTGTCCACTTTTCCCCCACTCGGGGCTCAGCGCTGACCGGTCAGATTTCTGTGCACCGTTTAGATTTGAATCGCCAGAGCTTTGTACATCCGCTCTGGTGCAGCGGTGCAGAACTGGCTGCTACTTGGAGTCTCGATCTGGGTCTCAGTTTCCCGCGGTCCCCAAAAGCAACTCAGCTTTTCGTGCTGGGTCCACGAGTCTGTTTGTTGATTTAAGGGCGCGGGATTTGCAGCCTCCAGTCTCAGCACGACTTTAAATCCTCCAGCTGTACTGTCTTGGTTAATAAGAATCGCTATCGATTTGTCTGGTCCTCTCCATGCTGTCTTTTTTTTTTTTTTTTTTTTTAGCTTTGAGTTTGAATTCTCTGGAGAGACTCTTCGCTCGATCCCCTAGCTCACCGCCATTTTCAGCACCCTTTCTCAAAGGCTTTTTCTGTATCTATAGAAATGATCATGTGATTCTTATTTTTGGCTTTATTGATATGGTGGATTACATTTATTGATTTGCGTATGTTGAACCATCCTTACATTCCTGGGATGAATCCCACTTGGTCATGGTGTATAATCTTCTTGATGATTTGCTGGATCATATTTGCCAATATTTTATTGAGGATTTTTGCATCTGTGTTCATTAGGGAGATCAGTCTATAGTTCTCTTTTTTAGTTGGGTCTTTCTCAGGTTTTGGTACTAGAGTAATATTTGCTTCCAGGAATGACTTAGGAAGGATTGCTTCCCTTTCAATTTCATTGAATAGTTTGAGGAGTGTCGGCATTAGGTCTTCTTTGTATTTCTTGTAGAATTCTGCAGTGAATCCATCTGGGCCTGGGCTCTTCTTGGTGGGTAAGGCCTTAATTACATTTTCAATTTCATTAACAGAGATTGGGTTATTCAACAGTTTTACATCCTCTTGATCTAGCTTTGGTACTTCATATGCTTCTAAGAATCTGTCTATTTCTTCTGCGTTATCAAACTTTTGAGAGTAGAGGTTTTCGAAATAGGTGTTGATGATCTTCTGTATTTCTATTGGGTCTGTAGTGATTTCACCTTTTTCATTTCTTATTGCATGAATTTGAGCTTTTTTCTTCCCTTTTTAAAATAAGGTTGGCTAGGGGCTTATCGATTTTATTTATTCTTTCAAAGAATCAACTCTTTGATTTGTTGATTCTTTGGATTGTTTTCTTAGTCTCTATTGCATTGATTTCTGCTCTGATTTTTATAATTTCCTCTCTTCTTTTGGCTTTGGGCTTGACTTGCTCTTCTTTTTCTATCTGTTTGAAGTGTAGCATCAAATTGTTTATTTGTATTCGTTCTGTTTTCCTGATGTGGGAACTCAGTGCAACAAATTTTCCTCTCAGGACGGCTTTCATTGCATCCCACAGATTCCGGTAAGTTGTATCTGCATTTTCATTTTCTTTTAGGTATTGTTTAATTTCTTCTTTAATTTCTTCTGTGACCCAGTGATTGCTCAAGAGTGTGTTATTCAGTTTCCATGTGTTTGTGGGATTTTTGCAGTACCTTTTATCATTAATTTCTAATTTCAGAGCGCTATGATCCGATAACATGCAAGGGATGATTTCAACTCTTTTGCATTTGTTTAAATATGTTCTGTGAGCTAATATATGGTCTATTTTAGAAAATGATCCATGTACTGCTGAGAAGAATGTGTATTCTGATGTTGTTGGGTGGGACATTCTGTATATGTCTATCAAACCCATTTGTTCACAGGTGTGATTCAGTTCTGTTATTAAAGAAATAACATTTCTTTAATTGACATTTTCTTTGCTCATTTTCTGTCTGGTTGGTCTGTCCCTTGGTGTCAATGGCATATTAAGGTCTCCTGTTACAATTGTGTTACTGATAATTTGAGTTTTCATTTCTGTTAATAATTGTTTTATATAACTGGGTGTTCTAGAGTTTGGTGCGTATATATTTAAGATAGTTATCTCTTCCTCTTGGAGTTTTCCCCTTACGAATATGTAGTGGCCTTCTTTGTCCTTTATCGTCATTGTTGGTTTAAATTTCTCGTTGTCTGCAAACAGAATGGCTACTCCTGCCTTTTTTTGGATTCCTGCTGCATGAAGAATTGTTTTCCATCCTTTGACTTTCAGTCTGTGAGTATCCTTCTGGGTTAGATGGGTTTCCTGTAAACAGCATATGGTTGGATTTTGTTTCTTGATCCATTCTGCTAGTCTGTTTCTTTTGATTGATGCATTGAGACCATTTACATTAATGGTTATTACTGTTAAATGCTGGTTAATTGTAGGAATGTTATCTCTCTGCTGTTGCATCTTTATCTTTCTGTTCTGTTTAATTATGTGCTTTGCTTAGTGGTTTTTTCCTTTGTGTATCTAAACTGTCTTTCAATATTTTTTGCAGGGTTGGTTTGATGTTCATGAAGTTCTTCAGTTGTTCTTTGTCATGGAAGTATCGTATTTCACCATCTATTTTGAATGATAGTTTTGCAGGATATATCAGTCTAGGTTGGAAATCATTTTGCTTTAGGATCTGGAATACTTCACTCCATGCTCTTCTTGACTTTATTGTTTGTGATGAGAAGTCTGCTGTGATTCTGATAGGTTTTCCTTTATAAGTGATCTGTCTTTTCTCTCTGACAGCTTTTTTTTTTTTTTTTTTTTTTTATTTAAGAGGAAAAAGAGAAAAACACAAAACAGAACAAAGCAGTGTAAGGTTACACATAATACATAACTACAAAAAAAAAAACATAACAGTAAGAAATCACCTGTTAATAGATTACATAATATCATCTTGGAAATAGTTGCTCAAATCACAGTATCAAAGAATACAAAGTAGACATTCAAACGGAGAGACTGCAAACAGCTGTGTTCAATGATCCAAAAACATTAATATAGTCAGCTATTTAACATCCCTAAACACACTTGTTGTTATATCCGTTAGAGCTCTTTTTTTTTCCCCTCCCTCTCTTTTTTATAACAAAATTTATACATTTTGGATTTTATTACTCCTCAGTTCTCATTACTCTCTTGGGGGGGGAGAGAATAAAGTCAAATATGGCAAAACAAAGCTGTAAGTCCAAACCAAGGATAGACATAGCACATGATGTAGAACAGAGTACAAGGTCATCAACAATGGTTATCAACATTGTCTCTTGTTTCCTTAAAAGGAATTGTCCATCTCATTAGATATTATAAAGCCGGACAAAACAGTGGAGAACAAGACCAATAAAACTTAGGCATTGTGAACATTACAGGACTTCCAAAGGAGACAATAGTCAAACCAGAATGGGCATCTTTGTGAATCTTATTGCCTTCAAATTAGTTGCCTATGCCTTCAAACTTGCTACTATCGCACAGAATGGAACAGAGTCTAATCAGTCAAAACAAGATCTTGGGAGTATTACAGGACTTCAAAACAAGTTAATAGGAGATCAAAAAGAGTTACTACTATATATCCTAATTTTTTAAGTTTTTCCCTTAATTAAAATAAACATAAGAAATAGCTAAATAATTTTTTTTAAAGAATAGTAGTTACCATAGTGTCTGTCTTTTTCCTTAAAATATTTGGATAAAACTTCATATACTATAGCTTCAAATATTTCCATATCAAAAAGCCCAGAGTAAAGCCTTTCTAACTAATAAGTGAAAATTTTATAAGGCTTCAAGGCCACATAATGGGGAATCATGATTATCACATATTTTTATATATTTGAATCATTACTTACATTAGGGAAACTATTCGGTATTCATACATGCGAGATTGATTTATTTCACTTATGAGTATGGTCTCAAGCTGCGCCCATTTATTGATAAATATCTCAATGCGATCCTTCTTTATAGCTGAATAATACTCCATTGTATAGAAATACCACAACTTTTTTATCCATTCCTCAGTTGATGGACACTTGGGTTGTTTCCAAGATCTGGCGATTACAAATTGTGCTGCTATAAACATAGGTGCACATATATCCCTGTGGTATGATGCTTTCAGTTCTTCTGGGAATATGCCTAGAAGTGGAATAGCTGGAATAAATGGGATTTCCAATCCCAACTTTTTGAGAAACCTCCAGACAGATCTCCACAAAGGCTGTACCAGTCTACACTCCCACCAACAGTGCAGGAGAGTTCCTTTTTCCCCACAGCCTCTCCAGCATTTGTTGTTGTTGGTTTTCTTGATCCTGGCCATTCTTTCAGGAGTGAGATGGTATCTCAGTGTGGTTTTAATTTGCATTTCTCTAATGACCAATGATGATGAGCATTTTTTCATGTATTTATTTGCCATTTGCATTTCTTCATCTGAGAATTGCGTATTCATCTCAGATGCCCATTTTTAGATTGGATCTTGGAATTTTGAAGGTCTGAGTTTTTTTAATTCTTTATATGTTTTAGACAAGAGTCCCTTGTCTGAGAGAGAGTTCACTAAAATCTTTTCCCAGTTTGTGGGTTTTCTTTTCACTATGCTGGAGATTTCTTTTGACATGCAAAAACTTTTTAATAAGAAGTGGTCCCAGTTATTGATTCTGGGAAGTATTTCCCGTGCAGTTTGAGTCCTATTCATGAATTCTCTACCTACTCCTATGTCTCCAAGGTTTCTACCCAATTTGTCTTCCAATAGATTTAGCGTTTCTGTTTTAATATTCAGATCTTTGACCCATTTAGATTTTAATTTAGTACATGGTGATAGACATGGGTCTAGCTTTAGTTTTTGGCAAATGGAGAGCCAGTTTTTCCAGCACCATTTATTAAAGAGACTGTCGTTCTTCCAGTGAACCTGCTTGGCTCCTTTATCGAAGATAAGGTGGTTGAGTGTGTTTGTAGTTGTGGTTGTATCTTCTAATCTATTCCATTGATCTTCAGCTCTATTTTGATTCCAATACCATGTTGATTTTACTACTGTTGCTTTGTAGTATAATTTCAAGTCAGGGATTGTGATGCCTCCTGCTTTGTCTTTGCTGCTTAGAATTGCTTTTGCGATTCTAGGTCTCTTCTGGTTCCAGATGAAATTTAGGAGTGATTTCTCTAGATCTATAAGGTATGTTGATGGTATTTCTATTGGGATTGCATTGAATCTGTATAAGAGTTTTGGGAGAATGGCCATCTTCACAATGTTTGTTCTTCCTATCCATGAGCAAGGGATGTCTTTCCATTTTCTGAGATCATCTTCAATTTCCTTTTTCAGTGTAATATAGTTTTCACTGTATAAGTCTTTCACTTCTTTCGTAAGAGTAATTCCTAAATATTTCATTTTTTTGCTTGCTAATGTGAATAGTCCAGTTTCCCTTATTTCCCTCTCTGTGGTTTTGTTGTTTGTGTATAGGAATGCTATTGATTTCTGAGTATTGATTTTGTATCCAGCCACATTACTGAATTTATTTATTGTATCTAAGAGTCTTTCAATGGAGCTTAGGGCGTCTTCTATGTAGAGTATCATGTCATCTGCAAACAATGACAACTTAACTTCTTCTTTTCCTATCTTTACCCCTTTTATTTCTCTTTCTTGCCTAATTGCTCTGGCTAGTACTTCCAGTACTATATTAAATAGGAGTGGTGATAAAGGACATCCTTGTCTTGTGCCCGATTTTAAAGTAAAGGCTTTCAATTTTTGGCCATTTAGTATGATGCTGGCTGTTGGTTTGTCATAAATGGCCTTTATTATATTGAGGTAAAGACCATCTATTCCAATTTTCTGTAGAGTTTTTATCATGAATAAATGTTGGACCTTATCGAAGGCTTTTTCTGCATCTATAGAAATGATCATGTGATTCTTATTTTTGGCTTTATTGATATGGTGAATTACATTTATTGATTTGCGTATATTGAACCATCCTTGCATTCCTGGGATGAATCCCACTTGGTCATGGTGTATAATCTTCTTGATGATTTGCTGGATCCTGTTTGCCAATATTTTATTGAGGATTTTTGCATCTGTGTTCATTAGGGAGATCGGTCTATAGTTCTCTTTTTTAGTTGGGTCTTTCTCAGGTTTTGGTACTAGAGTGATATTTGCTTCCAGGAATGACTTAGGCAGGATTGCTTCCCTTTCAATTTCATTGAATAGTTTGAGGAGTGTCGGCATTAGGTCTTCTTTGTATTTCTTGTAGAATTCTGCAGTGAATCCATCTGGGCCTGGGCTCTTCTTGGTGGGTAAGGACTTAATTACATTTTCAATTTCAGTAACCGAGATTGGGTTATTCAACAGTTTTACATCCTCTTGATCTAGCTTTGGCACTTCATATGCTTCTAAGAAACTGTCTATTTCTTCTGTGTTATCAAACTTTTGAGAGTAGAGGTTTTCAAAATAGGTGTTGATGATCTTCTGTATTTCTATTGGGTCTGTAGTGACTTCTATTTTCATTTCTTATTGCATAAATTTGAGCTTTTTCTTCCCTTTTTTTAATAAGGTTGGCTAGAGGCTTATCGATTTTATTTATTCTTTCAAAGAACCAACTCTTTGATTTGTTGATCCTTTGGATTGTTTTCTTAGTCTCTATTGCATTGATTTCTGCTCTGATTTTTATAATTTCCTCTCTTCTTTTGGCTTTGGGCTTGACTTGCTCTTCCTTTTCTAGCTGTTTGAGGTGTAGCATCAAGTTATTTATTTGTATTCGTTCTGTTTTCCTGATGTGGGAACTCAGTGCAATAAATTTTCCTCTCAGAACGGCTTTCATTGTATCCCACAGATTCCGGTAAGTTGTATCTGCATTTTCATTTTCTTTTAGGTATTGTTTGATTTCTTCTTTAATTTCTTCTGTGACCCACTGATTACTCAAGAGTGTGTTATTCAGTTTCCATGTGTTTGTGGGATTTTTGCAGTATCTTTTATCATTAATTTCTAATTTCAGAGCGCTGTGATCCGATAACATGCAAGGGATGATTTCAGCTCTTTTGCACTTGTTTAAATATGTTCTATGAGCTAATATATGGTCTATTTTAGAAAATGATCCATGTACTGCTGAGAAGAATGTGTATTCTGATGTTGTTGAGTGGAACATTCTGTATATGTCTATCAAACCCATTTGTTCACAGGTATGATTCAGTTCTGTTATTTCTTTACTCATTTTCTGTCTGGTCGATCTGTCCCTTGGTGTCAATGGCGTATTAAGGTCTCCCGTTACAATTGTGTTACTGATAATTTGAGTTTTCATTTCTGTTAATAATTGTTTTATATAACTGGGCGCTCTGGAGTTTGGTGCGTATATATTTAAGATAGTTATCTCTTCCTCTTGGAGTTTTCCCCTTACGAGTATGTAGTGACCTTGTTTGTCCTTTATGGTCATTGTTGGTTTAAAGTTCACGTTGTCTGCAAACAGAATGGCTACTCCTGCCTTTTTTTGGATTCCTGCTGCATGAAGAATTGTTTTCCATCCTTTGACTTTCAGTCTGTGAGTATCCTTCTGGGTTAGATGGGTTTCCTGTAAACAGCATATGGTTGGATTTTGTTTCTTGATCCATTCTGCTAGTCTGTTTCTTTTGATTGGTGCATTGAGACCATTTACATTAATGGTTATTACTGTTAAATGTTGTTTAATTGTAGGATTCTTATCTCTCTGCTGTTGCATCTTTATCTTTCTGTTCTGTTTAATTATTTGCTTTGCTTAGTGCTTTTTTCCTTTGTGTATCTAAACTGTCTTTCAATATTTTTTGCAGGGTTGGTTTGGTGTTCATGAAGTTTTTCAGCTGTTCTTTGTCATGGAAGTATCGTATTTCACCATCTATTTTAAATGATAGTTTTGCAGGATATATCAGTCTAGGTTGGAAATCATTTTGCTTTAGGATCTGGAATACTTCACTCCATGCTCTTCTTGACTTTATTGTTTGTGATGAGAAGTCTGCTGTGATTCTGATAGGTTTTCCTTTATAAGTGATCTGTCTTTTCTCTCTGACAGCTTTTAATAATCTATTCTTGTGTTGGATTTCTGGGATGGTGATTATTATATGTCTGGGTGTAGTTTTATTTTGGTTATGACTATTTGGAGTTCTATATGCTTCACTGATCCTGATGTCAGTTTCTGATCTCATGCTTGGGAAGTTTTCAGCTATTGCTTCTCTAAATATCCTCTTGATATCCTTTATGTTGTCTCCTTCTTTTTCATTAATCCCTATCATTCTTATGTTATTCTTCTTTGCATCATCTTGCAGTTGTTGAATTGTTGTTTCCTGATTCCTTGTTATTTTTAAAAGATCTTTCCTTTCCTGTTCACTTGCTGCAATCCTGTCTTCAAGGTCTGAAATTCTATCTTCACTTTCATTAAGGCGGTTTTTACAACTTTAAGTGGAGTTTTTTATTTCCTGTATATCTCTGTGCATCTGCATTATGTATTCTGTTTGTTTCTTATATTGCTCGTCTAGGGATTCTATCTTTTTGTTCAATTCCTCCAATTTTTTATCTGTGTTTTCTTTAGATATATTTAGAATCTCTTTCATTTCTTTTATCATTTCTTCTTTTATCTGGGAAATTATTTCGAGTTTGAATTTCTTTAAAGCTTCCTGGAGTTGCTTGTCAACTTCAGTAGCTATTGTGTCTAATATATGAGGAGGATGGGATATATTTTCTTCTAAATACACTTCTCCTAGGGTTTCCTGAGATGGGCTGGAGGTTTGAGGTTGTAATTTGGTCTTTCGTTTTGTCATTTTCCTATATTTCTGTGTTTCAAGTGTTATTTGAAAGCCTCCTCAGGATCTGTTGAAAATCCCCTTCTATGTTTGCAGCTACTGAGACTCTGGCACCACTCTACCCCAGGCCATTGGGCCTGCAGAACCAATGGCCCTTCTCTGCTTGTTCAGAACTCCGCGGTTCCAGACCAGCTGGGCCTCAGGGACACTGTGCGCCCACCTGCCCCTTGGTAGATCCACAGCTCTTGGATCGCAGCCGGGTTAGGGTACTCACCACAGACCGCAGTGCCTCAGGAGCCTGTGATCCCTCCCTGCTTGCAGAGATATCCACAAACCTCCAGACAAAGGAAGGGCCTCCTGCGGGCACTCCGGATCTACCCCGCTCCTCCTCTGCACGCAGATGGCTATGCGTGGCTGGGCTCAGGCCGAGGTGCCTCAGGAACCCGGGACCCCTCCTCCTCCAGACAAAGGAAGGGGCCTCTGCAGGCGGCTCCAGATCCGCGCAGCTCCTCCTCCGCACACCGATGGCCAGGCGCGGCTGGGCACAGGCCGAGGTTCCTCAGGAACCCGGGACCCCTCCTCCTCCAGACAAAGGAAGGGGCCTCTGCAGGCGGCTCCGGATCCGCGCAGCTCCTCCTCCGCACACCGACGGCCAGGCGCGGCTGGGTACGGGCCGAGGTGCCCCAGGAACCCGGGACCCCTCCTCCTCCAGACAAAGGAAGGGGCCTCTGCAGGCTCTCCGGATCCACGCAGCTCCTCCTCCGCACACCGACAGCCAGGCGCGGCTGGGTACGGGCCGAGGTGCCCCAGGAACCCGGGACCCCTCCTCCTCCAGACAAAGGAAGGGGCCTCTGCAGGCGGCTCCGGATCCGCGCAGCTCCTCCTCCGCACACCGACGGCCAGGCGCGGCTGGGTACGGGCCAAGGTGCCTCGGGAACCTACAGCTGCCTTTTGAAGTATCTCTGGCCTCACAAGCCACTACAGGCCTCAGCCAGGACCTGTGATTCATAGAGGTTCACTTACTATGAATCAGCTCCCATCTCCAGGCAAGGGGCCTGGGCCTCAGACAGATTGACAGCTAAACATAGAAAGTCAATTAGTAAAATTTAAATCCTGCTCAGAGTCAACTCACCTCCTAGTGGTTTCCAACATGACATCAAGGTGCATCCACACATAGACATTTAAGAATCTATGTCCAAGAACGGAGTCTCAGCACTGTAGTTCCTTGTGGTGACCCTGGCCCAGACCTCAGCCCCCGCCCCGCCGCAGGCTAGGCCGCTGAAGAAAGAGCGTTCAGGTCTCCAGAGGGCTTCTCTAGCGGCAAAATGGCGACTCCGTGCACAAGACCGGCATCCACTGTGAGGGCGAGGCCAGGGCCAGCACGGGACTGAGTGGGATGTGCAGGCGCAAGGCAAGGGACCTCTGACAGCTTTTAATAGTCTATTCTTGTGTTGGATTTCTGGGATGGTGATTATTATATGTCTGGGTGTAGTTTTATTTTGGTTATGACTATTTGGAGTTCTGTATGCTTCACTGATCCTGATGTCGGTTTCTGATCTCATGCTTGGGAAATTTTCAGCTATTACTTCTCTAAATATCCTCTTGACATCCCTTATGTTGTCTCCTTCTTTTTCATTAATCTCTATCATGCTTATGTTATTCTTCTTTGCATCATCTTGCAGTTGTTGAATTGTTGTTTCCTGATTTCTTGTTATTTTTAAAAGATCTTTCCTTTCCTGTTCACTAGCTGCAGTCCTGTCTTCAAGGTCTGAAATTCTATCTTTACTTTCATTAAGGCGGGTTTTACAATTTTCAGTGGAGTTTTTTATTTCCTGTGTATCTCTGTGCATCTGCATTATGTAATCTGTTTGTTTCTTATATTGCTTGTCTAGGGATTCTATCTTTTTGTTTAGTTCCTCCAATTTTTTTTATCTGTGTTTTCTTTAGATATATTCAGAATGTCTTTCATTTCTTTTATCATTTCTTCTTTTATCTGGGAGATTATTTCGAGTTTGAATTTCTTTAAAGCTTCCTGGATTTGCTTGTCAATTTCAGTAGCTATTGTGTCCGATATATGAGGTGATGGGATATATTTTCTTCTATATACAATGCTCGTAGGGTTTCTTGAGATGGGTTGGAGATTTGAGGTTGTAATTTGGTCTTTCGTTTTGTCATTTTCCTATATTTCTGTGTTTCAAGTGTTATTTGAAAGCTTCCTCAGGATCTGTTGAAAATCCCCTTCTATGTTTGCAGCTACTGAGACTCTGGCACCACACTACCCCAAGCCATTGGGCCTGCAGAACCAATGGCCCTCCTCTGCCTGCTCAGAACTCCACAGTTCCAGACCAGCTGGGCCTCAGGGACACTGTGCGCTCACCTGCCCCTTGGAAGCTCCACAGCTCTTCAATCGCAGCCGGGTTAGGGGACTCACCACAGGCCGTGGTATCTCAGGAACCTGTGATCCCTCCCTGCTTGCAGAGATATCCACAGTCCTCCAGACACACGGGGAGGCCGATGCAGGCACCCCAGATCCGCCCAGCTCCTCCTCTGCACACCGATTCCTAGGTGCGGCAGCGAAACAGGCTGGGCTCGGGGGGATAATGTGGGCACGCCCACCCGTTGGGAGCTCAGCAGTTCTCCAAGTCTAACCGGGATGGGGAGGCGGATGTGGAGGCCTCAAACCCAGCTCTCCCCTTCACTGCACCTGGAAGCCTGGAGGGACCCAAACAGTCTGGGCCGAGATATCCACAGTCCTCCAGACACACGGAGAGGCCGATGCAGTAACCCCAGATCCGCCCAGCTCCTCCTCTGCACACCGATGGCTAGGTGCGGCAGCGAAACAGGCTGGGCTCGGGGGATAGCGTGGGCCCGTCCCGCATAATGCATTTTTTAAAAACCTTTTTGTTTTGGTCTTTTTAACACAAGGTTTCACTGTGTAATTTAGGTGGGCCTAAACTCACAGCTGTCTTCCTGCCCTAGCCTCCTGAATGCTAGGATTACAGGTGTGCACTACCACACCTGGCCTGACTCTCTTTTTGTCCTTTTCTGGCCTGACTCTCTTTTTGTCCTTTTCTATTCCCTCCAGTGCCTAATTCCCTTCCCATTTGAAAAAGCTCTATTTCTATTTTTTCTTTTATTCTCTCTTTAAATCAGTTTTTCCTTCCTTTCCTTCCCTCTCCATTTCATTCCACTTCTGTTTGAAGATTTCTTTTCTTCCTATTGTCTAGCCTTTAGTTTGCTCTTTATATATATTTTGAGTTTCTTGTATAGAAAAACCATGTGATATTTAAACTTGTGCTCCAACTGTTTTCATTTAGCATAGTCTCAAAATGCATCAGTTTACCTACAAATGCCTTAAGTTTGTCCTACTTTTATAGTAGAGTAATACTCCACTGTGTATTCCTTTTGCCACATTTTCTTTATCCATTCCGCTTTTAATAGGTATGTAGTTCTTTCCAACATTTAGCCATTGTAAATTACACTGCTATAAACATGGGTGTGCATCTATTATTGTAATATGATAACTTTAACTCTTTCAAAAAGAATCCTGAAGGGAAGTAGCTGAGTCAAGTGGAATTTCTTTTTTTTAATTTTTTGAGGAATGTCTATAATGATCTCCATAGTGGTTGTACTAGTTTATTTTCCCACTAACAGTGTAGACAGGTTCCTTTTTTCCTGCAGCCTGGTTGACATTTATTGTTACTTGAGTTCTTGATAATGGCTATTCCATTGTAGAAAAATGCTGTATCTATCTTAGCCATTCTGTATTTGATGGGCAAGCTACCCTACTTTTTTCTAGTTCCTTGGACTTGATCTCAAGTTGTAGTCCTTTACCTATAAAAGCCTCAAGGTTTTTCTTCATTATAGCTAAGTAGTTCTCTATTGCACATACATATTCTGTCTTCCCAACCTATCTTCAGGTGCCCCTATTTCTCTCTCATTTCCTGTCACAGAGAGCATGGTTTTTCTCATATTTGATTTTGATAGGTTTTCCTTTATAGATTGTAGGTGGCTGGAGTTCTGTATACCTCATACATCTGAATATCACTTCCTTTTCCTATGCTTGGGAAGTTTCCCTTAATTATTTCTGTGAATAGCCTTTTATTTCCTTTGTTTTTATCCCTGCTTCTTCATTCACATTTGGTGGGGGGGGGGTACTGGGAATAGAACTCATGACCTTGTGCTTGCCAGGCAGGCACTTAAGCGGCTAAACTAAATCCCCAGCCCCATTCACATTTTTTATTCTTAGGTTGTAGATCCTCTTGTCATCTTCTAGCCTTGGTATTGTTACTGCCTATTTCCTTGTTATTTTTAAGAAATCTTTTCTTTCATGATCACACATTGCAAACCTGTCTTCAAGTTTTGATAGTCTATCCTTAGTTTCTTTCAAGCAGTTTTGCCAGCTTTCAATGGAGTTTTTCATTTCCTGGTAATCTCTTTGAATCTGCTTCATGTAGTTTAGGTTTTCTTTATATTCTTCATTGAACGTTTCATTTTTTGGGTCCCTCCATTCTTCCATCTGTGTCTTCATGAGAGGTGCTTAGCATTTGCTTTAATAATCTTCTTATATCTTGCTTTACTTGAATTAATATTTCAGTTTTGAGCTCATCTATGATGTCCCGAAGATATCTCTTTATGTCCACTGATGCCGTGTCTGATATTGCATGTTTGCTGCCCTCAATCTCTTTTGTATTTATCTCTCCTGGATTAGTATTCTTAGGTTTGGGGGTTAGGGGCTTTTTCTTATTTCTTTCTCTTGTTATGTTTTTGGTTTCTTCCATACAGTTGTATAGTGGAGGTCCCAGCCTGTTTCCTTGTTGGTTATGGTTCTTCTGAAGCACGCTGGCTAGGAATTTCTGCACTTTCCAGTTTGCTTTTGTTCACTGAGGTGCAAGCAGGGGCGGTGTATGCTGGCCTCTCCCCTCTACGCCATTCAACCTGTGGGGGCCTTCACTGCGTTAGTGTGTGCTGCACATGTGGAATTGGTTTGGGACGACTTACTGGGTCATGGCCAGGGGTGTAACCCAGGCTAAGCAGGTCCCACCAATTTGCTCTGGGAAGGGGTAACTGACTGAAGTCATTGGCAGTCCTTGTGCCTGGTTATCCTGCACAATTCCAACATGTTGTCTAGTTGGTTGCCACCTTCCTGTGAGAGGGTCTTATTCCTTGTACTCACCATAGGTTAATGCCAGGTCTCCAATGCTGACTCTATTCTTTGTTGGGCTTGCCGACCTCTTCTTGCCGACCTCTTGACTTCAGTGTGACTGCAGATCCAGCAGGTCGCAGCAGTGCAAGTTTGGGTGGCTCCAGCGAGTTGTGGCAGCTCTAGTTCCAGCTGTTCTGGCGAGAGCTCTTTGGCTACCAACCTTAACTGCTCCAATGGTAGCCCTGGGACTGTGTGTTTGACCAGCTCTTTTCCCTTTATTTTCTTCCTGGGTTGAGTGGTTCATCTCCTTCTGTCTGGACCTCTACAGGATATTTTATTCTATCATGCATTCCAATTTTTTATATTGTTCATTCAAGATTTCTCTCTCTCTTTTTTTTTTGTCTTTTTCCTTTTTTATCAGTACCGGGGATTGAACTCACGACTGCCTGCGTGCAAGGCAGGCGCTTATGCCGCTGAGCTAAATCCCCAGCCCCTAATTTCTCTCATTTTCTGTGCTCCTCTTTTTTATCTATGTCTTTGTTAATTATGCTCAGCAACCCTTCTGTGTTTGTCATTTCTTCTTTTACCTGAGATATTTTTTCTGATCTGATTTCTTTTACAGCCTTATGAAGTTGTTTCTTTACGTGAGTTGCCATCATTCCAGAAATTTCAGATGTATTACTTCTACTTTCTTCCATGTCCATGTCTCCTGGACTTGTTCTGTTTGAATTGGAGGCCAGAGATTTCCTTTTGCTCCTTCATATTGACATTTTCCTGGGTTGCTCCAGGTGAGATGTTTGGGAGTCCCTGGTGCTTTCCACACTGGCTACCCATCCATGGTGTAGGATGATAGGTCAGGCACCTGAGTTTGTCCTAATTCAGGTTCCCCAGGAGGCAGTGGGGAGTGGGGCTGCCTTTTGTAGACATGTGCAGCTCTGCAAGGCATGGCAGGCTGCTTTTCTGGGCTGGATACCCACAGAAGAGTCTCCCAGTGGTGGCTTGTGTATGTGTTGGGGCTGGGCTTTGTCATGTTTTTCTGATGTGGGCATTCACAGCTAAACACTCTTGTAGGATGCTTTCATTGTGTCCCGTAAGTCCTAGTATGTTGTACTAGCATTATTTAATTCTAGGAATTGTCTTAGTTCTTAAATTTCTTCTGTGACCCATTCATTATTTAAGAATGTGTTGTTTAATTTCTATGCCCTTGCATAATTTCATTGGTTTCTTTTGCTATTGGTTTGTATTTATTGTATTATGATCTGATAATATGCATGATAAAATTTCAGTTCTTTTGAATTTATATAAGCATGCTTGCTTGCTAATATGTATTCTATTTTGTAAAATCTCCATGTGCTACAGAGAGAATGTATATTCTGTTATTGTTGGATGGAGCACTGTAGATTAAGTCCATTTGTTTGAAGATCTGGTTAAACTGTGATTTTTTTGTTGATATTGTGTTTGGTTGATTAATTTATGATAGTAAGGTACAGAAGAGGTCCCTTATTAATATGGTTTTTATTGTAAGTTTGACAGCTAATTATGGGTCAAGCAGCTTTGAATATTTTTATTGACCATTTGTGTATCTGGTTCTTTTTTTTTTTTTTTTTTTGAGACAGTTTTTTGTTTCTTTTTCTTTCTTTTTTTTTTTTTTTTTGTCTTTTTCATTTTTACCGGTACCAGGGATCGAACTCATGACCGCCTGCTTACAAGGCAGGTGCTTATGCCGCTGAGCTAAATCCCCAGCCCCTGGAGACAGTTTTTTGCTATGTAGTTCAAACTGACCTTAAACTTACTACAGCGATTTAGTACAGGTTAAGTTGAACTCATGGTGATCATCCTGTCTCAGCCTCCTGAGTACTGGGATTACAGGTGTGTGGCACCACCCCTGACCCTGTGTATCTTCTTTGAAGAACTTGAAGAACTATGTTTTCATGTCTTTTGCTAATTTTAAATTGCCTTTTTTTTTTCTTGGAACCAGGAATCAAACTCAGTTTGATTCCTTGTGTTTTCCAGGCAGGTGCTTATGCCACTGACCTATATCCCTGGCTTAAATTGCCTTTTAAAAATTTACTTACTTAGTTGCAGGTTTTCAAGGATCTCACTCTGTAGTTGAGGCTATATTTGAAGTCATTATTTAGCCCAGGCTAGTCTAGATCTTGTGGTGATCATTCTGCCTCAACCTCTTGAGTGCTGGGATACAAGTATGCACAGCATTCCTGGCTCTAAATTGCTTTTTAACGTTAATGAATTTTAATACATTTTATGTATTCTGACACAAGTCCCTAACTAGTTATAAGATTTAGGAATATTTTTTTCCACTCATTGAATTGCCTTTTCTCCTTCTTGAGGATGCTGAGGGACAAAGTTTTGTTTTGTTTTTTGTTTTTCAAGACAAGGTCTTGCTATGCAGTTCAGGTTGACTTTTAGCTCAGTTTATAGCCCAGGCTGATCTTGAACTTGTGATGATCCTTCGGCTTCAGCCTCCCGAATGCTGGGATTACAGGTGAGTGCCACCACACCTGGCTTGAGCAACAAATTTTTAAACAGTGAAGTGTAGTTTGTCTTACTTTATCCCTGTATTGCTTTTATTTTTGATGTCATTTCTGAGAAACTTTTGCCAAATATGAAGTCATAAAGTTATGTGTCCTGTGTTTTAAAAGTTTTATATTTGGGGCTGGGGATTTAGCTCAGCAGCATAAGTGCCTGCCTTGCAGGTGTGCGGTCGTGAGTTCAATCCCCGGTACTGATAAAAAACGAAAAAGACCAAAAAAAAAAAAAAAAAAAAAAAAAAAAGGAAAAAGACAAAAAACAGAGTTTTATATTTTGTCTCTTACATTTAAGTTTATGGCTTATTTTCCTTTTTTCTCTTCTTTTTTATTAGTGTACATTAGTTATACTAAATATTATGTTTCTTTTTGGCATATTTGTGCAAGCATATAAAGTACTTTTTAAAATTTTATTTTTTGTTTTAAAGAGTCAAAACCAAGCAAAATAAAACAGAATAAAGCCAATCAAAACACAACAGTGTAAGTGATACAAAGCTTCAAAACAAGATAATAGGCTCTGCTCCAGCCACTGGGCTTGCTGGTGCACCTCAGTGCACCCCCACTGCCTGAGCGGAGGGTGCCCCACTGAGGAGGCTGCCAAGCTCTCCCTCGACTCATGTGCTGGACATGCCTGAGTGCCTCAGTGCCCCTGGCCGCTGCTGGCCACCATGCCAAGTGGAGGAAAAACACTGAGCTCTGCCCCAGCTCAGCCAGCTGAGCTGGACTTGCCTGCATCAGTGCCCTCCCATTGCTACCACACAGAGGACCACCACCATGCTCCTTCCTGGCTGAGGCTGCTGAGCTGTGCCATTGACCCAGCACATTCCTCCCGTGTGCTGACCCATAGAACCACCACACCCACCCTGGCTCGACCCGTTGCCCTTGGCTATCCTCCCCATTTCTTAGACCAAGCTCTGTTGTGAATGTTTGGCTCCCATTCTCCCTCCCATAACCTTGACCTGTGGTGGACTGGCAGTGCAGGTTTGATGGCAGACTTGGTGGCCCCTCACTCAGACAGGATCCAGAAGGTTCTGGTCAATATGTACCCAACAATCGGGCTGACATCAACCACACTGTAGGACTCTAGAACTTACCCTGTTGACAGTTGTGACTACTGGGATTAAATAACCAGATATTGGTCCAGAAGGTGAAAATGACAGAATGAAAAACATTTCAAACATCTAGTCCATCAGGTACAAGAACAGGCGACAGCAAAATGGAGGACTTTAAAACTACTCTATATACCAGAAATCCCTGAAAAGATAGCAAACGAAGTAAAGAAAGAAATTTATGAGGCTATAAAGGAAATCAAATTAGAAGTAATGTCTTATGTAAAAATAGAAATAACAACACTAGTAAAGGATTTGCTCAACATAGCTAGGGAAGAAATAGATTTAAAAAATGCAGGAGCATGGGAAATTCATTGAAAGTTTGAATGAACAATGTAGAAAACAAGCCAAATCCATGAAACAAATTCAAAGAGATATCTAAGAAACAAAAAATTCTATTGAAAGCTGGCAAAACTGTTTAAATGAAGCTGAGGATAGAATTTCAGACCTTGAGGACAGGATCACAGATAGTGACCGTGAAAAGATAGAATTTATAAAAACAACAAAGCAGCATGAAATTACAATCCAGCAGCTTCAAGATGATGCCAAGAGAAACAATGTAGGACTGATAGGCATCAGTAAGGATGCAGGAGACAATTCAAAGGAAATAACTAAGCTGTTCACAGAAGTAATATAAGAAAATTTCCCAAACATGGGGAAAAATCTGACATATATATAAGTGAGGCATATAAAATGCCAAACAGTCATAACCAACATAGATCAACATCCAGATATATAATAATTAAGGTCCCAGATATACACAATAAAACAATACTAAAATCTGTTAGAGAAAAGACATAAGTAACCTATCAAGGAAAGCCTATTAGAATCATGGCAGACTTCATGGCACAGACCAGATTTTTTTTTTTTTTTTAGAGAAACGTTGTTTAATGGTACAGCTCGGGGCCCAGCACCAGGCACGGGGGAAGGGGACACTCCGAGGCGCTCACATGGCGAAGAGGATGAGGAAAGCGACCATCAGACAGAAGAGCCCCATGGCCTCGGACAGAGCGAAGCCCAGGATGGCATAGGAGAAGAGCTGCTGCTTGAGAGACGGGTTCCTGGCATAGCCGATGATCAAGCTGCCAAACACGGTCCCAATGCCAGCCCCAGATCCAGCCACGCCAACCGTGGCAGCCCCGGCGCCAATAAACTTGGCCGCCGTGTCAATGTCCTGGGAGACCACACTGGTCTGGAAGTCCCGCCTGGCTACCTGGAGTTGGGGGGCGCTGCTGGAGGGCGATTTAGGTGGGTCCTGGGGCCGGCTCAGGAAGGAGGCAGAGGCGGGCCTGATCAGACCCCGGGTACAACAACGGATCAGCGCCAGAGACAAGCGCAGGGCCCCGGTGGTCTGCATGCTTCAGTCTGCACTCCCGCTGCCCCGCAACCCCTGATCGGTAGCAGCGCGCGCCCGGCTCAAGGTGACTACAAACCAGATTTAGATGAGCTTGGAGTGAAGTATTCCAATCCCTAAAAGAAAACAACTTTCAACCCAGACTGATGTACCCAGAAAAACTGTCTTTCAAATTTAATGGGGAAGTAAGATACTTCCATGACAAAGAACAACTGAAGAAATTCATATTTACCCAACCAACCCTAGAAAGAGTATTGAAAGACATACTAGAAAGAGATAAAAATGAACACAATCTCCAGAACAAAATCAGAAAGAAACCAGACTGGACAAGAAATTAAACAAGGGAGGAAAATGGGAAACCAACAACAGGTACATAATATGGCAGTCAAGCCAGTACATATCAGTGATATCCATAAATGCAATGGGCTCAATTCACCTGTCAAAAGAAGTAAGTTGACAGAATGTATCAAGAAACAGGACCCCACTATATGTTATATACAAGAAACATCTGACTCAAAAAGCAACTCATAGACTAAAGATCAGAGGATGGAAAACAGTATTCCTTGCAACAGAAATCCAGAAAAAGCACGGGTAGCTATTCTGTTTGCAGACAAAGTGAACTTGAAACCTAAAAGTATTAAAAGACATAAAGAAGGTCACTACATACTCTTAAGTGGAAAACTGCAAAAGGAAGAACTAACAAGTATAAATATATATGCGCCAAATACAGCAGCACCCATCTATGTAAGACAAACACTAATGGACATGAAAAACCAAGTACACAAGAACACAATTAAAATAGGAGACCTTAACACCCTACCGTCACAAAGAGATCAACTAGACAAAAAGTCACCAAAGAAATAACAGAACTGAATCACAACTGTGAACGAATGAATTTAGTGGATGTTTACAGTGTTCCACCCAACCACATCAAAATACACATTCTTCACAGCTGTACATGGGATATTCTCCAAAATAGACTATATATTAACTCATAGCCTTAAGTAAATGCAAAGGGAGTGAAATTATCCCATGTGTAATATCTGGTCATAGTGCACTAAAATTGGAAACCAATGGCAAAAAACTGTAAAACCTGCATAAATACATGGAAATTAAATAACAACTTTACAGATGAAATTAAAGAAAAAATAATAGCTACAATACAATTAAAATGCAGACACAACATACTGTAACTTATGGGACACAATGAAAGCAGCCCTAAGAGGAAAATATATAGCAATAGTCACATCAAGAAAACAGAACAAGCACAAATAACCTAATGCTACATTTCAAGCTCCCAGAAAGGGAAGAGCAAGTCAAACCCAAAGCTCGTAGAAGAGAGGAAATTGTAAAGATTAAAGCAGAAATTAATGCAATTGAAACAAAAAAATACAAAGAATTAATGAATCATAAAGAGCTGGTCTTTTGAGAAGATAAACAAACTTGGTAAACCTCTAACCAACCTTATTAAGTAAAAGAAAGAAAAAACTCAAATCCATGCAATAGTGATTGAAAAGAGGAAAATTACTACAGATCCTGTGGAACTTCAAAAGACCATGAATACCTACTTTGAAAGTCTCTACTCACATAGGGTAGAAAACAGGAAATGGACAGATTTCTAGAAACATATGACTACAAAAGCTCAATCAAGAAGATATGACGATCTTGAATAATCCAATATCAGTTACTGAACTTGAAAACGCGATTAAAAACTTAGCAACTAGGTCCTGATGGGTTCATGGTTGGATTCTTCAAGAAATTTAGAGAAGATTTAATGCCAACACTCCTTAAACTCTTCAATGAAATTGAAAGTCAGTCCTCCCTAAATCATTCTTGGAGACAAGTATTACCCTGATATCAAAACCAGAGAAAGACCCCACCACAAAGGAGAACTACAGACCAATCTCACTAATGAACATGATGCAAAGATTCTCAATAAAATATTGGCAAATAGAGTGCAACAAATCATCAAGAAGATAACACACCATGACCAAGTGGGATTTATTCCAGGAATGCAGGGATGCAAATCAATAAATGTAATACACCACTTCAGTAGAGCCAAAAATAAAAACCACATGATCATCTCAATAGACTCAGGAAAAACTTTTGATAAGGCCCAACATCTGTTCATGATAAAAACCCTACAGAAACTCAGAATAGACAGTATGTACCTTAATCTCATAAAGGACTTTATGACAGTCCAACAGCCAACATTATATTAAATGGATAAAAACTGAAAGCCTTTACTCTAAAATCAGGAAAAAGACAAAGATGTCCACTATCATCACTCCTATTCAGTATAGTTCTGGAAATATTAGCCAGAGCAGTCACACAAGAGGGAGAAATTAAAGGAATAAAAATAGGAAAAGAAGAAGTTAAATTATTATTTGCAGACAACATGGTACTTTACATAGAGGACCCCAAGAACTCCATTAAAAGACTACTACAGGTAATAAACAAATTCAGCAGTGACGCTGAATACAAAGTCAACACTCAAAAATTAATAGCATTCCTGTACACAAACCAAAAAATCACTGAGAGAGAAATTATGGAAATAACACCTTTCACAATAGCATCTAAAAAATCAGCTACTTAGGAATCACCCTAACCAAGAATGTAAAAGATCTATATATACTCTATGCTATTATAAAGATCTATATACTACTCTAAAGAAGGAGATTGAAGAAGATATTAGAAAATGGAAGGATATTCCTTGCTCTTGGTTAGGAAGAACCAACATTGTGAAAATGGCCATACTCCCTAAAATGTTATACAGATTTAATGAAATCCCAATCAAAATGCCATCCACATACCTTACAGATCTAGAAAAAAATATTCCTAAAATTCATCTGGAAATAAGAAACCTAGAATAGCAAAGGCGATTCTGGGCAACAAAGGCAAGAGAGGAGGCATCTCAGTTCCTGACCTGAAACTATCCACAAAGCCACAGAAATAAAATCAGTGTGGTACTGGCAAAGAAATAGACCTGAGGATCAATGGAACAGATTGTAAGATGCAAACACTACTACAGATACACTCAGCCACCTTATATTTGTCAAAGGGGCTAAACATGTTCACTTGAATAAAGAAAGCCTCTTTAATAAGTGATGTTGGAAAAATTGACATTCCACATGCTGAAGACTGAAACTAGACCCATGCCTATCACCATACACTAAAGTCAAAATAGATCAAGGATCTAAACATTAAAACAGCAACACTAAATCTACTATAAGACTAAGTAAAAATCTTGATGATAGGGGTAGGGAGAGAATTCATGAATAAAACGCAAACCACATGGGAAATACTTCAAAGATTCAATGACTGGGATCTCATAATACTAAAAAGTTTTTGCACTTCAAAAGAAATCACCAATAAAGTGAAAAGAAAACCTACAGAATGGGAAAGAATTTTAGCCAACAACCCCTCAGACAAAGGACTTATATCCAGAACATATAAAGAACTGCAAAACATCAAGCCCCCCCAAATTCAAAGACCCTCTCCAAAAATGGGCATTAGAGATGAACACACAGTTCTCAGATGAAGATATACAAATGGCAAATAAATACATGAAGAAATGTTCACCATCACTGGTCATTCAAGAAATGCAAATTAAAACAGCATTGAGATTTCATCTCACCCCCTGAAAGAAAGGCTGCTATCAAGAACACAACTGATACCAAATGTTGGCGAGGATGGGAGGAAAAAGGAACACTTCTGCACTGTCAGTGGGAGTGAAAACTGGTGTAACCACTATGGAAATTACTATGGAGATTCCTCAAAAAACTAGGATTGGAAGTTCCCTTCAATCCAGCTATTCCCCTCCTGGTTATTTTCCCAGAAAAATTGAAAAGGTCATGTTACAGAGATATATGTGCACCCATGTTCATAGCAGCACAATATGTGATAGCTAAATCTTGGAAACAACCAAAATGCCCATCAAGTGCAGAGTGGATGGAGGAAAAAAATGTATTTTTATACAATGGAATACTACTCAGCTATAAAAAGGATGATCTTGAGGGCTTTATAGGTAAATGGAGGCAACTTGAAAATATCCACACTAGTGAAATAAAACTCACATGAATAAATATCACACTGTCTCTCTAGTGTAAGAAACAATAAAAACTGACAGAATAATGGGATCCAAAAAGCATGAAAGCAAAAGGGAAGGAAAGTGCTCTAAAGAATATAATGGTTATATATAGTGGGTAAGATAGATGATCATATTACTGAACCTCTGTTGGAACATTCAATAGAAGGATTTGCACTGTCAATGTTTGAGTGTCTATCTACTATTTATGCTTTGAATTTGTGACTTTGGCAACTAATTTTTAAAACAACAATGAGAAATGTAACAACTAGCGATTCTATGATGATAATTTTTTAAAAATTCGGTATTCTATCCTTTTCTGTTTTTTCTATTTTCTTTAATTTTCTTGTCTTTATTTGAAAAAAAAATACAATGTGCAATATAACAAGCATTGTTAAATTTCTTCCATTCTGTTTTGAAGATCTGTATTGTTATTGTTTTGAATCTGCTGTTGTTTATGCCTTTTGCTTCTTGTTTTTCTTTTCTGACTTTTCTCTTTTTATAGTAAAATTTTAAAAAATCAAGATAATAGAATATCAATAATAGCTATTAAGACAGTAATGCTTATTGCTGTCTTCAAAATAGCTGCCCATCCCATCAGACATAGGAAAATCAAACAAAACAATAGTATCAATAAAAGCAAAACAATGAACACAGCGCAGGAATTCAAAACAAGATAATAGTAAATCCAAATGGTTACCATAATACATCTTGTTATCTTTGAAATAGTTGCCCATGCCATCCGATATAGTAAATTAAACAAGATAAAACAGAATAAAATCAAACCAAGGAAAACAAAATGATACAGGACTTTAAAATAAGATAATAAGGAATTAGTAATGACTACCACCTTCAGAAGGTGATCCCCCCATAGATGCTACACGAGGTGTTGTTATCCCCTAAATAGATGCTCAGACTACTAGCTTTAGGCCTGCAGAGTCAGTGAAACACTGAAAACTACAAGCATTAAGTCATGTTTTACTTCAGTAGCTGTCATCTCAGCCTGTGTTTCTCCAGGTCAGATGGTCACTTACGGAGGTGGGGAATCTTGGCACCTTCTTGTCTCTCAGCCTGTGTACTGGGAAGGGTTGGTGTCTGGTTCTCCTCCCTGAGGCCTGTGTGTGGTGCAGACTCACAGGAAGTGGCTGGCTTCTTGTTCTCAAAGCACTTAATATTTTCATTCTCCTGTTGTTTCCCTTCCTCTTTCCTTTCCCCTCACCTGGTCTCCTGCTTCTCTAGTAGTCTCTCTCCTACTTTTCTGTCATTGCTGTCTTTTTATTATAATTTTTTTTTTAAAGAACCTATGTATGAGAGATGCAATATTTGACTTTATGATTCTGGCTTATTTTGGTATTTTGATGATATGCTCAGTTTTTGGTGGCCTTTCATACATCATGTAAAATAGAGGTCTCACTTTGCTTTTGTATAAGGAGTGATCAAAATGTATGGTGAATGTTAAAACTATTATAATGACACATTGCCAACAGTCTCCTTCAAAATACTTTCTATTGCTTCAAACACACTTATTTGATTATTTTTGGTATTTTCTGAACCAATTCTGAGTGCCCTCTTTTTTGAGTGTCTTTACAGAATGTGATAAAAAAAAATATTGTGAATGCTGCTATTGAGTACTATCCAGTAGAAAGGTTGTCTTGTAAAAACATGATAGTGTGCCCTCATACACCTTATTCACCAGTTCTGGTACCTTGAAACTTCTGCCTCTTATCCAAAGTAAGAATGATCATCACAAGAGTGGCGGTACATGCCTGTAATTCCAGCATGTGGGAGGCTGAGGCAGGTGTAGTGCTGCAAGTTTGAGGCCAGCCTGGTCTACAAAGTGAGTTCACATCTAGCCTGAACTGCATTGTGAGACCCTGTCTCAAAAAGACCAGAACAAATAAAAATAAAAAGACTGATCTTGAAAGGAAATGTTTTGAATTGATTCAGCACATTCAGGCAGCCATGAAAGTGTATCTAAAGACATTCATGAAGCAGGACTTCCAGAGCTGCTTTAAAATCTGGTTTTGAAGTCCTGTAATGCTTTAATTCTTTGATTGGTTTTATCTTATTTTGTTGTGTTTGGAATTATTGTGTGTGAAGGTCTGGACAATTACTTTGAAGAAAACGAAACATTATGGTAGCCACTGTTGATATCCTGTTGTCTTGTTTTGAAATTCTGTGTTGATTGCTGTCTTAGTTACTTTTTACTTGTTGCTGAGACAAGATACTTGATGAACAAAGTTGGGAAAGGAAAGGTTTATTTCTTAGTTTTTGGAGGTTTCAGTCCATACTCAGTTGGCTCCAAGGCAGGCTGGTATGCCTGGGCCACAGTTCATGGTGGCTGCAAACATCAAGGCAGGCACCTGCAAGAGAGAGCGAGACACACCTTCCTGCCATTACATTACATCCTGGCTCCACCCCATGTGGGTGTAGCATTGACACCATCAATCCAAGCACAGTACAATGAATCAATCACGAATGCACAATACAAAGCCATAAGGCCTGAAGGCTACAGACATAAACCATGACATTCCACCCCAGGCCCCCAGGACTCATGTACATCCTTTATACAAAAGACATTTAGTCCATCTCCAAAAGTTGCCAAAGTCCTAACAGTTTCAGCATTGCTGAAAAGTCCAAGTCCCAAATCTCCTCCAAGATCTATGGTAAACTCTTAACTTGTACCCCCCTCTACAAATGAGACAAGGTTAAACATTTTTGAAATGCAAAGGCACAAAAGAAACATTACCATTCCAAAAGTTACAAATGGGAATATAAAGCATTGGAAACAAAGCAAGTCCAGTATCCAGCAAGATGAACATTAAGTCCTAGAGTTTCATGCTCAGCATTTGAAGCAATCTGGTTGCAAGCTTCTAAAGGCTTGGGTGATTCCACCCCCATGGCACTCAGGGATTTCATCTCCTACAGCTGTTCTCTTAAATCCTCTCTGCTTGCTTTTTGCAGCTTTCCATGGGTCACCCACGTTCCTGGGTTTTCCAAACTTCTGTGGTCTCTACTGCACCTTTGGCTTCACCCTTGCATCTTTACAAATTGCCCTCTCAGGGGCACACTGCTTTGCCTCTCCGCTTTGCAATTAAGGTGGAAGCCACCTTACCCTCAGAATTTGTGCATTTTCCTTGCACCTAAAATCAGCACCATGTGGATGCCGCCAAGGTTTGCTGCGATCTGGAGCAATAGCCAGGCTTTTCTCTCTCTTGGCCATAGGAGCTGATTGCCTGGATTGTTGGGTTCTGTGGACCTGATTGTGAAGAAAAGCTTTATGTTGTTGCCATTTCGGATCCTCGTGTGGCTTCCATGGTCATTCTGGAGCATGGTGCTCTGCAACTTTCTCCTGTGAGCAAATTCTTTCACTTTTGCAGTTTTGAGGCTGCAAATGGTGGGTACCTGCTGCCCTGGGGCCATCTTTCTTATCTTTCTGTTTCTCCTCAGCAATCAAAGTCTCAATCCAGTCTTTACAATCCACAGCTTTCCTGGAATTTTTCTTCTGGCCAAATTCACAGAGTTGTAAATTATCCTACTGGGCTCTTTGCTCTTGATTTGCAACATAAAGCTGGCTAAAAGTCCCCAATAATAGCCATGCCACAGCTTCAACATTCCACTGCTTTGAAATTTCCTTTTCCAGATTAATCAATCCATTGCTTTTAGTCTGAGTCTCAGGCAAAGTCTCTGGGCAAGAGCAAAATGCAGACAAACTTTCTACTAAGCTATAACATATATCATGGGGAGTCCAACTAATACAGTCCTTCTTCCCAGCAGAAACCTCCCAAGCCTGGTCTTTACCATGAGGCTTTCTATCAGCCTTCTGCTCTCTTGTGCTCTAACCAGCTCTTCTACAGAAGCTTTTCTGCCCACAAACCATTTCCAAAGCCTTTTGATAAACATGGTCAGGTATAGTCACAGCAAACGACCCCACTCCTGGATACCAAATTCTGTGTTAGTTACTTTTTACTTGTCGCTGAGACAAAATACCTGATGACCAAAGTTGGGAAAGGAAAGGTGTATTTCTTACAGTTTTTGGAGGTTTCAGTCTATACGCAGTTGGCTCCAAGGCAGGCTGGCATGGCTGGGCCGTAGTTCATGGTGGCTGCAAACAGCAAGGCAGGCACTGGCAAGAGAGAGCGAGACACACCTTTTTCCTGCCATTACATTACATTCTGGTTTCACCCCTGTGTGGGTGTAGCACTGACATCATCAATCCAAGCACTGTACAGTGAACCAATCACAAATGCACAATGCAAAGGCATGAGGCCTGGGGCGGGGGCACAGACATAAACCATGACACTTGCATTGTTTTGTTCTGCTTTGCTTTGTTCTGTTTTATTTTATTCTCTTCCAAATTAAAAAAAAATTTAAAGTGGCAAGAATGGTGAGATAGTGTTCAAATTGAAGGGAAGTATTTTGAGGGGCGTAGCAATGTGCCTTTTACTGTAGTAAAATTTTATTTGAAAACTAACATTCACTACTTTTCAATCACATCTTCACGTGAGGATGCCCTTTGTTCCATTATTTTTTGAACACTTGGCACCCTTCCTAAATATATGTTGCCTGTAAACAGAAGCTTTCAATACCCTATCCCCCACCCCCTGTACTGGGATTGAGCCAGGGCCTTCACTGAGTATTAATCCTAGCCCTATTGTTTTTATTTTGAGACAAGGTCTTGCTAAGTCACTAAATTGCCCAAGCTGGGCTGGAATTTGGAGTCCCCCTGTCTCAGCCTCCCAGAGGCTGGTATTCCAGGCATGTGTCGCCAGCTAGATTTTTCATTACTGTTCTGTGGCTTATGTGTCTGTCCTTATACCACACTATTGTGATTTCTCTTGACTGTTTTTGATATTAGGGAATTGCAAGTCCTACTTTATTTTTTCAGTATTGTTTTGTCTAGTCTTTATCCATCAAATTTCTTTGGGGACTTGTAAGAATAGCTTGAAAATTTCTATAAAGAAGGCAGCTGACATCTTTGTAGGAGTTGGCCTTGACTCTGTAGGTCAGTTTGCAAAATATTGGTATCTTAACCACATTAATTTCTCTAATCCATAAATTTAGCACTTAAAAATTTGTTTAGATCTTTTACTTTATTTTAATATTTTATAGCTTATAGAGAATGAGCTTTTTATATGTGTTTTATTACACTTATTCCCAAGTATTCTTTTTGATGCTATTGTATTTTTTAAATTTTTATTTTATGGACAAAGTAAAACAAAATTCCATAATAATACAAAAATAACAAGAGTAAATACATTCAATATTGTTATCTTTAAAGTAGTTAATCAGAGCACAAGAGATGGACATAAAAAATTCTCCAAATGGTAGTAGCACAAATCTTTCCTTCAGTGAACTCAGAAGAACTAATAGTGTAACTATCTTGTGTACTTTTTCCATTTTCCTTCCTTCCTTTCCCCTTTCCCACACTCTAGTTTCTTTATACTTTTGAACAGTGTCTTCCCATATCAATGTGCATTTGGACTTCATTTATTCTTTCAGTTTCTCACACCAGGGAGACAATACGATGTTTTCACATATGAGTCTGATTTCTCTTACAAGTATGGTCTCTAGTTGCATTCATTTACCTATAAAAGTCTCAAGTTATCCTTCTTTGTATGGGTGATATTCCATTGTATAAAAGGATCACATCTTTTTTATCCATTCCTTGGTTGATGGTCATTTGGGTTGTTTCCAAGATTTAGCAATTAAAAATATGCTGCTATAAACATGGGTGCACATATGTGGTGTGATGTTTATAATTCTTTTAGGAAGATGCCCAGCAAGGTAGTACCTAGGTTAGGATTTTTTGGCTTTTTTGGTACTGGGAATTGAACTCAGGACATAGGCTTGCCAGGCAGGCACTGTACCACTGTTTATCCCCAGCCCTCTAATCCTAGTTTCCATAGTGGTTGTGCCAATCTGCATGCCTGCCAATGTGGAAAAAGGTTCCTTTTCTCCTATAGCCCCTCCAGCATTTGTTGTTAGTTCATTTCTTGATGATAGCCATTTTTCTTAGAATGAGATGGAATCTCAGTGTTTTAATTTGCATTTCTTAAATGATAATGATGTTGAACATTTTTTCATATATTTGTTATTTGTACTTCTTTATCTGAGAAGTGTGTATTCACCTCAGATGCCCATTTTTGGATTGGGTTGTTGAATCTGGGAGATTTGGTATTTTTCATTCTTTATATATTCTGGATATAAGTCCTTCGTCTGAGGGACAACTGGCCCAAATTTTTTCCCAATCTGTGGGTTGTCTTTTCACTCTGTTGGTGATTTCTTTTGATGTGAGAAAGCTTTTTGATAAAATGTGATCCCAGTTGTTGATTATTTAAAGTATTTCCTCTATGGTCTGGGGTTTGTTCATGAAGTCTTTGCCTACACCTTCCTCCTCCAGTAGATTTGGTGTTTCTGTTTTAATATTTGCATCTTTTTTTTTTTTGGTCTTTTTTGTTTTTATCAATACCAGGGATCAAACTCACAACTGCCTGCTTGCAAGGCAGACACTTATGCCGCTGAGCTAAATCCCCAGCCCCTAACATTTACATCTTTGATCCATTCTGATTTTAGCTTAGTGCATAGTAATAGATATGTGTCTAGTTTTAGTCTTCAGCATTTGGAAAGCCAGTTTTTCCAATACCATTTATTAAAGAGGCTTTCTTCCAGTGAACATGTTTAACTTCTTTGTCAAACATAAATTGGCTGAGTGTGTTTGTAGTTGTATCTTATCTTCTAATCTGTTACACTGATCCTTGGGTCTGTGTTTTCTTTTGGCCAGTACCATACTGATTTTATCACAGTAGCTTTGTAGTATGCTTTCAAGTCCAAGATTGTGATTCTCTTGCCTTGCCTTTGCTTCTCAAAATTACTTTTGCCATTCTAGGTTTCTTCTGCTTCCAGATGAATCTTAGGAATGTTTTCTGTAGTTCTGTGAGGTATGCTCATGATAGTTTGATTAGGAATGCACTAAGTCTGTATAACAATTTTGGGTGTATTGCCATTTTCACTGTGTTGGTTCTTCCTATTCTTGATCAAGGGATGTGTTTCCATTTTCTAATATCCTCTTCAATCTCATTTTTCAGAGAACTGTAATGTATAGATCTTTTACTTTGTTTGTTAGATTGATTCCATTTTTGTGGGATGCTATTGTTAAAGATGTGTTTTCCCTAATTTCTCTCTTAGTGAATTTGTTGTTTGTGTACAGAACTGCTATTGAGTTTTGAGTGTTGACTTTATCTAGCTACACTACTGAATTTGCATATTAAATGTAGAAGTCTTCTGGTGGAGTTTCTGGGTCTTCTGTGTAGAGTATCATGTCATCTGTGAATAGTAATAATTTAGCTTCTTCCTTTCCTATCATTATTCCTTTTATTTTTTCTTTTTTAACTGCTATGGCTAATTTTTCCAGAAATATATTAAATAGGAGTGATGATAATGGACATCCTTGCCTTATTCCTGATGTTAGAGTGGAAGCTTTCAGTTTTTGAGCACTTAGTATGATGTCAGCTGTTTGTTATAGAAACTTTTATCAGTTTGAGAGAAAAACCATCTCTTCCAATTTTCTCTAGCATTTTTACCATGAATGGGTATTGGACTTCGTGAAATACTTTCTCTTCATCTATTGAGATGATCATGTGATTTTTGTCCTTTGCTCAGTTGATATGGTATGTTACATTTATTGATTTGCATTTGTTGAACCAACCCTGCCTACTTGGAATGAATCCTACTCAATCATGGTACATAATCTTCTTGATGATTTGTTGCATTCTGTTTGCCTTTTATCTTATAGAGGATTTTTGCATCTATGTTCATTATGGTGATTTGCCTCTAATTTTCTCTTTTTTAAAATTTTTAATTTTTTTTTTGTCTTTTTCGTTTTTATCAGTACCAGGGATCGAACTCACGACTGCCTGCTTGCAAGGCAGGCGCTTATGCCGCTGAGCTAAACCCCTAGCCCCTTGATTTTCTTTTTTGCTTGGATTGTATGAGGGATTCTTCCCTGTATAAGGGTAATACTTGCTTCCAGGAATGGATTTGGGAGTATTGCTTTCCTTTCAGTTTCATTAAAATGTTTCATCAGTTGTGCTATTAGATCTTCTCTAAATTTCTTTTTAGAACTCAGCCATGTAATCCATCAGGACCTGGGCTTTTCTTTGTTGGTAGGTTTTAAATTAAACTTTCAATTTCATTTACTCATATTGTGTTATTTAGAATTTTTGTATCTTCTTGATTTAGCTTTGTAGTTCATATGTACCTAGGACCCTGACCATTTCATCTGTGTTTTCCATCTTTTAAGAATAAGGTTTCTTAAAGTAAGTATGATGATTTTCTGGCTTTCTTTAAGATCTGTTGTTATCTCACCTTTTTATTTCTAATTGTATGAATTCTAATTGTATGAACTGTATGAATTAATTTCTAATTTGTGAATTTTCTTTCCTTTTTTTGATAAGGTTTGCTAAGGGTTTATACTTTTTTTTAATCTTTCAAAGACACTCCCCTGCCCACTTTTTGTCTTTTTGAAACAGGGTCTCACTATCAGTTCAGGATGGCCTTGAGCTCACTTTGTAGCCGAGGGTGGTCTCAAACTTGCAAGAATCCTCTGGCCTCAGCCTCAGGAGTGCTGGGATTACAGATGTGCACCACCACACCAGCATCAAAGAACCTAATCTTTGATTTATTGATTCTTTGTATTGTTTTCTTAGTCTCCATTGCATTAATTTATGCTCTCATTTTTATAATTTCTTCCCTCATATGAGCTTTGGCTTGACTTGTTCTTCTTTTTCTAGAAGTTTAAGAGTCAACATTAAGGGGCTGGGGATTTAGCTCAGTGGCATAAGCGCCTACCTTGCAAGCAGGCAGTTGTGAGTTCGATCCCCGGTACTGATAAAAAGGAAAAAGACAATAAAGAATAAAAAATAAAAAAGAGTCAACATTAAGTTGTTTATTTGAACTTGTTCTGTCTTCCTGATATGGGTATTCACTGCTAGAAATTTCCCTCTTAGGATTGCTTTCATCATGTCCCATAAGTTCTGATATATTGTGTCGGCATTATCATGTAATTATAAATACTGTTTAATTTCTTTAATTTCATTTGTGACTCATTGGTTGTTCCATAGGGTTTTATTTAATTACTATATATTTGTGAAGTTTTTGTGATTTCTTTTGCTATTGATTTCCAATTTCATTGCACTATCATCAGATAGTATACACGGGATAATTTTAGTTCCTTTGCATTTAATGACACATGTTGTATGGACTGGTATGTGATCTGTTTTGGAGAATGTCCTTGTGCAACTGAGAAGAATGTATACTCATGTTGTGGGGTGAAACACACTATAGACATTAGTTAAGGCCATTTGTTTACAGGTTTGGTTCAGTTCTGATATTTCTTTGCTGATTTTTTGTATAGTTGATGTAGCTATGTGACAATAGGGTTTAAGGTCCCTCATTACAATTGTGTTAGTGCTTATTTGATTTTTCATGTCCAATAATATGTCTTTTATATACTTGGGTATTCCAGTATTTGATACATACCTATTTATGATTGTAATATCTTCTTGGAGTTTTCCTTTAATGAGAATGTAGTAGCCTTCTTTATCTCTTTTGATTAGTCTTGGCTTGAGGTTCACATTGCCTGCAAATAGTCACCTCTGTTTTTTCTGGGTTTCTGTCACATGGAATATTGTTTTCCATCCTTTAACTTTCAGCCTATGAATTTCTTTTTGAGTTAAATGTGTTTCTTGTAGGCAGCATATTGTTGGCTCTTATTTCTTTTTTTTTCCACTTGTAATTTGCTTTGAGACTCTTATTTCTTGATTCATTGTGCTGTTTCTTTTTATTGATGAGTTGAGATCATTTATATTGATGGTTTTAACTGAAATGTACTGACTTAGTCTTGTCATATTATCTACTTTGGTTCTTTGTCTTTCCCCTCTGTTTAATTGCTTGTCCTGCCTTGTGGCTTATTCATATTGGTGTTCTTGGATTTGTACACATTGTTATCTCTCTACAATATCTTTCAAAACATACTGTAGAGCTGGTTTGGTGGTCATGAATTTCTTCAGTTCTTTGTTATGGAAGTATCTTATTTCTCTTTTCTGAAAGACAGTTTTGCAGGGTGCATTAATCTGGATTGGAAATTATTTTCTTTCTTTGATGCTGTTGTAAATCGAACTGTTTTCTTCATAAGATTTTCAGGGTATTCATTGTAAGTGTAGTTGCCAGTTTAAATATTAATAATTTGAGGGATCTTCAGAAAGCAGTATAACATTTTTAGGAGTGGAAAACAGAGTTTTCCTTTCTGTTTTGATTATTTATGATATAAAATTTAGTTTTAAATTTATATTGACGTATGAAAATTCCAAACACTGTTTTTAGAAATTTATTTCTAATATCTGTGACAAAGAGAAGATGCTACTTTTTAGTAAACATCTATAAAATCTAATAGAAATGTTAGCCTTTTTTTGAAAAGTTTTAAGACATGTAATTCCTCAATTTCTTTGCCTGAATTTTCTAATTCCTTGATTGTTCAATGTGTAGATAAATAAATTGTGAAGTTAAAAACTAAGGCATAGTGGAATTTCATCTGCTTACCACTTAACTTTACAGTTTACCAACTGGAAGCTGCAGTGCCTGGATTATTTTAAAGCAAGTCCAGACATTCTGTGATTTCATCAGTAAATTAATGATGTACTTTATAAAGCAGGTTTACTCTTTGTAACTATATTGTACTGAAAAACAACTTTGATTGACTTTGCTTTAAATAAGTGCATAATTTTACTAGACAAGTAATTAAAATTTGTCTTTTGTTTTTGATACACAGGTATCCAGCTCTTATGTAAAATGGATGTTTCTCATACTTGATATTGTACTTTAAGTAGATTATCTGTTTAGTAAAATCTAAGCTGCCATGGAGGAAATACCAGTAAAAGTTGCTGTAAGAGTTAGACCTCTGCTTTGCAAAGAAGTTCTTCATAATCATCAAGTTTGTGTGAGAGTTGTTCCAAACACCCAGCAAATTATCATTGGGAAAGATAGAGTCTTCACATTTGACTTCGTTTTTGGCAAAAATTCTACTCAAGATGAAGTTTATAATACGTGCATTAAGCCCTTGGTGCTGTCACTCATTGAGGGCTATAATGCAACTGTTTTTGCCTATGGACAGACTGGATCTGGAAAGACGTACACCATCGGAGGAGGCCATGTTGGTAAGACTCTCATACTCTTGGACTTTTGAGACAGAAAAAAACTAAAATGTGATAGTACCTGATACACAGTAGGTGTGCAGCATGTTGATTAAATAATGAAAAGATGACTAAATCAAGTGTCATCACAAGATCATTACCTTTGAGAGACTTATTTTTAAATATTGAAATTTCATTAAGTAATCTAATTTACATATTTTTTCTTGAGGAAAGAAGTTTAAGACAATATTTAGTGATCTTTCTTTCCTTTTTCCTCTTTCTTTTCACACTGCAAACACTACCACTGAGCCACCCTCCCACATTTGTGTTTTTCTGCTAAAAGCACACCTTTTTTTCTTCTATGGTAAGGAAGACTTCATTTAGGATTATCATAATAAGTGTTGTTTTTTTGGGAGAAAGTCACACTGAGTTCTAATTACCCAGACTGTGCTCAAAGTTGGCAACTTCTTGCCTCAGCCTCCCTATTCTTGGGATTACAGGTGTGCACCACCACAGCCAGCATAGGCATAGATTTATATACTATTTTAATAATATGTAATGGCTAATGATGGCTATTGAGCTATTAAATATTATGTATTTTCAGACTGAAGTATTGCATTTCAGGAATATGAGACCAACATTTCTAATATGAAACTTAGATTACCAAAATACATATTTAAGTTTTAATATAACTATTTGAAGTTTTGCTTTTTAAATGTTTTAAATTATTGTTCTTTGTTATCTTTTGAAGTGGGAGAGGTCTGTTTTTATTTTTTTGGTACCAGGAATCAAACTGAGTATCTTGCATTTGCCAGGCAAGTGCTTGTGCTACTAAGCTACTATTCCTGGCCCAATGAGCTATTTCTGGTCAGTCATATACTCTAGATAACCTAGATTGCTTACTTGTTTTATAATTAGAAAAATCTTCATTTTCTTTCGGCTAATTCCAAAAAGCTCTTCAAAGAATTACTCACTATGTCCTTTGTATTGGGAAAATATTTAGCTTCATGTACTTGCCATGTGATGACTGTCTTGCATCTTAAGTTAGGTGACAGGCTGCTATCTTCATAGAGGTTCAGTTTTTTAGGACAATTATTTCCAAAAATATAAACTTCTGTAATTTACCTGAAAGTAAGTAAGTTGTTTTTAAGGTTCATTCATAAGCTAGTATTGCTATGAATGTATTTTTCGTAGAACAACACTAAAAACTGATGTACAGATTTTCTAAGCTAGTTTATAAAAACTTATACTTAAATCTCAATTTATCCCCTTGTACTTATTTTAAGTTTTATCTTGTACACTTTGTTTTCACTGTTTTAAAGATCATGGTTATATGTAAATACAAACATACGTAACCTTTTTTTTTTTTTTTGTCTTTTTGAGAAAGGGTCTCTCTGTGCAGTTCAGGCTGGCCTGGAGCTCACTTTGTAGCCTAGGCTTGTCTCAGATTTGCCTCCTGAGTGTTGGGATTATAGACATGAGCCACCATGCCCGGCTCTGCGTAACCTATTTTTCCTCCCAGATCTATTTTATTTCAAGAAGAAAAAGAAAGAAGAAAAAAATGTTTCATGTCAATCATGGGGC
The DNA here is from genome assembly GCF_034190915.1 of Cavia porcellus. Taxonomy (NCBI): domain Eukaryota; kingdom Metazoa; phylum Chordata; class Mammalia; order Rodentia; family Caviidae; genus Cavia; species Cavia porcellus. Next base: position 71,091,341 of record NW_026947485.1, on the reverse strand, counting down.
AACAAGGTACATACATTGCACATTATCATCCCCAAATCATTCACCCAGAGCACAAGACACCTGCATTCAGTTGTCTAAATAATGCCAGCACAAATCCTTCTCCTCAGTGAACTCAGAGAAATCAGTAGTAGAACTATTTTAACTATTTTTATATACGTATTCATATACATACACATATATATGTTGTTTCTTTCAGCTTCTCAAATTAATGAAACAATAGGATTTTTACATATCTGTATCTTATTTATTTTACTAATAAGTATGGTATCAAGTCACATTAAAAGTATCAAGTTACTTTAAAAGTCTCCAGTTTATCCTTCTTTGGCTGAGTAGTACTCCGTTGTGTAAAAATAGCACATCTTTTTATCCATTCCTCAGTTGATTGGCATTTAAGTTGTTTCCAAGGTCTGGCTATTACAAAATCTACTGCTATAAACATGATTGCACATATGTTGCTGTGGTATGATGCTTTTAATTCTTTTGAGAAGATACCCGGAAGGAGAATAGCTAGGTTGAATGGGACTTCTAGTCCTAGTTTTTTGAATAATCCCCACATTGATTTTTACAGTGGTTGCACCAGTCTGCATTTCCATCAAAAATAGAGCAGGATTCTTTGTCCCCCACGGCCTTTCAGGCATTTGGTTGATCTTTTGATAATAGCCATTCTTTCTGGGGTTAGGTGGAAACAGTGTTGTTTTAATTTGCATCTCTTGAATGCTCAGTGTTATGGTTTGTGTCTAAGTGGCCCCCCTGAGCCTCATGCAGTCATGGAGATGGCTAAATTTTGTGATTGGTTTGTTGTTTAGTGCTTGGATTAGCTGTGTGAGTGCTGCACCTGGCCAGGGGCAGAGCTGGCATACAATATAAGGGAGGGAAAAAGGTGTGTTTTTTTTGCTCTTTCACCCTTTTTGCTCTTGCTGTTTGTGGCCGCCATTAATGATTGCCCATCAGCCAAACCACCCTGCCTTGGAGCCAGCTGAAACCTCAAAAACTGTAAGATAAATAAACCTTTCCTTGCCTAATTTTGGTATCAGATATTTTGTCTCAGCAATGAGAGAAAAGTAATCAAGAGAACCAATGATGTTGAACATTTTTTCACATATTTATTTGATGTTTGTATTTCTTTATCTGAGAAGTGTGTATTCATCTCACTGCCCATTTTTGGAGTGGGTCTTTAAATATGAGAGTACTGATTGTTTTGAGTTGTTTATATGTTCTTGATAGTAATCCTTTGAGGAACAGCTGGCAGACATTTTCTCCCACATTGTAAGTTGTCTCTTCACTCTTTTGGTGGTTTCTCTGGCTGTAAGCTTTTCAGCCGAGTGAGAATCCAGTTGTTGATTCTTTGTGATAGTTCTTGTGCAGTTGGGGTTTTGTTCTTAAAGTCTTTGCTTACACCAGTGTCTTCAAGAGTTTTACCTACTGTCTTCCAGCAGATTTAATATTTCTTCTTTTAATAGTAAGATCTTTGATCCATTCTGATTTTAGCTTAGTACATGGTGAAGGATATGGGTCCAATAAAATGCATAACCTTAATTTACCATTTAACTTGCATTTTTTTCCTCTTTTACCAGGGTTGAACTCAAGGCCTTTGCCTAGAGTTTAGTTTTTATTTTTAGACAGGGTCTTTTGCTAAATTACCTAGGCTGGGCTTGAACTTTTGATCCTTGTTCCTCAGTTTCCCAGAGTGCTGGAAATTACAGGTGTGCACAACCACACCTGGCTTATCTTGTACTTTTAACTGTGTAAGTCCGTAACATCAAATTCATTTACAGTGTTAATGAAATAATCACCACTTTTTTCAAAAATCTTTGTCACTCCAAGCAGAAGCTCTGTACCCATTAGACAATAACTACATGGGCTGAGAATTTAACTCAGCAGCATAAGTACCTGCCTGGCAAGTACAAGGTCATGAGTTCGATCTCTGGCACACACACACAAAAAAGACAATAACTACCTTTCCATTGTAATTTCCAATTTAATTTCTATGAAATTGACTTTCCTGCCAGGGACTTAGCTCAACAGCACAAGTGCCTGCCTAGGCACAAGTGCAAAATTGTAAGTTCAATCCCTGATACCAAAAAATAAAGTAAAAACAACAACAACAAAAACAGAGAAATTGACTTTCCTAGGTATTTTATGGAATTATTTAGTATTAGTTTTTCTGTGTCTGGCTTCTGTCGCTATATTGTAGCATGCAAAGGAACTTCATTTCTATTTATGACTGAGTAATGTTCATATATATATATATATATATATATAACCTTTTATTTAGCTTGTTTTGTTAATGAATGCTTGGGTTTCTTTCCTCTTTTTGGTTTTATGAATACAGCTGCTGCAGACACTGGTGTGCAGGCATGGATTGGAGTCTCTTAGGGTTTTTTTTAGTTTGTTTTTTTTTTTTTTTTTTTTTTTTTTTTTTTTTTTGGTCTTTTTCCTTTTTATTGGTACCAGGGATCGAACTCATGATTGCCTGCTTGCAAGGCAGGTGTTTATGCCGCTGAGCTAAATCCCCAGCTCCCTATTTTTGTTTTTTTTTGAGACAGGCTCTCACTATATAGCAAGACTGACCTTGAACTTGACATAAGGCTAAATTGCAGCCATTTATAGAAGAGTGTATCTGTAGACTGTAATGTTAAGAGACAAAATCAGACACAGATGTTTAAATATGGCATAGCTTCTCTTTTATGAGAAACTCAAAGTATAAATAATTTTAAAAACAAAATAACTGAAGCAGGAGGGCTGTCACAACTTTAAGGCCAGCTTGAACAACATAGTGAAACCTAGTCTCAGTTAAAAAGACCAAAAGATCAAAAAATATATCAATAAATAAAAGGTAGACAGTAAGAAACAGGGAGATAGATCTTTCTGTAAATGGGAAAGGGACCAAGAGATAGAAGATGGTAGAGGGAGGTGAAGGGAAGGGTAATAAAAAGAATCAAAATACATTTAGAATCTATACCCTAAGATGATGAAAACCTTATGTACTACAGACATCAAAGTTAAAATAAATATATAAAAGTAAAGAATTAGTTTGAAAGGAAAACAGTTTAAGCTCAATTTTTAGCCTGTTATGCTTACTGTATCTATTAGGCATTCATTATGTTTAATGGCAGTCAGATTTATGAGTTCTCAGAGTTCATGACAGTAATTTGGACTGGAGGAAAAACTAGAAGTCAGTTACACAGAAGACAGTATTTAATGTAACGAGAATGGATGCAATCACCAAAAGAGAATATGGACTCTACAGAGCCCCAAACCTGAGCTCTGGGTAGTTCCAGTACAATGGACTAGCAACAGTGTCAGAGGGGGGACCATCAGATAAGAAGAAAACCAAGAATGCAGAGCCTGAAAACCAGGGGAGAATGTCAAGTTCCAGTGAGATGAGAAATGGCACTGACCAGAGGACTTAGTAAAGTGAAAGTTACTATGATCATCTTGGCGCAAGCACAGGTTCAGTGACGTAGAGGTGAAATATGGCCATTTTGACAATATTGATTCTGCCTGTCCAGGAACAGGGTAATCTCTTCTGTCCAGTAGGATCTCTTCTTTAATCTCCTGTATTTTTTGATCTATCCCATTTTCTGAGTTCCTGTACAATCTCTTTTTTCAGATTACTAAGGTTTTTGTTACAGAGGTATTTCACTTAATTTTTAAGTATTTGTTCTTGATGCTGCAGTGAATGATATTACTGTCATTTTTTTCTTAGTGAGGTTATTATTGCTGGACAGATATGCCATTTTCATGTGCCATGAAATGTGACAGCCATTACTTGTTTGTTTGTTTCCTTCTACATTGCTATATTTATTTGTACTAAGAGTGTTTTGTTTTGATTTTTGTCTTTTTTGAGACAGGGTCTTACTTTGAGTTCAGGCCGGCCTTCAACTCACATTGTAACCCAGGCTGGTCTCAAACTCACAGTGATCCTCCTGCCTTAGCCTCCAAAGTGCTGGGAATACAGGTGTGTGCCACCATACCTGGCTTTGCACTAAGGGTGTTTTGGCAGCATTTGTGGGGTAGTTTATATAGAGGGTCATGTCATTTGCAAATAAGTACAGTTTAACTTCTTTCCTGTACCTATCTCTTTAATTTCTTTCTCTTCCTTGATTGCTCTGACTAAGAATTTCAAGTACTATATTGAAGAGGAGTAATAATACTGGATATCTTTTTCTTCTTCATTTAGAGGGAAAGCTTTCAGCTTTTCACTGTTTAATATGATGTTGGCAGTAAATTCATCATAAATGGTTTTATGACACTGAGATATGGTTCTTCTAGGTGTATTTCCTTCGGGTTTTTTTTTTTTTTTATCATGATTGGATGCTGGATTTTTGTCAAAGGCTTTTTCTGTACCTGTTGAGATGATCATGTGATTTTTGTCCTTGTTTTTGTTTATGTGATATATTACAGTTAGTTATTTCCATTTTTTTTCTTTTTTTGGTCTTTTTCCTTTTATCGGTACCGGAGATCGAACTCACGACTGCCTGCTTGCAAGGCAGGCGCTTATGCCGCCGAGCTAAATCCCCAGCCCCTAAGTTGGTAGTTTTTAAAATGTAATACAAAACAACATAGTATAAAACTAATCCAAACAGAATGAGGAAGGCAATTTAGGTCTTCAAAACCAGACAATAGGGAAGTCACTAATGGCTGTCATAGAGTCTCTTCTTATCTTCAAAATAGCTGTCCATACTTTCATGTATATTGAAGTTCAACAAAACAAAACAGGCAGCAGGGCAGGTGTTGCTTGGTTTTCTGGCGCTCCAGGTCCCAGATGATGCAGGTCTCAGTAAATGCTGGTGGCTCCCATCCTGGGTCACCATAGCCTGCCACACTCACAGCTGCTCACCAGGGCTGGAAGGGTTGCTTGGTTTCTCAGTGCTCCAGGTCCAGCATGGCATGGGTCCCAGTAAACGCTGGTGATTCCTATTCTGGGCCGCCATAGCCTGCCATGCTCACAGCCACTCACCAGGGCAGGAAGGAGTTGCTTGGTTTCCTGGTACTCCAGGTCCCAGCATGGCACAGGTCCCAGTAAGTACCAGTGGCTCCTGTCCTGGGCTGCCACAGCCTGCCATGCTCATAGCCACTCTCCAGGGGGGAGGGGTTGCTTGGTTTCCCAGCGTACCAGGTCCTGGCATGGTGCAGGTCCCAGTAAATGCTGGTGGCTCCAGTACTGGGCTGCCACAGCCTACCATGCTCACAGCCGCTCACCAGGGCAGGGAGGAGTTGCTTCAAGCTGTTTCTTTCTAATGAGTTGACCATTTTGCTGCCAAAGTTCCGAAATGGCTAACATAATAGACATTTCTGCAGGCTTCTGCTTGAAACCAACAGTGTCAGGAAGCTGCTGGCCTTGAATCAGGGCCAGTTTCTGCACTTTTTTGCCAATATCTTGTTGAGGATTTGTGCATCTTCAACAGAGGACTGTTTATTAAAGAGACCGGCCTATAGTTCTCATTTTTGGTTAAGTCTTTTTCTGGTTTTGGAGTGAAGGTAATGCTACCTTCGAGGAGTGAGTTTGTCACTAACCTTTTCTTTGTAGTTGTCATGAGTTTGAGAAGTGTTGTAGTCAGGGGAATGGATTTAATACGGGACATATAATTTATAGAATTATAATGTTCACTCAGAGTCAAATGCAAAAGAGTGTAGGCAATCTGTCCACACATTAAAGATGCAAAGAATCCAGCTGAGGGCCTGGATCCCACAGTGATATTATGCACAATTCCTGGACCCTGGAGCCCATAGCAGTGTGCTCTGTGACTCCAGCTGGAGAACTAGAGCCCATAACAATGTCTTATGCAAGTCTGTGTCAAGGACCTGCAATGGGAAGGCCCAAAGGTCAGTGGTGGAAGCTAGAAAGTCTGCAGTAGCAAGATGGAGAATCTCAGTATTATCAGGCTGAGGGATCTGCAGGAAGCAACGCTCAAGGTAAGAACCAGAGCTCTCCCAAAGAAAACTGCAGCCACTCTCAGTGACAGCAGGGCCTCCCCTGATGATTAAAAAAGCTGAGTTCATATCAGGAAAGCCAGCACGACAAGCTTCTCCAGGAGGATCAACAGCACACCGTCTTCCCCTCCAGTTCTCTTTTTATGCTGTTGGCGGCAACCCTTAGATGGGTCTTCCACACCCAGCGCCATGCTGATTCAGTTCAGTTGGTTGTTACAAGTTGACCATTAGTTAATTTACCACAAGAAGTATTGACATTAGATCTCTGAATTTCGTGGAATTTAGCAGTGAATACATTGAATACTGGCCTTTTTTTTTAAGTTGGTAGGTTTTTTTTTTTTTTTTTTTTTTCTTTTTCCTTTTTATCGGTACCAGGGATCGAACTCACGACTGCCTGCTTGCAAGGCAGGCGCTTATGCCCCCGAGCTAAATCCCCAGCCCCTAAGTTGGTAGTTTTTAAAATGTAATTAATTAATTTATAGTGTTTTGACACAGGGTCTCTCTGTGCAGTTCAGGGTGATCTTGTACTCACTGTAATCTAGGCTGACCTTGAACTTGTGGCATTCCTCCTCCTGCAGCCTCCTGAGTGCTAGGATTACAGGTATATACCACCACGCTTGACTGATAGATTTTCTTTTGAAATTACTACCTCAGTTTTATTGCCTGTTATTGGGTTGGTCAGAGTTTTTATGTTTTTTTGGTTCAGTTTTGGTAGTTCATATGTACCTAAAAATCTATCAGTTTCTTTGAGATTATCCAGCTCATTGGAGTATAGCTTTTCAGACTAGTTACTGATAATCTGAATTTTTGGTGATATTTGTTGTGATTTCACATTTTTTAGTATTTTTTTATTTTAAAGAGAATAAAACTTAACAAAATAAAGCAGAATACAGCCAATCAAAACAAAACAATGAAAGTGATCCAGGATTTCAAAATAGGATATTAGGAATCAACAGTGGCTGCTATAATGCTTCTTATTATCTTCAAAATAGCTGCCTACCATCAGACATATTAAAATCAAACCAAATAAAATAGAAGAAAACCAATTAAAACAAAATAGTCAAAGCAATACGGGATTTAAAAACAAAATAATAGGAAATCAACAATGGTTACCATATGATCTTCACACTAACTGACCATACCATCAGACTTTACAAAATCAAATAGAACAGAATAAAACCTGTCAAAGCAAAACAGTGAAAGTGATACAGCACTTAAAAACAAGATAATGGGAAATCAACAATGATTATCATAATGCCTCCTGCTATCTTCAGAATTGCTGCCCATACCATCAAACATAGTAAAATCAAATAGGACAGAGCAGAATAAAACCAATCAAAACAGCACTGAATAAAACAAAACAATAAAATGGAACAAGACAAAACAGAGCAATATATTTCATTTTTTTTTTTTTCTTTTTTTTAGAGACAGGGTCTCACTATATTGCCCAGGCTGGAGTGCAGTGGCTATTCACAGGCGCGATCCCACTACTGATCAGCACGGGAGTTTTGACCTGCTCCGTTTCCAACCTGGGCCGGTTCACCCCTCCTTAGGCAACCTGATAGTCCCCCGCTCCCGGGAGGTCACCATATTGATGCCGAACTTAGTGCGGACACCCGATCAGCATAGCGCACTGCAGCCCAGAACTCCTGGACTCAAGCGATCCTCCCACCTCAGCCTCCCGAGTAGCTGGGACTACAGGCGCGCGCCACCACGCCCGGCAAGCAAAATATATTTCAAAAAGACAGAAGGAAATCCCCCATATTTGCTATATTGTATCTGTTATCCTCTTAATAAATGATCAGATTACCAGCCGTAGGCCTGCAAAGGCAATCAAACAGCGCAAGCATTAAGTTATTTTGGACCTCAGTTGCTATTAACTCAGCCTGCCCTCCCAACCAATAGCTTGCCTATGGGAGTAGGTGTTTGGGGAGAGATGCCATGATCTTGCCTCTCAGCTGCACACTAGTAGACTCATAAGGATGAATTGGCTTTTCTCTCTTCCTGGGCCCCTCATGGTTCACCACCTTTTCCATTCCTAATTGCATCGATATAGGTCTTTTTTCCCTTTTCCTTTTTTTGATAAGATTGTCTGAGGTTGATTCTTTTTTTTATGTTTTTTTACTCTCAATTTCATTAATTTCCTATTATGATATTTATAATTTCCTACCTTGGTAGTTTTGGATTTGAATTGCTCTTGCTTTTCTACCTTGACATGTACCATTAACTTATTTACTTAGGCTCACTCTGTTTTTCTGATATGAGTACTCATAGTTATAACTTTCTTTGTTATGATTGCTTTCATTATGTCCCATAGACATAGGGGATAGGTTTTAGTGGCATATTGTTTGATATAGGAACTGATTTCTTCCTTTTTTTTTTCTCCTGCAACCTGTTGATTATTTGTGAGTATATTTTTTTGTGTGTGTTGAGACAGGTCTTGAGCACACTACCACATTTCTCTGAAAAGACTTACCTGGAAAATAAGCCCTAGTATGATATTTCAGAGTACTCATAATAAGAGCTCTACTCCCAAAATAAGCCATAATTAAGATAGGCAGATGAATGCATTTAATATGTCTGTTGTGCTGCATAATAGATGTATTGAAGTATAACATAATATACAATGTAAATATTATCATTGATAAAGATAATGTAAATTATAATTATTTGTAAATACTCAAGTGGAAAACTTTGAACAAGAGGAAATTGTCTGTTGAAACAGATGAACTCAAGACTCTCCCTGAATGAACAGTCGGAGTATGGATATAATACACAAATAATGTGTGTACTTGATCATGAAAAGACATGGTTGTGTCTAATGTGCACCCTTAAAATTTTTTTTTGTCTTTTTCCTTTTTATCGGTACCAGGGATTGAACTCACGACTGCCTGCTTGCAAGGCAGGCGCTTATGCCGCTAAGCTAAATCCCCAGCCCCCGCACCCTTATAATTTGATACATCGTGTTGTAATGGACATAGTGTACTAATGTGAAATAAAGAAATGTTTTCTTGGTTTTTTTTTTGTTTGTTTGTTTTTTGTTTTTGAGACAGGTTCTTGCTATGCAGTTCATGCTGGCCTTGAACTTGCTGTGTAGCCCAGGCCAGCCTCAAATTTGCAGCAGTTCTCCTGCCTCAGCCTCCTGAGTGCTGGGATTATAGGCATATGCCACCACACCTGGTTTTTTGCAGCTCGTACTTTCCATAGAATTTTGTATCTCTTGGATGTATTTAGTATGCTTTCATGAACTCTAATGTGGTTATTCCTTTTTTTTTGATGGTACCAGTGACTGGACTCACGACCTTGTGCTTGCCAGTGAAGTGCTTGTGCCACTGAGCTAAATCCCTGGCATTTATTATTATTATTATTATTATTTTGGTTATTCATGTTTTGTATTATTATCAGCAAGCTTTTTTTCTCTTACTGTTTTTGTTTTGAAACAGGTTTACTATATAATTTATGCTGAGTTTGATTTTTCACTGTGTAGCCCAGGCTGGTCTTGAACTTGTAGTGATTCTCCTGCCTCAGCCTACTGAGTGCTGGGATTACAGGCATATCCCACTGTACCTGGCTCAGATAGCTTTTTATTAATGTGTTCTGTAATTCAGTGACTACTGTGTTTATTAAGTCTGTTTGTGAATATATATAATCTTTGATCTTGCTGAGAATCTTAGACGATTTTCTTATGTATGTGTATGTGTTTTATCATTTTGTGTAATTCAGTTGTTGAGCTTGATTTCCTCCCATTGATGTTGCATGGATCAGCTTTGGGAGAATAGGGAATTTTTGGAGGCATTTTATTGTCTTGTTTTCTCATGTCTCTGTGTGTGTTTGCACATGTGCATGCGTGTGTATGCATGTGTGTGTGCATGTCTTGGGAGCTGTTGGTCGATTATAGTTGAATCACTTTGTTGCTAGTATGGAAATCTCTTTTAGTTTGTGTGTGCTTTCAGTGATGTTTTCTGGGCATGGCTAACAGTAGGCCTTTGCCTCTGTCCCCAGGTCTGACTGCCTCCATTGATTTGGGGTGGGAGCTATGGTGTAATTGGCCTAGCACCCAGTTCTGTGGAAATGAATGGCAGTATTTTTGATGTGACACAGGCAAACCTGTCCTTAGGAAATCTTAATACCTACCTGTTCAGCATAAACCAAAACTATTTGTCATCCTGACTTGTGCCACCATCTTGATATGCCGGCTGATGAAGTGAGCACCCACTTCGTGTACCACTGTCTTGACCACCTCGTAATGTCCTTAACTCCCAAATTCTACATTAGCCTCCTAAGTGGTCTGTTTACACTCTGAAAGACACAGCAGAGAGAATGTTTTTAAAAAAATCTTAGGTAAACATAAGCTACTGCCCTATTTTAGTGGCTCTCACTTCAATAAATAAGTACTCACATGCCAGGCGCAGTGGTACACATCTGTAATCCCAGTGCTTGGGAGGCTGAGGCAGAAGGATTGCTGTGAGTTTGAGGCCATCCTGGGCTACAAAGTGAGGTCAAGGCCAGCCTGAACTGCATGGTGAGACCCTGTCACAAAAAGGCACCCCCTTCAAAAAAACCAAAAAAACAACAAACCAGCGTTCAGAACCTTCATTTTGAATGTCACGTTTGTGTTCTCATCTTGTGTCACTCTGCTCTTGTTCCCTCTGTGCTGACCACCTGGTCTCCTTGTTTTTGGCACGTACCTGTTTGGAGGCCTTCTCCATTGGTGAACCATTCACTTCTCTCTTAAATCTTTCTTCACATGTCAGCTTCTCAGCGATAGCGAACATGACCTTAACTATTTATAATTGCAGGAACTTCCTGCTGAGCATAGAGTCACGCTCCTGGTCCCTTTTACTCTGCTCTGTTTTTTGTTTTAAATGTACCATTTTTTAATGTAGCACTTAATTCTCTTATCATTTATCCATTACCCTTTGTAGCTGTTTATAAATTTTTCCACAGTCGAATCTCTACGGGGCAGAGACTTTCTCCCTTTGTTTTGTTCACTAATGGGCCCCAGAGTCCTAAAGTGACTGGCCATACTAACTACGAAATATTTGCTTAATCAATGCGTGGATTCTAAGTAAGGGAATTTGTGTGAACATTTCCTGTAAATTTCAGAGAAATAATAATCAAAAGGTAAGAGGAAACGTTTAGTAGGTATAAATTTTGAATTATAGCTTTTTATATTGCAAGTTCCAAATGTGTTTTCCTTTTCTGAATTTTCAGCTTCAGTTGTGGAGGGTCAGAAGGGTATCATTCCTCGAGCAATCCAAGAAATATTTCAGAGCATCTCTGAAAATCCTAGCAGTGACTTTAGTATAAAAGTGTCCTATATAGAAGTATACAAGGAAGACCTAAGAGATCTTCTAGAATTGGAGACCTCCATGAAGGAGCTGCACATCCGAGAAGATGAAAAAGGAAACACAGGTGAAGTAGCCTACTTAATCGATCACCTTTGTAAAGCAGACATGCCTCATTTTTGGTTTCTGGTTGTGCTCCAAGGAATTTTTAAAAACAGACTGAAGCAAGAGGATCACTGCAAGTTCGAGTTCAGGGCCAGCCTGAACTACATAGCAAGACCTTGTCTCAAAAAAACAAAATAAGTTCAAAACAAAGGAATAAAATAATTTGTTTTTGCTTTTTACTTAATTAGTTTTAGTTTATTATTATTATTCGTGGTGCTGGGAATCAAACTAAAGGCCTCATTCATGCCAGTCAAGCACTTACTGTATTGCCAGTGCCTGGCTATCAGTCAGGTTTAGCTTGTCATTGAGCTCAGTATTACTCAGTATACTCAGTAATCAGTATTACTTCAATTACTGCAGAGTAGATCTTCAGACTGATTGGTAAAGTGAAGTTATTCATTAGTAATTCAAGACACTGATTTTCTTTAGTAGCTACCCTCTGGTCAGACCTCACGTGAAACTGTGGTATTCACTTTGTGTGTTTACTGTGGTATTCGGGATTTAACCCAGAGTCTTTGCACTGAGCTATATTCCTGGACATCCTTCTTTGTTTTCTTTCTCTGTCTCTCTGTCTCTGTCTGTCTCCTTCTGTCTCTCTGTCTGTCTGTCTGTCTCTCTCATTCTTTTGTATTTTGAGACTGGGTCTCGCTGTGTAGTTCACGCTGGCTTTCAACTCATGGTGATCCTTCTGCCTCTTGCCTCCTGGGATAACAGGCTTGTGCCACCACCATGCCTGACTCTTTTATTTTTTGAGATGGACTTAAATTGCTAGGTTGCCTAGACTGGGTTTAAACTTGTGATCTGTTTGCCTCAGCTTTCCAGAGTTCTGGGAGTACAGGTATGTGTCGCCATGCCCAGCTTTACAAATGTATGTATATATAATTTTTTTTTCACCCAGAGCTACCCTGAGATTAGGGTTGGCTTTTTCCTTTAGGTTTTCATACAAGATGACCCAGAACTCTCTTAGATTTTTGTCACACAGCATCTGTTTCTTTGTCCTTTTTTTAAAAATCTTTTTGCTACTTGTACTGACATCCTTCATAATGCTTCTCAAAGTCTTTCTGGACTGTAAACTCTTAACCGCATTCATTGGACATATTTGCTTGGAAATGGGAGATTAAACAGGGTCAAAATGTAACAATAACAATTTCTGTTTTTCTGATATAAAAGCTAGTATTTTCATCATAGAACAGTTTTTGGACAGGAATTGAACTTAGGACCTTGTGCTTGCCAGGCAGGTACTGATGCTGCTGACCTGTATCCCTGGCCCTATAGAACATTTTTAAAGCATAGAAAACTAAGGGAGAAAGTTAAAGATTGTCTTTGATCCTAGAATCCAAAAATACCTATGTGTGGTCTTAAACCACCCTGCTGTTGTGCTGAGGTTCAAACCTACGGCCTTGTACATGCTGGGCAAGCAGTCTTCCCTGGGTTATAGTCTGGCCTGCAGTTCGTCTCTTTGGTGTGTTTCTTTCCAGATTTATTTGTCTATCTACATAAATTTTTTAAAAACGTATTTGCATCCCCACCTATCGGTTTGCACTTATTTTTCATTTAACATGTATATTGTGAGCATTTTTCTTTCCTTTTTAAAAAAATTTTATTTAAAGACTTTTTTTTTTTTTTTTGTCTTTTTCGTTTTTACTGGTACCGGGGATTGAACTCACGACTGCCTGCTTGCAAGGCAGGCAGTTGTGCCGCTGAGCTAAATCCCCAGCCCTATTTAAAGACTAGACAAAACAGAAAACAGGTAGAAACAATACATACTTTCAAAGAAAAAAATAAACAGTAAGAACTCACTAGTTGATGATTACATATTGTCCTCTTACAAATAGTTGTTCAAGATATTAAAGTGAAACATATAAAGTGGGGATTCAGACAGCAAGACTGCAAACAGTTCTGTTCAGCTATCCAACAAAAACTTAGTAATATGGTTATCAATTCTATACACTTAAACATACATGCAGTTATCCATATCTTCATTTATGTTGAGATTAAACAAACCAAAGCAGGCTAAAATCACTCTGAACAACGAACAATAGTATTGCTGGATTTCACATCATGACATTACGGGATCAGCGCTGGGTATTGTAGTGTCTCTTCAAATATTTGTTCATTTCATCAGGCGTTGTAAGTTCTCTTTTACTGTTTATAGGTTCTACGTATGTATGAATCTTAACATGTATTTCTATCCTTTCTATACTAGAGGAAACAAAACCAAGCAAGACAAAAAAACCATATTCCTATAAGCACATGAAATGAAAAAGACATATAAAACCACTGTACAAGGAATTCTACCATGGTTACTGTGTTGTCTCGTTATCTTCAATAGAATTGTCTATATCATCAAACAATTGAATATAGCGGTACATAGCAATATTAATAAAAACAAAATTTTGTAGAGAGTGTAAAACTTCAAAAACAGGTAATAATCAAACCAGAATGAATATCCTAGTAAATCTTGTCATCTTCAGTGTAGTTGCCTATACTCTCAGACTTGATACTATCAATCATAACAGTTTTGAATAAAACCTGTCAATATCAAACAGCAATCACACAAACCAGATTTAACTAAGATCAGCCATGATAAAACAGTGTAAGTTATACAGGGCTTCAGATTAAGTTAGTAGGAAATTAACGATGATTACTGTACTATATCCTGTTATTTTGGGGATAGCTGTCTGTGCCCTCAGATCTAGTGCAAGTAAACACTGGGACAAAATAAAATCTAAGCAGAGTGATGCGAGTAATATGGGTTTTAAATCCTGATACACTATTAACAACATCCTCTGCCATCTTTTTAAAGACTTTTTCTCCCCTTTCACTCCCCCAGGGTGCATTATGCATTTTTGGGTCTCACCAACACCCTCAGTTTTTAGATTGGGAGTGCAACCTGCTGTTTACTTAAGTGGTTCCAAACCTTCTCTCTCCTGGACTTGATCTCTAGTTGTATTTCCTTACCTGTTAAAGCCTGCCTTTCCAACCTATTTACAAATACTGGTCGAGTTGCCCCTATTACTCTCCGGTTCCCTATCACATAGAGTATTGTTTTCTCATCTTTGATTTTCAGTCCATAAACCCTTTTTCAGGTTAATTATATTTCCTATAAAGAACATCTTGGAAGACCCTACCTCTTGATCTATTCTGCCTGTGTTTCTCTCTCTCTCTCTCTCTCTCTTTTAGTGTATCAAGGCCATCTATATTAGAGATTATAGCCATCCCTCTCTGTTTCATTTCTGTTGTACTGTTTTTCTGCCATTAGTTGTCTGCTTTTCTTCTTCATTCCACTTTCTGCTCCATTCATTGAGGCCTCTCTGCCACTGTTCCTGGAATCCTGGTACTTTCCTCTCTCTCTAGAATGTCCTTCAGTGTTCTCTGTAGAATTGGATTGGTGGTCGGGAATTCCCCCAGTTCCTCTTTGTCTTAGAAGCATCTTGTTTCTCCATTTTTTTGCAGAGTACATCAATCTGTGCTGGAGGTTTTTCAGCGTACATCAATCTGGGCTGGAGGTTATTTTCTTTCAGGGCTTGGAATACTTTGCTCCATGCTTGTCTTGATTTGATGGTCTGTGTTGAGAAGTCTGCCATGATTTTGATGGGTCTTCCTTTATAGGTAATCTGTTTCTTTTCTCTGACAGCTTTTAATATTCTGTTCTTATACTGAATTTATGGGATCTTGATTATTATATGCCTGGGTGTAGCTCTGTTTTGGTTATAGGTGGCTGGAGTTCTGTATGCCTCATACATCTGAATATCATTTCCTTTTCCTATGCTTGGTAAGTTTTCTTTAATTATTTCTGTGAATAGCCTTTGTAGTTCCTTTGTTTGTACCCCTGCTTCTTCATTCACATTCTTTGTTCTTAAGTTATAGATCCTCTCATCATCTTCTAGCCTTTGTATTGTTGCTGCCTGTTTCCTTGTTATTTTTAAGAAATTTTTCATGGTCCCACATTACAAATCTGTCTTCCAGTTTGGATAATCTATCCTTAGTTTCTTTCAAGCAGTTTTACCAGCTTTCTGTGGAGTTTTTTACTTCCCGGTAATCTCATTGAACCTGCTTCATGTAGTCTATGTTTTCTTTATATTCTTCATCAAACGTTTCCTTTTTTTGTGTTCCTCCATTCTTCCATCTGTGTCTTCTTGAGAGGTGCTTAGCATTTCTTTTATTAATCTACTTATATCTTGCTTTACTTGGTTAAATATTTCACTTTTGAACTTGTCTATGAGGTCCCGAAGATATCTCTTTATGCCCACTGATGCCGTGTCTGGTATTGCATGTTTGCTGCCCTCAGTCTCTTTTGTATTTACTTCTCCTGAATCAATATTCTCAGGATTTTTCTTGTTGCTTCCTCTTCTCATATTTTTGTTCCTTCCATAGAAATGTATAGAGGATGTCCCAGTCCCTTTTCTTGTTGGTGATGGTTCTTCTGAAGCATGTTGGCTAGGTAATCCTGCCCACTCCAGTGTGCTATTGAGGTGCAAACAGGGGCGGCGTATGCTGGCCTTTCCTCTCTGGGTTAGGCAACCTGTTGAAGCCTTCACTGTGTTCTTGTGCATTGCGCATAGGGAACTGGTTTGGGACAACTTATTGGGTCTCAGCCAGGGTGTGGCCCCGCCACGCATACCCCACCAATCTTGTCTGGGAAGGGAACAACTGACTGAAGTCACTGCTGTTCCTTGTTCTTGCCAGTCCTGCCTGCTTCCAAAAGGTGCCCCTTTCTCATGGAAGGGTTTTATTCCTGGTACTCAGGAATGCAGGTCGATGCAGGTCCCTTGTCAATTCTATTCTCTGTTGGGTTCGCCAGCCTCCGACTTCAGTGCTAATGCATTCAATGCCGCTGTGGTTCCAGTGAGTCGAAGTGGCAGGAATTCAGACAGCTTGCTGAGTTGTGGCTACACAAGTTTGGGTACTTCAACGAGAGCTCAGAATCTTTACTGTAGATAGTAGCCCCGGGTTCTTTTTGCTTTAGTTTCTTCCTGGGTCGAGAGAATCCATCTCTCCCTGTCCAGGACTCCCCATTCTGTGTTAATTTGGTATCTGAGTTGTCTTGTCTCAAGGAGCCTCTCTATTCTGCTCTTATCTATCCACCATCTTTTCTGGAACCCCCATTGTGAGCATTTTTACATGACATTATTTTTAATGCTTCTGACTATTGTCCTGTGGTAACTTTTCTTATGAGTATGTCATCATAATTTAGCCAATATTCTGTTGTTCCACATGTAGGCCACTTTCAAGTTTCAACTATTATTAATGACCTTGCAAGATACATTTAGTAGAATCTTCCTGGAGATCTTGCCGGAAGAATAATTCCCTGGGCAGAATTTCTTAGGATTCAGGCAAGTAAAATACTATTACTTTCGTTCACATTGCAATCTGTAGGGGACAGTAATCTTAAATTCTATTAGTATTATTATTTTTATTTTTTATTTTTTGAGACAGGGTTTCACTGTGTAGTCTAGGCAGACCTTGAGCTTGCTATATAGGCCTAGCTGGTCTCATGGCCTTCCCTTGGCTCAGCCTTCCAAATGCTGGGATTACAGGCATGAGCCATCATACTTGGCTCCAAATCTTCTATTCCTAAAGTTCTCCTGGTAGCCCTGGCTTTCCTGGAAGTGTGAAGAAA
This sequence comes from Cavia porcellus, assembly GCF_034190915.1. Lineage (NCBI taxonomy): Eukaryota > Metazoa > Chordata > Mammalia > Rodentia > Caviidae > Cavia > Cavia porcellus. Next base: position 71,074,328 of record NW_026947485.1, on the reverse strand, counting down.
ATGATTTTTTGTCTTGTTTTTTTAGAAAGAAAGTGAACGTGGCAGTTTATGGTCTCTTTATATAATTCAGTACAATTTATCTCTTACGGGTGGTGTTCAGACTCATGTTTTGACCTTTGAATCTCATGGATTATAATTATTTACTGTTTTTATCTTTTGTCTGAAATCATATATGTTGATTGTAAAGCATTAAACAACACAGATGTATATACTACAACTAATAAATTTCATGATCAAAATATTCCAAAGCTAGTATCAGTCCTGCAGAAATTTTGGAAAGACTTAAGTTACCTAAAGACAAATTGCTATGTATCTTATATAGTATTACACTCAACCAAAATGCATTGGTTTGACAAATTTTTTTCAGTATTTCTCTGAAGCAATAATGTTTGTTTTAAAAATACTGATTTTTGGGCCTATCATCTTAGAGATGCTGATTTAACTGATCTGGGATGAGGCCTAAGCATTGATACTATTTTTGTTTTCTGTTTTTTAAACATAAAGTTGGTTGGGCTGAGGATTTAGCTCAGTGACATAAGTGCCTGCCTGGCAAGCACGAGGTCATGAGTTTGATCCCTAGTACCACAAAAAAATAAATAAATAAAAATAAAAATAAAGTTGATGACTCACAAGTAGATTTGAGAATCATAGTGAAGAGTGATAGTGTGTTTTACTATGATTTACTGTTACATTGCTATTTTATATAAGCTGCCTGTTTGTACTGTAGGTTCTTTTTAAATTTCAAATCCATTTTATTCATAGATAAAAGAAAGAAGAAAAAAACTACAAAAAAATTTTAAAGTATATCAGTCAGTGGTACATACATTGCACATTGTCATCCCCAAATTATTCACCCGGAGCACAAGACATCTGCCTTTAATTGTTTGAACAATGCCAGCACAAATCTTTCTCTTCAGGAGCTCAGAGAAATCAGTAGTATAACTATCTTAATTTTTTTTAATATATATACGTTCATGTATACATGTTTTTTCTTTCAACTTGTCATGCTAATGAAACAATATGATGTTTACACATGTGTCTTATTTATTTCACTAATAAGTATGTTCTCAAGGTACCATCCATTTACCTGTAAAAGTGTCCATTGTTTATGGCTGAGTAATGCTCTAATGTATAAAAATACCATATCTTTTTTTACCCATTCCTCAGTTGATGGGCATTTAGGTTGTTTCCAAAATTTGGCTATTACAAATTCTGATGCTAAAACATGGTTGCATAAATATCACTGTGGTATGATGTTTTTAATTTTCTTTTTTCTTTATGTTTTAAATTCTTTTTTTTTTTTTTTCTTGTGGCACCGGGGATCGAACTTAGGACTTCGCACTTGCCAGGCAGGCACTTATGCTGCTGAGCTAAATCTCCAGCCCTGATGTTTTAAATTCTTTTGGGAAGATACCCACAGGGGAATAACTGGGTTGAACGAGACTTCTAGTCCTAGTTTTTTGAGGAATCTCTACACTGATTTCCGCAATGGGTTCACCAGTCTGCACCCTGACAAACAGTAGAAAAGGGTTCCTTTTTCCCCACAGCCCCTCAAGCATTTGTTATTGCTTGATTTCTTGATAATAGCCATTCTTTCTGGGGTGAGGTAGAATCTCAGTATTGTTTTAATTTGTATCTCTTGAATGACCAGTGATGTTGAACACTTTTCCACATATTTATTTGGTGTTTGTATTTCTTCATCTGAGAAGTGTGTATTCATCTCAGCTGCCCATTTTTGGATTGGATCTTTAAGTCTGGGAGGACTGGTTGTTTCAAGTACTTTATATGTTCTCGATAGTAAGCCTTTTGAGGAACAGCTGGCAGACATTTTCTCCCATGTTGTTAAGTTGTCTTTTCACTCTGTTGATGGTTTCTTTGGCTATGCAAAAGTGTTTCAATAGGGTAAGATCCAAGTTGTTGATTCTTTGTGATAGTTCATGTGTAATCGGGGTCTAGTTCATAAACTCTTGGCTTATACCAGTGTCTTTAAGAGTTTTACCTACTGTCTTCCAGCAGATTTAATATTTTTCTTTAATAGTAAGATCTTTGATTCATTCTGATTTTAGCTCAGTACATGGTGAAAGATATACGTCTGGTTGTAATCTTCAGCATATGTAGAGCTAGTTTTGCCAGCACCATTTATTAAAAGAGGCTGTCTTTCTTCCAGTGAATGTATTTGACATCTTGGTCAAAGATAAGGTTGGCTTAGTGTATCTGCAGTTGTTTCTGCATCTTCTAATCTGTTCCATTGATCTTTAGGTATTCAGGTCTGGTGTTTTTTTTTTTTTAACCAGTGCTATACTGTTGTTATCACAGTAGTTTTATAGTATAATTTCAGATCAGGGATTCTGGTGCTCTCTGTCTTGACTTTATTTGCTGTTCTAAGTGTCTTCTGGTTCCAGATGAATTTTAGGACTGTTTTCTCTAATTCTGTGCGATTTGCTATTGAGATTTTATTGGGATTGCATTGAATGTGTGTAACAGTTTTAGAAGTATTGCCATTTTCACTGTATTGGTTCTTCCTACCCAAGAGCACATGATCTTTCTCTGTTTTCTAATATCTTCTTCAATTTTCTTTTTCAGAGTACTGTAGTTTTCAATGTAGAGGTCTTGTACATCCTTTGTTAGATTGATTCCTAGGTATTTCATATTTTTGGATGCTATTGTAAAAGGTATTGATTCACTGATTTCTCTCTCAGTTTGTTATATACAGGAAGGCTATTGATTTTTGAGTGTTGACTGTGTAACCAGCTACATTACTGAATTTTCTTGTTCAGTCCAGAAGTCTTTTGGTGGAGTTTTTGGGTTCTTCTGGGTAGAATATCAGATCATCTGCAAATAACAATAGTTTAACTTCTTCTTTTTCTTTCTTTATTCCTTTTATTTCTTTCTCTTGTTTAATTGCTCCAGCTGAAGTTTCCAGGACTGTGTTGAGTAAGAGTGGAGACAGTAGACATCTTTGTTTTGTTCCTGATTTTAAAATAAAAGCTTCCAGTTTTTGTCCATGTAGTATGATGTTGACTGTTGGTTTGTTGTAGATGGTTTTTATCAGTTTATCCCCTCTTTTTCTGGTCTTCCATTCCACCATCTGTTTTTTCTTGGGTGGTGCTTAGCATTTCTCTAACTATTCTGCTTATGTCTAGTTTCAGGTCATTAATAACTTCATTCCTGAACTTGTCTATGAGGCTCTGATGATTGCGCTTTATATCTATTGGTGCTGTGTCTGCTATTGCCTCTTTCTCAGGATTGGGGGCCGAAGACCCTTTCTTGTTGCTGCCTCTTCCCATATTCTTTATTCCTTATATATGCAAGCGTATATAGGAGGCCAGCTTCCTTCCCTGTCGGCCACAGTCTGATTGAATTGTGCCGGATAGGTGTTCCTGCCCACCGCAGCGCACCAGGAAGTTGCAGACCAGGCAGCCTATACGGGGCCTGCCCCTCCAGGTCACCGTCAAGCACAGGGATCTGGGTTGTTCTAGCCTACTGGGTCTCAGCCAGCAGCATCACGTAGACTAGGCACTGCTCACCAATCCCACTTTGAGAGGAGGATATGTGACTGAAGTCACTGCAGTGCCCTGTTCCTGCAAGTCTGCCCGGTCCCAGAATGTCCTCTGTTGGAGTCTCCTAGACCATGGAAGAGTCCCAGTTTCTCTCACTCACCACAGGTCAATGCACAGCTCCCCGCCCGTCCTGCTTTCAATTCCGTTCACCGATTCCCATTCTCAGAGCTTTCGCTCGTCTCTCTCCCTTCGAGCAAATCGCGGCTTCCAGTGGCGCAGGCTCCAGCTTCCACACTGAGGCTTTTCTGTTCCCGTTATAGCACCAGGATTGCATTCCCAGTTGGTTTCTCTCAGCCCAGTTCGTTCTTGGGTCAGCAGGGCTTATCTCCACTTGCTTATGATTCCTTACTCTGCACCATTCCTGAATTCTAAGTTGGGTCTTTCAGAGAGCCTCCGTAGCTGCTGCTATCTGTCCACCATGTTCTCCTGGAAGTCTCGGAAAAATTTTTTAAAAATGGTTCTTTTCAGAGATTTTCTAGAACTAACAGTACTGCTGACATTGCTGTTCACAGTGCTATTCATCTTGTTTAAAGGACTCTCTGGGTCCTTAAGGAGGTGATGACTATTGTGTGGTTTATTTACTGTACTGGATTTTGATGTGAACCTGGTTTTGAAACTTGCTCTTGTTATTTTAAGTGATCGTTGGGGCCAAGGAGTGCCATGTGGAGAGCGTGGATGAATTGATGAGTCTTCTGGAGGTAGGGAACGCGGCTCGACACACAGGGACCACCCAGATGAATGAGCGCTCCAGCAGATCACACGCGATTTTCACCATCAGCATCTGTCAAGTGGGAAGAAATCCAGAGGCTGGTGAAGATGGATCGTGGTACACCAATCAGCGTATTGTCTCAAAGTTTCACTTTGTGGATTTGGCTGGGTCGGAAAGAGTAACCAAAACGGGAAATACTGGTGAACGGTTCAAAGAATCCATTCAAATCAACAGTGGGTTGTTGGCTTTAGGAAATGTGATAAGCGCCCTGGGGGACCCACGCAGGAAGAGTTCACATATCCCATACAGGGATACTAAAATTACCCGGCTCCTGAAAGACTCCCTGGGAGGCAGTGCCAAGACTGTTATGATCACATGTGTCAGCCCATCCTCCTCAGATTTTGATGAGTCCTTAAATTCTCTCAAATATGCCAACAGAGCACGGAACATTAGAAACAAGCCCACTTTGAACTTTAGTCCTGAGTCAGACCGTATGGATGAAATGGAATTTGAGATTAAGTTGCTTCGAGAAGCTTTGCAAAGCCGGCCGACTAGCATCAGTCAAACTAGCCAGATTCCACAAGAGGGCACACTTAATAAAAACAGGATCCATTCTCTTGAAAAGCAAGTAGCTCAGCTACAAGGGGAATGTCTGAGTTACCAAAACTGTATAGAGGAAGCCTTTACCTTCTTGATGGACTTAAAAGATACTGTTAGCCTAAACCAGGAGCAGCATCATAAACTTCAGGAGTGGTTTAGCATGGTCAGAAAGGCTGCCCTTACATCATTCCCAGGAAGCAAAGGCGTTGGAAACCAAGAAGAAGGACCCCAGCATAGCACAGTTCTCCAGCTGAAGAGAGAGCTTAAGAAATGCCAGGTAAGTAGACATCACTTTTATGAGTAATATGTTTGAGGGCTACATTTATTAGGTGTGTAAATTCTAAGTCATATTGGAACGTGAGAATTTTAAAAAAAGATTCTGTGTTAAATCTCATTTGTCTTTCTCTGACTCTTTCTTTTAACCTTATCTTTTCCTGTGGCGGCTTCTTCACAATTTTATTTTTGATGACATTCCTTTCTCTCTCATTTGATTAAAGTGTACTTTACTGTCTTATATGTATTAACTGGAACTTTATGGACCTTTTTTTTTTTATCAGTTTAGAAGATAAAAAGGAGCACATTTTCAGAAACAATATTACGTTCTGTTTCATTGAGTTTTTCTTCCTTTGTGGATCTGTGGTTTTTTTCTGCTCTTGGTGCTGTGGCTTGAACCGAGAGAGGGCCTTGCACATGTGAGGCAGGCATTCTGGTGCACAGCTACATCCTGGCTGATTAATTTCATTATGATGCACTAAGTTGCTCAGGCTGACATCAGACCTACAGTCTTCCTGTCTCAGTCTCTTACGTAGTTGGAGTTATAGGGATGAACTGCCATGCCCACTGGATTTTAAAGAAAAAAAATACTTAATCTCTATGAATTTAGAGTGTAGATTTTAAAAAATATGAATCAACATATTTGTTAGTATTTAAGGCATATAGGTAAGTGCATGGATGCATATATTGAGTTAAGAATTACGTTTTCCCTCTTACCGTTTCAAGATAACATTTATTGTGTAACATTGTGTCCCAAGAGAGGTAGGACAGATTTACTCATCATTTGTTTCACTCCATCAGTAAACATGTCAGCCTAGTTGAAAAAGGCAAATATTGTCTTAGTATTATGAAAGTATTTTTGAACTCAGGAATGCCCTCAAATGAGATCAAGGGTCACACTGAAAAGATTCATTGTGAGAGCTGTTGCAGTGTTACAAAGCCTTTAGTATTTAAATGTATATTAAATATTCATAATATTTAAAATATTTTTTTTAAATAGTGGGTTTTTTTTTTCCTTTCTTTTTTAAAAGTAGTTACTGCCCAGCACCTTTCCTACACAGAACAGGCAGACCTTTCCTCATGAGCATGAGAAATGAGCAGAACAAAACGTGTAGATGGCTGGAAGTGTGGACTTTGTGACAGCCGTAGCACTGGTAATAGGACCTATTCTTCCTCCATGCTTCTCAGGTAGCTGAAATCAGAGGCCCATAAAACTACTGTTTGAGAGGAAAAAGGGAAAAAGGCTAAAAACAGGATCCATTCTCTTGAAAAGCAAGTAGGTCAGCTACAAGGGGAATGTCTGAGTTACCAAAACTGTATAGAGGAAGCCTTTACCTTCTTGATGGACTTAAAAGGTACTGTTAGCCTAAACCAGGAGCAGCATCACAAACCTAATTTCCTCTTAATTTTATGGAAACTCTAAAATTTAAATTTGCTTCAGATTATGACCTCCTAAAGATGTTAACAGTCTTGCTGAAAAAAAGGTTATCATGGTAAGATTATTTTGGAGCATATTAGATTGCAGAACAAATTGATTTTTTTTTTCCTTTTTATCGGTACCGGGGATTGAACTCACGACTGCCTGCTTGCAAGGCAGGCGCTTATGCCACCGAGCTAAATCCCCAGCCCCTAACAAATTGATTTTTTAAAAAACTGTTTTCTTAATTACAAGACTTCCCGGAACTCTGGAAGTGCTTATAGTAAGTACGTCTCAAAGTGAGAGACATGGCAGTCAGTGTGGCCCAGATTTTAGAAATAGATCTCCCTTCTTTTTCTTTTTTTTTGGACTAGTAATCATGGTTTCTACTGGATAGCAGACGGAGAAATGACTGATATTACTCCTTACCTTGTGTATCTCTTTAAAAAATTTTGTGTGTGTGTGTGTGTGTGTGTGTGTGTGTGTGCTTTAAATTCTTTTCTTTGAGAGCCTGGAATACTTAGGAGTGTGGGTGCCAAACACCTTAGACTTGAAACTGGCCTTCTATGCTTACGACCTACCTCTATGACCTAGGGCATATGTTTGACCTCTCTGTGTTTCAGTTTTGCTATCTGTAAAACAGAAACAATATTAACTACCTTCTGCTCTTGCTGTGAAGATTAAAGCTGGGCATGATAGTACATCCTGTAATCCTATCACTCAGGAAGCTGAAGCAGGAGGAGCACTGTGAATTTCAGGTCAGCCTGGGCTAGGTAGTAAGGCTGTGCCTCAAAAAGCCACACTATGTTCTTCCGTGCTGGCCCATCCTCATACTGTAGGGTGTAGTTCTTTTCTTACTTGTACTTGGCCCAAGTTCGCTCTGCAGACCCTATTTCTTTTCCTACCTTTAATAGAACTTTGGTACTATTAAATAAACAGACATTCTCACTGTAGCTCCCATTCAGCAGTGAAAAAGGTTGCCTAGCTACTAAAAGGCTCATTTCCTCCTTCCTCCCTGTGCTTTGGATATACACAGCACCAGCTAAGGCAGCTAAGGCTTTGAACTTAATAGTCATAGCAGAGCCACATTGCAGGATTGCTGAGAACCAGCTTAGTACATTTGGCTGCTTAGGAAATTGTTGGGCAAAGTGATGGGGCCAGTGTTGGGAAGGAGAAGCAGGAATGTTACCTTTTCTCAGAATCGTTTGAGTTTCTTAGGGAAAAATATAAGTACTTAATTCAAAAATTCTTGGCCACTGGAGGCCACTTCACAGATAGACTGTTAGCCAGATTATCACTGGGGTAGTTAGCATCGTCTCAGATTTATTATGTTGTCCTTTTTAAAAGTGCCAGATTGTTACTGGATAGCTCCCTCTGAAAGTGGCTCACCAGATAAACTACTGGGTTTTGGTTGCTTGCTTCTCCTTCTGGAGGTTCTTCTCATTGCAAACAAAGACTTGAAAAAATGAACAAAAAACGGTAGCTGAGTTTATTTGAAAAAAGTGAAAATGAAGAGTGAGGGAGAAATTGGTTCTGCAGAGCAAGCTTAGGCCAACTCAAAGAGGAAAAAACAATACAAGGGTACACCCCAGAGGACACAGGGTGGCTATCATGAGGAAAGAAATGATGGTGAGTTCTTCATGGCGTCTGTGTCCTGTTATGGTGTCCAAATCTTGAGGAAACCTTCAAGAGCTTCCATATAGGGATCCTCAGAAGTAGTGTTGGGACCCCCTGCCTCAGGCTGATGTTAGGTCTAGGCTACCCTATTGAAGACCTGTTTGAATCTTCTGAGAAGTACGTGTACAGGGCTTTGGGAACTGTTCTTGTGTGTTCTGGGATCTTGTGATTGACAGGCCACACCTGCTTCCCCAGCCAGCTTCACCAGGTCCTGTCTCCTATCTCATTTTCCCCTAAGGGACACAAATCCCTATAACTCTTTATGGTGCTGAGGGAGTGGAAGTCTCTGTCTCTGATAGCTTCTTTAGAGGTTGTGGACCCTACCTATGGGGCTTATGTGCTTTGCAGCTAAATTGGGATGCTGTGGTTCACTGACTAGGTTGGAGAAAGGAAAACCTGTCAGGAAATATGAAGTTATGCTCAACTATTTCAAAGAAAGAGACATTATGGTAGTTACTGTTAATTACAGGTTATCTTGTGGTGAAATACTGTGTTGCTTACATTGTTCTGATCTGCTTTGTTATAGCCTCTTTTGTCTTAATCTCTTTTTAAAAAAACTTAAAAAAAGAAAACCTGTCAGGAAACAATGAGAAAAGAGTTACTAACCATTGTGATGTGTGCTTGACAGGAAAAAGAAGCTTCACTATAAGCTCAAATGTGAGGATCAGATCAGAGTTTCATGTTCCCTGCAGCAGCACTGGAGTCTTGCTTTTAAGAGAAATCTCAAGTCTTCTAGAGGTTCACAGAAGTAGCTTTCTCCATTTGGGTGATTTTGTTTTTCAGACAATTCAGGTGGGACTGGCTTTATCCTAAAAAGATGAACCCAGTTACCATCTTGGTCACCTTTACTGCTGTGGTTGTGGTAACGGTTACTGAAAAGACTCTTCCATTTTGGCTTTAATTGGTTAACAGGAGTCCCTTCTCTCCAAGTTTTTATGAGCACTTATTCTCCAAGATGGATAGTATGTGGTTCTCTGAACCAGGAGTTAGGAGGACTATGCTTCCGTACATTTGGATGGCCTGTTGAACTTGGCCCAGATTGATGAGATATTGTGAGAGTCTTGTGGTCTTTGGGTCTGCTGTCATATCAAAGGATAGAAATGGCCTTCCATATAGCATCTCAAATGGGTTCACACTTAGTCCAGTTTTGGTTGTGTTAGGAACCCTCACAAGCACTGACAGAAGTTGGAGCCAGGACTCAGACATCTTTTGACAAAGTTTTGCCAGAATGTACTTTAGAGTCTTGTTGGCTCTTTCTACCTTTCCAAAAGATTAAGGCTGTCCCTTTGACCCCCAACTATGATGATAGACTCAAAGGAGAGTTTTCCAGAGAAGGAAGTCAAAACAAATGAGTCTTCCCTGTATCAATCAGCAGTTGAGTTGGCTCACTAATGACATTTAAGTTGACCGGTGGTTTTTTGGAGGAGATGATGATATCTGTGGAAGGAGAATCGTGGTTTCTCTGGGCTTCTTTAGTTATCAGAGCAAGGGATGAGGATTCTGGCTGGCCCACCCTTCTCTGGGAGATGGGACAGTCACTCTCCGGTGATATGAGTCAGGCACTGTGAGCTGTCTCACATTTAGAGCAGGGCCCAGGCAGTGGTTTGGGACAGTCTCATTTCCAATGTCCAATCTACTTGAAACAGGAACCCTTTCCCTGGTTGTCCTTGGATTTTTCCCCAGATATCCTGGGTGGGTTTAAAGTGTTACCAATTATAACAGCTATGATCTTAGCTTTTTTTTTGTTTGTTTGTTTCTGGTGGTTGAACCACAGAAAAGACCATTTTCACAGTTGGGACATAGGTATCATCTAAAGTTTTTGGAATCTGTGCCAAATATCTGGGTCTGATTGACAGATGCAGTGATATCCCACTAATGTTTCTCCCTCCCTGGAAGTGTATTTATGAAGTGCTCAGCACACTTCTTTAACTTTCGCACCTTATTCATTTGCATAGTTCCAGCCTCTTGTATCTCGGTAAAGGAAAAAGGCACCTGACTTACTGGCCTGGGGACTATCAGGAGACAGTGGAAGAGACTTCCCAGTACTATCAGACACGTCAGAGAGATCCACATCCCTTGAGAGACAAGTGTGTGTTACAGGATGGAGATGGCCACCGGAGATTTTGTGCTTTTCTTATGATAGCATTGAAAAAGCCTATATGTAAGGGATTTTATTCCTTCCTGCCTCTGTTTATATTTTAGCAGAAATGTTGTAGCTGGACAATAGCCTCCTAAAGTACCATCAAACAACCATCTTTCACCACCTCCCAGTTTATCTTGAATGCAAACTGTACTGCCGTAGTAGATGAGCTGTTCCTGTTTTAGATTGTGAGGATTATACCATTCCCACTCATTAAGAATATGGCTTAGTGGTGAAGCTGGTGAAATCTGCATCGTGGTGAGTCCAAGAGGTTTCCTGTTGGCATGGCTTTGGGCCTATAGAAAGAAAGAGAGTTGGACTCAGTATGGCATCCCATGCAGAAAGAGGAAAACCAAGCATGTCCCAGCGCATCCTTTCTGAGATCCTAATACAGATTAGACACACATCTTTGTCCAGTTAGTGCCATGCTGGTTTCATTTCAGAAGCACAGAAGAAAGCCCTCCAGGAGCTGTTTTGTACATGGTAGCACCAACTCATTAAGCAGGAGGGGACAACACCACTTGGCCTGCCTTCACCCTTTAACTATAACTTTAACTTTAGCCATTTTGTCAGTGTTGATCCTGCCTATGCCTATGCAGGAGCAGGGGACATTTTTCTTATTTTTGATGTCTTCAACCTTTTTCAAAACACTGTAGTTTACTTTGTGAAGACCTTTCACTTCCTTGGTTAGGTTAATTCCTAGGTATTTAATTTTTCTTGAAGCTACTATTAATGGTTGTGTTTTCATGATTTTCTTCTCATCCTATTCATTGTTGATATACTCAAGCTCTGATTTTAGTGTGTTGATTTGTATTCTGTTACATTGCTGAGGTTGGTCTCAGGCTTTGTGGATGAATATGTGATCTGTTTTAGAAAAAGTACCATGTTCTTCTGGAAAGTACCAAGTGCTGCTAAAAAGAATATATACTCTGTTATAGAGGGTGGATTTCTCTGTCTCTCTCACACTCTCTCTGTATTTCATATATTCCAGGGTTAAGCTCTAAATTTTTTTTGATTTTACAGAGGGTAAAATTAAACACAACAAAGCAGAACATAAGAAAGCAATGTAAGAGACATAAATTTCAAAGCAAGACAATCAGAGATCGTCACTGTCTATCACATTGTCTCTTGTTTTCTTCCAAATAGTTGTCCATATCTTCACATACAGTGTATTCATACAAAACAACATAGTATAAAACTGATCTGAACAGGATAATGAAGGTGTTTTAGGTCTTCAAGATCAGACAATAGGAAAGTCAATAAAGGCTGTCATGGTGTCTCTCATTCTCTTCAGAATAGTTGTCCATACCTTCACGTATGTTGAAATTAAACAAAACAGACTAAAATCACTCTGAATAAAGAATAATAGTATTGCTGGATTTCACATCATGATGCTATGGAATCAACATTGGGTGCTGTAGTGTCTCTTTTTCTTCAAAGTACTTGTTCATTTCATCACATGTTATATAATCAGATGTCATAGACTGTTTATAAGTTCTACGCATGCATGAGTCGCTACATGGTATATCTATCCTTTCTATATTAGAGGGAAGAACAAAACAAAGCAAGATAAAACAAATTCTTAGAAAAACATGAAAGGAAAAATTCATATAAAACCACAATACAAGGTGATCTACAATGGTTACTATGATGTCTCTTGTTATCTTCAAAAGAACTGTCTATGTCACCAAGCATAGTATAAATGAATATAGCAATACATAACAATATTAATAAAGGTGAAACATTTAAGACATTATAATACTTCAAAAGCAGGTAATAATCACACCAGACTCGGTATCCTAGTGAATCTTGTCATTTTCATTGTAATTGCTTATACTCTCAGACTTGATACTATCAATCATAACAGATTCAAATAAAATCAGTCAATACAAAACAGCCATCTAACAAACCAGATTCAAATAAGATCAGTCATGATAAAACAGTGTAAGTTATGCAGGGCTTCCGATTAAGTTAATAGGAAATTAAGTATGATTACCTACTATTTTTGTGATAACTGTCTGTGCCCTCAAATCTAGTACAAATAGAAAAACTGGAACAGAATATAATCTATCTAAACAGAGTGGTGAGAATAATGTAGATTTTAAATCCTGATACACTATTAACAATATCTTCTGCCTTTCTTTTTTAGACAGTTCCTCTCCTTTTACTCCCACAGGGTGCACTGCACATTTGGGGTCCCACCAACTCCTTCAGTTTTTAGATTGGGGGACAACCTGCTATTTACCTAGGTGGTTCCAAACCTCCTCACTCCTGAACTTGATCTCAAGTTGTATTCCTTTACCTACAAAAGCCTCAAGATTTTCCTTCATTATTGCTGAGTAGTTCTCTACTGCACAAAAGTATCCTGTCTTTCCAACTTACCTTCAGGTGCTGGTTGAGTTGCCCCTATTTCTCTCTGGTTCCTTGTCACATAGAGCATTGTCTTCTCATATTTGATTTTCAGTCCATAAACCCTCTTTCAGGTTAATTATATTTCCTATGCAGAGCATCTTGATGGACCCTACCTCCTGATCTACTCTGGTGGTGTTTCTTTTTTTTTTTTTTTTTAGTGTATCAAGACCATTTGTGTTAGAGATTATAGCCAATCATCTCTGCTATGCTATTTTTCTGCCATTGGTTGTCTACTTTTCTCCTTCATTCCACTGTCTGCCCCATTCATTGAGGCATCTCTGCCACTGTTTCTGAAATCCTAGTATTTTTTTTTCTCTCTCCCTAGAAAGTCCTTCAGTATGTTTTGTAGGGATGGATTGGTGGTCACAAATTTCCCCAGTTCGTCTTTGTCCTGGAAGCATCTTGTTTCTCCATTAATTTTGAGAGATAGTTTTTCAGGGTACATCAATCTGGGCTGGAGGTTATTTTTTTTCAGGGCTTGGAGTACTTTGCTCCAAGCTCTTCTTAATTTGTTGGTTTGTGTCGAGAAGTCTGCTGTGATATGATGGGTTGTCTTTTATAGATGATCTATTTCTTTTCTCTGATGGCTTTTAATATTTTGTTGTGATAAATTTCTGGGATCTTGATTATTATATGTCTGGGTGTAGCTCTGTTTTGATTGTAGGTGGCTGGAGTTCTGTATGCCTCATACATCTGAATATCATTTCCTTTTCCCATGCTTGGGAAGTTTTCCTTAATTATTTCTGTGAATAGCCTTTTTATTTCCTTTGTATTTACCCCTGCTTCTTCATTCACATTTTTTTTAATTCTTAAGTTATAAATCCTCTTGTCTTCTAGTCTTTGTATTGTTACTGCCTGTTTCCTTGTTATTTTTAAGAGATCTTTCCTTTTGCAATCAGACATTGCAAATCTATCTTCAAGTTTTGTTAATTTATCTCTAGTTTCTGTTAGGCAATTTTTCCAGGTTTCAATGGAGTTTTTAATTTCCTGGTAATCTCTTTGAATCTCCTCCCTGTAGTCTAGGTTTTTTTTATATTCTTCATTGAATGTTTCTCTCATTATTTTGTGTTCCTCCATTCTTTCATCTGTGTCTTCTTGAGAGGTGCTTAGCATTTCTTTTATTAATTTTCTTATATTTTGCCTTACTTGAATTAATATTTCAATTTTGAGCTTGTCTATGAAGTCACAAAGATATCTCTTTATGTCCACTGATGCCATGTCTGATATTGCATGTTTGCTGCCCTTAATCTCTTTTGTATTTGTCTCTCCTGGATTAGTATTCTCAGGTTTGGGGGATGGAGACTTTTTCTTATTTCTTTCTCTTGTCATGTTTTTGTTTCTTCCATGCAGGTATATAGTGGAGGCCCCAGCCCCTGCTGACAGGGAATTCTGCCCTCTCCAGTTTGCTGTTGATCATTGAGGTACAAGCAGGGATGGCATATGCTGGCTCCCTCCTGCCGAGCCAGTCAACTCGCAGGTGTCTTTACCACATTAGTGTGTGCCGTGTGCATACAATATCTGTTTGGGACAACTCATGCCAGGGGCATGACCCAGGCCAAGCAGATCCCACCAATCTGCTCTAGGCAGGGAGCAATCAACTCAGGTCACTGCCTGATCCCAGCATGTCATCCAGTTGGCTGCCCCTTTCCCATGGGAGGATCTTATTGGAGCACTCATCATGGGCTAATGCTGGTCTCCATGCCAGCTCCGTTCTCCATTGGGCTCGCTGCCCCCAGACTTCAGCATGACCAAGGCTTCAGCAGTGAATGTGCTTCAATTGTGAGTTTGGGCGGCTCCAGTGAGAGTGCTGAGGCCATGAATCTGAGCTGCTTTGATGGTAGCCCTGTGACCACATGTTTGACCAGCTCTTTTCCCTTTAGTTTCTTCATGGGTTGAAAGGTCCATCTCCCTCTATCTGGTCCTCTCCTAAATGTTTTATTCCCGCATCTGAGTTGTTTCTCTCAAGGAAGCTCTGTATTTTGTTGCTTACCAATCTGCCATCTTTAGCTCTGCTCTCTTCTATTCTTTTTTTTTTTTTCTGTACCAGGGATTGAACTTGCAAGCTTGCGTTTGCTAGGCAGGTGCTTATGCCACTGAGCTAAATTCCTAACCCAAGCTCTAAAATTAAAAAAAAATTTTTTTTTATTTTAAGGAGATTAAGACAAAAGAGCAAAGCAAATCAGAACAGAACAATGTAAACAACAGAGTACTTTACCACAAGACAACCCAATGTTAACAGTAGCTACCATAATGTCTCTTTCTTTGAAATAGTTGAGCATACCTTCACATACAATAGTATAAAACATAACAAAATAGTATAAAGCCATTCAAGAGAAAGAAAATATTACAGGGCATTCAGAACCAAATAACAGAAAAATGACAATGGCTACTATATTATCTCCTTTTCCATAAAAATTTGTTTATACTCTCACACATATTAAAATCCAGTAAGACACAACATAATAGAACCAATAGAAACAGAAGAGCAAAAGTATGGTAGGATTTCAAAGCAAGATGATATTAAATCAGGAATAGCTGCCATAATGTCTTGTTTTCTTCAAAATATCTGTTCATACCATCACACATAATAAAATCAAATAGACCAGAATAAAACCATTCTAACTAATGAATGAAAACATTATAAGGCTTCAAAGCAATGTAATGGGGAATCATGATTCCCATAAACTCTGATGTACTATTACCATTTCTTACACTAGCGGGGGAGACTATATGGTATTTATACATGTGAGTTTGTTTTATTTCACTTATGAGTATGGTCTTAAGTTTGTCCATTTATTTTTAAATATCTCAATATGATCATTCGTTATAGCTGAATAGTACTCCATTGTATAAAAATACCACAACTTTTTTATCCATTCCTCAGTTGATGGACACTTAGGTTGTTTCTTTTTTTTTTTAAAGGACTGGAGAGCGCCTATGGGTCTCGAACCACCGGACTAATCGGCCCGGGTGGTTGGGAAGCCAGACTCGAAGGAACCGCTGGGTTAAAGCCAGCCCACTTCTGTTGTTTCTAAGAACTGGCTATTACAAATTGTGCTGCTATAAACATGGGTGCACATATATCACTGTGGTATGATGTTTTCAGTTCTTCTGGGAATATGCCTAGAAATGGAATAGCTGGGTCAAATGGGACTTCCAATTCCAGATTTTTCAGGAATCTCCAGACTGACCTCCACAATGGTTGCACCAGTCTACATTCCCACCAACCGTGCAGGAGAGTTCCTTTTTTCCCACAGCCTCTCCAGCTTTTGTATTTGGTAGTTTTCTTAATCCTGGCCATTCTTTCTGGAGTGAGATGAAATCTCAATGTTGTTTTAATTTTCATTTCTCTAATGAGCAATGATGATGAACATTTTTTCATGTATTTATTTGCCATTTGTATTTCTTCATCTGAGAGCTGTATATTCATCTCAGATGTCTGTTTTTGGATTGGGTCTTTCAATTTTAGGGATCTGATTTTTTAAAATTCTTTATATGTTTTATACAGAAGTCCTTTGTCTGAGGGACGATTCACTAAGATTTTTTTCCCCACTTGTAGATTTTCTTTTCACTATGCTGGAGATTTCTTTTGACATGCAGAAACTTTTTAATAAGAGGTGATCCCAGTTAGTGATTCTGGGAAGAATTTCCCATGTGCTTTGATTCCTGTGTATGAACTCTCTGCCTACCTCTATGTCTTCAAGATTTTTACCTAATTTGTCTTCCAACAGATTTAGTGTTTCTGTTTTAATATTCAGATCTTTGACCCATTTAGATTTTAGTTTAGTACATGGTGATAGGCATGGGTCTAGTTTTAGTTTTTGGCATATGGAGAGACAATTTTTCCAGCACCATTTATTAAAGATACTGTTGTTCTTCCAGTGAATATATTTGGCCCCTTTATCAAAGATAAGGTGTTTGAGTGCGTTTGTAGTTGTGGTTGTATCTTTTAATGTATTCCATTGATTTTCAGATCTGTTTTTGTTCCAGTACCATGTAGATTTTATTATAGTAGCTTGGTAGTATAACTTCAAGTCATGGGTTGTGATGCCTCCTGCCTTGTCTTTGCTGCTTAGAATTGCCTTTGTTATTCTAGGTCTCTTCAAGTTCTAGATGAATTTTAGAAATGATTTCTCTATATCTATAAGGTATGTTGATGGTATTTTCATTGGGATTGCATTGAATCTGTGTAACAGTTTTGGGAGAGTGGCAATTTTCACAATATTTATTCTTTTTATCCATGAACAAGGGATGTCTTTCCATCTTCTGAGATCCTCTTCAATTCCTTTTTCAGAGTATTATAATTTTCCCTGTATGGTTCTTTTACTTCTTTCGTGAGATTAACGCCTAAGTATTTCATTTTTTTGGATGCTAGTATGAAGGGTGTGGATTCTCTTATTTCTTTCTCAGTGATTTTGTTGTTAATGTATAGGAATGCTATTGAGTTTTGAGAAATGACTTTGTATGCAGCTACATTGTTGAATTTATTTATTATATCTAGGAGTCTTTCAATGGAGTTTTGGAGGTCTTCTATGTGTAGAGTATTATGTCGTCTGCAAATAATGATAATTTAACTTCCTCTTTTTCTATCTTTACCCGTTTTATTTTTCTCTCTTGTCTAACTGCTGTGGCTAGTATTTCCAGTACTATGTTGAATAGGAGCAGTAATAAGGGACGTTCATGTCTTGTGCCTGATTCTAAAGTAAAGGCCTTCAGTTTTTGGCCATTTAATATGATGCTGGGTGTTGATTTGTCATACATGGCCTTTATCATATTGAGGTAAAGAGCATTTATTCCAATTTTCTCTAAGGTTCTTATCATGAGTGAGTGTTGGACCTTATCAAAATCTTTTTCTGCATCTATAGAAATGATGATGTGATTCTTACTTTTGGCTCTATTGATATAGTGGTTTACATTTATTGATTTATGTATGTTGAACCATCCCTACATGCCTGGGATCCCACTTGCTCATGGTATGTAATCTTCTTGGTGATTTGCTGCATCATGTTTGCCAGTATTTTATTGAGGATTTTTTTATCTATGTACATTAGGGAGATTGGCTTTTAGTTCCCTTTTTTAGTTGAGTCTTTCTCAGGTTTTGGTACTAGAATAATATTTGCTTCCAGGAATGAATTAGGAAGAATTGCTTCTTTTTTGATTTCATTGAAAAGTTTGAGGAATGTCAACATTAAGTCTTCTTTGTATTTCTTACAGAATTCTGCAGTGAATTCATCAGGGCCTGGGGTTCTTCTTTGTAGGTCAGGACTTAATTTCATTAATAGAAATTGGGTTATTCAGCAGTTTTACATCTTCTTGACTCAGCTTTGGTACTTCATATGTTTCTAGGAATCTGTCCATTTCTTCTGTGTTATCGAACCTATGAGAGTAGTGGTTTTTGAAATAGGTGTTGATAATCTTCTATATTTCCAGAGTCTGTAGTCATTTCACCTTTTTCATTCCTTATTTCATGAATTTGAGCTTTTTCTTTTCTTTTTTAAATAATGTTGGATCGGGGTTTATCAATTTTATTTATTCTTTCAAAGAACCAACTCTTTGATTCATTGATTTTTTTTTTTTGGATTGTTTTCTTAGTCTCTATTGCATTAATTTCTGTTCTGATTTTTATAATTTCCTCTTTTGTTTTGGCTTTGGGCTTGTCTTGCTCTCCTTTTTCTAGATGTTTGAGGTGTAGCATCAGGTTGTTTATTTGTGTTCGTTCTGTTTTCCTGATGTGGGAACTTAGTGCAGTAAATTTTCTTCTGAGGACAGCTTTCATTGTATCCCACAGATTCCAGTAAGTTGTATTTGTATTTTCATTTGCTTGTAGGTGTTGTTTAATTTCTTCTTTAATTTCCCCTGTGACCCACTGATTGCTCAAGAATGTATTATTAATTTCCATGAGTTTTTCGGATTTTTGCAGCTTCTTTTATCATTAATTTCTAGTTTTATGGTGCTATGATCTGATAACATACATGGGATAATTTCAGGTCTGTTGCATTTACTTAAATATGTTCTGTGGGGTAGTATATGTTCTATTTTAGAGAATGTTCCATGTACTGCAGAGAAGAATGTACATTCTGATGTTGTCAGATGGAACACTCTGTATGCATCTGTCAAGTCCATTTGTTCACAGATGTGATTCAGTTCTGTTTTATTTCTTTGCTGATTTTCTGTCTGGTTGATCTGTCCCTTGGTATCAATGGTGCGTTGAGGTCTACTGTTATAATTGTGTTATGGTTTATTTGATTTTTCATTTCTGTTAATACTTACTTTGTATAGATGGGTGCTCTGGAATTTGGTACATATATATTTAAGATTGTTATCTCTTCCTCTTGACATTTTCCCCTAACCAGTATGTAGTGACCTTCTTTATCTCTTTTGATCATTCTTGGTTTGAAGTTCACATTGCCTGCAAACAGAATAGCAACCTCCACTTTTTTTTTTTATGCGTTCCTGTTGCATGAAATATTGATTTCCATCCTTTGACTTTCAGTCTGTGAGTTTCCTTTCAGGTTAGATGGGTTTCTTGTAGACAGCATATGGTTGGATGTTGTTTCTTGATCCATTTTGCCAATATGTTTCTTTTATTTGGTGAATTGAGATCATTTAAATTAATGGTTATAACTATTACATACTGATTTATTCTTGACATGTTGTCTTTCTGCTGTTGCATCTTTATCTTTCCATTCTGTTTAATTGTCTGCCTTGCATAGTGGTTTTTTTCTATATATATCTAGAATGTCTTTCAGTATTCTTTGCAGGGTTGGTTTGATTATCATGAAGTTCTTCAGCTGTTCTTTGTCATGTAAGTATCTTATTTCTCCATTGATTTTGAAGGACAGTTTTGCAGGGTACATCAGTTTAGGTTGGAAATCATTTTCCTTTGGATCTCACATACTTCACTTCATGTTCCTCTGACTTCATTGTTTATCCTGAGAATTCTGCTGTGATTCTGACAGATTTTCCTTTACAGGTGATCTGTTTTTCTCTCTAACAGCTTCTTAAAAAAAATTTATTTAAGGAAAGACTAAAAAAAAAAAAAAAAACAGAAAATAGGTAGAAATAATATATACGTTCAGAGAAAAAAATAAACAGTAAGAAATCACTAGTTGAAAGATGGCGGATAGGTAACAGCTGGCCAAAGTGGCTCCATGAGATAGTCAACTTAGAACTCAACATAATACAACATGGGGAGCCCCGAACAGAGGGAGAGGAATTCTCTTGTCCCAAGAAGAAACTAAGGTGAGAAAAATGAATCAAACATACACTCTTGGCTGTCTGTGCCACTGTGCAGCCCTGAGCACCTCCGGGCCGCTCGTGAGACAGGCCATCCCCACGCCACCACCTCCAGCCACCACTTCAGACTCTGTGGCTAGGAGCCCAGCAGAGGCTGGGGGAGTGAAACGACTCAGCGCCCATCGGCTGCCCCACCACCATCGCCCAGATCTGGGTCGTGGCCAGGAGGGCGTGAAGAAGTGGGCGGGTTGCGGCCTCACAGACTTTGGACCATATTGCTGAGATGCATTGCCACCTTCGTACTCGCTGCTTACCCTAGGACCTGAGACTGTGGCATTGTCTCTGAGCAGGCCCCCGCCACTGGAGCACTCCTGAGGTCCCCTAGGCAGGCAAGTGTGTCTTCACTGCCGGTAGGCCTGTGCAACTGGAGCTCTGCGGAGCTACTTTTGCTGCCACCACCGCTACCTTCCCCGCTGCCACCTTCCCGGATCCAGGCCATGTCTCGGAGGGTACAAGGATGAGAGTGTGTTGCAGGGCCACAGGCACAGGACTAGACCTGCCATGACACATCCCCACCTTCACACTTGCTGATCGCGTGAGGACCCGAGCCCACGGCACCAGCAATGAGCGGGCCCTGCTGCTGGAGTGCCCCCAAGGATCCTGGGCAGGAATGTATCTTGGCTGCCGCCAGGCCCATGCAACCAGAGCCCCACAGAGCCACCATAATGAACGAAGCCCAGGGAAGCTGCTTCTGAAAACACCTCTTCAGACAATAATCAAAAATACAGAACCAGAACTTTCCAGTTTCCTGCGGTGATTGACCAGCTTTGGGGAATTGGGCCTGCCTGCCTGCGCCCTGAATTCTGGAATGAGTGGCCTGGTGTGAGTGTCCCTGCACCATCCCAAGCCCCTGGGAGGGAGTTTAAGATATCTCAGGTAACAGCAATTTGGGGAGGGCAGCAAAACCCCAGTCAGCATGCTTCAGAAAGACCCTAAGCAATATGGAGAGGGTCAGAGACCCCCCCAGACACACCTGTCTGAAAGAAACCAGATACATGATAAGAGATAGAAATAAAAAACAAACCTCCAGCCACTGACCCTGGAAAAATAAGCCCAGGAAAGATAGATACAGAAGAGAAACAGTGCAGTAATCATGCAATATTAGATACAGCTTCAGTGGACATAAATAAATACCTGCATGGCCTCATAGATGAATTCAAAACTGCACTTCTGACCCAAGTGAGGCAAGATATAAAAAGATTAATTAAAGAAATGATAAGCCCCTCCCAAGAGAACACAGGTGGAAGAACAGAGGAACTCAGAAAAGGAAGAGAAACCTTTGATGAAGAATATAAAGAAAATCTAGAATACATGAAACAGATCCAAAGAGACTACCAGGAAACTGAAAATTCCATTGAAAGCTGGCAAAATGCCTTGACAGAAACTAAAATTAGCCTTGTAAAACTTGAAGGGAGATTTATGGTGTATGATCGCGAAAGAAAAGATCTCTTAAAAATAACAAGGAAACAGGAAGAAACAATACAAAGGCTAGAAGATGACAAGAGGATTTATAACTTAAGAATAAAAAATGTGAGTGAAGAAGCAGGAGTAACTATAAATGAACTACAAAGAATATTCACAGATACAATTAAGGAAAACTTCTCAAGCATATGAAAAAGAAATGATTTCCAGATAAAAGAGGCATACAGGACTCCAGCCACCTACAACCAAAACAGATCTACACCCAGACATATAATAACCAAGATTCCAGGAATCCACCACAAGAACAGAATATTAAAAGCAGCCAGAGAAAAGAAGCAGAATACCTACAATGGAAAAATTACCAAAATAATGACAGACTTATCAATACAAACTCTCAAATCGAGAAGAGCCTGGGGGGAAATATTCTAAGCTCTGAAAGAAAATAATTTGCAACCAAGACTGATGTACCCAGAAAAACTCTCTCTCAAAATTAATGGAGAAGTAAGATATTTCCAAGACAAGGAGGAACTGTGGGAGTTCATGGCCACCAACCAAACTCTACAAAAAATACTGAAGAACATTCCAGAGAGAGAGAGGAAAAAATACCAGGATTCCAGCAGCAGTGACAGAGAGGCCTTAGTGAATGGGGCAGACAGTGGAATGAAGGGGTAAAGAGAACAAATAATGACAGAAGAATTAAATGGCAAAAATGTGGCAGAGACGGTAAGCTATAATCTTTAATATAGATAGCCCTGATACACTAACAAAAAAAGAAACACAGGCAGAGTAGACTAGAAGGCAGGATCCATTGAGATGCTCTGAATAGGAGATATACTCAATCTGAAAAAGGGTTAATAAAATGAGAGTCAAAGATGAGAAAACAATGCTATATGTGACAGGAAACCAGAGAAAAATAGGGACAACTTATCCAGCAGCCACAGATAGACTGGAAAGCTACGACACTTTTGGGCAGTGTAGGATTACACAGCTAGAAGGAAGCACAACTTTGTGACTTTAGTAAGTAAAGCAGTACAGCTCAAGATCAAGTTCAGGGGTAAAAAGGTTTAGCAACACTCAGATAAATAACAGGTTGGTCCCCTAATCTAAAAACTAAAAGAGCTAGTGGGACCCAAAACATACAAAGCACCCTAAGAAAGGAAAAAGGGATGAATTGTCTAAAAAAGGAAGGCAGAGGACATTGTTAAATAGTATATCAGGATTTAAAAGTCACAGTAGTTTTATCACTCTGTTTAGTTTTATTATATTTTGTTCTGGTCTGTCTACCCATATTAGATTTGAGGGCACAGACAGCTAATCCAAAAATAGCAGGTTAGACCATGGTAACTATCCTTAATTTCCTATTAACTTAAACTGAAACCCTGTATTACTTACATTGTCTTACTATGACTGATCTTATTTGAAGCTGGTTCGTTAGACCACTGTTTAGCCTTGACTGATTTCATTCGAATATGGTATCCTTGATAGTATTAAGTCTGGGAGTGGAGACAGCTACTCTGAGGATGACAAGATGTAAAGGTTATCCATTCTGGTTTTGATTATTGACAGCTTTCAAGTCCTACAATATCTTCAAAGTTATGTCTTTAATAAAATCGCTATGTAATGTTATGTTCAATTATATTATGCCTGATGATGTGGATGATTCTATTGAAAATAACAAGAGAAGCCATGGTAACTACTGTAGATCACCTAATGTTGTGGTCCTATATGTCTTTTTCATCTCACGTTTTTCTAGAAATTTATTTTGTTGTCTTGTTTTGATCTGTTTTTCCCTATAATACAGAAAAGATAGATATACATGTAGAGAGTCACACATGGGAAGAATTTCTAAACTATTTACGGGTACAGATAATATAATACACGATGTAATGAATGGATGCTCTGAAGAAGAGACATTAAGAAACCCAGTGCTAATTCTGTAGCATTAAGATATGAAATCTAGCAATACTATCATTCACTGTTCAAAGTGATATTAGTCTAGTCTCTTATGTTCAGTTTCAGCATACATAAAGATAAAGACAGCTGCTACCAAGAGACTGAGAAACATTATGGAAGACATTATTGATTTCCCCATGTCATGGTTTATGTCTGTGTCCCCCAGGCCTCATGAGTTTGAATTGTGCATTTGTTAGTCATTCATTGTCTAGTGCTTGATGGTGTCAATGCTCCACCCACAAAGGGGTGGAGCCAGGATGTGAAGTAATGGCAGGAAGAAGGTGTATCTTGCTCTTTGCCAGTTCCTGTTTGCTGTTTGCAGCTGCCATGGACAGCAGCCCAGCCATGCCTGCCTGCCTTGGAGCCAACTAAGTGTGGACTGAAACCTCCAAAAACTGTAAGAAATAAACCTTTCCTTTCCCCAGTTTGGGCTTCAAGTATTTTTTGTCTCAGCAGTGAAGTAAAAAGTAACTAAGACACCCCAAAATCAGGTCTTGAAGACCTAAAAAGCCTTCCTCATCCTGTAATGACCTGATTATTTCTATAATGTCCAGTATATATTCAATGTATGTGAACATGGGGACAGCTATTTGGAAGAAAACTAGAGACAATAAGAAAGTGATGATCTCCAGTGGACTTGCTTTGAAATCTATATTTCTTTAAACTGTTTCTCTATAAACAGTTTTGTTCTGTTTTGCTATGTTTAATCTTACCCTCTTTAAGATAAAAAACAAGTGTGTAGGACTGATAACCATATTGCTAAGCTCTTTTTAGATCATTGAGCAGAACTGTTTGCAGTGTCATTGTTTGACTATCACTATGTATGCTTTAATTTTGTACCTCGAGCAACTATTTCTAAGATGACGGTATGTAACTTATCGACTGGTGATTTCTTCCTGTTTATTTTTCTGAAATTCTGTATTGTTTCTGCCCTTTTTATCTGTTTTTTTTTTAAATAAAAAAAGAAAGAAATCATTAGTTTTTGTTTACATATGGTCATTTTACAAATAGTTGTTCAAGGTACAAGAATAGAACATGTAAAGTGGGAATTAAAACAGCGAGACTCCGAACAGTTCTTTTCAACTGTCCAACAAAAATTTAGTCGCAGGGGCTGGGGATTTAGCTCAGCGGCATAAGTGCCCGCCTTGCAAGCAGTACCGATAAAAAGGAAAAAGACAAAAAACAAAACAAAACAAAAC
The DNA here is from genome assembly GCF_034190915.1 of Cavia porcellus. Taxonomy (NCBI): domain Eukaryota; kingdom Metazoa; phylum Chordata; class Mammalia; order Rodentia; family Caviidae; genus Cavia; species Cavia porcellus. The sequence continues at coordinate 71,049,670 of NW_026947485.1, read as the reverse complement.
AAAAAAACGAAACTTAGTAGCATGGTTGTCAATCTTATATACTTAAACATACATGCAGTTATCCATATCTTCATTTATGTTTAGATTAAACAACTAAAACAAGTTAAAATCATTCTGAACACAGAATAATAGTATTGCTGGATTTCACATCATGACACTCCGTGATCAGCACTGGGTACTATAGTGTCTTTCTTAAAAAATTTATTAAAAAGGACTAAACAGAACAGAAAATGGGTAGAAATAATACATAATTTTAAAAGAAATAAGCAGTAAGAAATCACTAGTTGGTTACAGATTTCTTCTTACAAATAGTTATTCAAGATACTGTAAGTGGAGCATATAAAGTGGGGATTCAAACAGTGAGGTTGCAACCAGTTCTTTTCAACTATCTAACAAAAACTTAGAAATATGGTTATCCTATACACTTAAACATACGTGCAGTTATCCATATCTTCAATTATGTTGAAATTGAATAGACCCAAGCAGGCTAATATCACTCTGAACAAAGAATAATACTGTTGCTAGGTTTCACATTATAACACTCCAGGATCAGCACTGGGTATTTTAGTGTCTCATTTTCTTCAAAGTGTCTGTTCATTTCATCATGTATCATAAGATCAGTTCTCATAAACTGTTTATAGATTCTATACATGCATGAGTCTTAACCTATATTTCTATCCTTTCTATATTAGAGGGAAAAACAAAGCAAGGCAAACAAGACATAGTCTTATAGACACATGAAACAAAATAAATATATAAGACTGTTGTACAAAAAGTTCTACCATAGTTCCTGTGTTGTCTCTTGTTATCTCCAACAAAATTGGCTATATCATCAGATATAGTATAATGGAATATATCAGTATATAACAGTATTAATAAAAGCACAATTTTGTATATAGTATAGAACTTCAAAAACTGGCAGTTATCAAACCAGGATGTGTATCGTAGAGTCTTGTCATCTTCAGTGTAGTTGCCTATATTCTTAGACTTGATACTATCAATCATATCAGTTTTGAATAAAATCTTCTCTGCCTCATTTCTGTTGTGCTGTTTTTCTGCCATTAGTTGTCTGCTTATCTTCTTCATTTTGTTTTCTGCTCCATTCATTGAGGTCTCTCTGCCACTGTTCTGGAATCCTAGTACTTTTCTCTCTCTCTCTAGAATGCTCTGAAGTATTCTCTGTAGAGTTGGATTGGTGGTTGCGAATTTCCCAAGTTCCTCTTTGTCTTGGAAGCAATCTTGTTTCTCCATTAATTTCTAGAGACAGTTTAGCAGAGTATATCAATCTGGGTTGGAGGTTATTTTCTTTCAGGGCTTGGAATATTTCGCTTCAGGCTTTTCTTGACTGGTTTGTGTCGAGAAGTCTGCCGTTTTTCTGATGGGCATTCCTCTATAGGTTGTCTGTTTCTTGTCTCTAACAGCTTTTAATATTCTGTTCTTATATTGAATTTCTGGGATCTTGATTATTATATGCCTCGGTGTAGCTCTGTTTTGGTTGTAGGTGGCTGGAGTTCTGGATGCCTCATATATCAGAACATCATTTCCTTTTCCTATGTTTGGGAAGTTTCCTTAATTATTTCTGTGAATAACCGTTGTAGTTTCTTTGTTTGTACCCCAGCTTCTTCATTAACATTCTTTATTCTCAAGTTACAGATCCTCTTGTCGTCTTCTAACCTTTGTAGTGTTGCTGCTTATTTCCTTGATATTTTTAAAAAGTTTTTCCTTTCATACTCCCACATTGCAAAGTTGTCTTCCAGTTTGAATAATCTATACTCAGTTTCTTTGAAGCTGATTTGCCATCTTTCCGTAGAGTTTTTAATTTCCTGGTGATCTCTTTGAATCTGCTTCATGTAGTCTATATTTTTTTATATTCTTCATCAAATGGTTCTCTCCTTTTTGTTCCTCCCTTCTTCTGTCTGTCTGCTTGAGGTGTGCTTAGTGTCTCTTTTATTAATCTTCTTATATCTTGCTTTATTTAGCTAAATGTTTCCCTTTTGAACTCATCTATGAGGTCCTGAATATATCTCTTTATGTCCACTGGGGTTGTGTCTGATATTGCATGTTTGCTGTTCTCTTTCTTCTTTGTATTTACCTGTCCTGGGTCAGTGTTCTCAGGGTTGTGACCTGGGGACTTTTTGTTGTTGCTTCCTCTTCCCATCTTTTTTGCTTCTTCCAGGAGGCCCCAGTTTCTTTCTGTGTTGGTTACAATTCTTCTGAAGCACGCTGGCTAGATGACCCTTCACACTGCCATGTGCTAGTGAGTTGCAGACAGGGACAGTATATTCTGGCCCATCCCTTCCAGATCAGTCAAGCTACTGTGGCCTGCACTGTGTTACTTTGCACCGCCTCCCCTCCCAATGGTGGCGCTGGAGCACAGCGGTGGCGGACTTTGCGCCGCCTATCCTGCAGATCAGGGGCGGCGGTGTCAGGGGCAGGGGTGAGGGTAGCTGGTGGACACTGAGTCGCTCCGCTCCCCCAGCCTCTAGTGGGCCCACGGTGACATGTTTCACCAGTGGCCCGGAGGTGCCAGAGGCAGTGACTGGAGTACGCTGGTGCGGGGATCAGTCTAGCTGCTGTGGTGTGCACTGTATTTCTTTGTGCCACCTCACCTCCAGGTCAGTCAAGCCGCTGTCGCCTGCACTGTCTGTCGAACTTCTGAGGTTTCACTGGGTTCTCTATAGCTTCTAATATTTTATTCTTATGTTGGATTTCTGAGATGGTGATTATTATATGTCTGGGTATAGTTTTATTTTGGTTAAGGCTATTTGGAGTTCTATATCTTTCACTAATCCTAATGTCAGTTTCCATTCTCATTTTTGGCAAATTTTTAGCTATTACTTCTGTAAATAGCCTCTTGATATCATTTGTGTTGTCCCCTTAATTTTCATTTATTTCTATCAATCTAATGTTGGTTTTCTTTGCATCTTCTTGCAGCTGTTGAATTGTTATTTCCTGAATCCTTGTTATTTTCAAAAGATCTTTCCTTTTCTGTTCACTAGCTGCAATCTTGTCTTTTAGGTTTGAAATTCTATCTTGACTTTTGTTGAGGTAGTTTTGACAACTTTCAATGGAATTTTTGATTTCCTTTATATCTCTTTGAATCTGCTTCATGTATTCTGTTTGTTTCTTATATTGTTCATCCAGGGATTCTGTCTTTTTGCTTTGTTCCTCTAATTTTTTAACTGTGTCTTCTTTAGATGTGTTCCGCATTTCTTTCATTACTTTTATCATTTCTTCTTTTACCTGGGATATTATTTCTAATTTGAATTTCTTTAATGCTTCCCAGATTTGCTTCTTTATTTCAGTTGCTATTATTTCAGGTATTTCAGGTGTTTGGTACATGGCTCCTAGGCTTTCTTGGGATGGGATGGAGGTTTGAGATTGCATTTTGGTTTTTCATCGTGTCATTTTCCTATATTTCCATGTTTCAAGTGATGTTACAAAGCTTCTGCTGGATGTGTTGTTGGAAATTGCCTCCTATGCTCTCGGCTCTTGGGACTGAATGGAGATTGCTCAGTGTGATCCAGTCAGGCCCGCAGGACCTCCTGTGCCACCTCCAGTATTCCAGTAAGCTGGGTGGGCTCCTAACTACTGTGGGTGATGGGCCAAAGCTCTCCCTGGTCTAGCACAGATGTGCTGGAACTCACCTCATGTGCCCTCAGCTCCCCTGATTGAAGAAGGTCACTGGGCGTGGTCTAGTCCAGCCTGAAAAACCTCCCAAGCCTAGTCTAGTGTGACTAGATGCCAGGTGGGCACTTAAACCCTGCGAGCAATGATCTTAAGCTCTCCCTGGGCTAGCGCTGGTGTACTGGAACTCATTTCAGGCAGCCCCAGTTCCCCAGATTGAAAGAAGGCTGCTGTGCGTGGCCCAGCCAGGCCTTGAAACCTGCCGAGCCTAGGCTAGTGTGGCTGGAAGTTGGGTGGGCCGTTAACCTCTGGGAGTGATGATTTTAAACTGTCCCTGGGCTGGGGCGGCACCAGTGTCCAAGCTCAAAAATTTTTTAAAAGTTTTTCCTCTTTGCAAGAGTGAGGTGTTAAAATCTCCTACTATAATTGTTTTAATGTTTATTTGATCTTTTAATTTCAGCTGTTTTTGTTTTATGGAGATAGGTATACCAGTATTCAGTGCATATATGTTTGTTAATGTTATTACTTCTTAGATTTTCCCCTTAACTAGCATGTAGTGACCTTCTTTGTCTCTTCTAATCAGTTTTAGCCTGAAATTTATAATATATGGTATTAGAATTGCTGCCCCTGCTTGTTTTGAGGGTCCTACTTCATGAAGTACTTACTATATGTATCCGTTGTTTCTTTCTCTTGCCTAATTGCTCTGGCTAATATTTCAAATACTATGTTAAATAGAAGTGATAATAGCTATTTCTGTCTTATTCCAGATTTTAGAAGGAATGCTTTTAGGTTTTCCCTGTTTAGTATAATGTTGGATATCGATTTGTCATAGCTTTTTTCATACTTAGGTGTGGTTTTTCTAATACTTATTTTCTTGAGGGTTTTTATCATGAACAGGTATTGAATTTTATCATATGCTTTTTTTGCATCTATTAATAGGATCATACAGTTTTGGACTTTGCTTCTGTTAAAGTGCATGTTACATTTATTGACTTATGGGTTTCAGCCTTCCTTGCATCTCTAGAATAAAACCTACTTCATCCTGATATGTGATCTTTTTGATGATGTGCTACATTCTATTAGCTAATATCATGTTGAGGATTTCAACATTGTGTTCATTAACCACATCACAGTTTACCCTGAGCATTCTTTGGGCAGTATATTTGTTTACATATAGACTATCCTGAGCATCACTCAGGCAGGTGTCATTTAAATTAGTCAATTCTTGTATTGAATAAATTCAATAAAATTGTCATATGTATATTTCTTGTTGTGAAAGTTAATGAAAAAATACGCAAGTTTTGGTCATCCTATATTGGACTGGTAAGTGGTTAAGGAAATTTTTCTTCTTTAGTTGTATCTTTGTCTCATTTTGGGTAGGGTGATACTGGCTTCCATAAGTGAGTTTGGGGGCACTCTATCTTTTTTAGTATCTTTGAAAAGCTTGAGGAGTATATCATTTCCTTAAAGGTTTTGTATGATTCAGAAGTGTATCCATCATGTATTGAGCTTTTTTTAGTTAGTAGATTCTTTATTACTGTGTCAGTTTCATTGGTTGATACTGGGTTTTTAAGTATAAGTAAGTCTTTTTTTTCCCAAGCTGATGGCATTTATATATAATGTCAGAAATAGAGCTGAGGGCTGGAGATTTAGCTCAGTGGCGTAAGCGCCTGCCTTGCAAGCAGGCAGTCATGAGTTCAATCTCTGGTACTGATAAAAACGAAAAAGACAAAAAAAAAAAATTTAAGAAATAGAGCTGAATGTAGCCTATAAACCTATTTTTTTCCAAGTCCATTTTATTTCAAGCATAAAGAGGGGAAAAAAAGAAGAAGAAAAAACTACAATAAAATTTCAAAATATGTCAATTGGGGCAACAGTGGTACACACATTGTATATTGTCATCCCCATATCCTTCACCCAGAGCACAAGACATCTGCATTCAATTATCTGAACAATACCAGCACAAAATTTTCTCTTTGGTGAACTCATATTCATATATGTATACATACATATTTGTATATATATACATACACATATACATAGTTGCTTCTTTCAACTTCTCACTCCAATGAGACAATACAGTATTTCACATATGTGTCTTATTTATTTCACTTATAAGTATGTCTCCAGTTGCAGCCATTTACCTATAAAAGTCTCCAGTGTAATCTTTATGGCTGAATAGTGCTCCATTGTATAAAAATACTACATCTTTTTTATCCATGTCTCAGTTGATGGGAATTTAGGTTGTTTCTAAGATCTGGCTATTACAAATTCTGCTGCTATAAACATGGGTGCACATATATCACTGTGGTATGATGTTTTTAATTTTTTCTTGATGTTTTAAATTCTTTTGAGAAGATAACCCAGAAGGGGGAATAGCTGGGTTGAGTGGGACCTCTAGTATTTTGAGGAAATCTCTACACTGATTTCCACAGTAGTTGCACCAGCCTATACTCCCATTAACAGTGGAGAAGTGTTCCTTTCCCCCCAAAACCCCTCCAGCTTTTGTTATTGCTTGGTTTCTTGATAATAGCCATTCTTTCCAGAGTGAGGTAGAATCTGAGTGTTGTTTTAATTTGTATCTCTCGAATGACTAGTGATGCTGAACATTTTTCATGTATTTATTTGCTGTTTGTATTTTTTCATCTGAGAAGTGTGTATTCATCTCAGTTGTCCATTTTTGGATTGGGCTTTTAAATCTGGAAGGACTGGTTGTTTTGAGCTCTTTATATGATCTTCATAGTAATCCTTTTATCTGAGGAACAGCTGGCAAACATTTTTCTCTCACATTGTGGGTTGTCTCTTCACTCTGTTGATGATCTCTCTTGCTGTGCAAAAACTTTTCAGTAGAGTGAGACCCCAGTTGTTGATTCTTTGTAATAATTCCTGTGCATTTGAAGTGTTGTTCATAAAGTCTTTGCTTACACCAATGTCTTCAAGAGTTTTACCTACTCTGTCTTTCAGCAGATTTAATGTTTCTCTTCTAATATTTAGATTTTTTTTAATCCATTTTGATTTTAGCTTAGTATATGGTGAAAGATGTGGACCCAACCTTAATCTTTGGCATGTGCAGAGCCAGTTTTTCCAGCACCATTTATTAAAAGAGGCTTTCTTCCAGTGAATGTGTTTGGCACCTTTGTCAAAGATAAAGTGGCTTAGTGTCTGCAGTTGTTTCTGCATCTTTTGATCTGTTCCATTGATCTTCAGGTCTGGTGTTTTGTGTGTGTGTGTGTGTGTGTGTGTGTGTGTGTGTGTGTGTGCCAGTACCACACTTTTTTTTTTTTTTTAATCACAATAGCTTCATAGTATAGTTTCAAATCAGGGATTCTGATTCCCTGTGCCTTGACTTTGTTGCTCAGGATTGCCTTTGCTATTCTAGATCTCTTCTGGTTCCAGATGTATTTTAGGATTGTTTTCTCTAATTCTGTGAGATATGCTATTGGAATTTTGATTGAGATTGCAATTGAATCTGTGTAACAGTTTTTGAAAGTATGGCCATTTTCACTATATTGGTTCTTCCTACCCAAGAGTATGAGATACCTTTTTTCTTTTCTTTTCTCTTCTCTTCTCTTTTCTTTTCTTTTATTCTTTTCCCAAGGATTGAACTCATGACCTTGTGCTTACCAGGTAGGCACTTCTGCCACTGAGCTAAATCTCCAGCTCCATTTTCTGATATCCTCTTCAATTTCCTTTTTCAAAGTACTATCGTTTTCATTATAGATGTCTTTTATATCCTTTGTTAGATTGATTCCTAGGTATTTCATATTTTTGGATGCTATTGAGAATGATGGTATTTCCTTGATTTCCCTCTCAGTGAGTTTGTTATTCATGTACAAGAAGGCTATTGATTTTTGAGTGTTGACTTTGTATCCAGCTACATTACTGAATTTGCTTATTAAATCTAGAAGTTTTTGGTGTCTTTTGTTCGTTCTTTTTGGCTTTTTGGTTAGTACTGACTGTAGTTCTCTCCTCCTCTGGGTGCTGCAACCTCCTTTTCTTACACTCTCTACCTTTTTAGTTCCACCATCCTCATCACACACACCTGTGATCTGTTCCTCCTGATGTTGGTGTTTTTTCTTCTTGCTTCTCTTATCACTGTGTTCTGCTTTCTGCTCTCCTGGTCTGAATATCTAAAACTGTGGTCTCCTCTTTATCCTCTGTTTTCAAGTCCTCTTCATGCTATTGTCTCTTTTTGTTTCTGCCTCAAGCGTCAATGCATGGTCTGCTCTCTACCACCTTTTCCTGGACATGTCCCACAGCCTTCTTCCCTCTTCCCCCTTTACCCAAGACCTCTGTCTCCTCCTCCTCTTTGTGATGTTGCCTCTTTTTCTTGTGAAGCTGATAGGTTTGTACTCTGCTCTTCAATTCCCCAAGCCCTGTATTCTGTCCCTCCTCCCTCCCTAAGGTTCCTCTCTCTTTCATCTGTAACATTTTCTTCTTCTTCTTCTTCTCCTCCTCCTCCTCCTCCTCCTCCTTCTGAGGATCAAACTCACAACTTTGTGTTTGCAAGGCAGGCGCTTATGTCACTGAGCTAAATCCCCAGTTCTAACATTTCTTCTTTATCTTTTCTTGTTTTTCTTTATGCTCTGGTTAATGTGTTCTAGATGCTCATCATCTAAGTGCTCCTGGTTCTTTTCCATTATTCTAGCCTCTTTCTCCTCTTTTTTACTTCCTTTTCTTTCTTTCTTTCTTTCTTTCTTTCTTTCTTTTTTTTTTTTTTTTTTTTGCAGGGGGTAGTTGCTCTCATTCTGTGGTAGAGAGGGCCCTGGGCCCTGGACTTTGAGACAAGCCTGCAAGGCCTGCTCCTGGGCCTGTAGGTGAGCAAGTGTGGCCTTCGTTGTGATTCCAGGATGGGCGGCCTTGTATGCCGTTGGCTCCTCATGGGCCCGCAGCAGCATCTTGTCAGTCAGAGTGGGGCAGATGCAGAGTTGCATCCAGATCTGGTGGAAGGGCTCAACCTCCCCTCCCCTCCAGAACACTTCTTCAGCATAACTGTCTTTACAAACTTTGTTTTCCAGCTACATTACTGAATTTGCTTATTAAACCTAAAAGTTTTTTGGTGGGGTTTTGAGATCTTCTAAGAAGAGTATCAGGTCATTTACAAATAACAGTGTTCAACTTCTTCCTTTCCTATCTTTATTTCTTTTGTTTCTTTCTCTTGTCTAGTTATTCCAGCTAAAGTTTCCGGGACTGTGCTGAATTAGAGTAGAGATAGTGGGCGTCCTTGTCTTGTTCCTGATTTTATTGTGAAAGCTTTCAGTTTTTGTCCATTTATTATGATGCTGGCTGTTGGTTTGTTGTAGTTTTGATCAGACTGAGATAAAGACCATCTATTCCAATTTTTGTTTTTATCATGAATGGGTGCTGAACTTTGTCAAGAAGCTTTTTCTGCATCTATTGAGATGTCATATGATTTTTGTCCTTGGCTCTGTTGATATGATATATTACATTTATAGGTTTACATATGTTGAACCATTCCTGTATCCCTGGGATGACTAAATTTTGTTTTTCTTAGCATCACAATATTTAAAAATGAAGACAGTCCTGTAATCTACATTTTCAACCTCTCTTAGCAGAAGTGCCCCCTCAAATGCAGGGGCCCCCGTCTGCATCCCTTTTCTCAGTCCTTAGCATTGCTCGTCCCTTAGTTGCCTGGTTTTTGGAAGTACTTGAAACTATGTCTCTGGGTTAGAAGCCTCAGAGGGCACTACATCTATGCCCTCAACCCAGGTTAGGCAAATTGCTCCTTACAGCAGAGAGCTGTTTCCTCTTGGTAGGGAGGGACTTCATGCAGGAGTACATAAGTCCTGCAGTAACACAGGTCTCAAGACTGTAGCTGGAAAGGAATCAGTTGAGTCCCCCCTTTACTAGACATATATCATATACTGAGTTTTCATTCAGGACATGTCATTTTTTAAGGTGCCATACATACAAAAATTAGTAGGATCTAATGTATTACCCCTCTCCCCCAGAAACCTGCCCTTTCATTTATGATCAAGGGCATCTCTTTCCACAAAGCCCAGTGCTAAGAGAAGGCTCACCTTTGTGGAGGCCTGGATCCTGCTTGTTGACATCACTACAGGTCTACAAGTCTCTATCTCGCTTTTCTCTACCTGAAGTCAGCATGACTGTCTTCACAAAATTTGTTTTTCAGTTATCTTAAGATTTCCCTAAGCTTCTCTGTTTGAGTTTGCTATGTTTTTCTAATGTAAGCATTGATTTTGATTAATTTTCTCTTAGAAGTGCTTTTATAGTGTCCCAGAGGTTTCAATTGAGTTGTATTGTCATTGTTATTAACTTCTGGAAGTTTTAAAATTTCTTCTTTGATTTCATCTGTGACCTATTGGTTGTTTAGGAGTATATTAATTTTCCAGGAGCTTTTGCCTTTTTCCAAAATTTCTTCTGTCATTGATTTCTATTTTCATTGCACAATGGTCTGATAGTATGCAAGGGGTGATTTCTATTCCTTTATAGTTACTTAAGCAGGCTTTGTGGATGCACTGTATTGTCCTCAATATCCGACACTCTCTTCACATTGATCACATCGGTAATAGGTAAATTACATAGTTTTTTTAATTTTAGGTATTGCTGTCTGAGATGTTTTCAGGTATTTCATATCCTTGTTGAATCTGTTATTCAGATTTTTCACTGTTTCGGTTAGCTCGTCTATTTTTTTTTTAACCTGTTTCCCTGAAATTCACTGTGAGGATGTTAAAAAAAATTGTTGTGAGCTTTTGGTTCATTTCCTCTTTGAACTTACCTATTTTCTTCATTCTTTATGAACTTGTCATAAATTTCTGCTAATTTTCTTCAGCCTTTGCTCTGTCCTGAGAGAGTTGGGGGAGGGGCTGGAGATCAATGTGTTTCTGTGTTTTGTATTTCATATATGTATCCTTAAAAAAAAAATATATATATATATATATATATATATATATATATAATCCCCTTTTTGGGAGGGGCAGGAGTTTCTTTATGTTGGAGATTAGAGAAGTGAAGAGTTTGGTGGTTTTTATGAAGACTTTTAGTAGGATATTGCCTCTCTGTGAATAATTTTGAGCTTCAAATGTTCAGTGCCAATATTTACTTCTTACTTTAAATGATTTCGCCTCTGTCCCTGTCTTTTGCCAAAAGAGTTATTTCAGTTCTGTCCCTGTGTTTTGCCAAAAGAATCCACAGATTCAGTCTTATAACTCTTCTGTATAATAGTCCTTGTGATTATCCTTTTCCACTTTGTGTATTGCTTTTTTTTTTTTTTTTTTTTTTTTTGAGACAGTGCCTTGCCATGTGGTTCAGGCTGGCCTTGAATTCACTATGTATTTGAGGCTGGCCTTCAACTCACAGCAATCCTCCTGCTTTAGTCTCTGGAGTCCTGGGATTATAGGCATGTGCCACCATGCCCAGAATATTCTCTGTGCACTCTGTGACAGTTCATTATTTGTGTTTGTTCTGTGTGAGGTAGGTGAGGTAGGGTAGTGTTACGAATTAAAAACTGGTAGTCAAGTTAATGCCAGCTGGATTATATCAGCACGGCACTGAGCATAGATGCTGTACCTGAGGAAAGTTGCCAGCATAAATAAAGAGATGGAAAAGGAGAAGGCAGGCATTAATGTGTTGTTGTCTTGTTGCATTGTTGCATTGAGGCATTGTGGGTTCTCCCACGAGTTGCTGTTTGAGCCATTGGTTTTCCTAAAAAGCTCTGGTCCTCACATTGAACATTGCTTCCTGGCTCTGGAGGGGAAGACATGTGCCGCTTGGTCTCCAGGATGAAATCGTCATGCTGGCTTCCTGGCATCTACCTGACTGTGCTTGTCGTCGGAAGAGCTGGTGCCTCTGTGTCACTGAGGATGGCTGGGGTGCCTTTCAGGATAGCCCAGGTCATTGTTGTGAGAGTGACTTCTCAGCTCCAGCATAGAACCCTCATCCCATCAGCACAGCTCCTTCACTCCACTGGCCTGGACTTTCTGGCTTCCACTGCTGACCTTCGGGCCTTCCTGGCACAGATCCATAAAAGAGACTGGCATGAGTCCTTCTTGTGGGCTCTAGACCTCCAGTTAGACTCGTGGGAGGCATTGTCATGAGCTCTGGGTTTTCTTCTGGACTCATGTGGGACATTGCTGTGGGATTTAGGCCCTTGACTGAATAGTCTATGTCTTTGGTGTTGTGGGTAGATTTCCTGCATTTTCTTGTGTTAACTCCCGGTGACCATTATAAAAATAATATTATAAACTCCATGTCCTGATTCTAATTGTTGTCTGTACACAACCCCTAACTACAACAGGTGGGGAGAATAGGAGATGGAAGGATGAGGAGTATAATGCACTAAGGAGGGACATGAAGGGGGGAGTAGTAGTAGTAGATGAGAAGAAGAGATGAGAAGTAGATGAGAAGATGAGAAGGGGTTCTACTGGAGTACCATACCTTTAGTTCAATGGAAGGGTTAATATTGAGAGTTTTCATAGGGTATTTTATGGGGGCAAGGGCAAGATATGCAAGACAAGGTTTACTTAGTAATAGAGGAAATCAGCTGGATGATTGTGGCTTTTAGAACTTGCTGATAGTGAATACAATGAGCTTGGTCAGATACAGAACCATCAAAAGTTTAGGGTGAGGAGGATCAAGGAATAATACAAAGACAGGAGTGATTGTGAGGGAGCTAAATACAGGGAATTTAAAAACTTGGGAGGAGGAGTTTACATGTTTAGCAAAAGAATAATGATGTATGTTAAAAATATTGTCAGGTTGAGGTGAAGAAACTGGATAGCAAGCTAAGATGAGGGAGAGAACCTAGATACCTATTAAATTAGAGCCACTGAAAGAACAAATACATGAAAGTAACAACCTAAGAAACACAGGAAATCATCTAAAGAACACGACATAGCCCCATATTACTAAATAAATCAAGAAGCACACAAAAGTTTAAACCTATAAGATATCTGATGAGAGGCTGGGGATTTAGCTCAGTGGCATAAGCTCCTGCCTTGCAAGGAGGCAGTTGTGAGTTCGATCCCCGGTACCGATAAAAAGGAAAAAGACAAAAAAAAAAAAAAAAAGATATCTGATAGGGACATAGATTATTCACATATGTAAGTCCCAAAAGCTTCTTTGCCAGAGTGTGCATGTTCACACTGGAAACTCCTCTGTTCTTTCCACCACAACACTGAATCTAACTCATTGTCAGGACCTCTTTCTGCCAGGTTACAGGCATACTAGCAGTGTCTGGTCCAGTCTGAGTTCTTGCTGTCCTTCACCATGGGTCTGATGAAGCGTTCACCAGACAGGTTCACTGGCACAGTTGCCCACTGAGTCAGAATTATTTCTTTTTTTTTTTTTTGAGTATTTTTTTTTAAATTTTATTTAAGGAGAAAAGAAAAAAAAAGCAGAGAAAGGGTACAAGTTATACAGATTTGCAGAAAAAAAATGAACAGTAGGAAATCACTAGTTAATGGATTACATATTGTCATCTTAGAAATAATTGTTCAAGTCACAAAATTAAAGCTTGTAAAGTGGACATTCCATCAATGATACTGCAAACAGTTCTGTTCAATGATCCAATAAAACTCTATGATATCATATTCTATCTTATACACTTAAATATACATGCAGTTATATAGTTTAGAGCACTTTCTTTTCCTCTCTTTTGTACAATGACTATTACACATTTTGGGTTTCATTGCTCTCACGGTTCTTATTACTTTTTTGGAAGAGAGTAAAACCAAATGTGACATAACAGAACAGAATCGGTCAAGGCAAAAGGGTGGACATAATAGATAATGTGAAAACATAATACAAGGTGATCAACAATGGTTCCCATAATGCCTCCCGCTATCTCTAATAGAATTGCCTATACCATTAGTTATAATACAATTGAACAAAACAGTAAAGAACAAAACCGACAAAACCAAACCATTGGAGACATTGTAGGTCTTCAAAAGTAGATAAAAGTCAACGAGAATGGGCGTTATAATGAATCTCATTATCTTCACAGCTGATGCCTAAATTTTCGAACCTGATACTATCCAGCAAAACAGAATAGGGGAACATCAGTTAAAAACCAGATGGTGAGAATAATACAGGGCTTTAAATCGAGGTAATGGAAAGTCAAAGTGGGTTACTATAATATATCCTGCTATTTTTTCCTTTAATTAAAAGGATAAAAATTTTTTAAAAAGTATTAAAAAAGTAAATAATGGAGTGGAGATTGAGATAAAAGAGGGCATAACAACGAAACAGCACAGATCAAAACATAACCATTTAAGCAGAATAGTGTTTCACCACCAGATAATCCTGACCTAAAAGTAGTTACCATATTGTCTCTTTCCTTGAAATCCTTGAGTACAACTTCGTATACTGTAGCTTTAAGTATATCAAAACAATGTAAAACCATTTAAGAGAATGACAGCATTACAGAGTATTTAGAATCGACTAACAGAAAATGAATAATGGTTTCTGTATAATCTCCTTGTCTTTAAAAGGTTTTTGCTTATACTATCGTACATAATAAAATCCAGTAATATACAACCTATTTAGACCATTGGAGACAGAAGGACAAAAGCTAGATGAGACTTCAAAACAAGATGATACTAAATCAGTATTACCTAATAAGATGTCATTTTCTCCAAAATAGCTTTTCCTATCATCCAATCTTCTCTGTCTCATTTCTGTTGAGCTCTTATTCTGTCAGTAGCTGTCAGTTTGTCTTCTTCACTTTGTTCTCTGCTCCATTAGTTGTGGCCTCCACTATTTCTGGATTCTTTGTATTTTTCTTTTTTTAGAATATCCTGCAATACTCTCTGTAGAGTTGAATTGGTGGTTGCAAATTCCCCCAGTTCCTCTTTATCCTGGAAGCACCTCGTTTTTCCATCAATTTCCAGGGACAGTTGTGCAGGATATCTCAATCTTGGCTGGAGATTATTATCTTTCAAAGCTTGAATTATTTCCCCCCACGCTCTTCGTGATTTGATGGTTTGTGCAGAGAAATCTGCTGTAATTCTGATGGGTGCTCCCTTGTAAGTGGTCTGTTTCTTGTCTCTGACAGCTTTTAATATTCTGTTCTTGCATTGAATTTCTGGAATTTTTATTATTATATGCCTGGGTGTTGCTCTGTTTGGGTTGTAGGTAGCTGGGGTCCTGTATGCCTCATACATCTGAGTATCTTTACCTTTTGCTAAATTAGGAAAATTCTCCTGGATTATTTCTGTGAGTAGCTTTTGTAGTTCATTTGTTTGTGTCCCTACTTCTTCTTTTATGTTCTTAATCCTTAAGTTATGGATCCTCTTATCATCTTCTTGTCTTTGTATTATTGCTGTTTGTTTCTTTGTTATTTTTAAGAAGTTTTTCATTTCATTCTCCCATATTACAGTTCTGCCCTCCAGTTCAGATAGTCTGTCCTTAGTTTCTTTCAAGCTGTTATGCCAGTCTTCGATAGACTTCTTGGTAGTCCCTTTGAACCTGCTTCACGTATTCTATGCTTTCCCTGTTTTCTCCATCAAACAATTCTCCCCTCTTTTTCTGTTCTTCCATTCCACCATCTGTTTTTTCTTGGGTGGGGCTTAGCATTTCTCTAACTATTTTGCATACTTCTGGCTTCAGGTCGTTGATAACTTCATTCCTGAATTGGTCTATGAGGCTCTCTATATGGTGCTTTATGTGTATTGGTGCGGTGTCCGCTATTGCCTGTTTCTCAGAATTGGGGGCCGAGGAGCCTTTCTTGTTGCTGCCTCTTCCCATATTCTCTGTTCCTTATATATGCAAGCTTATATGAGAGGCCCAGCTTCTCTCCCTGTCAGCCACAGCCTGATCGAATTGCGCCGGTTAGGTGTTTCCACTCACCGCTGCGCACCAGGCAGCCTACGCGGGGGCCCACCCCTCCCGGCCTCTGTCAGGCTCTGGGATCTGGGTTGGGCCAGCCTACGGGGTCCGCCGGCAGCGTCATGCAGGCCACGCACTTTTCACTAATCCCGCCCGAGAGGGGAATGTGTCGCTGGAGTCGCCACCGCGCCCTGCTCCCGCAGGACTGCTCGGGCCCAGAAAGTCCGCTGGAGTCAAACTGTGGTGGAGTGTCAGTTTCTCTCACTCACCTCGCCACAAGTCAGAACATGCCTCCCTGCCTGTCCTGTTTTCGACTCCGTTCGCAGACTCCCGTTCTCAGAGTTTCCGCGCGTCTCTCTCCTTGCCGAGCCGATGTAGAGGCAGCCAGCCACCGCGCGGCGGGAAACCCAAATTGCGGCTTCCAATGGCGCAGGGTCCAGCCTCAGCAGCGAGACTTTTCTGTTCCTGTTTTAGCAGCAGGACTGCATTCCAAGTTGGTTTCTCTCAGCCGAGTTCGTTCCTGAGTCAGCAGAGCATATCTCCACCGCTTATGTCTCTTTAGTCCGCACCATACCTGGCTTCTGAGCCTAGTTTTTCAGAGAGCCTCCGGTAGTTGCTGTTATCTGTCCGCCATGTTCTCCCGGAAGTCCCAGAATTATTTCTGTGCTATCAAGTGAAGTACAGTAGTAATAGGCTAATTCATTACAGTGATACCTATCAAGGTGGTTGAGAAATAGCACACATGAGACCCTATTTGGAATCTCTCTTTAGCCTAAAGAATAAATCCATGGTTATAGTGTAAGCATCTTAATAACCTATGTGTTGACCTGTAGTTAATGTGCATTAGATGCAGTGGCTGTGTCTCCTCTTAAGGTGACAAACAGCATTGAACACTAATGTTATAGAATCACTTACCTAACCCAAGGGGTTGCAGAATAAGCAATGAATGCCAGAAGGATAAGAAAAAAGAAAAAAAATTATGTCCTAATATGAAGGAGGCAAAGGTCC
Organism: Cavia porcellus; assembly: GCF_034190915.1. Lineage (NCBI taxonomy): Eukaryota > Metazoa > Chordata > Mammalia > Rodentia > Caviidae > Cavia > Cavia porcellus. The sequence goes on along the minus strand of NW_026947485.1, from coordinate 71,033,227 downwards.
TAATGTAGGTAAGAGTATGTTGTGTAGTTAGAAGGGGATAGGAAACTGTGTATAATATTGGTAATGAGAAATGGAGATGAGAAAATACTCTATGACCGATATAAAGAATTTTAAAAAGTTTTCTATTGTTTTGGCCACGTGCCTCTTTTCCTAAGCCTGGGATAATGCGCAGAACTCAGGATGTGTCTGCAGTGCTGGAAGTGTAAGGTGGGTGCTGGGCATAGAGCTCTGTTCACAGTGAGAACAGCGCACCAATGTGAGTGTCCAGTGCTGTGGAGCCTGGGCTGAACACAGCCTCTGGCACGGGAGCCTGCTCTGTGTTCTCCCTCCCCTGCCTCTCAGTGGGACTCTCCCAGACTTTGACAGCCCCCTCTTCTGTAGCTGTCCTGTCATCCACTCTGAGTGAGAAGTAGCTGAGGGGCTGCTCATGGACCAGATTTTCAGCCCTTCTCCCCCATGGCGTCCCTGCCAGCTCTTGCTCTGTGATTGTGACTTCAAGCGCTTGTACCAAGGTCAGCCACCAGCTCTTGATTGTGGAAAGGCTGCTCTGGAAGCAGAGCCCTGTGCTTTTCTTGCTTCTTCCAACTCCTGATGATTCTTTCTGTCCTGATGCAGTGCTGCAATTCTCTGTGAGCAGAACTTGTTTCCTTTGCCTCCACCTGGTGGCTAGTCACATGATGTCAGTGGAACTCTGCAGTGTCTTCTACGTGGTGTGATCTTTTCATCTTGTATCACTTATTCGTATCTCCTGTCCTCTGTCAGGTCCTTTGTGGTTTCTGAGGAACTTCCACTCACTTTGATTCCTCTCCAAACTATCTCAGCTGGTATTTTGAGTCCCTTAATGCCTCTACTTAACCAGAAGGGAGCCAGGTGGGAAAATTGTCTCTTGCATATACTCTGATAGTAAAAAGGCTAAGAACAAGGATGGCTGTGTTTTTGTGTACTCATATTCTTTTTATTTAAGTTTTCAATGCTATTTGTTTTGCTCAAGTCGTCAGACATAGAGTTTTAAGTGATCTGCATTTAAAGGAGGAAGAGATACAGCTAGGAAGCAATAGTCTCAGGTGGGCTATATGACAGGGAGAAAGCAAGTCTGCTAAAACTGACTTGACTAGGCTTTCTGGGCCGTTCCCCTACCCTTCTAGTTTCATTTTAAAATAGACAAATTTTTCTCTTTCAAGTGGGGAAGAGCCACTGTGCCAGTTAAAATTGTTCAAAAAGAATTTCCTCTCCCTTGTTCTCCAAAATCAGAGGCATAGCTCACAAGGCCATTTAGTAAAAAAGAAAAATATGGTGGCAGTTGGCACAAGCTGCTGTCTAGGCACATGATTCCACACAAGCCCTAAAGCCTATTTGTTGGTGCTGCCCGTGCCCAGTGTGGGGCACCCTTCATCCTAGAATCACAGTCTTAAGCCCATAGTCACACCAAAATGTAAACTGAGAGGAAAAAAGCCACTTACAAAACTGGGTTAAGTGGAGACCAGGTTAATTTCCAAAAAAGGGTAACAAACAAACACAGGGATGACAAGGCATACCACCAGTAATAAAGGGGAAAAGTAGAAAGCAACCCACAGTGAGAAGAGGCCTCTGATTTCTTGGCCTAGGAGAGCATGAGAAAAGGAGAAAACAAAAAGCCTTAAGCCTTCACAGTGTCTATGGGAAAAACAAAAAATGCACCTTGAGCCTTACCTAGTTTCCTCCTGGCTAGCCATACCAAATAATGTCACCAAAATCTCCTGGCATTTGAGTCTCCTGGCTGACTGCAGCAAATAATGTCACCAGGTAGCTCCTTCTAAAAGCAGCTTGCCAAAGAAACTACAGGGTTTGGGGTTGCTTGCCTCTCCTTCTCAAGCTAGTCTATAGGTTCTTCTCTTGAATAAGGAATTGAATGAAATGAACAAAAAACAGCAGTCTGTTTGAAAAGTAAAAGTGAAAGCAGAATATTGAATAGGACAATGCAATTAATCAGAACAAAGCAAAACAGTGATAGCAATATTTGCTTTCAAAGAGATGGAAGAAGGAAATCCCCCATATTTGCTATATTGCATTATGGTCAACCTCCCAAGAGATGCTCAGACCTCTGGCTCCCTTTTGCTCCAGCCACGGCTGCTTACCAGGGAGGTGAGTGGGTTGCTTTCTTTTCCAGTGCCCTAAGTTCCAACATGGTGGGATCTTGGGAGACATTGGCTAGTTCTCCCTCTGGGGCTCCCACCACTTGCTTGAGCCACAGCTGCTTACCAGGGAGGTGAGCAGGTTGCTTTCTTTCCCAGCGCCCTCAGGAATTAGATTTTTATTTTGATATTTTTTGAAGAACTCTTCTAATTGTGTATTTGTTTTACATTTTTAGTTGCTATATAATAACTGTACACATTTATGGGGTACAGTGATAATTCAATACTGTATTCATTGTGCAATTATCAAATCAGGATAATTAGCATTTCCATTTTTTTAAAAATTTATCATTTTTATATTCTGACCTTTTGAATCCTCTTTTCTAGTTCTTCATAAAATGTATGCTACACTTTTGTAAACTATAGTTGCACTCTGTGCTATAGAACACAGAGCTATTTGCTAGTTGACACATAGTAATCTTTCTTTCTTGTAGATACATTATGACATTTAAATACCTGACCAATATGTAAATGACCAGATGAGGGAAACTGGGATATCTGTGACCTCAGACATACATCATTCTCTCTTTTGCGTATATTCAAAATCCTCTATACTAGCTATTTTGAAATATTCCGTTAATTGTTTTTATTACTATTTTTATAAGTACATATTTGCATGATGATCTCATTCATAGGGAATTTGTACATTTACATAGTATATCTTAATTATCTTTTTCCCATTCCCCTCCTTTCCTTTCAACCCTTTTTTGCCCTCTACATTTACAAAAGCATTGTGCCCTTTTTACCCCTTGCATTCTTTTTAAGTCTTTTTTCTATTCTCCTTCTATCCCCCATCCTGGTTCCCCTTCCCATTGAACAGATTCTTACTGTTTCCCAATATATCATGCCTTTTGATCCTTATTTACCCATTGGATTTCTCGTAAGAGAAACAATGCAACATTTAAACTTGTGCATCTCATTTATTTCACTTAAAATTATAGTCTTGAGGTGCATAGATTTACCTAAAAATAAATTGTTTATCCTTTATGATAGAGTAGTACCTCACTGTATATAAATGCCACTTTCTTTATCCACTCATTTTTGATGTGTATATAGGCTGTTTTCAAGATTTACTATAAATTGTGCCACATACAACCATAGGTATATATCACTCTGGTATTATACTTTTAACTCTTCTGGGACGATACATTGAAGGATCACACCTGGGTCAAATGGAACCTCTGGTTTTGTTTTTTCAAGGAATCTCCATACTGGTTTCCATAGTGTTTGTATCAGTTTGCACTCCTATCACCATTGGAAAATGGTCTTTTTTTCCCCACAGCCTTGCCAGCAATTGTTACTGATTTCTTGATGATAGCCAACTGGAGGGACATGGGGTTTCAGTGTTGTTTTAATTTGTATTGCTAGAATAGCCAGTGGTGTTGAGCATTTTTTTTCGTGTATTTACTTGCTCTTTGTATTTCTTTGTCTGAGAAGTTTCTTTTCCTTTCAGGCGCCCATTTTTAGACTGAGTCTTTAAATTTGGAGGGGGCTGGTTTTTTTAGAGTTCTTTATATATTCTAAATGTAGTTCTTTGTCTGAGGAATAGGTGATAAAAGGCTTTTTTTTTTTTTAATCCTGTGGGCTGTCTCTTTACTCTGTTGGAGGTTTTTCTTGATGTGCAAAAACTTAGGGTGAGATCTCAGTTGTTGATTCTTTGTGATAGTGCCTGTGCAACTGGGGTTTTGTTCATAAAGTCTTTGCCTACCCTTCAAGAGTGCTTCAAGTGTTTTCAAGAGTTTTACCTACTATATCTTTCAAGAGTTTTACCTACTATATCTTCCAGCAGATTTAATGTTTCTCTTTTAATATTTAGATTTTGACCCATTCTAAATTTAGCTTAGTACATAGTGAAAAATATGGGCCCAACTTTAATCTTTATCACGTGCAGAGCCACTTTTTCCAGCACCATTTATTAAAGAGGCTATCTTTCTTCCAGTGAATTTGTTGGGCATCTTTGTCAAAGATAAAATGGCTTAGTGTGTCTGGAGTTGTTTCTGCATCTTCTAATCTGTTCCACTGATCTTCAGGTCTGTTTTTTTTTTTTCCTTCTGCAGTACCACACTGTTTTTATCCTAGTAGCTTTATAAGTATAATTTCAAGTCAGGGATTATAATGCCCCTTACCTTGACTTTGTTGCCCAGGATTGCCTTTGGTATTCTAGGTCTCTTCTGGATGAATTTTAGGATTGTTTTCTCTAATTCTGTGAGGTATGCTATTAGAATTTTGATTGGGATTGCATTGAATCTGTGTAACAGTTTTTGTAAGTATGGCCATTTTCACTATATTGGTTCTTCCTACCTAAGAGCACAGGATATCTCTCCATTTTCTAATATCCTCTTCAATTTCCGTTTTCAGAATACTATAGTTTTCAATGTAGGGGTCATTTGCATCCTTTGTTAGATTGATTCCTAGGTCTGTCTGTCTTTCTTTCTTTCTTTCTTTCTTTCTTTTTGGATGCTATTGAGAATGATAATGTTTGCTGGATTTCTCTCTTAGTGAGTTTGAGTTCTCTCTCAGGAAAGCTGTTGATTTTTAAGTGTTGACTTTATATCCAGCTATATATCCAGCTGAATTTGCTTACTAAATCTAGAAGTCTTTTGGTGGAGTTTTTTGGGATCTTCTAAGTAGAGTATCAAGTCATCTGCAAATAATGATAGTTTAACTTCTTCCTTTCCTTTTTTTTTTTTTTGCCTTTTTGAGACAGCATTTTTTTTGCTATGCGATTCAGGCTGGCCTTGGGCTTACTTTTTAACCCAGGCTGGTCTCGAACTTGCCACAATCTGCCTGCCTCAGCCTCCCAAGTACTGGAATTACAGGAGTGTGCCACCACGCCCGGTTTCCTTTCCTATTTTTATTCTTTTTGTTTCTTTTTCTTGTCTAATTGCTGCAGCTAAAGTTTCCAAGACTATATTGAATTAGAGTGGAGACAGCAGGCATCCTTGTCTTGTTTCCAATTTTACAGTGAAAGATGTTGGCTGTTGGTTTGTCATAGATGGCCTTTATCAGATTGAGATCAAGATCATCTATTCCAATTTTCTGTAGGGCTTTTTTTTTTTTTTTAATCATGAATGGGTGCCGGACTTTGTCAAAAGCTATTTCTGCGTCTATGGAGATGATCATATGATTTTTTTGTCCTTGGCTCTGTTAATATGATGTATTACTTTTATGGATTTATGAATATTGAATCATCCCTGCATCCCTAGGATGAATCCCACTTGAACTAAGCTCAGTTCAAGTTCTAAAGAACCTATAATACAACTAGGTTCTTTAGAACTTGAACTGAGCTTGGTTGTTAAAAAGTATCATCAGTGTTCATTAGGGACTGGCCTATAATTGTCTTTCTTAGTTGGGTCCTTATCTAATTTTGGAATGAGAGCAATGCTTGCTTCCAGGAATGAATTTGGGTGGATTGCTTCCCTTTCAATTTCATTGAAGTTTGAGAAGTACTGGTATTAGATCTTCACTGAATTTCTTGTAGAATTCAGCAATGAATCCGTAAGGGCTTAGTCTTTTCTTTGATGATAGATTTTTTTTTTTTTTGTCTTTTTCATTTTTATCGGTACCGGGGATCCAACTCAGGACCGCCTGCTTGCAAGGAAGGTTGCTTATGCCGCTGAGCTAAATCCCCAGCCCCTATGGTGATAGATTTTTAATTACATCTTTGATTTCATTTATTGATATTGGGTTATTTAGGGTTTTTATATCTTCTTGATTGAGTTTTGATAATTCATATGTATTTAAGATTCTGTCCATTTCTTCTGCATTTTCCATCTTACTAGAATACAAGTTTTCAAAGTAGGTACAGATGGTTTTCTGGATTTCTGAAGGATCTATTGTGATTTCACCCTTTTCATTCCCAGCTATGTTGATTTGAGTCTTTTCTTTCCTTTTTTTGACAAGGTTAGCTAAGCATTTGTCAATTTTATTTAATCTTTCAAAGAACCAACTCTGATTCATTGATTTTTTTTTATGTTTTTTTTTTTTTTAGTCTTCAGTGTGTTAATTTCTGCTCTGATCTTTATAATTTGCTCCCTTGTACAAGCTTTTGGTTTAGCATGCTAGTTTTTTTCTAGAAGTTTGAGGTTCAATGTTAATTTGTTCATATGCGCTTCCTCTTTTTTCCTGATATGAGTATTTACTGCTATAAATTTCCCTCTTAAGACTGCTTTTCATTGTGTTCCACAAGTTCAAGTATGTTGTTACCATTCAACTGTAAAAACTGTCTAATTTCTTCTTTAATTTCATCTGTGACCCATTGGTTGTTCAGTAGGGTGCTATTTAATTTTCATGTGTTTATGAAGTTCTTGTGGTTTCCTGTGGCATGAACTTCCAATTTCACTGCACTGTGGTCTGATAGTATGCATAAAATAATTTCAGTTCCTTTGCATTCACTTAAGCATGTTCTATGAGTCAGTCTATGGTCTATTATGGAAATGTCCCATGTGCAGCTGAGAAGAGTGTATATTCTGACATTGTGGGGATAGACATCTACTAAGTCCATATGCTCAAAAGTTTGATTTATTTCTATTTCATTATTGGTTTTTTTGACTAGTTGATCTGTTTTTTTGTGGTAGTGGGATACTGAGCTCTCCCAATACAATTGTATTAGGGCTTATTTGATTTTTCATGTCCATTAGTAATTGTTTTAGATAGCTGGGTGCACTGGTATTTGTTGTGTATATATTTATGATTGTTATCGTTTCCTCTGGGATTGTTCCTTTTATGAGGACATAATGACTTCATTTGTCTTAATCAGTCTTGATTTGAAATTCACTTTGTCTACAAGTAGAATAGCTATGCCTGCTTTTTTCTGGATTTCTGTTGCATGGAGTATTGTTTTCCATCCTTTGACTTCACTCTATGAATTTCTTTTTGAATTAAATGTGTTTCTTGTATGCAGCATATTGTTGGATTTTGCTTTTGATCCATTCTGCCAGCCTGTGTCTTTTGACTGAATTGAGACTGTTGGTTAATTGAGACATATTGATGGTTAAAAGTGATATATATTGACTTATCCATGTCGTGTTATTTTCCTGTTGTTGGCCCACCCCCCTTTTTCCCTTTCCTCTAATTGTTTGCCTTTCCTGGTGGATTCCTTCCATTAGGGTTCATGGAGTTGTAGTCCTTATCTCTTTCTAGATTGTCCTGCAGAATATTTTGGAGTGCTGGTTTGGTGGTCATAAATTGCCTCAGATATTCTTTGTCATGGAAGTATCTTATTTCTCCATCAGTTTTGAAAGATAGTTTTGTGGAGTACATCAGTTTGGGTTCAAAGTTGTTTTCCTTCAGAACTTGAAGTACTTCACTCCAAGCAGGAGTTCTAGGTGCCTCACTTATTTGTATGTTAAATTCTTTTTCTCTGCCAGGAAAGTTTTCTGCCATGATGCCTGTGAACATGTTTTAATTTCAACAGATATAACCCAGGGATTAAATTATTTTTCTTTATCTCATCTAGCAGCTGCTGTACTGATTACTCATGATCCCTTGCTAGTTTCAAGAAATTTTTCTTTTCCTGGTCACTAACTGGAAGCCTGTCTTCAATATCTGAGATCTTGTCCTCACATTGGCCTAATCTGCTTCAAATACTTTCAGTGGAGTTTTTATTCTCCTGGATATCTGCTTGAATCTGCTTTATGGATTCCATTTCTTTCCTGTGCTGGGCTTCCATAATTTGCTTAAGCTCATCAATTTCTCTGTCTGTGTTTGCTCTAACATCACTAAGCATTGTGTGTATATTTGGTAATCTCTGTAGTTATTTGAGAGATTATTTCTGATTTCATGTTTTCCAGAGCCTCATTTAATTGCTTTGTTGTTAGCACTTCAGAGAGACCTGATGGGGGCTTTTGGATAATCCTACCTCACTGCCCCCTGGGTTTGCCTTTGCTGAACTGGATGTATGGGGTTGCATCTTGTTTAAATGTCTTTTCATTACTTTTTTTTTCTTATTTAGTTTAATTCTTAGGGTGCTGCTTGTAAGTTTCCTATGATAGGTTGCTTTATTGGTGGTATTTAGGACACTTTGGTGATGATTACTTCTCTTAGGGATCTTCCAGATGTAGCCTTTTCTGGTTTGTTGAAGATGCTCTTATGTATATAACTTACTCCTGTGTATGAGCTTTGTATGAGCTTTATTCCTGTGTATGAGCTTTGTGTTTAACTTCATCTTCTTCTAGAAGCTTGAGGTTTATTAGTAAGGTGTTGTTTAAGTTTGTCATTTTTTTTTTTTTTGGTGGTGCTGAGGTCAGAACCCTGGGTGTTGTGCTTTTCTGATGTGGGATTTCAGCACCAGAAATTTCCCTCAGAGGACTGCTTTCATGGTATTCTGTAAGTTCCAGTATGTTGTACTGGCATTATTGTTTAATTGTAGAAATTATCTAATTTCTTCTTTAACTTCATCTACGACCTGTTGGTTGTTCAGGAGGGTGTTATTTAATTTCCATGTGTTTATGAAGTTTTTGAAATTTCTTTTTAGTTCTAATTTTATTACATTATGATCTGATAATATACATGTGATAATTTCAGTTCTTTGGCATTTATTTAAGCATGTTCCGTGAGCTAGTATGTGGTCTATTTTGGAAAATGTTCCTTCCATATGCCACTGAGAAGAATGTGTATTCTGCTATTGTGGGTTGGAATACTCTGTAGATATGTAGTAAGTCAGTGTGTTGAAAAGTTCAGTTCAGTAGTAATATTTCATTGTGATTTTTTCATCTAGTTGATCCATTCATGCAGGCAAAGTATTGTGGTCCCCCATTACAATTGTATTAGTGCTTGATTTTCCCTGTCTGTTAATATTTATAGTTAGGTGCACTGGTATTTGGTGAATATATATTTATGATTGTTAAATCTTCCTCTTGGGTTGTTCCCTTTACCAGGATGTAGTAACCTTGTTTGTCTCTCTTAGTCAATCTTGGCTTGAATTCCACTTTGTCTACCAATAGAATAGTTATCCTGCTTTTTTTCCAGGTCCTCGTCACATGCAATACTGTTTTCCATCTCTTGACTTTCTTATTTGCAGCATACTGTTGGATCTTGCTTCTTGATGCATTTTGTCAGTCTGTTGCTTTTGATTGGTGAATTGAGACTAATAATGTTGATTGTTGTAACTGCAATGCATTGACTTATCATTGTCATGTTATTTTCCTATTATTGGACCCTCCCCCATTTAATTGTTTGTTTTGCCTGGTGAATTTATTCTGTTTATTTTTATGGAGTTGTAGTCCTTGTTACATCTTTATAGACCTAACATAAGTAATTATTCCTTTGGAATATTTTGAAGTGCTGGTTTGTTGTTTATGTATTTCCTGAGGTGTTCTTTGTCATGGAAGTATCTTAATTTTCTATCAATTTTGAAAGTTAGTTTTGCAGAGTACATCAATCCTTTTTTTTTTTTTTTTACTTTTTTTTTGGCACTAGGGATCAAGGGACATCAATCTAGATTGGATGTTGTTTTCTTTTAGGGATTGAAATAGTTAACTCCAAGGTCATTTTGACTTGAGGGTTTATGTAAATAAGTCTGTCATTCTGATGGATTTTCCTTATTGGTGATTTGTTTATTTTCTCTAACAGCTTTTAATATTCTATTCTTGTGTTGAATTTCTGGCATCTTGACTATGATATGCCTTGGCCTAGGCTTGGTTTTTTTTTTTTTTTTTTTTTGATAATGACTAATTGGAGTTCTATGTCCTTTGCTTCTCTGTATGTCAAATTCTTTTTCCCTGTCAAGGAAGCTTTCTGTTATGCCATCTGTGAACAAATTTTTTTATTCATTTGCACTATCTCCTGCTTTTTCATTGATTTCATTCAATCACGTGTTATTCTTTTCATTATCTGGCAGCTACTTGATTAATTTTGTGTGTTGCCTTAATTTTAAGACATCCTTCTTTTCATGATTGCTAACTGCAATTCTGTCTTCTCTGTGAGATTTTGTCTTCACATTGGCTCATTCTTCTTTACATACTTTCAATGAATTTTTTTATTCTCCTATATGTCTGTTTGAATCTGTTTATGGATTCCATATGTTTCTTATGTTGGGAATTCATGATTTGTATCATTTTCCTAAACTCTTCTATTTTAAAAAAAAATCTTTATCTGCTCTGGAGTCCCTAAGCATGCTTTCATTATGGTCATTATCTCTGTAGTTATCTGAGAAATTACTTCTGATTTGAATTTTATCTAGAGCCTCATTCATTTGCTTTGTTGTTACTGCTTCAGAGTGGCCAGACTTTCGTATTCTCTCACCTCATTGCCCTCTGTATTTGTCTTTTTTTGTACCCGGGATATGACCTTGCCCTTGTCAGACTGTTAGACACTCTCTTAGCTGCTGAGCTAAATCCCTCGCCCTTGCATTTGTCTTTATGAGCTGGAGTTTTGGGGTTGCATCTTATTTAAGTGTCTTCTTATTTTCTTTTCTTTCTCTCTCTCTTTAGTTCTCTCTCTTTTTAGCATCCTGGTTTGATGCTTATAAATTGCCTGTGTTGAATAGCATTATTCATAGTTTTTAAAATCTTTACGAAATGACTATTTTTCAGAAACATCTCACAGTTATAGCTGGCTTTTGGATTTTGAGTCTCTTCCAAGATGCTACCTCTTCAGTTAATTGGGGGATAAGAAGTTGCTGCCCACTTGGCTCAGCCTTGGTTCTTTGGTACTGGCCTATATTATTGGGTTTTTTTTTTTCCTTTTTTTATTAAGGAGAAAAAGAAAAAATGTAGAAATAGGGTACAAGTTATACAGAATTTCAGAAAAAATAAACAATAGGAAATCACTACTTAATAGATTACATATTGTTATCTTAGGAATAGTTGTTCAAGTTACAAAATTAAAGCATATAAAGTGGACTTTCAAACAGTGAGACTGAAAACAGTTTTGTTCAATGATCCTACAAAACTTAGTAATATGGTTATCTATCTTATACACTTAAATATATATGCAGTTATATTCTTTAAAGCACTTTCTTTTCCTTTCTTCTGTACAATGACAATTACACATTTTGGGTTTTATTACTCCCACAGTTCTTATTACTTTTTTTTTGAAGAGAGTAAAACCAATTGTGACATAACAGAACAGAGTCAGTCAAATCAAAAGGATGGACATAGAGGCTGGGGATTTAGCTCAGCGGCATAAGCACCTGCCTTGCAAGCAGGCAGTCATGAGTTCGATCCCCGGTACCGATAAAAAAGAAAAAGAAAAAAAAAAAAGGATGGACCTAGTAGATAATGTAAAAACAAAATACTAGGTGATCAACAATGGTTATCATACTGCCTCTTGCTATCTTAAAAAGAATTGCCTATATCATCAGTTATAATAAAATTTAACAAAACAGTAAAGAATAAAACCAAAACATTGGAGACATTACAGGGCTTTAGAAGAAGATAATAGTCAACTGGAATGGGCGTCATAATGAATCTTATTGTCTTTACAGTTGTTGCCTATACTTTCGAACTTGGTACTATCAAGCAAAGCAGAACAGAGGAAAATCAGTCAAAGCAGGATGGTGAGGGCTATACAGGGTTTCAAATCAAGTTAATAGGAAATCAAACTGGGTTACTATAATAATATATCCTGCTTTTTTTATTTTTCCCTTAATTAAAAAGAAAAAAATAAAATAAAAAAGTAAATAATTAAAAAAAGGAGACTGAGATAAAAGAGGGCATAACATAACAAAACAGCGCAGGTCAAAGCATAACCATTTAAGCAAAATAGTGTTTCACCACAAGACAATCTCGACATAAAAGTAGTTACCATAATGTCTCTTTCCTTGAAATCTTTGAGTATAACTTCGTGTACTGTAGCACCAAACATATCAAGACAATGTAAAACCATTCAAGAGAATGAAAGTATTACAGGGTATTTGGAACCAACTATCAGAAAATGGACAATGGTTTCTGTATAATCTCCTTGTCTATAAAAGTTTTTGCTTATATTATCACATAAAATAAAATCCAATAAGATACAACCTATTAAGACTGATGGAGACAGAAGAATAAAAGCTTGAAGGGAATTCAAAGCAAGATGATACTAAATCAGCATTAGCTATTATGATGTCTTGTTTTCTCCAAAATAGCTGTTCCTACCATCCAATCTTCTCTGCCTCATTTCTGTTGAGCTCTTTTTCTGTCGTTTGTTGTCAGTTTGTCTTCTTCATTTCGCTTTCAGCTCCATTCATTGTGGCCTCTCTGCCACTATTTCTGAAGTCTTGGTATTTTCCTTTTTTAGAATATCCTGCAGTATTCTCTGTAGAGTTGAATTGCTGGTTGCAAATTCCCCTAGTTCCTCTTTATCCTGGAAGCACCTTGTTTTTCCATCAATTTCTGGGGACAATTGTGCAGGATATATTAGTCTTGGCTGGAGGTTATTATCTTTCAAAGCTTGAATTATTTCCCCCCATGCTCTTCGTGATTTGATGGTTTGTGCTGAGAAGTCTGCTGTAATTCTGATGGGTGTTCCCTTGTAAGTGATCTGTTTCTTGTCTCTAAAGGCTTTTAGTATTCTGTTCTTATATTGGATTTCTGGAATTTTGATTATTATATGCTTGGGTGTAGCTCTGTTTGGGTTGTAGGTGGCTGGGGTCCTGTATGCCTCATACATCTGAGTATCTTTACCTTTTGCTAAATTAGGGAAATTCTCTTGGATTATTTCTGTGAATAGCTTTTGTAGTCCATTTGTTTGTGTCCCTACTTCTTCTTTTATGTTCTTAATTCTTAGGTTGTAGATCCTCTTATCATCTTCTAGTCTTTGTATTATTGCTGTTTGTTTTCTTGTTATTTTTAAGAAGTTTTTCATTTCATGCTCCCATATTACAAGTCTTCCCTCCAATTCAGATAATCTATCCTTAGTTTCTTTCAAGCTGTTATGCCAGTTTTCGATAGAGTTTTTAGTTTCCTGGTAATCTCTTTGAACTTGCTTCATGTATTCTATGTTTTCTCTATTTTGTCCATCAAACAATTCTCCCCTTTTTTTCTGTTCTTCCATTCCATCATCTGTTTTTTCTTGGGCAGTGCTTAGCATTTTTCTAACTATTCTACTTATCTCTTGCTTTATTTCGTTAAATACTTCATTTTTAAACTCGAGGCTCTGGAGATACCGCTTTCTGTCTATTGGTGCCATGTCTGATATTGCATGTTTTCTGTCTTCCTTTGCATTTCCCTTTCCTGGATCAGTGTTCTCAGGATTGGGGATTGAGGACCCCTTCTTGTTCCTTCCTCTTCCTGTACTTTTTGTTTCTTCCATACAAGTGAATGTAGGAGGCCCAATTTTTTTCTTTTTTCAGTTATAGTTTGTTTGAATTGCACCAGCTAGGTGTTCCCGCCCACTGCAGTGTAATAGGGAGACACAGACCTGGGCAGCCTCTGCTGGGCCCTCCCCTCCAGGTCAACCTACTGAAGGCTTCACCTAGGGTGCTAGGGTGCACCTCCAGGCACTGGGACCTGTGTTGGACTCGCCTACTGGGTCTACATCAGTGGCGTCACACAGGCCAGGCTCTCCCCACCAATCCCGCTTGGGAGGGGAATATGTGACTGAAGTCACTGTAGCGCCCTATTCCGGCAAGTCTACCTGATCCCAGTATGTCCTTTGCTGGAGCCTCCTACTTTATGAAAGGGTCCCCATTCCCCTCACTCACCGCAAGTCGATGTAGGGCTCCCTGCTAGTCCTGCTCTCAACTCCATTCGCAGATTCCCGCTCTCAGAGTTTTTGTGCGTCTCTCTCCCAGCCCTGCAGATTTGGGTGCAGCAGTGGCAGCAGGAAATTCAGATCACATCTTCCAGTGGCGTGGAATCTAGCTTCCATGCTGAGATTTTATCTGTTCCTGTTATAGCACCAGGATTGGATTTCCAGTTGGTTTCTCCCAGCTTAGTTCACTCCTGGGTCAGCTGGGTGTATTTCCCCTTGCTTAGGACTCCTCGTACCACAGCATTCCTGGATTTGAAGCGGGGTATCTCAGAGAGCCTCCGTAGCTGCTGCTATCTATCCACCATGTTCTTCCAGAAACTCATGGCCTATATTATTGTTTATGACACTTAGGGGATCTTAGTTGTGGCATACCAGGAAGAACAACTGTTTAGTATAATTATGTCACTTTGGCTAATGGTGTACAATCAGAAATAACAAAAGCATCAATTGCAGCCTAGAAAATGATAAACTGAGGTAAGTATTAATTTGCCATCTTTAACTCTATGAACTAGATTTGTGGTTATATAACAAAATGTTCAATGAACCAGAAAATTGTATACAGTAAATAAGCCCTCAATATGGCAGTTTTGTCCACAGGGAAGGAAATTAGAAGGGGTTAGGGGAAAAACAGAGAAAGAGAAGAAAAGGAAGAGATTAGAAGCAAGGCCAGAGACCAGAGGAGGATCAATCAAACTTTGGGAACCTGGTACAGAAGAGAGGAGGAAAAGAGAGAAAGAAGAAATAAAAACAAGAACAGAACAGAAGAAAAACAACAAAAAGATTAGAAACTGTGTTCATACTCAGAAAAATTTGAACAATCAATGAAGAAAAACAACCAAAAAATCAATTTAAAAAAAGAGAGAAATAAAATAAAGGAAAAACTGAAAAGAAAACTGTATCTACTTCATGGAGTGTGACAACATGGCCCACCAGAGTCCATATCCACATCAGTCAGTCCCAGTAGTCCAGCAGGAGCTCCATGGGCAGGCAGCAGCGAGTTCCAGCAAGCTACCCATGCCTATTTCCACTAGAGTTCAGGCGGTCTCCAGCTGCTGGGATCGAACCAATCGCCCACCCACAGCAGTCCCTGGGCCCCCTGAGGTCTTGAACTGGATGGGAGCCTCTACGGGGAGCCAGCAGCCACTCAGATTCCCAAGCCCAATTGGCTACTCTGTCAAACAGCTCCAAGCCAATCATCCTCTCTTGCGTGACAGCCCAGCATACACAATTCTCCAGCCTCTGCAGTCCCCCTCAGTCCCATGCTGAGCTCTGCTGCTGTGCTTCTCTGCAGGGGTCTCTGGGTTGCCAGGAGTCACCAAGTCTGCAGTTTCCAGCAAACCCCCACGCAGTGAGCCCAGGCACCAAGAAAGCATCGCCTGCTTCCCCCTCCTCCTTTGTTGAAGTTTCTCTTTTCTCCCTTTGGGCTTTAATTCTCACTTAGAGCCTTCCTGGATCCCAGGGAACCACTTCCCTCCTCCTTCTTTCCCTCACATGGTTATATTCCAGTGTCTGGACACCAAATTTTGGAGAAGCTCTTTCTTTGCCGTTCACCTCACTGCCATCTTCCCAGAAGTCCTTCTATTCATATGACACTTATCTTTTATTTTGCTAATGTGTTGTTTAGATTTTGAACAAGTCAAATTTTCCTGGAATAACCTCATTTTTGTGGTGAAATATTACATATAGTGTTAGAGGTCACCCTCACTCAAGCTGGATGCTTCACTGGGAGTAATCAACATGTAGTTGTTCTTATATTGCAATTCGCTACCATGGCAGCGAACACAGCACAACCAGCAGGGACATACAGTGCAGTTTACAGCAGAGGTGACAAACCTGTGTGCAGTCACAGTTGGATGTCCCCAGTTCCCTAGCAGTGAGTTGTGACAACATGTGAAATGTCTGGAGAAACAGAGCAGAGACTCAGTGCTTATGGTTTGTATTGAGGGTTGGTTCAAGAAAGGCCCGTTAGCGAGATCACACAACCAGACTACTAGAAGGAAGCTAGAGTACGGTAGAAAACTCATCATTTGCATCCACTGCTTGAGCAGAGTGAGCTGCTGTTACTAGTTAGGGAATTGGAAACCTCCCAGAATCAAAGTTCCCAGATGCCAGCTGATGGCCCTGAGGTCGGTCCTGGAATGAGTAACCAGCAAGTCTGCTGTGTTAACTGTGCTCTGCATAATTAGATTTGGGTTGCTAACTTACTGTTTAGGATTTTGTGGCTGTATTTACAAGTGAGACTGGCCTACATCTTCCTCTCTCATAATATTCTTGTTAGGAAATGAGTTGGCCCTGTGGATGAGGTAGTCTTCTCTTTTTTTTAATTCTTTGCAGGAAAGATGTATGAAAAGTTCTCCACTTATATAAATGGTTGGATTGACTTATAAAGCTTTAGGGATGGAATTTGTCTTTGTGGGAACAAATGTGATTGTGAATACAATTGTATTTTTACTTTTCCCCACATCTTTCCTGTTTTTTTGAGTCAGGGTCTCGCTATGTTCCTCAGGCTGGACTTGAGCTTGGCTTGAGCCTCCCAAGTAGTGGGGATCACAGTGGTTCTCCACGGTGCTGGTCATCTTTTCGTGGTT
This sequence comes from Cavia porcellus, assembly GCF_034190915.1. Lineage (NCBI taxonomy): Eukaryota > Metazoa > Chordata > Mammalia > Rodentia > Caviidae > Cavia > Cavia porcellus. The sequence continues at coordinate 71,016,792 of NW_026947485.1, read as the reverse complement.
GTGGTAAGGGTTAGTTTCCTAAGAATTTGGCCCCGTGTGAATTCTCACGTGTGCGTGTTGGCATGCTTATTTATGATGGCCTCGTGGCTCTTTAATGTCTTTCAGTGTGGAGTCATAGTCCTTTTTTCTTTCCAGGTTTTTAGTGTCTTCTTTCACACCCTGCCAAACAGCTTTATGAGGGATTTATCAATAACTATTGTCAGGTAGAAAGTGGCCCAGTGTGAAGTGGCCCATAAGTCTTGCCTAACATGTGAAGGCCCTGGGTTTGACCCCAGACCCCTCTCCATAAATTTATTAGTGTTTTCACTGTTGTACATTTATTATTTTATTAATTTTTTCCTCTGTGTTGGGGGAGTTTGCTTTTCTAACCTGATGAATGCTTAGTTCATTTTTAGCTTCTGTTCTTTTATAATATGTACATTTAAAATTATAGATGTCCTAAGTTTATCTTGACTTGAATTCTATATTCAACTCAACATATTTCTTAATATGCATTGTAACTTTTTACTTTGACTTGTAATAAGTTACTTTACTTCAAATAAATGAGGGATTTCTAACTTTTAGCTTAATTGCCTTATATCCAGTAATATGTTACGTAAATTTTTGGTCCTTTGTTTATTCAACTTTTTCTTCTCTCTCTCTCTCTCTCTCTCTCTCTCTCTCTCTCTCTCTCTCTAATTTTTTGTTTTACTTTTTTGTGACAGGGTCTCATTATCTAATGCAGATTGGCCTTGAACTCACTTTATAGCCAAGGCTGGCCTTGAACTCATGGCAGTCCTCCTGCTTCAGCCTCCTGAGTGCTGGGAGTACAGGCATGTACCACCACAGCTGTCCCAAATTTCAGTCTTTTGAATGTATCAAAACTTGCTTTTTGGCTATGCATAAGGCCAGTTTTTGTAGCTGTTAGAGATGCGCTTGAAAAGAATTTACGTTAGCTGAATGTGGTGATGCACACTTTTAATCTTAGCACACTGGAGGCAGAAGCAGAATAATCACAGTTCCAGCCCATGTGCAACTTACTAAAACACTGGTTCAAAATAAAAATTTTTAAAAGGACAGGTTAAGCACTTGGAAGGCTGAGGCAGAGAAGATCACTGTGAGTTTGAGACCAGCCTGGATTACACAGTGAGACCCTGTTGCAAAACAAAAAAAGGTAGAACGTGTAGCTCAGTGTGAAAACTCTGGATTCAATCGCCAGTAATTAAAAAAAAAAAAGAAAAGAAAATATGTGTGCTGCAGTCAGGTACACTTGTTCCTGTTAATTTAAATCTGTATTTTTCTTATTCTGGGGAGTGATATGTGTGTTTGTGTGTGTATGTGTATCTTTAATTTAGAAGGTCATGTTAAAATCTCACTATAAGTTTAGATTTGTTTGTATTTCTTTATGTGGTACTAGTAATTTTTATGTTATGTACATAGAAATTTGTTACTGAGCACATATAAATGTAGAATTGTTTCATCCTATGTGAATTGACTTCCTGATAATTTTTTACCTCTTCTAATGATTTTTGCATTATTTTGATATTACTGTAGTTAGTAGGCTTTCCTTTGATATTCACATGGTTTTTCTTTTATTGTCTTTTTTTTTGTCCCAGCAATCAAACTCATGAATACACACTTGCAAGGCAGGCGCTTATGCCGCTGAGCTAAATCCTCGGCCCCTATTGTCTTAAGTTTTAATCTGTGTTTTTTTGTAAGCAGCTTACAGTTACTTTTATAATAATCATTTTTTTAAAAATTCTCATCAAGTAGAATTTATTTTAGCCTAGAACTTACTTATTTAGTAACACATTTATAATTGTAGTTTATATCCAGCAATTTCCTACAGTTTTAAAATATGATGACCACCAGTAAGCCAAAGAACCAAATCTTCTATGTTATTATTTGCATAAGGCTTTGGCATTTGGAGAAACAGTTTCAATTGAACAACTTCTTTTTTTGTATAATCTTTTCTGATAGTCTTTATCTTTTTTTAATTATATAATTTAATGCATTTATGAATGTGACATAACTACTTTTACATTTTGATTAAAATCAACCTTTGTTCTTTTTATTTATCCTTTCTGTTCAATGTGCCCTTTTCTTTCTTACCTTCTTTGGGTCAATTAGATATTTTTATTTTTCTTGTTTTTCTCCATTAGCTAACAAGTTGTGCTTTAACTCTGTTTTTAGTGGTTATTTTAGTGAGTATACCAGGAAACCCTGACTTAAAATCTCATGTCAATTAATATTTCTGTCTTTTACCCAGGCAACGTAAAGACTGCATTTAACACTCTTCTACTTAGATGCTATTGTGTTACATATTTTAATTACCCAAATACATGATTTAGTTTGCATTTTTTATTGTCCATCATTAATAATGAAAGCTTAGGGATTTTGCCCCTATTTAAATGCTATAGAACATATAAAATATTGAGATGAATGACAGTTTTTGTTTACATAATTTGTGCTTATAAAACAAAAATTGAAGTCAGAACTTTCTGAATTGTATACATTCCAGTTCGAGTATGTGAAAAAGTACAAACACACAGGTGTGTGCACTCATGCCTAATACACAACTTGATTTGCCTTTTTCCCACATCTCATCCTCTTGCTACAGTCTCTTGTTTCTGTGGCTTCCTCTGCTTTTTCCCTTCATCATTTGTCACTTTGTGGATTTTACTCAGAAAGCCCATACTTTTATAAAGATAGTTAATTAGTTGCTCCAAGCATAGTGGCAAAGCACTCAGTCACAGTGTCTGGGACATGACCTAACTTTTTCGACTGTTGCTGCTTACTATTCAAAAAGTTTTCCCTCTTAGAACAGTACTAGTTGCTCGTCAACACCCGAAGACATCTGTGGGTAAGTGAGATTGACAGAACTGTAAAGATAGTTTTGATTTTGGTCAGTGTAAAATTTATTTCTAATCATAATCTATACATGTGCAGAATTTCTCTATTTTAAAAATTCTTATCTCTTCTCCAAAGAATGAAAAACTAATAGGACAGCCACTTCTTGTGGATCAACTGAGTGGAAAACTAACGAAACCTAATATGTCAGTGACTCCTTCAGCTAAGGAAAATTGTGGAGATGGGCCTGATACTGGGGTCTGTGAAAAGAGACCGCACACTGTACCATGTGATTCTCATTCGAGGCATTATATTTATATTCCATCAAGACAAGATTCCCGAAAGGTAAAGTATAAATGCTAATCTTTTTAATATTTTGAGGTTAAAATAATTGTATAGTTTCAGGATATTTATATAGCCTCAGCATTGTTTGTCTTGGTTTCATGGATTTTTGTATATATCTTTTCTTTGAAGCATGTTTCTTTTTAGTACAACTGGTAGAGGAGATCTAGTGGAAGGGAATCAGTGAATGAAAATGATGTCTACATTTCATTAAGGAGGAAAAGCTGCCTTTTGCTGTATATTTTCGGACATAACTAAGCATGATAACTTCATGAATCTTTTTTTCTTTAATCACACAAAAGTGAGTTGAGGCAGGATATATTTCCTTTATTTAGTCCGCCTTGCTGTTTTCAAAGTGATACTTACATAGCATTTGGTTTTAGTTGATATAGTCTAGATGGCATCAAGATCAATATGAAGTTTAGTTTTTATTTATAAATATGCATATAGGTGGTAAATATACATACCCACAGGTTTATACTGAATACTTTATCAAGGACTTGCTACTGTAGAAATGACTTAATTGGCAGATTTATGCATTTTGGTGCCTATTTAGTAATTTTCCCACAAGCTGTCATTGAAGATAGGAAAGCTGTGTAATTTCTGAAAGAAGTGTGTGTCCATAAAACACAAGAATATGGTAGAATTAATTTTGACTTTTTACTGGAAGGCATATTTTCAGTGATTGGCTATTCCTAAGGAGTACCTAATAAGCTCCTTAAAACATTTTGAGTAACAGGAGAAAACTAGACATTTTAAAAATCACTTATTGCTAGACATGGTGGTACATGCCTGTAATCCCAGCACTCAGGAGGCTGAGATAGGAGGATCACAAGTTCAAGGCCAGCCTGGGCTACACAGTGAGTTCAAAGCCAGCCTAAACTACACAGTAAGACCTTATCCCCCAAAAATGAGACAAGAAAAAAAAGAATTTAAAAATAAAATAAAAATCACTTATCTTGTTGGGTGGGGGAATCACTTGCAAGGTCTACTCAAGTCTTCCTATGTGCTCTCTGGATCAAGTATTTGCTGGATTTCGAACACAAAGTGAGATGCTGTTGAGCCATATAGAAGAACAAGATGAAGTTCTCCATTGCCAGTTTTCTGATAAAAGTGATGATGAAGAATCAAGTCATGAGGAACCTATAACTAGGTATGTTAAATATAGTGTCATTTAATAAACATTATAATTAAGTGATGCAATAAATACAGAAGATGTAGTTTTTTCACTGAAGTATATCTTTTCTAGTTAACAAAAAAGTGGGTAGTTCTTCCCTTCAACCAATGTGCTAAGAAAATGTTTGAACACGTCATCAGTCTTACAAATGAAAAGCAATTTTGCTTGCAGATCTTTTGTAGTTACTAGACTCTAATTTTCTGAGGGAACTTTTTGAATTTCCTGATTCTGCTGTTTCATTAGTAGCAAACATGTTCAGTTTCCACTGGATCCAGCATTGGCAGGAGGTTCCTTTTACTTTGAGGAATAGTAATAAAAGTGTGCTTATTTTCTGTAATTAGTTTTTTAGCATTATAAGTTTTTAATATCAACATTTTTTGAGAAACAAATTTGAGGGTAGATTTGGAAATGTGAACAAACAAGTGACTTCAACCCCTACTTTTTTTTTTTAATGTAAAAGTCACTCGTGGAATATAAAATCTGATCCCGTTTGTTCTCTTGTTGAGTTGAATGATACTGAGGATGAAACACAAAAGGCAAATTTGGAGAATGAAGGTATGTTGACTTTCTCAAGTAATATAGACTTAATGTATATAAGACACTTACTTTTAAAAATATTTTTCAGTAGATAATTAGAGAAGCACCTAGGAATTCTCAAAACCCGAACCTGGTAGGAATGCTTTCTTGGTATAATTTCCTGTGCATTTTCTCTTCTACCTATAGTTTTGACTCTTTTATTCCTTAATTTTAAAATAAATCTTTTTTTTTTTTAACAAATGAGTTCTGGCTAGAGATACAAGCAAACTCTCAGAATAAGTATTTTTAGGGGCCAGGGATTTAGCTCATCAGCATAAGCGTCTGCCTGGCAAGCACAGGGTTGTGAGTTTGATCCCCAGTCCACAAAAAAAAAAAAGTATGAAAAAGAATAAGTATTTTTATATTTAGACCTGATTTGATATAGTTTGTATCCTCGATTACTTTACAACACATTGCTAGGTGTCTACTTACCTCTCTACTGGTACTCCACACTTCTACCATTAGTGATATATTTTGCAGTACAGCCTAATTTTTCTACTATGCTTGTCATATTTTAGAACAAATTGATCAGAATTTTTATGCATCAGATAATAGCATCAAAAGCATTTATGTTGCAGAAAATATAATGCAATATATAGCTCATCTCTCTTGGTCTATGGGTGGTTAACACATGAAAAATAAGGATATAGAGAATATAACATGATGAAAATAGCATCTTTTAAAAAGCCTATCCATATAATACCAAAACTTGACTGTAAGTATTGTTTTGTGGAGGATTGGGGATTGAACTCACGGCCTCATGCATGCTAAGCAGGCACTATACCATTGAGCTATATCCCACCCAACTACAAGTAAAAGTGAAGTAATTTTAACAGTGTAGAAAGAGTAAAGAGAAGTGCTTCTTGAGTAACCATTCTTGTGGCTCTAAGTGGTCTGCAACCAGGAAAGAAACTTTTGCCAGAATATAAATGGTTGTACTCATTCCTTCAATGCTTTGCTATAAAAAGTCTTAAAAAAAAATTAGCCTAAGGAAAGTGCTTAGTGACACAGCTGGTTTATAGTAGAATTTAGAATAGTAACTAACAAGGCTAGAACCTGGATTAGCAAGATATAGATGGCATTCTCATCACAATAGAAGATAATACAAAGAAATTCACACTTCTACCCACCTAGGGATTTCATGCATATTTCAAATAATGCCAGTTAAAGACAGTGACAAACCATATAGTGCAATATGACAAAGCACACATGTGTGCATGTGTGTGTGTGCATGTTTTTTTCACTACTGGAGACTGAACACGTAGCCTTCACACTGAGCCACCTCCGCAGTACTTTTCTTTGGTTTTTTTTGAGGCAAATTCTCAGAAAATCCAGAAAGGGTTCAAAATTGTAATCCTCTGTCTCAGCCTCCCAGGATTAGGATTATATTCATTACCATCTCTTTTTTTAATCTAAAAATTTTTTAAGAAAATGAAAACTTATTGTAAGCTGGAACCCAAAGTCCCAAATGCTATGCATTTTTTCCTCTTCCTTTCCTTCCTGTTTGTTTCTTCTTGTACCTCTAAATTACTTTTATTTTGCTTTTCTTTTAAACCGTATTTCTATTGAATATGTTAAGAACAGATATTCTTGCTTCTCAACATTGTTTCTTGTATTTTAAAGATTCAGAGATTGAATGTCTCCAGGAGAGTCAAGATTCGAATTTGCAAAAGTTAAAGCATTCAGAAGTCATACTTAATAAAGTTAAGCAAAAAATGAATGAACTTACAGTTAACATCAAGATGAAGGAAGATCTGATTAAAGAACTAATAAAAACAGGTAGTAGTATCCTGTGAACCAGCTTATATGAGAAGGAAAAGCTTCTAAAATTGCTTCTGATGTGACATTTACTTTAGTTTTTCATGCTCAGACTATCCACTATAGCTTGGATTAGCTCTGATATACTGTGTTTTAGAGCAAATACATAGAGATTAATTATCAAAAGACCTTGTTGTGCTGGGATTTAATTTACAAATTGTTCTAGCCCCAAGTAAGTACTGTGTTGTGCTAAAGCTCTGTGGCACTTAATTTCCCCTTTCCCTTAAAAAAAAAAAAAAAAGCCATTCTACTAGGCATCTAGGAACATATCCAAGATGTTTTTCTAACTTAGTTTAAATACTTATTTAAATTATTATTTTTTCATTGATTTAGCACATCTTTATGTTCATTTTAATCCTTTTATTTTATGTTGACTTTGTGATCCTTTGGCCTCAGCTTGCTGTGTGCCACCACACCTATGTAAAATTTGCTTTCCAGATGTAGTTTCTTTCTCTAAAAATACAAGGATTTCTTCTCATAGATGAGCCAGGCTTTTAGCTTTTCTCCTTTGTCTGACATCCTCCCAAATTGAGGATATTCTGTCCCTGTCCTTAGCTAGATCAGCTTTCCTACGCAAGCAGCTCAGGCTTTTGGATTTTTTCTCTCCCATTGTACAGTAAAGGATCAATCTTTATGACCTCAAAATTTAGTGAAGAATTGAAGGAATAAGAGACACTAGCATTTCTTTTTCTTCACCTGCAATGCAAAACAACTCTCCGGTCTCATTGGGAGAAGAAAATACTGTTTTCCTTCTCTGCCAGCCCAAGGCTGTAATCACATGCAGATGCCTCAGTTATGGTGAGAAGAAAATAAGCTAAGAGGAAAAGGGAAATTAAGTGCCACAGAGCTTTAGCACAACACAATACTTACTCAGGCTGGAACAATTTATAGGTTAAATCCCAGCACAACAAGGTCTTTTGATTAATCTCTATGTATTTGCTCTAAAACATAGTGAGTCAGAGCTGTATCCTTAGAACCAAGGATGGTGTGGAGCCTTCCTTTTCTTTCTACAAGTGTGGTTTCTAGCTAATGGTTGGCATCTTAAAGCTCTTCTTCCTCTTTCATAGTGAGCTGTGTGCTGTGCATCACCCAAACTCAAGTTGTCCTGGATATATGAGTCTGATCGTTCTTCCTCATGGGTGTGACCAAAGGCCACCTGACCCCACTTTGGGAATGTGTAGGACCTGATGCAAGGGTTTAAATAGATTCTTCGTCATGCAGCTGTAGAACAGTGTCTGGAAAACTGGGAAACGTTTAACCCACTGAACAGGCATGCATTTATAGCCTGGTCTACCCTTCCTGGTTGTTTTAAAATAGAGGACACCTGAACTTACACAAAGCTGATTTTCTTATTCCTTAGAACCAAGGTTGGTATGGAGCTTTCCTAGAGATTCTCACAGAGGGTGGCTAGCAAGAAATCATACATGCTTTTCTTCATACTGAAAATTTCTTCCAAATTGCAGCCACTTCAGCTAGCAGTAGACGATCTATACTATGCTGCCTCAGTACTAATACTGCCAAAATCAGAGCATGTGTTAGAATTAGTGGCAGCTTGGCCTTTTATCATGGTACAATTGGCACTGTAGCTTATAAACTATTGATCAGGTGAACAATTGATGAACAATTCAGATTTTTTAAAACACATAGTAGTCATTTACATATTTTTTTAACTTGAACCCAGGACCTCACGTGTACTCTTTACCACTGAACTATATCTCCAGTCCCAGTTGCATGTATTTTATAATTAATAGTTTTAGATAAAGATAGTTCACTCTGTATTTAGTTCAGTAACCACATTTTCCATTTAGCAGTGTAACAAATTTATAACAGTATCATCAACTGTTCCTGGGATATTCACCCCCGAAGCTAGACTCCTATTTTATACTACTGTGAATTTGCCAGTGTAGTTCAGAAAGTTTCCTGTTGGAATCAGTCAAAACCAAATCTTTGGTCAGTAGCTTAGCTTAGAATGAAAAGAAACTAATTTGTATGTTCTTTTTTTTATGTGCTCTAAATATTCCTCTAAAAGCATTTTAAAACAGTTCATCTTTAGCAAGTCCAATGTGATGAAAAAGAGAGTCCTTTCTATATTAAAAGATTCTTAAGGAGCATAATAACCAGATGTATTTTGGACCTTGTTTAGATCCTGATTAAGATAAACTAGTTATAAAAGGCATATTAAAAGTTTTTCTGGGGGCTGGGGATTTAGCTTACCGGCATAAGCGCCTGCCTTGCAAGCAGGCAGTCGTGAGTTCAATTCCCGGTACCGATAAAAAGGAAAAAGACAAAAAAAAAAAAGTTTTTCTGAATACAGACCAATGAGACTATGTTAGGTATGATAATGACTTTTTGATTGTGTCCATATTTTGTATGGATGCTTATTGAAGTTTGCAAAAGTGAGATGATAAAACATCTGGGATTACTTTTTAATATTTGAGCAATGTAAACAAAAGAAGGCTTATTGAAACAACTGATGAAATGTTCACAATTCTTTAAGCAGAGGTGGGAGTTCATTTATTATTTTTGATACATTTAAAATTTTTCATAATTTTTTTAAAAATTTTAATTCAAGAAAGTAGATATGGATAGCAGAAACCAGAGTACACTAATCAAGAGGGTAAAGTAATTTCCTGTTTAACTGGAGTTTGATGACAGGAAAATGCACATGTAAATTCAAGGAATCAAAAATGTGGTGCAAATACATGAAAAGTTGGGCTTGGGAAAGGATAGAACAGCACCAGATGGGACGGTGCCATGTTTGGGAATGGACAGGCTCTGCTGGTTTTGATGCCACACTTTAAGTAGTAACTCTGCCAACCCGGCCATTTTAGAGTAGAGCATTTCTGTGTTTTTACATAATTTATAATTGTTATTACTGTTATTATGGTAAAGGTAATGATGCCAAGTCTGTAAGTAAACAGTATTCTCTGAAAGTAACAAGACTAGAGCATGAAGCAGAACGGGCGAAAGTTGAGCTCACTGAGACAGAAAAGAAGCTGGAGGAGCTGGAGAACAACGAGCTTTCTGATGTTGCTATGAAGATAAAACTTCAGAAGGAATTCCGTAAAAAGATGGATGCTGCAAAACTGAGTGTCCAGGTAGCTTAAAAATGTACTTGAGAAATCTTTTTAAATCTTCTTTCTTAAGTGAGAAATTCTCAATTATATAAGAATCATTGAGGATTTTTGTACCAAATCTGGAAAGGAGTGGGATTCAGTTTTTTTTTTTTTGTACTGGGTATTAAACTCATGACCTAGCCCTTGCCAGGTAGGCGCTCATGTCGCTGAGCTAAATCCCCAGCCCCGAGATTCAGTTTTTATTGAGTGGCAAATTTTCTTTCCATTGAGTGTGCTGTTTGGTTTAAATATTTTATAATCTGGATAGCAGCTTCCTTCAAGAAGTATATTGTTTTGGGTTGGTGTGTAGCTCAGTGGTGTAATGCTTGCCTAGCATGTGTGAGGCCCTGAGTTCAATCACATGCATGTACATGGAGTACAGTACTTTAATCTTGACATCAAAAACTACATGGAGGGAAATAAAGATAATGATAAGCACAGAAATAGTACCTTTTTCTGAGGGACAGAAGATTAATTAGTGGTTAAACAATACCTGTAAAACACCAGGTATATATGTGGTACTTCGTTGACACTGAACAAGTGGAGACTAGTTCGGATAGTTTTCTGAAACCCTATCTGATTGTTTTAAGAAAGGTTAATAACTAAATACTACATCTTAGTACTTTACTTCTGTTTTATTTGTTTTGAGACAGCATCTCACTATGTAGTTCAGGCTGGCCTTGAATTCTTTATATATATATATTTTTTTTTTTTTCCTAACCTGAATTTAGCTATTACTTCAGAAATAGCTATAGTTAAAACTTATCTGAAAATATATTATAACCACAAAAATTATATTCCAGAGCTGGGGATGTGGCCTACTGGTAGAGTACTTCCCTAGCATGCATGAGGTTCTAGGTTCAGTACCCAGCACTGGAAAACAAACAACTATTCTGTAAGAAATACTCCATTTCAGAGAGACTTTTGTGTAAGGAAGCCATTTCCAATACATGTTAACTTGGTCATATTGAGTTTTCTAGAATGGCTCCTTTGGTTCTTTTTCTCTCTTAATGTACTGCTTTTATATTGTAGAAACAGTATTCCCTTGTGAACCTATCAAATTGCTGGTTAACCTATCAGAAATAAATGAAAATAGGGAAAATGGCTGCCCCTCTCATTGAATGAAAAGATGACATTTAGCTGGGGAGTATAAGAGCTGCACATTTTCATTTTGAAATATTCCATATAATCTCAGGTCTTACAGAAGAAGCAGCAGGAGAGTAAGAAATTGATATCATTGTCGATCCAAAAGGAGAAACGTGCTAATGAACTAGAGCAAAATATAGATCATTTGAAGTATCAAAAGGTACAGCTGCAAAAGAGACTTCGAGAAGAAAACGATAAGAGGAAACAACTGGATGCAGAAATTAAGCGGGATCAGCAAAAAATCAAAGTAATATTGTCATACATTCCTGCTAAATATAATGTGAAATGTCAGATGGCTCAGAAATAACAGAGCTGAGGTCTTAACCCTGTTGTGTAGTATTTGTCCTTGATCTGCCCGTCGTTGCTCTCCTTTCTCACTTTAAGGCTTTGTTCATTTCATAGTACAGTAAAACCTATTTATTGAATGTTGAGTACTGTCTTGAAGCTTTGACTTCACAAAAGAAGGTATAGTGATCAGATTTCTCTTTGTAGGATATTTGTTTTAGCTGAAATGGTCCACAACATAATTTTATAAAGCTGACTTGTAAATAACACTGAATAGGAGTTCCCATTTTCAGAGTGCTGTGACCTGAACTGCCCAATGACCTGGTGAAAAGGACTGGGTAAGATGGTCCCATTTCACTCCGAGTGAGCAGAGGAGTGATCAGACTGCCTGCCAGCAGTTTCTAGCATAAATCACTGGTGTGCAGGGAGAGTAATGCTGGGCTGGGCATTGAGTTCAAATCCCAGCTGTCATAGATGATGGCTGAGCTTTGTTGAGAAAATCATTTACTGTCTTTCTCTCTCTGACTCTTGTTTCTTCTCTGCAGTGCCTCACAATAGGCGCTGATGATCATAATAAAGTTATCTAGTGCTTTATACTAAGCTCTGTTCTGTTTGAACAATAAAAAGAACTCAGGGCCCAGAACATAATTGGAGGCTTACTAATTTTTTTTAAGAAAGACTGTATTTATAGGCAATTTTAAGTTCACAGAAAAATTGAGAGGAAGACGCCCACTGTCTCCACATATCCTAGCCTTCCCCATTAGAACCCTCAACCCAGGTTTGCTAGATTTTGAACATTGGACATAACCCATTTTTACAATGAAAAAAAAAATCACAGAATTTAGTTGTAGGAAGAATCTTAAAGAGCATTTCCTAATTTTTTTAAAAAACAGCTTTATTGAGATACAATTCACTCATTTAAAGTGAATAATTCAATGGCTTTTGATATATTATTAAATTTTATAAACTGTGGTAATATATATACAATATAGTTTATCATTTCAACCATTTTAAATGTATAGTTTAGTGGCATTAATTACATTCATAATATTGTACAACCATCACCTCTGTTTCCAAAACTTTTTCATTACCCCAAAGAGAATCTCTGACCAAAAGCAGTAACTTCCTATTCTTTCTATGCTCCAGCCTCTGATAACCTCTAATCTATTTTCTGTGCCTGTGAATTTGCTTTTTCTTGATAAGTTATGGAAGTGAAATCATGTTTGTCTTTGTCTAACTTATTTCACTTATCAAATTGTGTTCGCTTTTCATCCATGTTGTGCCAGGCATTAGAACTTCATTGCCTTTTATGGCTAAATAATATTCCATGTAAAGCTGGGATCAGTGGTACTCAGGAGGATTTCTTGAGCCTGGTAATTTGAGGCCAGCATTAGCAATTTATAAGTCAGAACTCATTAAAGGAAAAAAAACTATTGTGTGACTGTAGCACATTTTGTTTACCTATTCACCCATCAGTGGACATTTGGATTTGAAGTGCTCTCACCACAAAATACAGCATAGTACTATGTAAGAGCTGGATATGTTGATTAACTTGACTGTAGCAATCAAGTATATATTAGAACATTATGTTTCGTATTCATATGTGTTTGTTTGTTTATTATGGTACCAGGGATTAAATCTAGTGTCACTAAAACTCAGCTACATTTCCAACCACTTACTAAATTGCCTATGCTGGCCTGCTATCCTACTTTGTCTCGCCCTCCCAAATTGCTGGGATTATACTCATACACCACCATACTCAGCTATGCATAATTTTTATTCTTTAAAAAAATCAACTGGGTATAGACATATAATTTTTGAACTTTCAATTCTGTTCCATGGCTTATTTCTGTCTTCATGGCAGCATCACACTAGTTTGATTACTGTAGCTTTATAGTATAGTTTTAAAATAAATACAGTTGGAAGTAAACCCTCCAACTTTACTCTTTTTTGTTATTATTTACTTATTTAAATGAGGGGGTTGAGCAGGGTGTTGCTGTGTAGTTCTGGGTGTTCTTGAACTCATTATGGAGCAATCTTCCTGCCTCAGCCTCCTTTGGGATTACAGGCATGCACCACCCTACCTGGCTTATTGTTGTTTTAAATAGGTGGTATGGGCTTCAACTCACAGCCCTGCTGCCTCAACTTCCCAAAAGCTGGAATTTTAGGTGTATGCTACTATGCCTGGCAATTTTGCTCTACTTTTTCAAGACTGTTTTCATCATTCAAGGACCTTGCCATTATACATGAGTTTGAGAGTCAACTTTTCCACTTCTGAAAAAAGGGCTATTGAAATTTTGATAAGGATTGCATTCAACCTAAATGTCTTTTTTGGGGGGTACTGGGGATTGAACTCAAGACCTTGTGCTTGCCAGGCAGGCACTTACACTACTAAGCTAAATTCCTTGCCATTCAATCTAAATTTCTGAGTATACTGTACTAATCTTTTACTTCCTAGATTATATTTATTCCCAGATTAACTTATTCTTTTGGATGATATTGTAAATGAGATTGGCTTCTTAATTTCTATGAGCTGCTTATTTTTAATAATGGGAATAACTTGCTATAAGTAATAGTAATATTTATTATTTATATTCTGACAATATTAAACAGGCATGTGCCTTAATACTCTTTTCTCCTATTTTTTTTTTTACTTTTCCTTTTCTTCTATATTCTGTCTTTAAATATTTTAAATTTTTGTCATTTAAAATTACCCACCTTCAACCTTTTCTTTTACGGCTACTCAGTTTCCTCTTCCCTTCATGGCTGAGGTTCTCACAAAGTTGACCCCATTGTTTCTGTTTCTTCTGCCCCTTTCATCCTCTTACACTCTTTAGTCTGGCTCCTGATCCACTTCAAAGCTCTTAAGGAGTTTAGTGTACCTTCTGAGCCACCCCAGCGTTATTTAAAATAATTTTAAGAAGTGTGTAATTGTATATATTGATGGGGTGCAGGTGTGATACTGATATTTCAATGTAAACTCTTTCTATAACCACTCAGTCACAGCCAGCCCAGATTACCACTTCCTCCACCTTGTAATAGTTTTTTTCCTCTTTGCCTTTGTGATGTTTCACCCTCCTGCTCATCTCCCCCTTTTTCCCGCTTTTACCTGTCTTTGCTGGCTCATCTTTCCCTATCAGTCCTTCACATATGGCCTCTGCCCTCTTCTACACTTTAGGTGACCTCATCTTTTTCTGACATTCCCAAGTTGAATCCTTAATCCCAGATCTGTCTTGTGAGCTCCAGATTCATATGTTATCCAGCCATCTATAACTTCACTAAGTTGTCTTTAGATAAGTTTATGATGTTTCACACTGCCTACTGTCCCTGCTCCCTGCTGTCTTATTGGGGAGAAACTGGTTCTCCAGTGTGCCTCATGTGACATCGCGACCCACTCAGGTGAGTTAGAAATGTAGGAGACACCAGGGATTCTGTCCCCTTCCATCTTATTTATGCCAAACAAACCACTGAATCCTATAGAATATATCCACCACACGCCTTGAATTTGTTCAACTTTCACTTCTGCCAGTAATCATGTCTTCTGGTTAAATCCCTTTCTCCTATGTGAGAAGCAGGTCTGCTCATCAGTCTTGTGAATTTGACATTTGGGTCTTCATCTCTTAGGAGACATGGACTAAATTAGTAAGACATACACTCCCTCTATGCTTAGGGAAAAGAAGAATTCTTCAGAGTGCATAGATACTGAAATGCAACTCTGCCAGTAATGTAAACCTTTTATGTTCTTACCTAAGGCAATTTTGTTTCTTTTACGTGTATCTCTAATTTTAGGGAGATGACCAAATTTATGGGGCATAGTAGGTATTCCACAAAAAAAAGGAGCAAAGTCCCAAGGGAACTCTCGCTGTTTGGAGTTAACTTTCTAACACTCCAGGCTATCCATTTTCTATTTGGCTAAGTCACTACTGTGACTTCAGCATAGGCTCTCTTTAAAACAGCAGTTCTTAACAAAGGTCCACAGCTGAGTTTAAAGAATTGTGTGTTGAGTATGGGGTCATGAGTTCAATCCCCAGTACCCTTAAAAAAAAAAAAAAGTATGTGGCCAAGCATATAGCACATGCCTGTAATCCTAGCACTTGGGAGGCTGAGGAAGGAGGGTAGGCTCAAATTCGAGGCCAGCCTGGGCTCCATCAAGGCCCACCTGAACTACATGGTAAGACCCTACAAAACAAAACAACAAACAAACAAAAAACTGGGCAGTCGTATGATCTTGCATTTTTAACTTCTCTAAAGTACTCATTGTCCAAGAGCTGGGACAATAGCTCAGTGTTGAGGTTCACTTAGCATGCATAAGTGCGCATGCATGCACACGCGTGCGCACACACCCACACACATACACAGCATTATTTCTTGTCTAAAGTGGAGTTTGTAATAGTTCCTGTTTTGTAGCATTTTGTGAAGGGTTAATGTGATGACTAGCAGTAAGAAGTACAGTACTTTGTACACAATTATTTTCATACTTTAACAGGAATTTCAATATAAGAAAAAGGCAATAATGTCTAGAACAATGTGTGGAAAAGGGAATTAGACCCACTGTAGCATACCTCTACAGTATATGTGGATGAATAAGAATAGTAGGAATTCAACCTCAAGTATAAGTTGCCTCCATTTAAGAAGCTGTCTTTCAGCATCCTGAAGTTTCTGGAACTATAACAGAAACATCCACAGAACAACTCAGATGTGCATAGAAAATTTATTTAACGTAAAGCAGACCTGCCTTCTGTGAGCACCTCCTCGCCACCCCTACCCTAGGCTTCTACTATCCCACTCATGGTAATTACTGTGCTAGAAATACAGAAGGAACCAACCAAAAGCCCTGTCTATTCTTACCTTATTCTTAAAATGTAAACATTGCTTTTTAATAATTCTTAGGCCCCTTAAGTGACAGTTTTCATTCTCCTAGCCTCTTCCCTCCTGCACATCTCTTCTCTCAGAATGGCGCCCAGGACATGTGTGGCTGGACACATGGGTCTCTATGCATCCCATAGAGGGTGTGGAATCTGCGCTCCCTGGGCCACTTGCCCAGGGCTTCTAGTGATGAAGCCCAAACTTGACCACCTTGGGCTGCTCTGGCTTCTAGCTTAGAGCATAGGAGTGCTTTGGTTTTTATCTCATCTCCCTCTGGCCTTGTAAACTCATGCCAAGGCTCCTAAACCTTCTGTCTCACTTGCTAGCCCAGTGGCTTGCCCTTACCCCAAGTTTTGTGGCCCGTTCCCCATAATACCTGGCATGCATTGGCCTCAGTATCCATGGCTTATGAGACTATAAGGAGTGTAATTCTCCTCCTGCCTGAGTTACCTCTCCTTCCTCCAGTGTGCCTGGGCAGTCCCGTGAGGTAGGAGGTCTCTGCACTGTAGTGTGTGGTCTTTCTCCCAGGTGAGTGAGGGCCCCTTCTTCCCTCACTGATAGCCTTTGCTTATTACCCTCTGTCTGGGCCAAAACTCAGGGCAACTGGTATATTTCTGAAAATCAGGATTTCAACAAAAAGGATGACTGGGAAATAGACTTCTCTCTGCCGTTCCCAGGGCTGGAAAATACTTAGTCTTTCCTTTTACTCTTTTCTCAGTGCTTCTGTAATTTCCTGTTGGAGAAAGTACAGTTTTCATTTCATTACAAATTTGCCACAGCCCAGTAGTCTTACAAAAACATGAATTAGTAGAAAAATGAAGTTAAAATATAAAAATAAAAATGCATTTTTAAAATTATTGGAGTCAGTAAAGATAAAAGCCATCCTATTAAACTGCTATAAAAGTAAACACTTAAAACTTTCAATTCTGTACGTGGCCATTTTGGACCAGTAACAGATGTGAAAGAGCCCACTTCCATCCAGGGCCTCCATCCTGATTCCTGCCAATCTTTGGGGGTGAGGCAGCAGCACTTTCTCTATACCCAAGAGCGCACCATGAGCACTGGGCCTCTTGACTTGACCCTTAGGATGTAGATGAAAACTAAAGGGATTTAGAAGACACATTTCACAGAACCATGATGCCTCACTGTGCTGTTCTTATGTTGCAGATTTACATTTTTAGTACCAGAAACATACATATTAATGTCCTTTTTGCGTTTCTACTGTAAAATTCTAATATACCCATGGCAGGCAGCTGTCTTAGGTGGGCTAATCATGAAGACCATGAGCTCAGGAAAAAGAGAAAAGTCATTTGTAAGTTTTAGGCTCTTACTCCTTTTATGCTATTTTATAAGACAAAGAATGAAAAAAAAATCTTGAGTTTTGCAGTTCGATATTTTTGCCTCAGGGAAATTTTTTTCTTTTCAAATAGTCCCAACCCTAATGTACATTTTTTCTCTATTTTTGCAAGTAGGAATGTAAATGTTATGGGCTTGGCTCAGTGACAGAATGTGCACTTAGAAAGTACAAAGCCCAACATTCAAGCCCCTGCACTGAGGGGAAAACAAGAAAAAAGAAAACAAGTTATCATTTACATATTTAATGATAGCCACGCAGTAAATGACTAAAGAGTTTTAAATTTTTTTCTATAGGAACTACAATTAAAAACAGGACAGAAAAAAGGTCTGAAACTGAAGGCTGAAGATCTTGATACGTGTAACTTGAAAACAAAGAAAGGACCTTTTGGAAGTAAAAACCAACTCCAGGTTTGTTGATTCTGTTTAGCGTTTTTAGTTTCTTTCCACTTTTGAGGACTAAGTAGAGATGAAAAGTGGTGGATGCTGAATAAAATCTTTAAACACCAAACTTTTTTGCCACTTGCATGCTCAATTTCTAGTATTTTTCCTGAAATGCCTGCTATTAAAATATTTATTTTCTTATCCAGAAATGTGCTGTATTTTTATTTCAGTGGAATTGAACTTCCTTGAATGTTATGGAACGTAAACATGAAATCTATGTTTCAATTTTAATCAGGTTTATTATCATGGAGACCAGTATATTTCTGAAAATCAGGAGTCTACATTCAAACAGAATCAGATCATATACATAATATGGTAATGGCAAACCCTTTAGATATGAATTGCCAAATGGAGCCCCAAACCCACTTACTTATCACAAAGTACCAACCCTGCAATTAAACCTGCATAGTGACATTTTAGTTTTGAAAAAATAACTATGTTAACATATTTTGTGTTAAAAGAAAAACATAGTAACACATGTACCATAGGTTTGCCACCACTGATACAATGTACAGTAGTACTTTGATTTTTGTAAACTTGATTTTTGTAAAACCAAAAGATGGCCATTGTTTATCACCTGATAGGGAGTTTGTGACTGGAAGGAAAATTTTGCCAAATATTTGTTTGCAGACAGAATCATTTGTGAACCAAAGTATTTTGTATTAAAGAGCTATTACTTTAGCACATTAAAAAATATATGTCACAATCTATAAGCTAATTTCAAGGTTCAAAGAAATTGAAATATTTTATAAAAACAGTGTACTTAGAATTGTCATTACACTCAAAATAGGAAGTTCATCTTAAGTTTGAAAAATGTATTCTCCCTTATTTAATTTAATGTAATTCACTTATTTTTGTGGTACTGGGGATTAAATGACAATACCTTTGCATTGAGGTACATCTTCACTGATTTCTCATTTTTTATTTTGAGACAGTGTCTCACTAAATCACTGAGTTAGCCACAGTAAGCTAGAACTTGTGATTTTCCTGTCTCAGCCTCCCAGAGTGCTTAACTTATAAGCATGCACCACCACTCCTACCTGGGGTATGTTTTGTGAGAATATTAAGGTATTCATGTGGAGTATCTTTCCAGCTCTTTTACTTACTAATATCTGAAGTTGACAAGGTCTACTGTAGATTTGATTCATCCTCTATCTTTGTAAGTTTTCCTGTGTGTATCAACTACTTTACTCTATTTATTAGTTGATTGAATAAAGTTTTTAATTACACATTCTTTTGATATTTTATTGGGTGCCAACTGTGAGTCAGGATAAATGGAAAGAAGACCAGAAACAAGCACTCGAGCAGCTCAGGAAAGTGGAGGCATGAGGAGGGGTAGTGTTGTCTTGTGCTGTAGCGGAGTCACTCTCCTCTGTGGGCAGGAGCCTGGCCTTCTTAGCACAATATCCAAAAAGATCAGTATTCAGAAAGATTGTCAACCTTTCCTTTGTCAGGGCCCAGTTCTCCAGACTCTTTAACATATCTAGGGAATAAATTTTTAATTTCCTAGAAAACAGCAGTAATGTATTCACCTCCTTAGGGTTCCAGACAGGAACATGAGTCACTCTGACTGTTTATGCATTCATTCCAATTTTTTCATCTGAAATTATATTGCTACCATATAATTTTTATGGTAGAAAGAAAAACATGAGAACATTTCTTTGGAATTTTCATGTAGAAATTGGATGAACAGAAGAAATGGTTGGATGAAGAAGTAGAGAAGGTTCTGAACCAACGCCAAGAATTAGAAGAGCTGGAAGAAGACCTGAAGAAGCGGGAGGCCATACTTTCTAAGAAAGAGGCCCTGCTTCAAGAAAAAAGCCGGCTGGAAAGCAAGAAGCTGAGATCTAGTCAGGTATTTTTTTTAATTTTCTGTTTGATTCTAGTCCTAGTTTTTTTTTCTTTCAAGAGGCATTTTATATCATTGCCAAGTTGGAAACCAAAAGAGAACTATTCTTGTTTTCTGTGTACCTTGCTTAATTTTACTTATCTAATCACCATAACCAAAATCTATAGGAATTTTGAATTGAAGTATTAAATATTCTTTTTTTTTAAAGCAACACAGCATTTTACCACAAGACAACCCATAATTAACAGTAACTACCATGTCTCTTTCTTTGAAATAGTTGAGCATAACTTCATATACGATAGCATCAAATGTAACAAAATAGTATAAAACTATTCAAGAAAATGAAAGAATTACAGGGCATTCAGAACTAAATAACAGAGAACATACAATGGCTACTATAATATCTCATTTTCCATAGAAAATTTGTTTATACTGTCACACCTAATAAAATCTAATAAGATATAATCTGATAGAACCAATGGAGACAGAAGAACAAAAGCATGGTAGGACTTCAGAGTAAGATGATATTAAATCAGCACTGGCTATTATAACGTTTTGTTTTCTTCAAAATAGCTATTCATACTATCACAGATGATAAAATCAAACAAAACAGAATAAAACCATTCCAACTAATGAATGCAAACATTATAAGGCTTCAAAGCAATGTAATGGGAAATCATGATTACCATACTGATGTACTCCTACCATTTCTTACACTAGGGATACTATATAGTATTTATATATGTGAGTTTGATTTGAGTATGGTCTCAAGTTGCGTCCATTTATTTATAAATATCTCAATGTGATCCTTCTTTATAGCTGAGTAATACTCCACTGTATGAAAATATCACAACTTTTTTATCCATTCCTCAGTTGATGGACACTTAGGTTGTTTCCAAGATCTGGCTATTACAAATTGTGCTGCTATAAACATGGATACACATATATCACTGTGAAGTGTTAAATATTCTTCCAAATACGATTTGCTATTAACTTTTTATTTTGCCAAAATATGCTGAACATAAAATTTACCTGTTTTACATTGTACTAGAGACTGAAGTCAGAGCCTTGCACATGCCAGGAAAGAGCCTTACCACTGAACAAATCCCCCAGCTCCATTTTAGTTGTTTTTAGGTATACAATTTAGTAGCATTGATTATATTCACCTAAATCCTAATCATTAAGCAGTGATGCCCATCTCCCCCACTTCTAGCTCCTGGCATTGTCTATTAGTAGCGTTAATGTTAAATTAGTTGTGCCTTGCTTTCTAGTGAACATTTGTAATTTGGAAAAATAGACTTGAAATCTCTCTGGCTGAAACCATTACTGTAAGTTAGGAGTTTGCAAAGAAAGGAGATTTTGTATAATAACCCCCCCCCTTTTTTTTAATTATAAAGACTTAGACCTTCACCAAAGTTATTCCGGGAGGATTTGTACTTTATGAGTGAGCTAAAGAAGTAGTTTGATAGTTGAGTTTATAGGAATGATTATAGATTACTTTTGAAAAAGGAATGATTGTAGGAGAAATAGGACACAAACAGTAGCATCTAAAAATGAGACTGGCTTGACCAGACTTGAAGGTTTTATACCTGTTACCTTCATCTTTGACAGCCTTGGGTCCAGTATCAGTCTGCTTACTGAGTTACAGAACAGAGGACAGTGACCTGCCCAATCTATTAGCCATGGCTTTCAGTCAGTATCTAGCTCTTTAGGGGTGGAGTTGGTGGTGTGTTGTTAATCTCTCCACACTGACATAGCAGGTACACACCGATGACGAGCTGTACTTACCTCTGCTCCATTTGAGTCTACACTGCAGTGGCTTTTCACAGCCAGCCACTGGACACAGATTTGATGGTGGCCCCTTTACAGATTTAGCTGCAGGTGATACATTCAGATATGTAACTTGCTAAAACTCACTGTCAGGGCAGAAGGGTAAAATATATTCCTCCGAACATGTGAATAATAGGCAGAAATTAACAAATTAAATATCAAGTGAGGAAAAGTTATGATAACAACACATTATAATATGTTCTGTATAAGAAAAGAAAAGGAAAATAAGAATGAGAAGGGGAAAGTATTTTCTTTGAAATGAGTTAACTTTATGGTACAGAAAAGGAAACAAAAACAGCTAATTTCTGTTTTATAAGCAAGAACATACTGAGGTAACCAGGGAGTGCAAATAATGAAAACCACAATAAAGCAGTGCAAAGCCAATTGTTTGAAAAATTGTCCTAACATGTTCACCATGGGGCCATAATTTGTATGTCTCGCTGCTGGGCAGCTTGTACCACTGGAGGTATGTGAGCAATGACTGTCTTGTTAAAAGACCAATAACAGTTATCAGACCTGTTTTTACCACTAGTGGTGCAAGCCACTGATGGACAGTCACACATGTACTAAGGGTGATTTAAGCTGGAAGGAACATGTTAAAGAAACATAAAAGAAACTTAAGGCTGTTACCCAACTGGTTCTTTCCTGAACAAAAGGCATAAAAAAATTGTATCTTTGTCAAAGTTTAAGAAGTATTTATAAAACTCGATTGTATGCATTTCAGACAAGGAACATGATGGATTGAACTCATGCATATTATTGCACTAAAATGACAGAAAAGAAATATAGTCACATTTTATACAAATTTAGCTTAACATGTACACAGACCTACAGACAAAAATAATAAACCTCTTAAAGGAACACATAGGCATACATTTTTGTGACAACAGATAAACTATCAAAATATAAAAATTTGTGATGCAAAGGACACTAGCAAGAAAATACAAAGACAACTTATAGAATGAGGGAAATATCTGAAAATCATGTATCTGATAAGAGGCTAAAAATATATAAAGAACTCTTACAACTCAATAATAAAAAGATGACTTACTTAAAAATTAGCAAAGGATTTGAAAAGACTTTTCTCTAAAACAGATAACCACCTTGTCTTACATACTTTTTTGTTGCTGGGACAAAATACCTGACATTCACAAGTTAAAGGAAAGATTTATTTGGCTCACAGTTTGTAGAGATTTTGGTCCATAGTTGGCTGGCTCTAGGGCAGAGTGGCTTGGCAGAGAGGCAGTGCAGAGGACAAACAGCTTGTGGCATGTCAGGCAGGAAGCAGAAACAGAGATCAAAGGAAGGAGGGAGATAGACTCTTCCAGGCCATGCCCCCTCAGTGACCATTTTTTCCAATAAGGCTTCACCTTCCAACATTACATTTAGCTATACTATGCCTCCATAATCCAGTCACCTCCCAAAAGCCCCACCTATGAGCACATGAAGCTTTGGGGGACTTCTAGACATAAAGCATAACACAATGGAAAAGGGGATTTTCTGCAAAGGCTGTTAATCACATTAAAAGATGCACAACATCATTAGCCATGATGGTAATACAATCAAAAGTTAAATGAGGTACAAGTTTATACTCGTTAAGATAGCTGCAATCAGAAAAACAAATAATAAGTGTTGGTGAAAAGGTTGAGAAACTGGAAACTTCATCTATTGCTGGTGGACTATAAAATGATATAGTTGCTTTGGAGAAGAACTATCTTGGAGTTCTTTTTTGGTACCTGGGATTGAACTCATGATATTGTGCTTGCCAGCCAGGTGCTTATACCACTGAGCTAAATCCCTGGCTCTTGAGTTCTTCACAAGGTTAAACATAAGAAATACCATGGGACCCAGCAGTTCCAATGCTAAGTGTGTGTATATATATCCAAGAGAAGTAAATATGTGCAGACAAAAACTTGAACGTGAATGTTCATGGTAACATTATTTATAATAACTAAAATATAAATCAACACAAATATTTGTCAACTGATAAATAGGTGAACAAACAGATGTATTTGTATAATAGAATAATCAGTTGGCAGTAAAGAGTAATGGAACACTGATACCTGCTACAATATGGGCGAACTTTGAAAATACATGTTAGATGAGATAAGCCAGTCGTGACAGACCACCTTTGTATAATGCCGTTTATACTAGGTGTCCATAATAGGCAATTCCATACAGACAGGCAGTAGAATAATGGTTGCCTAGATCTGGTGAGGGCTTGGGGAACAAATAGAATGATGGCTGAGGTATGAGGTTTCTTTTTGTGAGTGATGAAATGCTCTAACACTGGTTGTGATAGTTGAATATACTAAAACCTTTTACATGTAAATAGGTGAATTGTGTGACGTGTGAATTATATCTCCTAATTTGTTCAGAAAAAAAAACCTATGAAGACAGTAGAAGAGGTAACAGAGGAAAAGGCTACTCCCCCACAAAACAGTCTAAGCAAACAGATGAGCATCTATTGACTTAACAGAACAGAAGAACCTGGAATCCAAGTGCTTATGAAAGCCAACACTTTAGCTTTAATTTCCCTTTAAAAATTCAAACAACAACAACAAAAAACCAGCTTTAAAAAGATATAATTCAGCTGAGTATGGTGGGGCATGCCTGTAATCCTAGCACTCAGGAGGCTGAGGCAGGAGGATTGCCATGAGTTTGAGGCCAGCCTGAACTGCACAGACCCTGTCTCAAAAATAAAAATCACATGGACCATCAAAAAGACTCAAAGAACAGAATTAAGAAGGCAAGAGTGAGGCACAGGAAAAAAAACTGGATACACTCAGGAAACTTCTTTTCTCGCCTGGCACCAGGAGAACCATGTACAGCAGAGAGTCAGGGTGAATAGGGTATCCCAAAGATACACTGGGTACTAGTCTGCATAAGAGTTCTGAGGGCCGCCCCCACATCCCAGATGCTGGTGGTCACATTCTTACCTCCCAGCAAGCTGCTCTTCTGAAACCAGCCCTGTAAAAAAATTAAAAAAGCTTGAAATCACCTTTGAAATCCTGTATGTATCTTTATTTGTTTGAAACAGGATCTCACTATGCAGTTCAGGCTGGCTTTGAACTTGCTTATGTATAGCCCAGACTAACCTCAAACATGGTGATTGTCCTGCCTCAGCCTCCCCTGTGCCTCCCAGTGCTGAGATTACCAATGTGCACCACCAGGCCTGGCTCCTACATGTATCTTATGCTATCTTATCAGCTTTTTAATACCTGATTCTTAATGCCACCAATTTGAAAGAGATGTCACCAAGACAAATGGAACAAAGAAACTCAGAAAAATTAAGGACAGTCAAAGAACTGAAAAATCTTCAAAAAATACCTTAATATCAATGTGGCAAAAGATGCTACATTATCCATATAACAAGCATGAAATAACTACTGGGAATTATCAGGGATAGAGGATAATGTTAAAGAAATACCCTAGAAACTAACAAGATAAATCACTAGAAAATAGAGGGAAATTTTTTAAATGGCAGATAAACCCAGGAAGTCAACACTCAAATAATAGGAATTCCAAAAAGATACAATAGAAAAGAGGTGATTAAAAGGCATAATATAAACAGTCGCCCCAACACTGAGGATGCATGGTTCAGGCTGAAATAGCCCTGCAAGAGGCCTATAAAATGAGTGCCCAGCACATGGTGAAGGTTTGGGTGTAATTGGAAAGGCTGGTCATTTGTCAGTTTCAAGAACCAGAGACACGGATTTCTCAACTGTCTTTGGAGTTTAAAAGACTGAAGCAAATTTTAAATTCAGGCAAAAAGTTATTTCATTCTCTTATTAGCAAATCCCTTAATCAAATGTGAAGGCAGAATAGTGCCATTAAAAAAAGCTCCTGTATCAAGCTGTCTCAGGGAACTAGCAGAGGATGTGCGTCATGAAAATAAAAGCATAGACTTTATAATCCCAGCAGTCAGGGAGGGTGAGACAGACAGACTGCAAGGTGGAGTTAAACTTGGTTAATTTAATGAGGCACTGTCTCAAAATAAAAAATAAAAAGGGCTTGAAATGTAGTTCAGTGCAAAGACTGTGTTCAATTCCCAGGACCATAAAAAAGAAAAAATATAAACAACAAAAGAGGAAGAGTCTGAATTCTGAAAGGTGTGATCCAAAACAGAAATTCCTAGGACGTACCCAAGTCAAGTCTCAGGACAACTAGTCCTATTCAGAGCAGGAGGATGGAGAATCTGTCCATGTTTCCAGAAAGGAACAGATTGAAAAAAGTTAGTTTTAAGGTGCAGAAAATCAAATGGAAATATGCTGATTTAGCTGTGAGTAAATACTAGTCACAAAGTCCTAATTAGATAAATAATGATTTAACTAAAAGCTGTAATACAGCATTGGCAGGGAGGAGAGGCGGGGAGGTGTGAGTACTAAACCCTTACTACTGTTACCCGCAGTTAACAGACAACACCAAAATTGGTAATGTTATTTAGGGACATGGATATAAACACGAGAAAAAACTGCTAAAAAGATTGCAGGAGGCTGTTTCTGGAGAGATGTATTCAGGTAAAAGTTTGCTGGAGACTACTGCATTTTGTAAGTTATAAACTTTATGATAATATACACATAGACATATTAAATCATATATATGATTATATATATACACAAGCCAGGTATGCTGGTGAATGTCTGTGATCCCAGCTACTCTAGAAGCTAAGGCAGGAAATTGCAAGTCTGAGGCTAACCTGGGCAACTTAATGGAACTCTTTGTCTCAAAGTAACATTTTAAAGGGACATAGGATGTATCTCAGTGGTAGAGTTCTTGCCTGGCATGTTCCTCTGGTTCAATCCCTAGTACCAAGAGAACTTTATAATAAATTATTTTAAATTATAATAAACATGTCCGTAAACCTGAGCAGATTTAGCCACATTTTCTTACTAGATTGAACTAAGAGAATAGAAACAAAATATGTTTAGACTCACCAAATCTTAGCCTCTGGGGAATGAGAAGCATATAACAGGCCAAAGAAGAAAAGTTCAATTTAGAAAAGAAAAAATAAAAATCTTACCTTTCAAACCTAGCCAAGGTATACTTGATAATAAATTCATAGCATGAGTCTACACTTTTTTATATTAAGTAATTTAAGATTGTATATCTTGATCCCAAAAGGTCCATGGGAGAAAAGAATTATGGAAATGGTAACAGTCTATTCCATTGAGTAATCTTCTCTGTGTCTTCCTGACTTGTAAGCAGTAGAGTTTTATTTGGAGTGTCTGGTGGTTTGTATCTTTGCAGGCGTTAAACACAGACAGTGTTAGAATCTCAGCTCGCCTGAACACACTGGACCAAGAACTGTCTAAAAAGAGTGTGCAGCTCCAGAGCAGCACAGCTGAGGAGAAAATGAAGATTTCAGAACAAGTTCAAGCCCTTCAGAAAGAAAAGGATCAGCTCCAGAAACGAAAAGACAGTGTGGATGAGAAACTGAAACACAGTAACACCCTGTCCCCTGAAGTAAGTCCATACTCTCTGGAACTGGAGGTGCTCTATGGGGATGGTGACCAGCTGATTTCCTCGGTCTCTGTCACACGGCCAGAAACATGATGACATAAACTTGGTTTCCTTGAAACTTTGTCAGCCATAATGAGTTCATCTGGCATCTGTTTGGCACACAGATCATGTTTGACCATGGACAGATGTCGTCAAGCAGTGGCCCACAGATGTGGCCCTTTCTGGCATTGCCAGACACGAGGAAACTAATCCTTGCCCCGAGCATGCCCTCCGCAGCTAGGGTTTTTCATGTTAAGTCCCAGAACAGTGATGTTCCAGGGGACACTGTGCGCTCTCCAGCATTACTTAGCCTTTCTGTGGGTCTTTGGGCTCTGGTAATTCACTCCACACCTCAGACACTTGTGCCTCAAGGGCTTTGAACCCAGCTGAGAAGGGGCCTCTTCCATACTATGTCCTGATAAACAAATGCACAAAGTTCAAATTTCAGTGAGATGGTTTTAGTTAGCATTCATTTAGGAGAACATATGCTCCTCTTATTTTTATTTTTTCATGCAAAAAGATGGTTCATTTATTAACTATCAGGTTACCCATGCTTTATCTTTTTAAAACTTTTTATTTCAGTTGGTAATGGTCAGAGTACCTAACTTTAACTGATAAAGGTGAATTTGGGGGCAGGACTATGCTGAGACGGGGTCTCACCATGTGGTCTGGGGTGACCTCAGACTTACTATGTAGCTCAGGCTGGCCTTGTGCTTGTGGCAGTCCTTTTGCCTTGGCCTCCCAAATGCTGGAATTACTGGTGTGTGCCACCACATCCAGCCAGAGATAAATTTTTGAACTTGGATTTTCTCTGCAAATATTTACTATGGATGTCCAAAAGAAGGGGAAATTGCTAAGAGAAGGCCAGTGGCTGAATCTGGCAGTGTTTTAGATCGGTCAAAGAGGAGAAAGCTGAGGGGCTGCTGAAGCAGCAGCAGAAGGGTGGCACGGAATGAGTTAGTGCTCACGGAGCCATAGAGGGAGCGGAAGGCTGACTTACCTGGGAGCTGGGAGGCTGCCGAAGGAGAATCACACCCTGACTGCTATGTGTGGGCTAACCTCCTGGGGACTCAGAGCTGTTAGCTTTGCAAACTTCAAGGAACACCAGGACCATACACAGGCTTTATGGAGGAAACAAAGAAAGTAGAAAAGACAGTATTATTGTTTCCTTTGAGAAATTCATACTTTCTCTGAGAAAAGCAACATATGTAAGAAATTTAAGAAAACTCTAAATCCCAAAGTACATTTTTAAAAAACAAGTTATACCTAATGCAGTAAAACTGTAATTACTACATGTGTGCAAAGCAGTACAGTGATCATTTGAGGAAAAATACATCAAGGCTGCCTTGGGATTAGAATCTTAAGCTAAATGATAAGACACAGAATGTACTACTAGCAGGCCATTCCAGGGAGAATGCTGAAGGAGGGCATGGAGACAGGCGTGAGTAAATTACCACAGAAGACTCAGGCCTGCTGTTTATAAAGCAACATTAAGGCTTCTTTTCCTGACGTCACTGTGTGGGACACCTGACTAGCAGCCACCCTTGCTTTACTCTGGGGGTGATGTACTCCCACAGGCGCTGGGCGCCCATTTCGTTCAGGGAGTTTCTATGTGTTCTGTGGGGTAGGTTCTCCATGTGCAGCTCTCAAGTAGCTTCTTTCTCATTACTGTTTTAAAGTCAAGATCAGTAGTACCAAATAGACCTGTTGATGGCAGACAATGGGAAACAGGGATTTAAAGAGACACAGGACATCAGTAGAATAGCAAAATAGTCTGCTATCTTGATGTTTTTAAGATTGCTTAAAATTACAGTATTTTCTCTTTCTTCATTAATCATTTTTCCTAATTGTATTACTTTTTAGGAAATGATAGGCTTTTTTTTTTTGAGACAGGATCTTGCTGTACAGTTAAGGCTGGTCTTGAACTCACTGTGTAACCCAAGCCAGCCTTTTGCATTACTTTTCTTGCCTCAGCCTCCTGAGTGCTGGGATTACAGGTTGTGTGCCACCATTCCAGGCCAGGAGGTGATAGATCAGTATCCTAATAAAGGGTTAGGATTAGAAATTTACTATATGTAGATCACCTCCCCTTTTTCAGTAAAATCCAGAAAAAAAAAGAAACCGAACTCAACTGCCTCCTTCTCCTCTTCCTTTGCAATTTTTTTTCATTTTCCATTTTTCTTTTAGTACTAGGGATTGAGCCCAGGACCCTCACCTAAGCTAAATCTCCAGTTTTAAAAAAAAAAGGTTGGAGGGCTAAGTCACTAAAATTATCGAGACTGGGCTTAAATTTGCAGTCCTCCTCCCTCAGCCTTTCAGAATGCTGAAATGACAGGCATGTGCCACCAGCTGAGGTTTCTTTTTAAAATTATCATATATTCACTTATATATGGGGAACAGCATTATAGTTAATACATGTATACAAAGTGTAATGATCAAATCAGGGGAATTAACATTTTAATCTCATCAAATACTATTGTTTCTATGCTGTAGAAACCTCCAGGCTCTTGTAATTATTTTTGAAATGTGAAATAAACTTTTTGTAGGCTATAGATGTCTACTGTACTCTGAGCATTAGACCAGATTCCCCATCTGTGTTGTACCTATGAGCCAGCCACTCTCCTTCCTAGCCCTGTCATGACCACTGTTCTACTGCTGTGTGATCAGTGGTTTTAGCTTCTACAAATGCTTGAGAACATGTGGTATTCGTCTTTCTGTGGCTGGCTCATTTCACTCAATGCAGCGTCCTTCTAGTTCCATCCATGCTGCCATGTGACAGGAGATCTGGTTCTTTACTAACACAGCCACTCTGCCTATAAGTGAGGTTAAAGAAGAAAATATAAGTTGTTTTTTCTTTCAACTTTGAAATGTTTAAGTCCATGTTTTATGGTTAAAATTTATGGAGAAATGTACATACAGTATATACAGTATTGACTCACACATTGCTAGTTTTTTGTCTTGTTTTGCTTTTTACTGATAGGGATGTGTGATCTCACAGAGTGATTTTTGTGCCATTGGCAACAGCATCCCAGGAGGTGTGGTCTGGTGGACTGCAACCTCCATCTGAATCTGCATCTGAACTAGCCTCTCAGCCACCATTAGGTCTAAAAAGCAGCACACTATGATAAAGCACTGTCAGCTCCTCAAGGCCTGTGGTTTCCCATGGCATCGTATCTTGTCAGCTTATACCTGCTGCTGCGTCCAGGAACCACAGCACCTCTGTGCTGCAGTCTCCCAGAGTAGGCCACTGTCTGGGTTCTGTAGTCACAGCGTATTATCTCAGCACTTCTTCAGTGCAGATCCAAGACTGCAGAAACTACATTTACACTGTCTGTGTTGTGTTCAGCCATGTATAAGGCAAACTCTGCACATTTCAATTAAAAGGTAAACACAGTATGAATTCAAAGGTGAAATATATTCTTTCAATATTACACTTTATTTCATGGTTCCTCTGATTCACTTTTCAATATTTAAGGTTTTTTTTCTTTAAAAAGTGAATATCATTTTGTTCTTTATAGAACAGTTTTCAAACTCTCAGATTACTGATGGTTAGTGATTGCCCAAAAAAGTAAAATGACTGTTGAACATGGTTTCTGAAATGGCTTTCAGAAGATTTTACAAAATGGAGTTTAAAAATATTATTCAACCTCCTATTCATGTTTTTTAAATTTAAAAAAGGATTTCAAAAGTCATTCAAACTATTCTTTAGGTAGATCACAAAAGTGTGCATTTAAGATAAAGGCATGAAAAATATTTTTCCCTCTCTTGTATAACTTACCCAACATTTAATTTAATTAATGTCACATGAATTTAAATCATGTGACAGATACTCTGCTAGGCAGTGGGGTAGTAAATATGGGAAAGACAGTTTAGGTGACCTCCACAGCAGGAATAAAAATACACACACCGTGGTGATCGGAAAATGCAGTGAATGTTTTAATTTTTTAAAAAAATGTATTACAGTAAAAGACACCTTATTGTTAATCCTCCTCAATATATTCTCTCACTCTGAACACACTTAACATTATTGCCACTGTCTGAAGCAGTTCTGGAAGTCCTCTTTCATGAGTGTCTTCACCGGATATAATAATAAAAACAGTAAATGGTGCTGCCAGATGCAGGCTCATAAAAACATTAATGTGGCTTCTTCCATCTTATTCATCAGATCTGGTACTGTAAGACTTCTGGCTCTTCCCCAAAGCCAAAATTAGTATGAAATTGAATTGATTTGGACATCAAGGCAGCCATACCACTGCAACCAAAGATACTGCAGAGCTGCTTCCAAAAATGGCAAAAACAATGTGGTAAGTGTGTGCAAAGTGAGGAGGACCTGAGGGACAGGTATTAAAAGCAGTGTGTCTTATACCATAGTGCATTTTTAAAATTTTTAAACACACACAGTATGTTTTCTCATATCATGGATCAGTCTGAAATAATTTCTTACCAGATATTTGGTCTCATTCCCCCAAGATCACATGTGTCTGGATAGATCTAAGAACTGGTAGGTTTTCTGACAAAGAGTCATCAGATTGATTTTTTTTCTACAAAGAAAAATCTCTGGCATATGAAAAAGTGTTATTTTGCCACCATTTTTGATGCTTCTGTTTTCCCTTTTAGTGACACTTTGAACCTTATGAAATGTTTATGTCCGTAAATCTTCACATTTCTGTTAAGCTATCGTTTGTATTTTTCCCCCCAGAGACTCTTTAGTATGTTTTGTTTTGTGAGATAGGGTCTTGCTATGTAGTGTAAGCTGGCTTTGAACACTGTATGTAGCCCAGACTGGCCTCAAACTCATGGCAATCCTCTACCTCAGCCTCCCAAGTACTGGGATTATAGGCATGCACCATTATGCTCAATTAATTACTAGGTTTTTTTTAGCATTTATTCTACATAATATCTTTTCTTTCCTAAAAAAATATTGTTTTGATAGGTCATTGGAGGAATAGTAAAGGCCTCTAGATTTCACTGGTGGAAATACTGTTATACAAAATGCACTTTAGGAATTGTGCAGGAAGATAACAATACCCTGGACTAGGTGATTAACATTTACTATATTACCTTTAAAAGTTTCAGAACTCATCAAATTTCTGCAACATTCATTTTATTATATGGGTTTCCTGTGAAGATTTGGTGATTATATGTTATACACACACATACACACATTGTATAGCATAGAATAAAAAGTTTTTTTTTAATTTAGAAAAAGAATGATACTATCCATTAAATTCAAACAGCACCATAGGATCTGACTATATTACAAAGTCCACATTACACTGTTTCTCTTGACATGAGTGATTTCTGTTGTGTCCTATCTAGGAGGAACATGTTCTTTTCCAACTTGAAGAAGGAATTGAGGCCTTGGAAGCTGCAATTGAATACAAGAATGAGAGTATCCAGAGTCGCCAGAACTCACTGAGGGCATCATTCCAAAGTCTCTCTCACAGTGAAGCAAACATCTTGGAAAAACTGATTTGCCTGAATCCTGTTGAGATTAGAGCTATTCTTTTCAGATATTTTCACAAGGTTTGTGTTTTAGGAGTAATGTTTGCTTATAAAGAGGAATCAAGATGCTCCTCGTATTTATGTTGAATCTTAAAAGAAAAGACTCAGTGATTTGATGGCAGACTATAGCTTTAAACCATGATTTCTCTTCATGGTTTCTCCTTCTAGTACTGAATCTTGTCATCTAAAGGCTCTGATTATTCAAATGTGTTGGCCTAACTTGGTGAGGTGCTTAAAATTGGAGAGTGTTTTGGTAGGCCTAGTCTTAAAAATCAAAGAATTTAAATTCTATTCCTTATTATTTCTTGGTTTCTTGATTTAGATGTTTCTGTACACCATTCATGAAAAAATCAGGGGGGTCCTCCAAGTTTTGATTCCTTTTCCTTCATTGCTATAGAGTAGGATAAACCTGTGCTTTCTCATTATGTAAAAAGAAATGGAGATGAGTTGATACATGGTAGCAATGATAGAAATAGGTTTTATTAATCCAATGTGCTTAAATCAATGAAAATATTTTACTCTTGTGCACTTAACAATTTACTGACCCAGAGATGTTTCATGGCACTGCAAACTGTATTAATCTTTAACTTTTTCCACTTAAGATTATATATTACAAAGTATCAAGTAATTGGTTCCTTTTTGTGAAAAGGATGTATAAATTATAGAACTATCAGACATTCAATGAAAAACATTAAAGTTTTTTAAGAAGTTCAAATTGTGTGAAAGAAAACATTATAAACTGCCTCTTCTTAGAGAATCACTGTCAGTAGTAAGTTACTGTTGCTGATGAGTGTGTACCTTACTGACCTATGTGTAGAAGGCAGAGAAATGGGGGAGTGCTTTCCTAGCCTTACATGTAGACCTTGTGGTTCACTTAAAGTAAGAGTTCATAACCCAAGGTACCTGGGCAAGCTTGGCGGATTTTCTCATCCTGAGAATCCCTTCCAGAATAGTATTGATCTGGAGAGGTCATTAGATTATTAATAAGGTCTTGGTGTAGACAGTATGTGCCAAAGTACATTTACTTAATAATTTATTACCCACAGAGAAGAATTCAATAGCCAAAATACAGGGCCTGAAAGTGAACATCTGTGCTTACTTACCCATTTTGGCTTTAAAGCAGGGAATTATCTAGATGTTGCAAGCGTCTTTAGCATCTCAATATCCACATAGACTAGAAAAACAGAGTTATAGTATTATAAAATGTAAATTACAGAGATCATGTCTAAGAATCCTTGAAGGGGTGATTGATTATTAGACCAACATTATATTGAAAACAAAAGTACTACCAATTCAGAATTCCAGCAATGAAAAAGCTGTTAGGTTACTTCGTGAGGACGTTATAAAGCTTTTCCTGGAGGACCTAGTACCTTTGAAGAAGCTCTTATATTTTGGAGATTAAGTAAATACATCTTTAGCCCAGGAAAGGTAAATTAATTTATTGTGTTAGACTAAGACACACTTTAAAAGTCAAAAATGTCTTTGCTAGGTGGTTAATTTACGAGAAGCTGAACGGAAACAACAATTACAGAACGAAGAAATTAAGATGAAAGTTCTGGAACGGGATAATATGATTTGTGAATTAGAATCTGCGCTGGAACATCTGAAATTACAGTGTGACCGGAGACTGACTCTCCAGCAAAAGGAACATGAGCAGAAGATGCAGTTGCTATTGCAGCACTGCAAAGGTGACAGCCCTTTATGTCAGTTAGTAAAGTGATAGAGGGAGTGTCAAGGAAGGAAGAGGAACAGAAATTAAAAGCCTGACATGTGTAAATAATTGACAGCTGCACAAGATTTTAGTCTTTGCACAGTTGGGTTACCACGTTTTGGGTGTGTTGATGAGGTGAGGCTTCTTATACTTGAAGACCATCCCTCTGCCCGCCCCCAGCACACACAAGAGAAGTGCTGCAACCTTGTTACTTGGTCGTTGGTCTAGTTTTTATGTGGAAATGTGGGATTATTTCTAAATTTCTGATTACATTGAAAATTATCTCTCAGTAATATAGAGGGAATTAAATTATTTTTCGTCATATTCCTTCTATGTTTCTTGTTACACTTTTCAGTTAATTGTTACTCGTTATGCGTTGTGTACCTTAGGTCAGATAGATTATATCTGACCACTAGAGGGCGCACACTGCGCTCCGTGAGCAGCAGCGCAGCATCCATACTGACCCAGAGAGCCCTCAGCGGTCAGCGCAGGGCCAGAACGTGAGCAGCCGCACAGCCAGGTGATACTGTTCCTGCTGCAGTGCAGGCTTCTGAGTCTAATGCTCCTGAATCCATAGCTGAAAATGGATCAAAAGGGATGTAGAAGAAATAACCTGAGGAAGCAGAAAATTGAGAAATGTATGCAATTTTAGCGGCAAGGCAAGTTGCCCTTAAGTTGCTTCTAACTGCTTGATTAACCGTCAGTTGCCCAGGTACAGGATTCCCGTGGGAGGCTCTAACACATTCAGTCCATTTGAACGTGTTCTCTTTACCATTACCTTAAAGTCTCTAAAAGAGATACTTGAATAAAAATTTTATGTATTATTAAAGCTACTCGGATTAAACATCAAAATCTGGCACCATAGCCAGATGAGAACATTTTAAAAAATCATTTCATTCCTAAAGGTATGCATTGTTTTCAAAGCAAGGAATATTAACAATTTGTGACTTTAAAACTGATTGACTGTGGAACATAAAGTTGTTGTGAGACTGAAACATACTTTATGGGGATTTTTTTTTTCTTTCTCTTTTTGTCAGTGCTGGGGATTGAACCCAGGGCCTCAGCCATGCTAGGTGTCAAGCTACTGAAATATATTACTTGTCCTACTTTTTGGGGACTCTGATTTATGATGCCATTAATTTTAAGTAATTTTCAAAATAAGATGAATTAAACCATATAAATATTCTTAAAATTTTCTGAAACATTCGAGCATAATAAAAAATTACAAACCAGAACCATTTTATAAATATATCAGCAGGGGAGAATAGGTCCAAAAGTATATATTTTCTGAAGGTCAGTCTCCCAGATTTTACTATTCTAGAACAGTGTTTGACATTCGTAAGTATTAAGTCGAGCCACTACATTCTGTTGTGGATAAAGTAGAATTTATGTTGGCCATTTCCTTCTTATTTGTTACCACCTCGGTTTTTTTGTTTGTTTGTTTGTATCTGGAATTGAACCCACAACTGCGTGCTTGCAAGGCATGTGCTTATGACACTGAGCTAAATCCATGGCCCTTCCTTCTTATTTGTGTGGCATTTTCCTTTGTGATTTAACTTTTAGATCAATTTTTAGTCTCTTGCAACTTTTTTTCTAGAGGAGTGGCCGTATATTTCTTGTGTCTGTTAGTCCTAGGCTTGCTGATTTTCTGTATAACCACAATTCCTGATAGGAACTTTCAATAAGGTATTAATAACAGATGTTGGAGGGGTTTTTGTTTGTTTGTTTGTTTGTTTTTAGTTTGGTTCATTGTTTTGTCTTTTTGAGACTGGGTTTCACTATGCAGTTCAGCTGGCCTTGAATTCAACTTTGTAGCCCAGGCTAGTCTTGAACTAGCATCAGTCCTCTTGCCTCAGCCTCCCAAGTGCTGGGATTGCAGACATGTGTTACCATGCCTGGTGAAGGACAGAGTTTTAAATAGTGAACCTTTTATAGGAAACACTACTTATGCTGTTCTAAAGTCTTGTTAGTAGGAACTGCTATTTATGAATCAAAAGCATGTAGTGGTTGATAGGAGTAGGATAGAGAAGATAACTAAGGATACAACCTTTTAAAAAATATTACAGGCAAAAAAAATCCAAATTGTAGCTGAAAACAGATCCATTCAGATAATAGATAGGTGTAACACACATCTGACCCTTGATAGTCAGGGGCTATGTTAAAGCATAATTTTAAAACATTTATTTGAAACAATTTAAATGTAAATTTTTGCTTTATAGAGCAAGATGGAGAAGGCATTGTTGAATCTTGGAGAATATATGAAGATAAAATCCAGCAGTTGGAAAAAGACCTTTACTTCTATAAGAAAACCAGCAGGGACCTTAAGAAGAAACTTAAAGAAGTGGCACAGGAAACAGTTCAGTGGCAGCCAGCAGTGTCAGAACGCAAGGCCTTCACCATCACCCATGACAGTAATACTGTTTCTCCAGGACTGGGTAAGCCCACACCTGATTTGTAGAGTTGTGCTTCCCCAGTGACTGGGTTGCTTAGGATGAGACAGTTAACTTATATTTGTCTCAATAGACAAAAATAGTTGTTTTTTATACATATAAGATTAGAGCACCATGAAAAGTGAATAAATATATTTGTAAAAGAAACAATCATTAAAGTTTTTTGTGTGTTTTTCCAGAGGACAAAGCTTTATTCACCATGGAAAATATTTAGATCAAATTTGAAAAATTAAAGAACAAGGTGGCTGAATATGAAGTATTATTCCAAAAGAATGTTAACTCTAATAAAGGTTGTTTCAGTAATGTCTTGTGTAATATAAGTGCTGGGTTCCTCCTTCCTTCCTGAGTGGGTTCATGCATATCTGCGGTACATTGCTGGTTGGAGTGGAAGCAGTCCCACAGGGCCACTAGTTTCATTTCTAGCACTGATCACAGATTACCACTATAAATCCCTTAACTCACTCTCATTTCTTTTTTAACAATTGAGGAATATAATTGTCTTTCTTTCTTTCTTTTTTCTTTTTTGGTCTTTTTTGTTTTTATCAGTACCAGGGATCGAACTCACGACTGCCTGCTTGCAAGGCAGGTGCTTATGCCACTGAGCTAAATCCCCAGCCCTATTTCTCTTTCTAAAAACATGTAAAATACAAAGTACTATATAGGCAATAAGATATACTATGACGCCCATTATCGTTTGACTATTACCTTTTTTTGAAGTCCTGTAAGGTCTCTAGTGTAGGTTTTATTGGTCTTGTTCTGTACTGTTTTGATCAATTCTATTATACCTGACAATATAGGCAAC
The DNA here is from genome assembly GCF_034190915.1 of Cavia porcellus. Classification (NCBI taxonomy): domain Eukaryota; kingdom Metazoa; phylum Chordata; class Mammalia; order Rodentia; family Caviidae; genus Cavia; species Cavia porcellus. Next base: position 70,979,191 of record NW_026947485.1, on the reverse strand, counting down.
TTTTTTAAAAAATAGCAAGAGGCACAATGGTAACCATTTTAGATCACCTGATATCCTATTTTTATATCATGTACTATGCCCATCCTTTTGTTCTAACCGACTCTTGTTTTGTTTAGCCACGTTGGTTTTATTCTCTCCAAAAAATAATAAGAATTGTAGGAGTAAAAAAACCCAAAAAGTGTTAATTGTTATTAAAAAGAGAGGAAAGGAAGATGGTCTAAGGGCTATAACTGCATGTATGTTTGACTGTGTAGGATGGAAATCCGTATTACTGAACTTTTGTTGGATCATTGATCAGCATTGTGTGCAGTCTCATTGTATGAATGTTCACTTTAACATGCTTTAATTTTATAATTTGGACAACTATTTCAAAGATGACAATATGTAACCTATTAACTAGTGATATCTTACTGTATTTTTTTTCCTTGAAATTCTGTATTATTTGTACCCTTTTACTGCTTTGGGGTTTTTTTTTTTAATTTTATTTCCTTCCTTTTTTCCTCTTTAAATAATAATAATTTTTAAAAAGTACTATATAAACAAAATTATAAGCTCCCTAAAATTGTAGGAAATGATCATCTATTGTTCTATATGTGCCAGTCAGTGGCTTTCATAGTCCTTAATTCACTTAATTTTTAAAATAATTTAAATTTGTTGTTGTTTTCCTGCTTTATAGTATTAAGCTATCTGATTGTCATTAAAGAGATGTGCAATAGAAGTATTTGATAAAAGTGTATATATTTCTAAGATAAATCAGATCTTATGATCTGTGGAAATTAATAAAAATCCATTGTTGAGACAAAGACTTTCCTTGCATAATTATATGTAGATACATGGAATTGGTACCTTTGTAAATGAAATGATCAAATATGACAAAATACTCTACAAAAGTAAAAAAGTGTCATGAAAGTAATACGTTGCTACAATTAAAAATTACCCCTTTAAAGCAAACTAGAGAGGAATAAATATTTTTAAAATAAGTCTACATTTTATCAAAGAATTAGCCTTCCTTTGGAAACTATTCTTCTAATAACTTATCAATTGTGAAAAGTTGACCTAATATGTACCTTTCAAAATAAAACTACTTAAAGATGAACACACAAGATATAAAGAGGTCAATAAAAAAGCTTTATTCACTTGCAGTGCTAATCCCCGCTACTAGGAAACTTAGGCAGGAGAACTGCAATTCAAGGCCAGCCTGGCAACTTAACCAACTCTGGCTCAAAATTTTAAAAAGCTACAAAAATGCCATGGGTAGGGGCTGGGGATTTAGCTCAGCGGCATAAGCACCTGCCTTGCAAGTGTGTGGTCGTGAGTTCGATCCCTAGTACCGATTTAAAAAAAAAATTCTGAGGTGTAGCTCATTGGCAAAGCACTTGCCTAGATGTGCAAGGATCTGGGTTCCATTGCCAGTGCTAAAAAAATATATTTATGTGCAATGAAAAGATGTATACTGAATGTATAACATAGTTAACATAGTTTTAAATTTTAAAACTCAGTAGTATTTTATAAAAGTAGTTCTAATGCTACCTTATGTTTATAGTTATCATATATAGACAGTTTCACAAATAGTTACATTTAACCTTCACACTCAGGGGAGGCCACTATCTGCTGAGCCCATTGTTTGCATGAAGGCATTGAAGCTTAGACCAAGTGACAGTGGACAGACTGTGATTAAAATATGATTGAAGGTCTCTCATTTTCTGACGCTGGTCCAGTGTTCTAGGATAAAACTTGTTTTAGATAGACATGTGTCTTAGTTATTTTTTTACTCGTTGCTGAGGCAAAATATCTGATGCCCAAAGTTGGGAAAGGAAAGGTTTATTTTTCATAGGTTTTGGAGGTTTTAGTCTATATTTAGTTGGCTCCAAGGCAGGGTGGCATGGTGGGGCCACAGTTCATGGTGGCTGCAAACAGAAAGGCAAAAACCCGTAAGAGAGAGAGACACACACCTTTTTTCTGCCATTACACCACATCCTGGCTCCATCCCTAGGCTGGTATAGCATTCACACCCCCAGTCTAAGTGCTAGACAATAAACCAATCACAAATGCCTAATGCAAAGGCATGAGGCTTGGGGGCCACCGACATAAACCATAACATTCCACCCCTGGCCCCCAAAGACTCATGCACATCCTTTATACAAAAGTAATTTAGTCCATCTTTAAGAGTTGTCCTAACACCTTCAGCATTGTTGAGAAGTTTAAGTCTCAAGTCTCCTCTGATATCTATGGCAAACTCTTAACTGTAAGCCCCTATACAAGTGAAACAAGGTTAAACATTTCTGAAATGTAAAGGCACAAGATAAACATTACTATTTTAAAAATAATAAACAGGGGAATATAAAGCATTGGAAACAAAGCAAGTTCAACATCCAGCAGGGCGAACATTAAGTCCTAGAGTTTTATGCTCAGCATTTGAAGCAATCTGATTTTAAGCAAAGCACTTTTAGGGATTTTAGCTCCTGCAGTTTTTTTAAAAAATCCTCTCTGCTCGCTTTTTGCAGTTTTTCTTGGATGATCCACATTTTTGGCTTTTTTAAACTTTTGGGGTTTCTATTGTACCTTTGGCTTCATCTTTATATCTTTACAAATTGCCCTCTCAGGGGCACACTGCTTGGCCTCCCAGGCCCTTTGCAATCGAGGTAGAAGCCGTTTTACTCTCAGAATTTGTACATTTTTTTGGTAAAATCAGCACCATGTGGATACTGCCAAAGTTTGTTGCTAGCTAGAGCAGTAGCCAGGCTTTGTTTCTTGGCTATAAGGGTATAGTGCCTGGATCGATGGGCTCTGTTTACCTGTGAAGAAAAGCTTTTCTATGTTGCTGCCAGTTTGGACCCTCAGGTGGCTGCCGCCTGAAACCTCGTGGTTGCCACCATTCTGGAGCATGGTGCTCTGCAGCTTTTTCCTCTGAGCAAATTTTTTCACTTTTGCAGTTTTGAGGTTGCAAAAGGAGGAAACCCACTGCTTTCTGGGATGCCCCATGGTCATCTTTTTTATCTCTTTTTTTTTTCTCAGCAGTCAAAGTTTTAGTTCTATCTTTACAATCTACAGCTTTTTTGGAGTTTTCTTTCTGGCCAAACTCACAGCATTTTAAATTATCCTCTGGGCTCTTTGCTCTTGATTTGTAACATATATCTGGCTAAAAGCCCCCAACAATAGCCATGCCACAGCCTCAACATTTAACTGCCTTGAAATTTTCTTTGCCAGATGAATCAGTCCATTTCCCCTAATCTCAGTCTCAGGCAAAGTCTCTGGGCATGAGCAAAATGCAGACAAACTTTCTGCCATGCCATAACACACATCTTGAGGAGACAACAACCAATGCAGTCTTTCTTCTCAGTAGAAACCTCCCAAGCCTGGTCTTTACCATCAGGCTTTTTATTTGCCTTTGGTCTCCGGACCTCTGACCAGAATCTCCTCTACAGAACAGTGTAAGCTGCTCCAGCTCTATGCATCCAGGTGATATGTCTGAACCTTTCCAAACTCTGCCCACAAGCCATTTCTAAAGCCTCTCAAAAAATATGGTCAGGTATAGTCACAGCAACTACCCCACTCTTGGTACTAAATTTTGTCTTACTTTTTATTTGCCACTGAGACAAAATATTTGATGCCCAAAGTTGGGAAAGGAAAGGTTTATGTTTTACAGTTTTTGGAGGTTTTAGTCTATACTCAGTTGGCTCCAAGGCATGGTGGCATGGTGGGGCCATAGTTCATGGTGGCTGCAAACAGAAACTGGCGAGAAAGAGAGAGAGAGAGAGAGAGAGAGAGAGACACACACACACACACACACACACACACACACACACACACCTTCTTCCTGCCATTACATCACATCCTATCTCCATCCCTAGGCCAATATAGCACTCACACCCCCAATCTAAGCACTAGACAGTGAACCAATCACAAATGCATAATGCAAAATCATGAGGCTTGGGGGCCACTGACATAAACCATGACAAGATGTGATGCAAATGTTCAGACACTGCTAAGAAGACTGAACATTCTGATTCTCAATGGAGGAGTACAGAGGTTGCCACTAACATAACTCATTTCCTTTCCTTAAAATACTTCCCACAATACATAATTGAAACTTTTCTTGAAACTGTATTTGCAAAAAGTAAAAAGCTGTGGAGCATAGTGGTTCATGCCTGTAATCCTGCACTTTGGGAGGCTGAGGCAGGGAGACCACCATGAGTTAGAGGCCAGCTGAGGTTACATAGTGAATTCAAGGCCAGCCTGGACCCTGTCTCAAAGAACAAACAAAAAAAGCCCCTAAACTTTGAAAAGTAAACAAATATTAAGTAAAAAACAATAACCAGTATATGATCATCCTAACACTTTTTATTTTTCATTTTTATTGTTATTTTTATTTTTGGTATTGGAGATCAAACTCACAACCTTGCACTTACCAAGCCAGCACTTGAAATGCTGAGCTAAATCCCCAGTCCTCTAATACTTTTTAAAAACCCACTTTCAGGCTGCAGGTTGTAGTTCAGTGGTAGAATATGTTTATCATGTGTAAAACCCTGGGTTCAATCCCAGCCAAAAAACAAACAAGAAAAGACTCATTCATTTTCAAATTTAAGGTACCTGAAATTAGACAGCAAGACTGTAAATGGCCCATGTATATATGACTGAGTCTACTGGACAGTTCTTTTAGAATGACAGTGTGGTGTGATAGCACAAAAACTTGAGAAACCTGTGTCCTCATCTCACTCTTCAAGAAAACAGATGGGAAGGCAAGCTGGGGGTGGGGTGATATGAGGGTAACACCCATCTGACCAATGTGTCTGAGAAGTGTCCTTCTGGTTATACTGCTGAAGATTTCATTTCAGCTAATTTGTTATTCTACCTAGAAACACTTTATGCTTTTGGATTTAAAATATTTTTTTTTATATTTTAATACAGTATTACAGAAATTTTTGAAAATACAGGAAAAAATCAAATCACCCATAAACATATTGTTAGCATAATTCTTTTATAGCCTTATGTTTTAAAAATTATACTTGCAGCCATACTGGGAATATATCTTATTTTATATCCTATCTTAAAATGGCCAGGCATGATGGTGTGCATGCCTGTAATCCTAGCATTAGAAGGCTGAGGCGGGAGGATCACTTGGAGTTTGAGAACAGGCTGAATACTGTGACCCTATCTCAAATAAGTAATAAATAGATGGATGGATGAATGGATGGATGGATAGATAGATGGATGGATAAGCAAACAAGCAAGCTACATCAATATAATGACATTAAGTAAAGGTTATTTGAATTCTAAAATAACTTAAATATATTGAATTCTGAGATTCACTAAATGTGTTCACACTAAAATGTGTCCTAGTTAAGTATGAAACTGTCTGGCTATTCAGTTCTTAGGGATTTTATCACTGCATGTATTACTTTTAAGATGTGGTCTTGCTATGTTGTTCAAGCTGGCCAGCTTATGGGCTCAAGTGATCTTTGGGACCACAGGCACACACCAGTATTCTCAGATTTTAGTTCATTGAGTTTTGTTTTATTTTTCAGATTTTCTTGAGACAGGGTCTCTTGATACAGTTCAGGCTGGTCTTAAACTTGTGGAGTCTTCCTGCCTCAACCTCCTGAGGGCCAGGATTACAGGAATGTACTACCATGCTCAGCAGTTCATTGGATTTTGATAATAGTCTTCTTGTTGTCTGCCTATAAGACTTGTATCTTTGTTCTCTATTTTTGGCATTTTAAAAGAGCAGAAAAAGTAATCTTTTAATTACAATATTTTGATCCTTTGGTGGTCATATCTGTTACAGGGTATCTGTTTTCTAAACTGTTTTGTAAGGATAAAATCAGTTTATACAGACATGAAGTTTCTGTACTTAACTGTTTAAAATGACTAGTATCACTTTAAATCATTACTTCAAACTATAAGTTACTAGAGTCAGATCTAGTTTTCTGGATTGCAATCCTAGGATTTTTTGGGGGGGGGGGCACTGACGGTGATCAGATGTGCTAGGCAAGTGCTACACTGAGCTACACCCCCAGCCATGAAATCTTTTGCAGGTGTGTGACCTCAGACAAATTAATCTTGTCCTAGTTTGCCACCTAAAGTGTAAAATTGTAGAAGAAGGAACCATATTATAAATTATGAAGGCTGCAGGTGGGCTTGGGGTATGTCCCAGCAGTGTGCCCAGCTGTGCTCATCCCATAGGACCTTAAAAATAAGATGCCTGCTTCTGGAACCAGACACCGTGACCTATGGGCAGAAGATTCTTAAAACTTCCTGGTGAGGTTTGGGGCCACTGCCTGTGGGCAGCTTTGAATCTGTTGTAGTTCCATGTTAGGGTCTATGGCATTTGTGAGTTTAGGTGCTTTGTTTTTAAAGAATTTGTAGAGCATCAGCTATGTCTTAAAGTCAAAGCAGGCAATAGGGCTTGCAGAGTTATCTGCATGGATGGTGGCAACTCTGCTCCAGCTGCTGTTGCTATGCAGAAACTATTTTTACTATTTTTCTATAAAAGCTAGAAATCTGTATTTTTATGTGAAACTTTTTTAATTTTGGGTCATGTGGTATTAACATTGGAAGACAACGAAAACATGTCTGTGAGCCAGACTTCACTAGTCACCTGTGTACAACCTGTTTTTAGACCTTGTCTTCATAGGATTAAGAGTATAATAAGCATGTATCAATGTATATTAAAGGGACTAGTGATTTAGCTCAGCGGCATAAGTGCCTGTTTTGCAAGCATGTAGTTGTGAGTTTGATCCTCGGTACCAAAAAAAAAAAAAAAAAAAAAATACACACACACATACTTGGCAGGCATTCATTGATTTACAACTAGTATCTACGTGGATCTCCATTAAATTGGGTTTTACCTTTGATATCAGATATGAATTAAGGGCATCCAAGCTTTGATGTCTTTACTCTCACTCATTCCAGTGGGATTTCTCTCACTGAGGAGTATGATTCAACTGTTTTAATGGCAGAAGTGATGGCACACATCTCAGAGTGTATTTGATAGCAGAAACCCAGTCATCATGGGAGACCAAGCAAGGCTAGATTTTCATACATAACATGCCAAGTACCTGAAGTATACTTGGAAATAACAGAGCAGAGCCAGTGTTCTCTAGAGCTAGCTTCAGTTGGCCAGTATTTGGAGTTCACTAGCAATAAACCAAGCAGACCTAGAAAGGTACCAGACACACCCAGAGTGCGCCTGGGATTCTAGAAAATGCCAAACAAAATTCCTAGTACCAAAATCTCAATTTTGTTCCATGAATTAAAATTCAGTTATATAAGACACCTATGAGTGAAATAATTCATATTGTTTAACAAGATATCTAGAAAATATCATGTATATTGAGTGATAGTAATGTCTTTACATTAGAATTATAATTAAAATATGTGACTTTTGAGAAAATAATCTCTAAATTATTAGTTTTGGGATTATTTTCAGATCATGGTGCTGTAGATGGAGTCCTGAACCCAGAAGAGGCATGTGTGCTTTCAGAAGAATTAAAGTGGGCATCCAGAACTGAAAGTATGAAATTAAATGGACAAGAAAGAGAAGTAGACACTTCTTCAAGCAACTTAAGAACACAGACAAATGCTCAAAAGTGTTGGGACGATGTCTCCGAGTTACCTCCGGTTTGCAGCTCTTTACCACCCACCAGCGGACAGTTGTTAAACAGTGCTGATAAAACAGAAACAAATGATGACCAGCTTTTCAGGCCTCACAGTCGACCGTCATACCCAGTTCAGCCAGTAGGAGACAGGGGGCAGCTCCACAGTGTCACACCCATCAAGCTGTGCCGCAGGGAATTGCGCCAGATCTCTGCCTCAGAACTGTTGCTGCGACGTTCTGGTCTTGGAGTTGGGGTTGGGTCAGTGATTACTGAGTCCATTCAAGCATCTAGGAAACCTAGTGACCTGAAAACATAGATGAACAGTAGAACTTTCAGTTTGGTAGCTAGCGTTAAGATTCCATTTTCTAACTTATTAAAAAAATTAAAGCTCAAGTTCGTTAGTTCTTCCATCAGAATAGAGGAAGAAGGGAATGAATGATCTTTTATATCCTTTTAAGAGGTATAAATCTTCAGTAGTATATTTTGTGAGTTTTAGCTTGTGTTTCCATAATAATCAAACACATGTTTTCCAGTACTTGTAAATATTTTCACTTATAAATATGTGTAACATTTTTTCAGGCATTTTTTTTTTTAGTCATATTTGAAAAAAACTAATAGACTAAAATAGCCTTCAAATGTATATTACTGTATAATATAAAAGTATGTTATAAGAATGTTATGTTGTTATTCTAAAATACTAGTATATTGCTTTTTTAAATATTTCTTATTTTCTAAATATTTAGAAATATTTTAAATATTTAGAATAAAAGGAATATTTTAAATATTTCTTTTTTTTTTCCTAAATATTTCTTAGGTTAGAGGGAGAATCACATGTGGCATGTTTCAGCACAGCTGAAATTTTGTATGACATAAAGAAAGGTGTAGGACAAGATACCCTGCCAAGTTTATGTCTAAGGCTGATTTGCAGTTCTAGGTCCAAAGGAGTTGGGTGGTCAATCTTGACTCTGTTCTCTGATGTTTTCTAGAATTAAAATTTATAATGTTATGTTATTGGTTTGCTCATATAGTAAAATGGAAGTTTTCATCTTTACTCTGCCCTTACCTTCAACATGTCTCATTATGATACCAAAATTGGGAGACATGTACAGTTCCATGGAACAGGGAAACAGTGATAGAATAATAGTAAAGCAGTATTCCCAGCATTCCCAGGAAAAGTACACTGGTTGTGACCACCTGGATACTTTGAAGATTCAGTAAAGCTTGAAATGTAGCTGGAGGATCATTAGCTAAGAACCTGATGGGTGTCAGTTTGAGATTTTCTTTTATAATCTGCTTCCTTAGGTTTTTCACACAGGCAGGAAAAACTACCCTGGAACTGCAAACATGTTAATGAAATTTTCCTAAAACTTCTTTTGGCCAAGATCTTAGTATGTATTGTCCAGAATTAAGAACTGAACAATTTTTCCATAAGTTCTTTTTCACTATATTTTTCTATCAATATTTCATTATAACAATCTGATGAATTACTTTGTTACTTTTCATTTTCCAAATTCTTTAAATGAGAGTTGAGTTTCTCAGACTAATTGAGTGGGAGCAGCAACAAATCCACCTTGACTTCTTAGGGATGCTGTCCGATGAGAGGCCCTTGCTTCCGACCGAATCCACATGTTCTCATCTGATGCTGCTGTGGACTTTCCTTTGCACTTTCCTCTGCTGTTGTTGACCTGACCATCTCTCCCAAGACCCAAACTGCCACCCTGGGCTCTATACACTTTTAAGGGCTCTTCCTTTTCCTAGCTGCCAGCCCCTAGAGACTGCTGCTCTTTGTCCTACTGCTAAAAACCAGTACTTACAGGAAAAGAGAACAAAATGGTAAAACAGTTTATCTCTTAAATATGATACTAAAAATTTTAAATTTATTTAAAATTACAGTTTAAGTAGAAATCTGTGGAATAAACCTGGGAACTGGGAACTGAACAGTTTATTGGCCTAATGAGAAATTGCCTTTGGTTTGGATGACAGAAATATATATATATATATATATATATATATGTCTTATGGCAAAAGCCCAGTGCCTTCAACAAAACAGCAATTATCTATTTATTAGTAAATGCATATTGATGATAATCCTGTCTTGGTTACATTTCTTGAGGCTGAAACAGAATACCCAACACCCAAAGTAAAAGGAGGAAAGGCTTGTTTTTGCTCATAGTTTGTAGAGGTTTCAGTTCATAGTTGGCTGGCTCCAGGGCAGGGTGGAATAGCAAAGGAGCATCACAAAGGAGAAACAGTCCATGGTGAGCAGAATGCAGGAGAGCACCTGAGCAGCCTGCCTCTCCCCGTATCCAATCCAGGCTTACTTGCTATTTGAGTAGTGTCATCCACACCCAGGTGGGCCTTCCCATTATCCACACCCACCTGTGCTACACCAATTAGTGGACTCCTTTAGTAATCACACTTCCTTAATCATAGCATCACACACTCTAGATCCAGCCACCTCTGATCTCCCTTTGACCAAATGAGGCTTTGGGGGGACATCTAGACACAAACCATAACACAGCCCAATTACAAATTCCTTGTAAGATTAAGTAATATGCTATTCCTTAATTATAAATAATTTATATAAGAATGCATTCTAATACTGGATCCTGCTTTCCCAAGACATAAATAAGTATGTATATATATATATATATTTGTTTTATCAGTGGAAATATAAATACATTTTCTGACTAACAAAGCAAGAAAACATATCAAATTAACAGTGACTTGATAATGCAAATGTGTATTGACTGCTAAGTAGCAAAGTTACGATTTTCCCCCCTGCTTTTGGTTAAATATTATTTATTTTTTATGTGCTATGATAAATTTCATGGATATATATATTCAAACACACATAAATAATATTTCCTGGCCAGGTACAGAGGCACTCACTCAGGAGGTTGGGCAAGAGAATCACAACTTTGAGGCCAGTCTGGGCAACTTAGCAAGACTGTCTGACAAACAAAAGGGCATAGGATGTAGTTCAGTGGTAGAGAGCCCTTGGGTTTGGTCCCCAGTATTGCAACAATAACAAAAATATCCTGAAAAATATATTCTAGAACTTCTGACCATTTTAGCTTAGTCAGTACTCTAGGAAACAAAAACTAATCTGCTTCCTGTGGGCAAATAAAATTATGTTTTAAAATGTATTAACAGTTTTTACAGCTTTTTTTACTGTAAACATTTTGTCATTGTGTTTGCCTTTTTGCATGCCTACAAAATGTGGTTTTCCTTTTTTTTTGTTCATTATATTCTTTTTATTTTCTACTAGTAACAGCATTTGAAAGGAAAACCTGTGGCTCTGTAAAATAGTATTTTCTCTCCTAATTCCCACATGTTATAGGTAACAGAGTTGGGAGAATTTGTAGGTATGGATGATAAAAACATTGAAGTGTTTTTTACTTTTTTTAATATTTCTGTTTTTTTCTTCTTTTTTTCCTTTCTTTTTCAGTGCTGGGGATTAAACCTAGGGTCTCAGATTGTTAAGGAAAATTATGTGTGCTTGTTTGCAAACAGATTCCTTACATGAAAGATATAAAGTCTTCCGTTAAGTTTCAGGATGAATCATAAAGGACTCAAATATTTGGCAAGTTTTCAGTTCTTTGTTGAACATATATACTCAGATAGTAAAAACAAGCATGCCTTTGATCTTTCAATTATTTCCTTAGATACATTGTTTTTAATTCTCCACCAACACTGCACCCCACCATGGGTAACTGCTTGTATTCCTTATTCTTGGAATGTCCTGCATACCAGGTACTGGAATGGCGTGATTGTCATGGTGGTCTTCATGTTTAACTCAACATGGTGGTAATAAGAACAAGAGAATTATACAAAGAAGCACCAGAAAACCCTGATGTTTCAAAGTTGTTTTTGATGTTTTGTATTATTCTCATTTGTCTATTTTTATATTTTTTTATTCTAGGGAAGTTCAATAGGGTCAACCAAAGTACTAATATTCCCAATGGTAGCAGTGTAATTTGAACCCAAAAATACTGAATTAGACTTTGCTTTTCTGTTCTGTTGGCTAATTATAGGGACTTTTTTGTTTCCTTTTTGAAACAAGGTTTTGCTGTACAGTTTAGGCTAGCTTTAACTCCATTTGTAACCCTAGCTGGCCTTGACTCACAGCAATTCCCTTGCATCAGTCTCCCGAGTACACCACCACAATACAGGTGTACATCACCATGCCTGGCCTCTATTGGCTAACTATAATACACAATTCCATTGAATTATCTCTGATAGTACTTTAAGAGAAAAATAGAACATTTTCCTAGATTTTGCTTTACTGAGCAGCATCCCTATAACCTCAAAAAACAAACCCATTTACAAGAGACAGGAGTAGAAAACTAAATCTTTTTAAAACTTAATGATTCTTAAAACATTTAATACTGGTATAATTAATGTTTAAAAAGGAAATTATTATTATTATTTTTTTGTCTTTTTCATTTTTATCAGTATCAGGGATCGAACTCACGACCGTCTGCTTGCAAGGCAGGTGCTTATGCCACTGAGCTAAACCCCCTGCCCCAAAAAAAGGAAATTATTTTAAAAGATCCTATTATTACACTATACATAAAGTATATAACAAAGTATTTGAAGTCCAGAGAAGTAAGTATTGATATGTCTTTTTTTTAATTCTTATTTTTCTTTTCTTTTTCTGGTGCTAAAGATTGAACCCAGGGCCTTGTCATTAAGGCAAGCACTCTACCACTAAGATGAGCCCTCCACTTTAGCAGTCTTATTTTTAAACAAATCACGTTTTCAACCATTACCAACAAATTATAGGTGTGTGCCTACAAGCTTTCATTCTCCATGATGATCAGGATTCATGTAGACAACTAGGGCCACAGGGAGAGAAGTTTATCTGAAAGCATTGTATAGCCCAACAAATAATTTTTGAAACTATTTGGAGAAATACATTTTATTTCTTTGGCCAAAGTATTATAGACAGCTAACTTAGGTAAAAATATTATAGGCTGGGCCCTCAAGGGAGTCAGTACAGAAGACAAGCACACATTACAATTGTGGCAAGAAGTGCATCTGTTGGATGCCAGGCCTACACACCACCCCAGGGGATAATTGATATCACCTGGCCCAATCGAGTCCAGACAGACATTAGTCACTCAAGTGGGTGATCAGGACCCTCTGACCCATCTCTTCCTAAAAAGGTCTTTGCTCTTTCTATGTACACTTGCTATATGATTGACTTTCCTATTTAAATATTACCTAATGGGCTATAATCATAATCTTACTGGCTGATCACAGTTTTGACCCACATTGTACCCACCTGATGACTTTGCTCTATAAAATTCCTTTGAAATATGGGCTCATTGGCAGCCCATTTCCAGATCTCCTCCTGCCTCTTAGGAGCTATCTGTCTCTATAAATTTTTCCTACTATTAACCTCCATTGTTCCTTAGAATTCATTCTTTGGTTTTGGGGAACATGAACTTGGCATAGCTGACATCTAGCAGGTTGAGATTTACATTTATTTTCCTATTTCAAAAGGACAGAAACCTAATCTCAACCTTTGGCACTCATTAAATCCTAAACAAACTCTTAGTGCTGGATTTGCCATTTGGAAGTATACATCCAAGTTTATATACCCATTCCTTTTCCTATGATTATTATTTGAGATTATATGAAAAGCTGTTCTAGCAGAATTTAAATGGCAATTATGAACTCATTCAATAAAGAATTACAAGAAACAGTAGTTTTGGAAAAAAATCCAATGGCCTGACAAACCAGCTAAACTTAAGTAATTTTACCAATGAAGAACAATGACATGGTATATGGAAAAAATTCTGATTATAAAAAAAAATATCAGGATTCGTCTTTATAAAACAATACAGTACTAACGACCACTTTGCTTCGTGTTTCACTCTGCTAAAATCATGCTAATTTTTCTCCTGAAAAACCTGTAGGTAAAAGATTTCCATTCACGATGACAAATCAGCAGCTATAGGTCTGCATAGGCTGAATTAATACTAATTTTTGTGTGTGAACTGCAAGTGGTATTTCACTATTCTACCGCAGAGGAATGAGGAGTTAGCTTAATTTGACTGATGCATAATTGTGGCAATTTGTAAGAATTGATTCTGTCAAGGTTTTGTTTTCTAGCATGATTACATTCTGTAGATGGAAAAATGAAAATGGCAAAGGGTTTTGTAGTGAAGGCCTACCTCTTAGGAACTCCCATTCCAGGCACATCTGCACTGCCCTGTCTCACCCAGGGCCGCCAGTCCCCAGCTAACTCCATGCCAGGATTCAAAGAGGTCCTAATCTCAGTTGTCAAGTATTTTAGATAATGTATATTAGAAATTAGTATACTAATATTAATTAACAGTATATGGCATTTTCTAAACCATCTGGTAGCATTTTCTTTACAAGAAAACTATTTATGAATTGCTACTTTGCACTTAAAGCATAATATTTTTCAAATCCAACTTAATTTAATAAACTGAGGGGGAAACTACTAGTATAAATTATCAGATAGCAGTCTGTTCATTTATCATTGAGGACATAAAAACACGTAACTTGGGGCTGGGGATTTAGCTCAGGGGCATAACGTCTGCCTTGCAAACAGGCAGTTGTGAGTTCGATCCCTGGTACTGATAAAAAGGAAAAAGACAAAACAACAACAACAACAAAAACATGTAACTGAAGCATCGTATATAAAATAAATAGGTTTTTCATAGAATTGGCTCTCAAAAAGTAACTTGGCATGTATGGCTGCTATTTTATGTGTACTATAAAACATTTTCTGAGACAGAGACGGAGACTCTAAGAAACCAAGATACATTTTTTTCTAAACAAATTGATTCTCAGCGCTTTAGTCATACATTACCAGCAAATGATGGTATTCTCTGGGAAGTTTTATGTACATTCTGCTCTTGAAAACATTTTTAAAACTTGCTTAATCTACTTAAAGGCACAAATTTGCTTTCTGACTGAAAGAATATGTTAATATGTTTTTACTGAGTTTTTGACCACCAGCTCTTCACTATTTATTACTTAGTTACATTTGAAAATTACTGAATTGTAGCTAGAAAATGAATTTTTAAAAATAGCATTGTTTCCATCTGATAACCATAAAGATACCTAAAACTCTACCACTACCACTCCCCCTCCCTAGGAAGAACATGGTAGAACAAGTTCACCGTTGGCATATATGCTGAAGTATGATCGGGTTAACAGCAAAGTCAGTTTTCATCCAGCTTTGGTACTCTCAGCTACTGTATGCAAGAAGTGTATTAGAATTACAATTGACATTACCATGGTCAGAAGACAGCTCACTCCCCTTAATTTGCAAATATCTGCCAATATCAAGAAATACTGTATTTTGAGCTGGGAGTAGATGGCGCATGTCTCTCAGTCCCAACACTCTGGCTGAGACAGGAGGATCACAAGTTCAAGCCCAGTCTGAGCAACTTAGTGACACAGGAGAGCCTATCTTGAGTCGAAAAATAAAAGGCTCAGGTTGTAGCTCAGTGTGAAGGTTCTGGGTTCAAGCCCTAGTACCATAAAAAAGTCTGTCCATATAGGTCAAAGCATCATAACCTGAGCAGCCAAGTGAGGGAAGAAAAGGCCAGGATTCCAGGGTAATAGAACCTACAATTAGGAGTATTCTACTGGATTGTGAACAAATCAGTCAGGAAGAATGCTTATACTTTCTATAAAAGAGTTAACGTGGAGCAAGAGTTCTCTTAACAAAGTTCAGTACAACACTGAGTATCCCAAATGGACACAGAGGCATATGCCTGAAGCCCCAGCTACTTAAGAGGCTGAGGTGGGAGGATCAGTTGAGCACAGGAGTTTGAGATTGGCCTGAGCAACATAGATCCTTTCTCAAAGAAAGAGAGAAAAAAAAAAATGAGAGGGAGAAAAAAAAGGAAAATAGAAACTAGAAGCTGAGGTGGTAGTTAGTTACTTATTTTCTGAGGAAAAAAATCACAAAAAGCACCTATAGCCAGAAATTTTCTATAGATTGTTATTGTAATTTTCCTGTGTTCTATAGCCAGAAATTTTCTAGATTGTTATAGGAATTTTCCTGTTCTGTGTTTTCTATAGCCCTTTTATTTGTTTGTGAATAGAGCTGAGAACTAACAACCCAACCCTTCAAGGAACTTACATTCTACTAATACATGCTATGGTGAATTTAGAGCAATACTGTATAAGGGAATAGAGTATTAATGGTACTTTTTAGATGGAAATATGTTTCTGGGGTTATACAAACACAAAGCCATAAAAATAGGTACAAAATCTGGGCTGGGGATTTAGCTCGGTGGCATGAGTGCCTGCCGAGCAAGTGCAAGATCCTTAGTTCAATCCCTGGTACTGCAAAAAAAAAAAAAAAAAAAAAATAGGTACAAAATCACTAATGAAAAAAATTGCGTTTCCTTTGACCTACTGTGTGTCTGCTCAAAGGGGGCAAGTATCAGAAATTTCATCCAAATATGAATCACATCAACCAACTTGAGGGGAAGGCAGTGATAAATTGTGCTGTGCCATTGTGTCCCTTTGCAAACTCTACCTCTTTAATCTACATTATTGCTTAGGATTTATTCCAAGTTTTGGCTATTTCACTTAAAAACTTAAAAAACAACCTATATAAAATTTACCATTTTAAGCTGTACAATTTAGTTTTTATAATATTTGTTATGTGGTGCAATGCTAATTTCACAAAATCTTCATTTCTCAGAAAGGCTCTTTCCCTAGTAGTAGTCAGTCCCAATTTCCCCTCCTGCGTTCCTTACAATTTCCCCTATTCCATTCCAAACCTACTGTCTGTCTCTATTTCATATAAATGATAGCATACATTATGTAACATTTGTGTCTGGCCTATTCACTCAGCAAAATTTTTCAAAGTTCATCTTTATAGCATGTAACAGTATTTTATTCCTATAAATGAATAATATTTCATTGTGTGAATATGCCACTTTGACAGTTGATGGAATTTAGATTATTTCCACTTTTTGAGTATTATGAATAACAAAAATGTATAAGGCTGTGTAAATTTATGTACATGTTTTCATATGAACATGTTTTTAGTTCTCTTAGTCATGTATCTAGAAACAGAAATGCTGAGTTATATAGTAATTCTATGTAACTTTTGGAGGTATTACCAAACATTACCAGAGCAATTGCACTAATTTCATTCCCAAGAGCAGTGTATCAAGGTTAAAGCTTTTCCACATCCTTGGAACACTTACTATTTTCTGTCTTTTTAAATTATAGTTGGCCAGGCATGGTGGCTCATGCCTGTAATCCCAGCACTTAGGAGGCTGAGGCAGGAGGATTGTTGTGAGTTCAAGACCAGCCTGGGATACAAACTGAGCTCATGGCCAGCCTGTACTGCATAGCCTGCAGCCTGCAGAGAGGCTCTGAATCAAAAAAAAAAAAAAATTATAGCTATCCTAGAACATCTCATGGTAGTTTTAAGTTGTATTTTTATAGTAATTAATGATACTAGCTCTTATGTTTATTGGCTGTTTCCATATTTTTTGAAAAATGTCTTTTCAAATCCTTTGGCCCCAATTGCTCCTACTGCTTGTGTGTATGTATGTGAGTTTGTCTTTACAGGGAATCCATAGCTTTGGGCATGTAGGCAAGCCTTTACTTTTTAAAATTTTTCTATTGCAACAGTCTATACATTGCCCAGGTTGGCCTCAAACTTGCAATTCTCTTGTCTCAGCTTCCTGAGTAGTTGGGATTACAGGTTTGTAACACTAGGCCCAACCCTTTGCCTATTTTAAATTAATTATCTTTTCATTATTCAGTTATAAAAGCTCTTTGTATATTCTAAATACAAGTCTGCTGTCAAGATGAATAACTGGTAAATATTTTCTCCTTTTTCTGGGTTTTACTTTCTGATGGTATTCTTTGCATTGTGAAAGTTTTTATTTTTGATTCAGTCCAATTAACTATTTCTCCTTGGTTGCTTGTGCTTTAGTTTTCTACCTAAGAAATCACTGTCTAATCCAGGATCATGCTGATGTATACCAATGTTTGTTGGTCCATTTTATAAAATTAATTTTATTGGTATACTTTTAAAACATAATAATCACAATCATCACAGGGAATTTGTACCTGTACATTATATATCTCAATTTTTTTCTCATTCCCCTCCCTTCCCTTCAATCCTTCTGCCCTTCTAAAACTTTGTTTTTATTGTTTTCCTTCCATTCTTTTTTATCCCTAGTCCCTTCTTTCCTTTGGCCTCTACCTTATTCCTCTTCATGTGTGAACATTTTTTTCTACTTTTGAACATCTATCATTCATTTTGGTCCTTATTTTTATTTAAATGTATGTGAAATTTACTTAGGATTATGTTCTCAAGGTACATCCATTTATCTAAAAATGTCTCATTTATATTTAAGAGAGTATAGTAGTCCATTATATATAAAAATACATTTTCTTTATCCATTCATCTGCTGATGGGCATCTAGACTATTTGTAAGATTTAGCTATTACAAATTATGCTGCTATAAGCATGCGTGTGTATATATTGCTATCATTTGATGCTTTGAACTCTTTCAGAAAGATATGTACAAGGGGAACAGCTAGGACAAATGTAACCTCCAGTCTTAATTTTTTGAGGAATCTTCACATTGGTTATAACAATTCACACTCCCACCAACAGTAGAGAAGGGTTCCTTTTTCCTCACAGCCTTAGCAGGATTTGTTATTGCTTGATTTCTTGATGACAGCCATTCTTTCTGGAGTGAGATGGAATCTAGGTGTTCTTTTAATTT